>NC_089289.1:1259192-1888789 GCF_008629635.2 Kwoniella shandongensis
GGGATGTCGAGTTTTCGTCTTCCTCCTCTATCATCCGGACAGTATGATCGAAACTCGTCTTTCGTACTCGTCGAGGAAGATATCCATATTGAGGATGGAAGTTCTCCTCTGTGTGACCGTACAAACCTGGACCTGATATTCCCGGAAGGTTCATTATAGCATGTTCCCTGCTGTTGGGGCTCATAGCATTAGCCAATGCCATTTGAACATGCTCGAGAGCTCCATTGTGACCATGCGCCGGCGCGGAAGCCGCAAAAGTGTCGAAAGTGGGCATATTGTGCAATGAAGGGTAGATGTCGAGTGATCCGTCAGGGTGCTTCCCTTCCTGTGATCGCGACTGGTAGGCAGTTTGTTGACCTGGATAGGAACTGGACTGCCATTCGGCCTGGTTGAGCATGTGTTGTCCCATCTCCGCGATTGGTGTCCCGCCTGATGCAAGTAGCAGGTGTGCGTGGACTTCACTGAAAGGATTCGTCTTGAACGGAAGAGCGGATCGTGATCGTGATCGTGATGTCGCTCGCCAATCGATATCCATCCCCATTCGCGACCGCGATCGACTCGCTGCACGCCAGTCAATGTCCATGCCGCTGCAGATGAGACGTCAGCGGACTGTACCATAGTAAATCAGAAGTCAACTCACTTTGGCGAAGGTGAACTCGTAGCTCCCGCAAATCCAACAATACGCGACTTCCCCTTTGACCTTCCTCTTTGCTGCTCTTCCACGGGTGGTTGCCGAACTTGCCGTTCCCGTTCCATTTGCCGTTCCCTCTCTCGTTGCTCCGCCTCTTCCCTCTCCTGTTTCTCCTTTGCTGCGGCTTCCTCCTCCTTCTTCTTGAGGGTAAGGTGCATCATACGCCACGTCAGGTTTTCCATCCTCTGACCATTCGGTAAAACATCTCTCGCTTTGGCGTACGCCTTCCACACCTGCGTTGCTAAAGGATCCTTCTTCGCCATCTCATCCGGTGATCCGACCTCTGGTAATGTCGGACTTGCGATGTCCCCCTGAGAAGGTCTACGCGTCCCTGGGTGAGACGCGAACGCGACAAGCGGAGGTGTAGTGAGGGGCGTAGATGGAACTCGAGTGTGCAAGAAATCATCGTTGAGGATATCGCTGACGATGTTGACTGCTTTGCCCTTGCGAGATGTGTTGGTATCTGGCGAGGAGGCATGTTGGGAGGACGATGCTGGGGTTGCAGCGCTCAAGGGTATCGGTTGCCCCATCTCCTGCTTGGCCTGTTGTCCCAGACCCATTCCTATGCCCATACCCATTCGAATTGCCATTTCTAAGCCGACACTGCCGTACTGCGCGAGATGTTCGATAGATATGCCGTCTGGTAAGGGTGGAAGGCCTGCGAGATTCACCGGAGGTAGAGGAGCTGGTGCTTCAGAACCCGCTCGGGATGGCATCTGTGAGGGCGGAAGACTGCTGGGACCTGCGGAGTACGCTGGACCTGGCGGTTGCGGCGCCTCTCTGCGGCGAGGGGCTATAGGGACGTATTTCGAGGACTAAAACTCAGTCAGCACTTACTTCGCACAGGTAAGGTAATAAAACGCACATCTGCCGGACTATCGCCTCCTCCAGGAGTCGTAGCTGGAGTATCCATGTATCCCATCGCCCTCTCAGGCAATGGCCACGGCGTTAATGGACCTGAGCCAGAAGCACCTAAACTGTTGCCGCTGGGTGATTGAGCGAAGCTGACGTTGCCAAATGGTCGGTGGCCATTAAGGCCGGCAGGATCGGCAACAATACCCGTTGACATAGGCGGAACCGCACTGGTAGAGGGGATCTGCTGGTTCTGCAACCGACGACTGAGCAGGCTTGCACCAGCTTGAGGTGGCGCAGGTGGTGATGATAGGAAAGGGGATATGAAGTCTAGGGAATTGCCGTCTGTCGCTTTGCTGTGACTTTGCTCCACGAGATCTACCAGACTAGCGAAGATACCAGGATCGAGAGGCGCGTCACCATTCACACTATTGTTGGTGCTGTTTTGTTGGACTGTAGGATGTGGTAGCCAATTGGTAGGGCTAGGGAGCGTAGACCAATCAAATGCGTTTTGAGCTGAACCATCCCACGGGGATGGGGGTGGTTCTATAGGGGTAGTCGACAGTTGAGGCTGATTCTGACGAATACCGTTATATTGATGGCCATACGGCGACGCTGAGAAGCCGTTGCGACCTACACTTTGATCGAGAGGCGTTAATGGAGTCGGCGTGTTTGCTACTGAATGGTGTTGAGACCCGGACCCCTCGAAGCTCTGGCGACCTGTACTATATGGTTGAGGGGGGTATGGGAAGCTATGACGGTTGATCGGAATCGAGGGCGACATGGCAGGAGTGGAAGGGTTGGAATGACGCGAAGATGAGGCGGATGGAGGCCTCTCAGGAACACGACTTGGTTTGGCATTCACAGCACCACTGTTCTGCCCTCCACCCGAGTCGACTGTGAAAGGGCCCTTCTTCCCGCCAGAGGTAGTGCGCCATGGGAGCTTGTCCATCTTGCCCGATGCAGAGTTAGCACTGCTACTGCCGGGCTTGGAGGTCTCTCGTAACGCCGAGGGCTTTGGTAAGATGGGCCGTAGCTTTGTTGTTGTTGTCCCGTTGGTGCTGACAGATGTCGTAGAGACGGGCGACGACTTGGAAGATGTAGTCGAACGAGGCGACGGACCGTTGACAGGTGGAGACGGCGTGGAAGTGGAAATGATGTCGGTTTACAAGGGGGCTATCAGGGGGGGGAGAAATGGTCCATGCGTCAGTGTCAGCAACAAGACAATTTACCATAAAAGGACGCAAAAAAGGGGAGCAGGACAGATCAACTGAAGGTGAAAAGGAGTGATGAAGGATCAAACGTGAAGCGAACATCAAGGATGCTTGTGACACATCCAACGACTTTCCATTCTTCGGCGATCCGGGACCTCCTTTGGTTTGGTGTCCCTGTCGATCTCGCGGAAGACGCCAAGCGTCGTGGAAGGCGAGCCTCGACTGCGTCTGTCCTTCTTCCCACGATCTCCACCACGTATCACGTACACACACTCACCTCTTTGAATGAGACTAAACGCTCCCTCCCCTACTCTTCTGCTTACGGAAAAAGAGTCCTATTGGTGAAGGCCTGCTGGTCTTCCGAGCTTTGCTTGTTGTCGGGTTGCAGAGTGACAGGTTGGTGATGTAGTTGAGATGTTTGATGCTTCAAGGACTGAGGATGTGTTGGATATGGTATATGTCGCAGGACCAGCTCGTTGATGGTCACTCGGAGCTGTTGCTCGTTCGACTGTGAGGTGGCGTCGGTAAGAAGAGGTAAACGTTGGATTCGCCCTTTTCCAACGTCAATGAGGCTGTCAGAGTACTGCTGTGATTTGAAAGAGCAGCTTGATTCGGTTTAAATGATGATTTCTTTGCGTTGGTGTGGTGTGAATATTTATTGCTTAAGTTATTTGTTGTTGGCTACAGACAAAATTGAGCAGGAGCGTTTGTTGCGATAAAAGCAACCGTTGGTGAGTCGTAATTGCTTGAGTGGATATAGCAGGTGTCTGTCTACAGGTGGTGGTTGTGCTTTGGTGGTTATTCGTAGAGCGAGCGAGCGAGCGAGCGAGTAGCAGCCAGGGTATGATAATAATAATTGTTTTTATTATTGTTGCTATTTCCTCCCTGCCCTCTTCTGCCTGATGGACGTAATATGCCCTGGTCAAAATTGAAAAACGGTTGGTACGGTGAGTGGAAAGCGCAGAGAGAGAGAGAGCGCTCTATTCCATATTTTGTAACAAGTTACCGTCAATTCCCTGAAGCACAGTTACCCGATAAGGCAATTGTACTTCCCACCTAATAACCGTCAACCGTCCCTTGCCCTGCTAGAGAAACACACCCCCTGCCTATACTTCAAGCATTCCAGTGGCAATGAAGCTGAGCCGCCTGTTGTCTGCACCATCGACCATCTGTTCAAGCTGCACCTTCAACCCCTGTCTTCCGCAGGCTTTCTGTCGTATGAGGCGTTTACTTATACCATCTTAGTGGGGTTCCTGCCAGCTGGAACATACAAAGAAAGGAAGCGAAGCTCATCTCTGGTCCCAATTCAAGACAAGACACTACGAGTACTTCCATGCTTTGTCCAGACAATCATCCTCTGAGGCGGTCTCACAACAAGAGAAGGAATGCGGGAACTGCAATATCGATCACCTGCGTGCTGCGACTTCCGTTTCTGACGATACCGATGAGTAATATCCCAAGGAGTACATAAGTGCAGGGAGTGACATGCAAGTACAAGTACGTAAACGGGTGAGCGGTGGTCTAGATTATCAGCGGGATATGTCTCTCTGTCTCTCTGCTGGTCTGACTGAACATTGGGAATTGTCTCGGATACATGAGCATTGCTGGTACCATTCATCTGCTAAGCTGTTGTACTTCTATTCATTTAATGTTATGAGATACTTCTGTCGCTGTCAAATCGAACGCAGCAAGCACTCGTCGCAATGTACTTCTGATCGACGCTACGAATGACAACAAAGCCTTCTCGGACGTATTTCTTTCCTCTTCTCCTCTCATTTCTATCGGTGTTGGTCGGTCACTTGGAGACATTTCAAGACGTGCTTGCCACGAGATTTGGAATGAACTTACCTTTTTCCTTTTTGAAGGATTTGTTCCTGACTAACCACTTCTAGGGATTCGGTATCTAGCTGTCTGTCTCCCTTGTCCCGTAAGATCCGGACTGGGTAAAGCCGAAAGAGCGTAACATCCTGCAACACTGGAAGTTGACCAATATGACCGCTCCGAATGCTCAAATCCTCACACTGATACCTTCCGTAGGAGATGTCTGTTATTTGATATCGCATACACAATCATGATCACGAAAAGGATCCTCGTTGGATAATATAGTGTGACCACCTCCAAAGTCATCACGTATGACGCTCCGTCGTGAGAATGGAGATATTCGGAATGATAATCAGGTATGTAAAGGGTTCAGGAGCCATAGACCCAAAGCCACAACGTGCCCCTCGTAAGAGGGTAGAGGGTCGATCGTTCCTGTCGATGGAAGGCGGTCATAACGTACTTCCCCCCCTCAAGGGGAGTCGCGCAGAGGTAACGTTATGCTTGTTATCAATTGATACGGCCGTATGCTATGCACCACGACGATCATTCATGGCGATCATCTTCGGTTCGTATAGTAACCGCTTAAGTTCTCAATACCAAGCAATCAACTTTCACACTGCATAACGACTTTTTGGTGGGTACAACAACTGCTCGAGCAGATATGCTATGCATTGTTGAGCATACAAGGTCATGAATTGCACTTGTTCGCTGACCATGAGCGGATCGACGATCATCAACTCCTTAGGCAACGCCTGTAGCTCTCCACGACTCGCTTGGTGGACAACACATGGAGCAGCGCTGCGAAGAAGAATGCACTTCGGTTGTTGGGAACAGAGCGACCAGTACGACGTGGCCCAACTTTGAATATTAACATTGTGTGCTCTGACTTAGCCCTGTTGTGAAGACTGAGTGGCAAGTTCAACCATGTTTATCCACCCTAGCTGCTCCCAAGCACGGACCTCTACGGTGGAGGTTGACTCAACTATACCATTCTATACGGCTAATGCAGCATTCCAACGACATTTCCACTCTTTGTCTTCTCCTTTACACCGTTATGGGGAACGAAGTCAGTCAAGAGTACGAATATCATCGCGAGTCGAGAGCTTGATCGGTGGTCGGAGCACCGTGAGTTTTCTCGTCTGCGAGACTTCGCCCTCGCCCTCTTGCTTCGTTTCCAGACGATCTCTTCATATACACATCGTTTGGACATGCTCTCCTTATCTTCACCAGTAGTTTCCGATTTTACAGCAAAACGCATCGCTGCGGTGTCTCCAGGGGGTTTGCATACGAATACCTAGAACTGATGAGACCTCCGTACTTGCTTTTAGGACTCGATCAAAACACCTTCTGACATGCCCGATCAGATGACTACCACTGGTCGCAAGCGACCTCGTTCGAGCTTACCCGATACGATCTCCAACAATCCCGTAACGACTCTCCCCTCGCACCCCTCCCAAACCAAGAGACAACGCATCTTCGCACCGCTCAACATTCCTACCGAAGTCCTAAACATCATAGCTTCCTACTCTGACCTTCCAACACTCGGAGCGATGATGACAGTCTCGCAGGACGTATACAACATCGCGGCGCCTTACCTATACGATACTATCACAATCACGACCGAAAAGGCAGCAAAGATCTTCATGGGTACAGCGACCACACCCAGGGACTTCCGAAAGCGCCGAAGCCACACTTCGTATCGACCGACCAGCTGTTCGAGGCGAGAAGTCCCGCTTTGGCCGGAAGTACCTATCGAGTCTGATGACGAGTCGGATGATGAACCCGCATGGTATGAGGTTTCCGGTCCTAGCCAAATTGTGGACTATCCGTCACGAGAGTCCATTACTCGCAAGTTGGCTCTTTTCCGGCATACTAGACGACTCATCGTAGAGTCGATACCATCGACCTCAGTCTCGACCGATTTGGCCGCTATTAGGACAGCGGGTCCACTATGGGATAATCAGCTCGTCTTTCCTCTCACGAAGATCATCTGCTTCTCACAAACGGCCAGCTGGCAATTCGCCGATTGGTATGACCGACACTTAGTAAGGCTGCACCCGTTTGGGATTGCCTTGAGAAATTGGATGAGACCCGCCCATTCCTGTATAACCTACCCGTACGTGACCGAAGCCAATATTCATGCCTACAACACCGCCAGACTCGGGCATCGTGCGGGATACATTCCAGAATCTGCCTTGAAGAGCCGAAAAGAACTCATCCGATTCAGGCTCAAAAACTTTCTGGAATCGGTCATCCCTCGACCTCCTGACTATCTACCTCTCGTTTCCAAAACACGTACGTTCCACAACGTTCGTCACGTTCAGTATTACTTCCGAAATGGATCAACTCGCTTGTTTATGACGACCTGTTCTTGTACTGGCAGGCACCCATCGGCTGGATGCCTTCAGCATGTTGACATGCAAAGGCGATTACAACAAATGCACGAAATCGCTGATCACAGAGCATCGGAAAGACGAACTTGCAACAAGTGGGAGCTACCTGTGGCAGACAAGGAGATTGAATTCATAGTTCCCCTGGCGGACGCGACGCATTTGGAGGACGTAGGATCCGAATGGAGGAAGATTGATGGCGAAACGTCGCGACAGACCCCAAACTGGTCATCTAACGAATTCAAGATGACAACTTGGGACGAAGCTGCACTTTGTGTCTGTTGCGGAAGCAAGGAAGGGATTTGAGGGGAGGTTATTGATTGTTAATTGTAAAGTACGGTGAGATGAACGAGTCATGATAGGCATGATATCAGGCTGATCGCCTTTGCCAATAGAGACGAATTGAAGAATGGCCTCGTCGCCACCAATATACAGCAACATGTACTATATGCGACCGCTGAAATCGACCTATAGTTCTCTGTTCCTCCCTCCACATCCTTTGTCAAGCATCATCGATGCTACGTAGTGTCATGATAGCAACCATTTTATGCATTCCCTCCATGTTAAATCGTTAAACCGACAACCTGCCATAAGCGGAAAGTCCGTTAGCTCCTCATAATCTGCGCGGCTGGAAAGGATTTAACCATCTCCGGGGTCTCGTCTCAGCGCGGTTGCAATTGTTCCGATGTATGGGTCACTCAGTCCAATCAACCTTAACTCACCCACCCTCTTTTTTTTTTCTTGTGGCAAGTAAATCTCACGTGGTAAATTCGTGTTAGAACCATCCAAAGAGACTGACTTGACTATAAAGGCTGATTTAAACCTGTGCATTTACCTTTTCTCCTCTTTTTTTTTCTAACTTGCACCTTCTTTCCATCGCGTCGCATTTATTTCTTTTTCCTGAATCACTCATTTAACAAATCAAGCCACCCCTTATATACATAATCTCACTTCTTTCCATCGCGTCGTAGTTAAAAGTCTGCGACTATATACTTCTTCGACCCATCATTCATATCTAGTTTCATCAGTATCAGCATACATCCAATCTACCGCATTGGCATCAACATGACTCCTTCACCTTTTGCCGCGTTCAACAGCCACAACGCGATGGCTTCCGGGTCGAGCTTCAAAGCCAAGAGAAAGAGGATGTCATGGGGTATGGACGAGGAGGAAAACACCAAGGTGAGTGGGTGTCACCCTACCATCCATCTAGCGGTATCTGCCAATCGACTCTGTCCTTTCTTCCTTCCCTTGTCCATCCTTTGTTTATGCACCCAAAACAGAAGTCGAGCTGACCCTCTTCCTGTTCGGCAATGATAGCACATACGAGTCCGTTCCCCTGTCCTGACTCACCAACATTCGTTCACCCTTCCCGAACTCATGACGGACCACTCGAACTCTGCTTCCGACGACGATCAAGCCATGGACCAGGATATGGACATGGACGGCGATATGGATATGCCAAGGAGCAGTTCTCCCGTCGGACCCCGATCGCCGGTTGAGAGGTGTGTCGGGTCGTACATGTACGAGTCGGGTGGTAGTGGTGGATTCGGATTCGGACCTGGTGCAGAAGAGGATGAGATGGAGATGATGGATGATATGGGTTCTAGTCAGATGAAGTGTGAGTAACGGAGGATCTTCACCTCTTCTATCGTTGCAATGTCATACTGAATTTTCCACCCATTGTTAGCAGCCTATCCTGACTTGCCCTTGTATCCTTCCATCACTCCCCACCCGAACCCGAACCATTTCTCGAACAAAGGGTTTCAATCCACCCTCACCGCTCATCCTCACTCTCACACCACCAACCCCAACTTTGCAGCCGCAAGTGGTCGACCGACCTCCCCCCTCGCCGCTCAACCCTTCTCCACCTCACTCGCAGCACCAGGCCAACAGATCCGCGGTATTCTCCAACCTACCGCTTCGGCACCTCTTCCGCCCAACGCGACCGAGGTTGACAAAGCGAGAGCTCAACATGGGCCTTGGTGTAAGAGTATTCCGAGGTTGGTACTGAGCGATTACCCAGACGCGGCGACAGGTCAGAGATCTATGTGGAGTATCTGCGGTGATTGCGGAGCGTGTGAGCGGGCCGAGTGAAATGTCAGTGTAAACCAAACAAAACCTCCTGGTGAGGAAAGTATATAAGGACTGTTGTAAGATGTTGTAGTCATGGTCAGTATCCAAATCAAAAGTCGTATCAGTATTTTAGTATATCAAGTCGTGTGCATGCAACATATGTGTTGAGAGCGTGTTCAGTGGTATATGATATTTTGATATGCGGGGTATCTCGTATGTGCTATTGCCATTCTCGTCAGCTAAGCAAAATCTAGATCGGCATGTGGATCACTCACCTGACAAGCTTATCTCTTGGAGCGGACAGCTCAACTCAAGCATTCATCTCCTCTTCGAGATCTCTCAGAAACTCCTCGGCCTGCGTCACCGTCCTATCCCCACTACCATCCATCTCATCATCTTCATCCTCTCCCTCCGCTTCTCCAAGATCATCATCACCTCCATCGGCTTGATGTCCAGGGATGATCTTCTCCGCACCTCCTTCTTGGTCGATAAACCTAAATCGTCCAGCTTTACCGACCCGTCGCAAACTCTCTTCTTCTTCTTGTTCGGCCACAGCTCGTCGGGCTTGGTCAGAAGCTAGTTGAGCGGCTGAAGTGGGAGGAGGAAGGTGTTGCGATCGAGGTAAGGAGGAATGTATGAATCGTTTTGCGGCGGCTGAGTTTATTTGGGGTCGTTCTGTGAAGCGGGAAGAGGGTGGGTCAGTAGGCGTTTTGCATTGTACGAGGCAGACGAGGAGAAGGGTGGGATATTTGAGGGGTACGGATGGGTATAAGAGACATAGGAAGTGCAAATCGAGAATGATCTTTGCCGAGCGAGAGCCTTTGATATCCTCAGGATGGTGATCAAGAGCGAGTGTGAAGAGATCTCGCTCAATGGTAGCAGAAAAGCGAGAGGCACTTACGTGTCTCGGGCTCTTCGATAGCCCTCACTTTCGCGTAGTATGTCTTTATTCTCTCCTGCAGAGGAAGAGGAAGATCAGCAACCAGAAGCACTTTTCTACTGCGCTTCTTGTGTTCTTACCAACTCTGCTGCGACGTCATGTTTCTCGGGATCAATACCCTTGGTCTTGAGGTAGACTATTGTATCGGAGAGAGCAAATCAGCTTTGCCATTCACACCACTACGGAGCAGCCTCCAATCTGCCAATCATCAAGAGCAACAAGCTTGAATATCGGGCAAGGCCCTGATATGGAAGCGTGTAGAGGACTCACCCCATATCAAATCATTGATAGCATACGCCACCAACACATCCATCTTCGCCCTCTCCAACGTCGGTAAAGCACTTATCGTCTCGGTCCATGTCGACGCTGATGATCCGACGAGAGGTTCGAATGCCTTTTCCAGCACATCGAGCGAATCGGTCAATGAAGAGAGAGTTTGTTGCGGTGTGATCTCGGTTTCTGACATGATTGCTCTCACGTTCGATTTACTTATGAATATGAATGGTCTTTGAGGACGGAAGTGAAGTCAACGGATCGAGGGGGATGGAGGAGCTCTTTGGTACAATACAAGAGAAGGTGGTGTCGTGCTTCGAGTGAAAACAGACCAGCCGAAGTGGAGGATTCTCAACTTTTGCATCGAGGTGCAAGGCGGCAATTACGTAACGTATCACGAGCTGACCTGCTGTATTACACACAGATTTGAGTTGCATTGAGGCAAAATCTAAATAGGAATTTGGGTATCTCTATATACCATGAGCTATTGTAAGATTGTCTTAAAGGATATATCGGCCTGATGTTAATGTAATATAGTGGAACACTTTGCACCATTCACTGTTGAACGGTGCAAAGCGCCACTATATTGCATTAGAATTATGCCGTTATATCCCGTAAGGAAACTGCTCAATAGCTTTATAGTATATAGAGACAACCAGATTCCTATCTAGATTTTGCCTCGATGCAACTCAAATCCGCGCGTAAAACAACACACCATGCTATGTATAGTAACGCTGTGGCACTCCACCGTTGTACCTGTCATGACCCCATACAACTGAACAAACAACTTATGCCATGACACCTCGACTCGGCCTGCCTTCGAATAGTTCGACCCGTCATCCATTGGGAACTAGTTCGAAGTCGGCCCAGGGATGACTGTCGTAGGAGATGACTGATCCGGCTGACTAATCATTACCACGGTTCTCGTAGCATCATTGGTACTTATATACATGAGTACAGGACTCGTACATAGTTATTCCTGTGACGTCTGTATATTCCTCTGTCTAGCTCACTACTATTGTGCAAGTGCAGTGTTCTGCTAGTCAACCCCAAGTCTCGTACACTTGGTACTCAACTTGTACAATTCGGGATAGGACTCTGTCCTATTCGTATTCCGTATTGCCCGTTAAGGCCCATCAACGGACCCGCCTCTGACAGTCCCACTCCTGTCACATACCGGCACGGACTAGGGGGGATCAGGGGGGACGGAACTAGATCAAGGGGTGTCCTACAATAAGGACGCGCCTCTGGCTTGTTGACATGAGTAGAGGGACTGTAACCCACTGAGGTACTGGAATGCGACTGGGGCCCAAATGAACAAGATGTCAGGTTCAAACCGACTGTGTGACTTTTGATGTTGGAATCAAATTCAATCCATGGCTGGGGAGAAGACTAACTAATGGCCAGAAGGGCTGGCTTATATACCTTTTAGCTACAGTGCAAGACTAGAAGTAATTGGTAGGCAATACACAAAAGACTTGATCGTTCTCACCGAGTTTGGAATGAGTCCCGTTCAATGTCAATACAAATTCAGTATGAGTTTGGTATGATGTCAGTATGATGTCTGTACAAGTCAATATGAAGTTGGTTCAATGTCATCAAGAGTTCGGTACAGGTTTGGTATGATGTTGGTACAATGTCAGTCGAACGCTGAGGTATGTTCGGAAGTAACAAAGTGGATTCATGACAACCCCATGGTAGGTCTAATGATAGGCCATGCATGGTACCACCAAGATTCGACAGAGAAGGGGATAACTCTCCGGTTCTCGTTCAACCGTGCTTTCGCTATTACCTCGATCGAGGGTCGTTTGCGTCTAGGTCGAGGTAGGATAGATGGGTTGTATGCGTACATGTCTCATGGTTTGGCAAAGGTATGTATTACTATCTAACTACGTTCTAACTAACTATTAAGCTACAGAGTGAGTAGGAATAAGTGAGCTGTGTGCGAACCTCTTTCAAGCCTACGGCGTTCCTCTTAAGGAAGCAGGTTGAAGGCCGATAGAGCGTCCGTCGAAGTTGTGTTGTTGTCATACTAAGGTTAGCAGGAGTGTAGGAATCTTCCTCGGTTCTTCCCCTTACAGAAGCTACCTTATCCCCTCAACAGAGCTTTGCAGAGCGTCTGTCGACTTTTGTTCAGCCTATTCATGTAACTCAACAGAGTCTTCATCGATGTCCAACTTATCCTCTACGGACCTTGTTGTACCACACCACATATTGCGCCTAGCCAGCAGTCAAATACACCATCTGAGCTTCACATTGCAGTGAAAGGTTACAATAATTGGGATTCTGCTGAACACTCAACTCTGGTGACATAAATCTGAAGATGTTGGTCTTGATGTTCATCATGACATGTCAGGTCAAACACGGCTCTGCTTTGAAGTCGTCCATGATTGGGGTGATCTCATAGTGATACATGGGGATGAAAGGCAACTCAATGCTCCCCAACTTAGTGCTTTGACCTGTACAGAGTTGTATCAATCCATCTTGAGTATCAGGGGGTGGATGAGACCTTTCCTTTCATCTTGCAATGTGTGTCAACCGCTCATCGTCTGATATCTCATACAATTGGAAGTCAAGTGTATAGTGTCGCACAAAAGAGAATGATTGTCATTCCTTTAAAGGTCCCCTGGCATCTTGGACAGTGAATCAACCATCAGTCATGATGCTGTGTGAGCCTTAACCAGCCCAATAGATGAGCACCATGATTGACAAGCAGCAAAAGAAGGCCTTCAAGAGCTTGCATTTTCCCCCACCAGTCGAGGTCTAAACAATTGCCTGGGCCTTGTTTAGATGTATTGTTTCCAATCAAACTATTCAACCTATAGTTCTCAAACTGACTGCTACCAGACCTATTCACATACCTTATCTCATCATTATCACCTCAGATACACCAGGTCTGTCCTCATAAGTCACAAACATCGCAATGACAATGACAGCCACAAATGCCTCTCATTGCTCATATCTCCTCAAGAGAGCATACCGTGGCCGCGTAGATCGATGTGGGTGTAAAGATCCAGAGCACAAGCACAATGATAATGAACAGTGCTTGTGGGGAGTTACAGGAGGTGCTAAGTTCTGCAGACGCTGTGTAAGTTAGGTACCCAAAAGTGGTGTGATTCCAACCCAGCTCATATTGCCTAAACATATCATATGTAGCTCAATGGCACCCATGAAAAAGAAAGCCAAAAGATCCTTGACTAAGCTGAATATCAGCATGCAAATGGCCATGATGACTGCCTTCTTGACAGACACACTTCCAGAGGTACCATTTGTACTTGCAAGAACAAAACGCATGCACTCAAACAGTGTCAAACCCTCCTGAGGGATCCCAAATCAAATTCTGCATGTTCTAATTGTGTAAGTTCACAACACATTCCACAGCGTTTATCCTCGCGCAGCGATAGATGAATATCTGCTTCATGACACCTCTATTTGACAAACCTAAAATACTAACTCAGCAATGCATACCTCAAAACAGAGGCATTGGGAGCATGAGAAAGCAGATAGCTACAATGGATCCAATGTGGTGGCAATAGGTCTTCTGAAACGGGCTGAGATTTGCGGAAGCATTGATAAGAAAAATTTCTTGGAGAACTGGTTGCTCCCAGAACCTTCAAGTAGAGAGACAGAAAGTAGGTGCGGCAATTGATAAGGTCATACACACAGCACGACAGTGTGGCAGGGCTGAAGAAACACAATCCCAATGGCTAATGAGAATGAGTTGGTCAAGCGTACCTGGCTGCTGACAAACATTGCTTTCTTCAGGAACCACTGCTTTGACTTCAAAACACAGGGCGGCCGCTGTATTGACATCATGCCTGAGCTCAACTCCAAGCACACTCAACTACGAAGCAAGTGAATATCATCTCAGTGGGGGTGGATCTACCACTTACTCCAATGAGGGGTCAGTTCAGGGCATAGAAGGGATTGATATGTGGGATGATTCTGCCGCTTTCAGTCCTCAACAGGAATTCAGGGGTTATAATCCCAATGGAGATGCATTGAGTGTTGACTCAAGAGACGAGTCAGCTGAGGGAAGAGGAGGGATCGAGACATGGTCTGATTTTATGTTTCCTGGGTGATTGTTTGTTTATATGCATTTCCAATCTTTGCGGCTTTCTTGGGTCTGTCTTGTTCAGAAGAAGCACCATGTCATAATTGACTTTGTGGCATTCCAACACACCTCCACTTCACTCTTGCTGTATTCCAAGCCACTTTACTCAACATGGCCCCCAGGAAGAAAGATGCTTGTAGCTTGTTTGACGGCCATCTGATGACTAAATCAGTAATTTGAACGCTGGAGGCAGGTCCAGACAATGAGTCTGTGAGGGAAGACAGGATAGGAATGGGTCGAAGTGCTAATACAGATAGAGCAAGTCAAGTGCCAAACAAGCCAGACTTGGGGTCAACCAGGAGAATGCTTCACTAGTGGAATGCTAGTGAACTAGACGAAGGAGTATATGTTTATTACTGGGACAACTGTATTTAAGACCTGAGCTCATGTATGTATGTTTGTAAGTGCAAATTGATACTGCTAGGATCATGGGAACCACTCAGTCACCCCTTTAGGTGTCTATGATGTCCCAAAGAACTTGCTTGAACTTGCAATGGATCACACCAATAGGCCAAGCTGATGTGTCATGACATTGTCCGTTTGTTTAGTTCATACGATTCATGACAAGTGGCTGCATATGTATTTACATGCATGAGTAATTGGAAAGAGTTACAAATGGAAAAACTGTATACTCAATAAGGTAGCCAAGGGTCATGTGACATGTACAGAATGTCATGGATTGTGCCTACAAACCTAAATAAAACCAAAAAAGGGAAACTTTCAATGTGGAATGAGTTCAACAGATTGTCAATTATACCTCTTTGCATGTCATTACATTATAAACACATCCCTTGGCATTGGAATGCTTGGCACTTACTTGGCATCTATCATTGAGCAGAGAACACTCCGTCCATAAAGTGTGTGATTGTGACCTACAGATTTTGCCATAGTGTGCCCTCAATGACTAAGCACTTCTTGCCAGAATATGCAAAATCTCACGGATTAGCTAGCTTGGAGCCATAACTTTGGCATCTCTGTCTTGTTGTTGCTATCTTTCCTATCTTGCTGGTTGCCAGTTCCTCCTCAAGAAGAGCGTTTAAGTACATATAAGTGGTGATCAGGTATCCAGGCACAGTGCTTGCCCCAACTGGAGATCTATTGTGGGCGCTGGGCTTCCTAAGTCCCCTAGTAGAAGCCTTGGCTCCATTAAATGCCTTCTCAGAAGAGTTCTGGGCCAGACAAGAGTGGCTGGCATGCTGTAGTTTCCCCTAACAGCTTACTTCAGCAAGCAGGAAGCATGAAAAGTCCCCTGGCACTTCTGAGAACCAAAGCAAATGACTTCATGCTTGCTAGAGTGTGGCAGCAATTGTAAGCCTCACAGCAGGGTATCTGGTCTGCATCATAGGACTGCCCTAATAAAGTCGGTGGGTTGCACATAGTCATGAATCAGTAGTAGTCCAGTTTCATTGACCCTGTTTGTGCATCATCAAGTATTGGTTATAGACCAATAGTACCCAGATCAGAGCTTTGTAGAAAAATAGATTTGTGACCACAGCGAGCCTGGACCCTTAGTTAGCACATTGAATGGCAACACAACATTGCACTGAAATCAGCTGATTTTAGTCACAGGAGTTGAGACACATGTGTCTTGAGCTCATATATGTATACAGTGGTGATGCCAAAGCATGGACACCACATGATGGAATGTGTGAATTAGGGTTGATCAGTTTGTGCAGCGGATTCTGTTTAGCATGTACCAATTGCTTGACGAGTGGTACAAATCAAAGTTCCAGTTGTGGTGACCACAATCGTCTCTCTGCTAAGGTCCTGTTTGGTCCACCAGGACCACGATAATTTCATAGAGGTCTCACAGTATTATTGTATAGTCTATTCACACATCCTCAACTGGGTACTGACCTGTCAAGGATGTCTTTTGCACATGTTAGTGTGATACAGCCATCATTTGACACATTCAATGTGACATTGCTCTAGAGATCAACATTTACATATCCAAGCTAAATTTTGGTCTTTTTTCCACCACATGGCTTAATTTCCTTCCATTACTAGGAGGTAGAAGCAGGAATTCATGACGGGACAAAGATTTTGCTTACATATCCCTATTCATCAACAATGCATGGGTGAGAAGTATATTGTTATGACATGTGCAGTCAGTGTAGTTCTTCATGGTTAGAAGGTGTTTGGGCCTCCAATTGCAGTATTTTGCATGTTTCAGCCAGTAGAAGCACAGCTAGCACTTGTATAAAGAACAGCCTTCTTACCTGCTTTCAGATCAGTCAAGATGTAACCATTACTTGTGTTCAAAGACATATGTACCCCTCCAATCCAGCATCCTCAATCTATAATCCAAGCAAGCATTACTATACCTCATTCAGTCAACCATTGACTTTCAAGACTCATTTGACTCTGTATGGACCCTTGCTCAATGTCAGCCACCTTTTACCGCACATGTCTGCTCAAGCAAGCATATGCTTTTGGCTTTGAACGGTGTGGTTATAAACATGTAGATCATCAGAGCTACGATGATGGACAGTGTTTGAGAGCAATAGTCAGTGGGACTGGGAGCTGCAAAAATTGTGTAAGTCCCTCAAGAGAAGACATTTCAGTCATGCTCAGAGTGATGATGATGTTACCTGCAGAACCGTGGTAGGCACAGGAAAGCAGATCAGTTATTGCAGGAGGAACTTGACTATGCTGAAGAACAACACACAAGGGATAGTTGGGATATCATTCTGAGAAGATACAATCGAAAAGGAAGTGTGTGTGGGTGTGATAGCAAGGAATGCCATGTTCTTGGTCGATGCCAAAGTGTCACCCACAAGGATTTGTGTTACAGATGTGTGAGTATAGCCCATTAGAGATAGGGTTTATCAGTCAGAAAGAGGCCACCAAGGACAGTCACCTTTTTGGCCACATAGCTCGATTCCAGAGACAAAGCTGACAAATTCACCGGCAACCGCCTAAGGATTCCAAACAAGCACACATTCAGGCAGATGCAAGAAGTGGAGCTACCCTTGTGGGAATAGGACTACTGAGAAGGGCTGAAGTGAGTGGACAGAATGGGGATATCGAGAGGAAGGCAAGACTCGAGAAGTGGTTGCTCCCACAAGACCAGAATGCAGAGGTACAAGGTGCGTACAGGAGCAGGTTGTGCTCAAAGAGCACAGTCAAACATGATTGGCACTATGCAGGTCAAGATCACTAGCTGACATTCCTCACAATTGCCAGCAATATCTGCATCAAGTTCCAGACATCACCAACCCAACTCATTTGTGTTTAGCCTTGAAGCCTCATATCAGTGTCATTCCCACCGATGTCAATGTACAGATATCCGGCACCACAGTTTTGGTGAGGCACAGTGCTTAGGTGGCACTAGAGGTGATCATGATGAGTGCCCAAAGTGTGTAAGTCACTAACAGTCTTAAGAGCTGCAGCCAGCCGATATTGCTTGACATTGTTAAACCTAGAAAACCTAGAGAGCAAACCTACACCGAGGAGCAGAAAAGCTTATTCAGGACCGACTTGCTCATGCTGAAAGCCAAAGGGATAATGGATGCAAAGATTACATCAAGCGAACACATGAATCATTGGCCGATTCCAGATCTTGTAATTGCGATCAACAGCATCTGCATGTCCTTGAGGCTTGCCAAAGCAAACCCCAGAAAGATGCGCACCTGGGCCGCTGTGTTTGCTGTGTAAGTAGTTGATCCACTATTGCATTAGCTGTTGGTATACCTGGCAGACATCCCTACATGCATATGGCCAAAACACCGAACTGCATTGCCACAGCCCTTACTGCTGATAAAATCTGATGATCCTTGTTTTAAGTACTCGGGACGCCACAGCCTGGCAGATAAGCAAAGTGGAGCTAAATACCTCTCAACACTGCTGGTCATGAATGCCAAGAAGCATACAGAGGGAGATATTGCAATGCAGGAATACCTCCAAAAATGGTTGCATCCAGATCGAGAGTCTACCTGTGTGGAAATGGAAGGTAAGCAAAGTCATACAAATAGTCTCATTGGTGATGTGAAAGTCAAGCCAAAGGCTGGGGTAAAAGGGTGTTAAGGAAACAGATACACTCACAACAGAAAGCAAATGAAGGGCTAACTTTGTATTTCCATCACCAGGAGATGTTGTATCAAACTCAGAAGGCAGAACTGACACAACACCTGCATCTGTGGCAACAGAGGCACTGAGCACAGCCAGCACACCAGTATCAGACATGGACACACCTCATCATCAAGCTGATGGGTATGAGCCCAGTGAAGAAATGTTTGTGGAAGCCCCAGACTGGAATTTTGACACTCAGGGGGATCAAGGGGTCATGGATTGGCATGACTTTGCTGTCGTTACTCTCAATGCCACACTCACCAGTTGATCTTCCCCACATTTGACAGTTTTATTACAATTCTTGCCAAACTTGTTGGACTTGTAGAATATCCCCACCGATCTGTTATATCCATCAAACAGGTTCTGAGAACACAGATACATCAGTAGAATAACACTTGAAGCAGATGACACCTGGTTGGACAGATATGTAGATACATAAGAGGATAGCTAAACTCATACTTGTACTCCCTGGCTTTTGCCAAGCGAATGTCAACTCCAGTTTCTTCACTATCACCCATGACATATCCACTTAGCCTTCAATCACTGCCGATGCTCATTTTGAGGTTGTACTTTTCAGATTCTTTGTCACACTGGTACATGGGGATACAGGAGGTGACCAATGAAAAGGACAGTGGTTTGGACTTGTTGTATAATTAAACAGGTCTAAGTGCCAATTGGTAACAGTGGTTGGTGATAGGATAGTATTGTCATCGAGAGATGTTGACTTTGAGACCAACTGTGTGACCGTATGAGTGAGACTCAAATGGAGGGCCATGACTTGGGAAACCAACAACTAACTACAGAACTGGTGGGGTATTTATACCTTGTTTGCCACCGAGAATATTGGCCACCTTACTAAGCAGATGTCTCTCCAGTACCAAGTACAGAGACATATACAAACAAAGGTACAGGAACATGTCTCGTAAAATCACACATATGGAATTGCACTTGCTGTAATTCATTACATCCTTCCTACTCACTTGTGTCTCACCAGCTATCTTGTTCATCTTGTTATTTTACCTTACGTCCAACAAACATCTCTCAACCTTGTGTTACGCCTGGTACGCTTCAAGAGAAAAGGGTGCCAGGTGGACGAGTGAAGTGTAGGACGGGAGGTCAAGGAGTAAGGGGATGTGACTTGTAATACCGGACGAGTGGAATACCAAAGGTGAGTTGAGGGGTACGTCAACTATCTGTAGGTATGTAGTGAGGTTCGGTGTGGTGTTTGCACAAGTGTAGGTAATGCAGAGGTAGTTAAGAATAATGTATGGGAGAGTAACGTATGATATTCAATCTCTACAGAAGAGGGGAAGAAGTGTCCAACTAGTCAGAATGTCCGTCTTATATACCTTTTGGCTTCGCCGTGAGGAGGAGCCAGGGCTCGGTGTTGTTCAACGTCCTTTCCCTGTGTACTACGATATTCCCACGGTGATGTATCCTTCTAGTAATTGGGAGGCGACACTACCTGAGGGGTTTTACTACCAGGGGCGGCGACCGGCGTTCGGTGTGTGGCTGGGAAGAACGTCGGACGTCGGCGGTGCTCGGTGTATGGTTATTGTGCTCATCGTTCATGTCGTTGAGTGCACCGAGTGGTTGTGTTGTGCTTGTTGTTCTTGTTGGTGATCACACCGTACGGTTGGCACCACTGCGTTGGGAGGTGGTGGTCCGTGCGGTGATGTTGATGTACTTGGTGTTATGGCTTGGCTTACCAAGGCGTAACACCTTGTCTTACTGTGTGATACAACTTCATTGACTGAAACCTCCACAAGAACATTGTGACAACAAGCAATTCTGTCACACCTGCACAGAAATGGTGGTATGATCGCTCTGATCAGGGGGTACAATGTTCAATCGGCTGGCTGAGGATTGTATCCGTGCGTATGCAAGCCAATGGGTTGTGATAACTTCACACAATATTAGACAGTCACCAGAGGCACATTACTGGCTCCAAGCGTTGGCAACGGTCACCATGATATACTCTTGTCCACGGGCTTGATACCATCATATGCTGTGCACCAAGTCACATTGGGATTGATTGATTCAGGTGAAATAAGCAAAAAGGCAGGGTCTGCATCAATTCGTCCGAATACAAAGGACGACCTAAAGTGGAGTACTAATTAAAGTTCTGCCACATTCACGTCGGTTCCCATTTTAACTATGACGTCGGTACGTTTGAGGCACCTCTCTTTCCTCACTCGTCATTCCACGCACTAGCTACACCATATATATTCATCAACCTCGCGTCGTCTATTTCACTCTCAACTCAAATCGATACTTTCAGAGTAGACAAATAAACAATACAATATGTCCGCCCCTGCCCCCGCCCCCATTCCTGTGCCCGAAGCGTCTGGTACTCGACAACGTACCAACAAGTTGGAAAAGACTGAAGCCGACTTGATTGACGATGACAAGAATCCGTGAGTATGAGTGCAGTGCGACGCTTGTCCACCAGTGTGACCCACCTCGTCATTGGTCTGAGATGTAGTGTAGAGCTATCGAACTGACCATATGTTACTGCTTCTTCCGAACAGCGCTTCCCTCAGCGCCAACCCGAACAAAAGGGTAGCACGTAACAAGCCTTATGTGAAACCTCCATTCGTCGACATGTCCATGAACAAATTGTGAGCATAATCAGGTCTCCCATTTGAGCGGTACTGACTAGTATCCATTTCGTGTTCTCGCCACAGCCTCACCTACCTCGTCGCGTCGCTCTTCCTGATCCTCGCATTTTACATGTGGCGTTTCACTGTCTGGGCCGCACAAGTTGGTGGTTATTGGGCTTTGATCACGGGCAATCACAAGACCCCAGCGTCGATGGCTGCGTCCAGCGCGGCAGCTCTTGCGGCTACAGCAGCCAGCGCGGCGAGTGTCTCGTCAGTTTCGTCATCTAGTGCCGCAGGTGCGACGGGTAGCACGAAGGCTGCTGATCCCAAATCGATCAAGGTGAGTGGGAGTCTAAAAGGAATCACATGATAGTCTGAGAAAGGACGCTGATGTTCTTCTCTCTACTTTACTTCTTCTCACCTTGCCCAATAATTCCAACACACGCTCATTGTGCCATCTACTTGTACCGCCCACCCACCCACCCACCCACCCGCCCGCCCTCGTCGCTTCGCGACACAGCCCAAACCCGCTACTACCCCCGAAGACACTATCGAATCCCAGATCTACCACCTTGCCAACTCGCTCGGTATCAAACCCGCCGAATTGTCAGGTGCTATCCGACCTCTGATCGACCCTTCGATACCCGACCCAGCAGAGGCTGCGAAGAAGGAAGCAGAGGCGTTGAAGAAGGAGATGGAAGCCAAGATGGAGGAACAAAAGGCCGAGACGGGAGGTTCGGTCCTAGGTATTCTAGGTGAGGCGTTGTTGGATTAAGTGGAAGTGAGGTCTCTCGCGAGAGCGGAAGGGCAACAGAAGTCGGAGGTAATGGTGAAGAAGGAAGATTTGGTAGCCGAAAGAAGATATAGTAGAGGCGATAGGAAAGAACGAAGCGGTACATGAAAGTAAAGCAGTACAAAGACAATATAACCATATGTCGGAAATATCAATGTAGCGTCTACATCAGATACAGTGTGGCGTCGTATCGTATAAAGTGCATGAAATAGCCGACCATCTACTCGAGTATACATATTCAACCATCGCTTCCCACAAGACTGTACCCTCTAGCAACTCGACCTACTTCGCACCTGTGAGATCCGCTGGGAATCCGGCGAAATCTTGTTGATCAGTAACGTTTTGTCCTCCTTTTGAGTATGTGATTCGCATCCTCAGTCTGACCGCGGCCTGCGATTTGACAACGACATATCACGTCAGTCTACCATTCGCTACACACAAAAGTGATAGGAGAAGACTCACCCCCGCCGGTGCAATGACTCTCATCTGTTGCGTCTCGACACTACCCGGCGAGACATCCGTATTTGACATAGCCTGCATTTGTAGTTGTTGGGTCTAAGGGGTTGGCAAGAGGTATATCAGCTCACACTCTGCTCTTGCCTGTACGGGGCAAAAACATACCTTGGGCACGGCCACTTGGAAATTGACATGCTCGACCTTCTCTCCGCCGGACACTGTGAACCTCGCCAAGATTTGCACCACACCAGGTTGTGATGGAGACGTCTTTGGTGTGAGAGTGATCTTCAACGAATTCTTCTCGTAGGCGGTGTACGATTGAAGTTGCGTCTTGGGAGGTGCAGCAGCAGGCGCTGGTGCTGGAGGTGGTGCAGCTGAAGAAGACGAACTCGGGGTGACGAGATCGAACAAGGAATTAGAGCCTGATGAGGCAGAAGGTGCTGGAGGGGGGTTAGCAGCTGGAGCCGGAGAGGAGTCGAACAGTGACATGATGTCCGCTGCTGCTGATCTCGCCGGTCCCGCCGAGGGTGCTGACGTTGACGGTGATGTGAGGTCGTTACCGCCCGTTCCGAAAATATCGGCGAGGAGATCTTGCGTTGATGGGCCTGAGGAACCGCCGTTCAATGATGCGGTGTTGGGTGCAGAATCGTCGCCAATAAGGTCGACAACCGTATCCTTGTCTGTCCTTGTTGATCCAACCGATCTTCTCTCGCTCACTGCGATTGTATCATGTCAGCTTGGCTAGATACTACGTTGACTGGCCGTAAAAAGAACTCACCAGTCCCCATGATAGTGGCTCTGATCTCAGGAGGCGGCATCCTCTCCAACACTCCCATCTTGATCTCGTTCTTCCCGAACAAGCTACCAAACTCTACTGCTCTTTGCTGGATCTCCAATTCCAAGTTTGACGAGAACGAAGCGAGGATCTCAGCAATACGATCTTGCTGTGTGGATTGGTTGGGAGTAGACAGCTCCGCGAATCTGACGGACAGCTTGGAGATTGCTGTAAGGACGAACTGCCGGATGAGGGTGTTGATGTAAGGGGAGTTGAGGACAAGTTCAAGAAGATCGATAAGATCGGAATCCGTAACCTGAAAGTAAAGGTTAGATATAGCTTAAGAGAAACGAGCGGTCGTCACCTACCTGCTTGACCTCCTCGCCATCGTCTATCGTTCCCCCTTGCAACAAAACATCACCGAACTCTCCAATAAGCCAGACCGAAGCCAAGGTCAAACTGTCTTGCGAGAGATCGCTGGACAGAGCAGCGTAGAGCCGTTGTGTGGTGTAAAATTGCAGTTCGGGTGTATGACAAATCAGTCGAATGAACGATGATAGAACCTCCTCTCGAACATAGTTGCCAGCCTGACCCATGTCATCAGCGAAGTTCTGTTTCTTGGCTTGTCTTGTACTTACCAGTTTCAACACTCGCAGAACGGTATCAATCTGCCATCTCTTGTTTGGCGCAAAACGCTCCGCTCCCAAACAGATCTGCGTGGTCATACCCAACTTGAACTCGTTATCCGCGACCTCCAAGAAGCTCAACAATTCTCGTGTCATGACCCGGACATTTCCCTCGTTCACTAATGCGTAAGAAAGTTCGAGCGCTCGACGTCGGATGGATATATCGCCATCTCGAAGACAGTCGAGGATGGTGTTTCGATGTCTCTGAACAGCGTTGGTGTCCATTGCCACGACTTTGTTGAGTGTGTTCAATGCCACGTATCTGCGAGACCATTTTAGCATGAGCCATCACCGTTTAATACGCTTGACTTACCGAATGTTGTTATCCCGGTTAGTCAAGAATTTACCGAGGATGTTGATCGCCATTACTCTCAACCCGTCATCCGCCTCAATCTCCAGAACGGTTAAGACAGTCTCGTATAGAATCGAATTTCCTACATTCTTCGTGGAGTCGGTGTTCGTTGCGACCTGGGCAAGAATATCGTTCATCGTCTCGCTGGCTGTAGCGTCGCCTCGACCGAGGAGTCGGAGTAAGCGGAGGATCTTGGTTTGCAAGAACGGGTCGGTGATACCCAAGACGTCGTGCTCGGCACTGTAGCCTGTTGTGACGAGGTTCTTGAGGTGTTTGACGAGGAGTCCAGTGGCCTGGAAGGAACGTCAGCTGTTCTGCCTCGTGATCAAGAGACATCACACCCTGAGCTAACCTTGCGGAATTCATCGCATATCTTGTCATCCAATTCACACATCTCCGTGACGAGTGTGATACCCGTCAACAAGACTCCGTGATTCCTGTCCTGAAGTAACGCTTTTGCTTTGTTGGTGAAATGGTCCATCAAGTCGGGTACACGTCGAATCACCCGTAACGCGCAAAGGGCGGCCTGAGAGAGGACGTCAGTGACTTGACTCGAGGCGAATGTTATCCCGCTAGAACCCACCTTCTTTCTGATATAAGTGTTGCTGCTCCCCAAAAGCTTCTCAATCTCATTGGCGAGATCTCGGGACATCTCTTCGGAGGAGATGTTGGCGAAGGTGCATAGAGCTAGACCGACCGCATACATGTTGGAGTGGTTCATATCGCTGTGAGTTCAAGGAGGTTGATCAGCACAGATTTTCATGCAAAGGACCAAGCAGTGCATATTGCCTGTTCGGATGGGTGAAGTTGGACCAAAGACAAATGTGAAGACTATTTACTCACTTCTTCAACGAGTTCGTCACTAGCGTCAGGACCTCTTGATTCTCATCCAAGAGCAACATGATCCCCAAATATCCTAATCTCTTATCGGCAAACCTGGGACTCGCGACGAGCTTGAGACATTCTATCTGACCGAAATGCGCAGGGTATCCAAGCATGTGGATGTAGAGGAGTTTCGCGATATTGTTATGTCGTGCGAAAGAGTCTTCCTCCTTAAACGAAGTCTATTGTCATGGGACCAGGATTAGCTAGCGCGAAGGAGGAGTGTATCAAGGTGACTTACTCTGATGGCAGCAGACTCTTTCTGGATGACGGATCGTTCATCGGCGAGTGTCTACAGCAGCGGATTAGTGACTGACATACAGAAGATATGAGAGACGGTTGGACATACCTTGCATGAGCGGATCGCCTTGATCAAGGCTACGACCGAAGACACGTCTGTTCAGCTGTTCGTGTACGTGATGCGACAAAGCTATGCAGACTTACCTTTGAGATTGTAGTGCCCGCTCATGGTTGCTCGTGCCGATGGTGCGGGTATGGGTATAAGACGTTGATATGTATATGAATGTCAAGGTGATAACAACGAATGCTGTTTGAGGGGTGGTGATTGTGTCGAATTCCACGCGACGCAGAGTCCAGGTTTGTATGGTGCGGAGTGGTTGTTACAATTACAGTGGCACTCCCAATGTATACCAAGTGCGTCATGACTATCATTATTATTGATCTCTTCTTGTTCTCCTTCTATACCTCGTATTCACAACTTGTAGCAATCCACATCGCACAATGGCACCCCTCACAGTCTTCGTGACGACTTGGAATACAGGACTGCAAGGATCGAAAGCTCAGTCACAGGATCTGACGGGATGGCTGTTGCCCGTATTGCACAACACTGCTAAAGATCCAGAACTGCCAGAGGGCATAGTACCAGACTTGTATGCCATCGGTGTGCAGGAATTACTACCAGTGCATCTCGCTCGTGAGTCAGCTTTTACGACCTCACGCTTCTTCTTTGGATCGTGTCGGAAAGTAAAGCTGATGTGATACATGTCCTACAGTTGCTGGTCTATCACGACCTGTTCTGGCCGCTTTGACCAATCGAATCCAATCACTCCTTTCTGCGCATGCTACTTCCCTTTCACCGAACAAGACCCCCGAGAAGTACTCCCTCGTTCAGAGGACGTCTCATGTCGGCGTCGCGCTGTGGGTCTTTGCAAGGGACAAGACGATGGAGGGACGATTGGGCAAATCGGGCACTGCAACTTTGGGTCTGTGGTATGGAGGAATGGGCAACAAGGCAGCCGTGGGTGTGAGAGTACCGGTAAGAAGAGGCAAAGATGGTGGATGGGAGATCTTCACGTGAGTAGGGTGCAAGACCTGATCCATCTTCGTTACTGCTCTTCGTTTCTATGCTGATCGTAGTCCTCTGGTGTACGTTGTAGGTTCGTTAACACCCATCTCGAAGCACATGACAAGAACGTGCCCCGTCGTAATGCCCAATATCGCGACATCCTTTCCTCCCTGGTCTTCAACACTACCGATCCACTTGCATCCCCTACCCAGATCTTCGAGACCTCCCACCTCGTCTTCCTCGGCGACCTCAATTACAGACTGGCCAAGACTCCTCCCGCTGCAGGGTTGAGAGATGGGAAAGAGTCAGATGACGTTTTGATCTTGGAGAAAGCAAGAGCAGAGATGGTGGACAATGACACGCTGAGAAGGGAGCAAAGAGAAGGGAGAGTCTTTGGAGGGTTGAGAGAAGGTGATTTGACAAGATTCGCTCCGACTTACAAGCGGATTGTGGGCCAGGTGGAAGGGTACAGCAAGTGAGTTGCCTCGCTCTTAGCATGTTGAAAGGCTGTCACTGACTGTGTGCTGGCAGAAAACGTATACCCGGCTGGACAGATCGAATACTCTTTGCATCACATACCGATCCACCTCACCTCTTCTCGCCCCAATCGACCCTCGACCCTATCCCCGCTCAAGCGCCTCACAGCACGACCGCCATCGTGCATTTCTCCTCCACTCCCGAGCTCACGATATCAGACCACAAACCTGTCCATGCTGTCCTGTCCTTACCTGAGGTTGAACACTCTGCTCCTGCACCACATCTCGCTCCTCTACTCCCACCTGCCCCGTCACATCACTCGCCGCGACCACCGGCGACATCCAGAGAGGTTCTACTTGTCTATAAGCTGCTTGGAACTATCCTAGATAGAATAGTAGGATGGCCGTGGTGTTTGGTGGTGTTGCTAGGAGGTGGTAATGAACGCACAGGTATGGGTGTCGGTGCGTTTTTGGCAATGATATGGGGAGTGTATTGGACCGGTGTGTGGTCCGCTTGATTCCGCGTCTTCTAAATCCGTGTATACCCTCGACTCGTATGGTCCTGATGTAGCTATTGTGTTCTGTGACGGATATGCATACATGATCCTGGTGTAAAAGCGACCCTCGTCGGACAAGATAATCTGATCCGAAGGAATAACGATTGATGGAAATCAGGGCAGTCAGTCACCTCTGTAACCGGGACATCGGACGATCAATTGCCGAACTGGTCTAATTCACCCTCCCTGCAATGTCTGCTGACATCCATATGCTCAGTGACAACTATCCACCTGTACACTAAACAAGAGTTCTTGTGCTTTCTACATTCCTTACTTCCACATAAAGTTACAATAGCAAGCAATCATGCCCCCTCCTGTTTCAAGAGCATCAGTCGTGAGACTCCTCAACCTCACTTCCAACCAAGGATGTAGAGGATGTGGTCGTACCCATTCAGCGCTTGAACATGCCCCACATGGGCATTCTCATTCGCCCTTGGGTGTGAGAGGTATGGCCACTCCTGTCGACGTGAAGAGCCCGTTCGGACCTCCTCCTGGAAACACAGACTATGCATTCGAGGTGGGTATCTTCTCTTTCGTGAATCCCAATTGCGATTAGTAGCAGAGTCGCGTCGCCTTCGCTTCCTGTTGAGGAGACCAGCTAACAATGGCTCTCGCCAGATGGCCGCCTCGACTCTCCGATTCGGAGCTCACGCCACTCGAGAAGTTGGCCAAGACTTGTCCAACATGATCAACCAGCTGCCCGCAGCCGACAGATCCCAAGCGAAGATCGGCGTCTTCACCGACCCGAACGTGGCCAAATTACCGGTGATGGAAGTCGTCGAGGAGAGTTTGATGAGAGAGGGATTGAATTGGGTCACTTGGGAGAAATGTGCGGTCGAACCAACTGACAAGAGTTGGCAAGAGGCTGTCGACTTTTCGAGAACATCCCATATCACCCATTTCTTGGCCGTGGGAGGTGGATCGTCCATCGATACTGCCAAAGCAGCGAACCTCTTTGTCAATTACCCGGAGGCAGACTTGTTCGATTTCATCAACGCACCCATCGGTAAAGGATTGCCAATCGCCAAGAAACTCAGTCCCCTGATCGCTAGTGAGTATCGTGTTCTCTGAAGCGATCGCACAGTGTCACTGACTACCTGTTGCACTTCTTAGTCCCCACAACGGCTGTGAGTTACATCGAATGTGACGCCCATTGACGAGTGTTGACGATATGTATAGGGTACCGGATCCGAGACCACCGGAACTGCGATCCTTGATATTCCCTCCAGGCAGTTCAAGACGGGTATCGCTTCTCGAGCTCTCAAACCCACGCTGGGTATCGTTGATCTCAACAACACAGCGACATGTCCGAAGGAAGTTGCCATCTCAGCAGGACTCGATGTGCTCTTCCATTCGCTTGAAAGTGAGTTGCGAATAAACTTCAAGGTCGCTAAACCTTAGCTGACAAGATGAACAGGTTGGACAGCTGTGCCATACTACGACAGATCACCTAGACCTTCCAACCCCATTAATCGACGTGGGTGGCCGAAAGATGAATCGCTTCAAGCTTTAACACTAATACTTTGTTGCATGTAGCCGCCTACCAAGGCTCAAACCCTATTTCCGACATCTTCTCGCGATGGGCGCTGGAGACGACGATCAAGTACCTTCCTCGAATTGCGCGTGACCCATTCGGCGACGAGGAAGCTCGTGCTCAGATGTTGCTCGCTGCTTCTACTGCTGGTATCGGATTCGGTAATGCCGGAGTACACATGTGTGTAAGTGGCATCTTTCTGACAGTATACAAATCAACGCTCTCCCATTGCTGACCCGACCCGCAGCACGCATTCTCATACCCAATTTCATCGCTGAACAAGGGCAGACCCAAGTCAACTCAGTACCATCACCCTTCCTACAGTCCCAATGTCCCTCTTATCCCCCACGGTGTGGCCGTCTCTTTGACAGCTCCAGCTGTGTTCAACTTCACTGCGCCGTCTTCCCCCTCACGTCATCGCGAAGCCCTCTCTGTGTTCTTGGGTAAAGAGCGAGCCCATGAAGCGGACGGCTTGAAGGACGTAGATGTGGGAAGGAAGTTGAGCGAGGAGATTCAGAGATTCTTGGACCTGGTCGAGGTTCCAAGGGGTTTGAGCAAGGTCGGGTACGGTAGTGGCGATATCGCCAAGGTGAGCTTTCGCTGAACAAAGTTTGTGCTGCGAGCAGAGTGCGTCACTGATTGTGATTCGTTGTAGCTCGTGGAGGGATGTTTGCCTCAGCGACGAGTATTGGACTTGGCGCCGGTCTTGGCCAAGGACAATTTGGCGGAAGAGAAGGAACAACTAGCAGCCATCGTGGAAAAGTCTTTGAACTGGTAAAGGAGTCAACAAAGGGGGGAGTGACTACGCAAATCCCTAGTAGCATGTACAATTTGTCAGTATTTCTGAAGCAGTGGTGACACTGAGCAGTACTAACATACTCTCAGAGGTTTCACCGTACTTTCGTGATGCATGAACAAATGGTAAACTGAGGCTTTCTTGAAAATTATCGACTGATACTAACTCAAACTCATCGGCTTCCGACCTATCTACAAACCCTCTCCTCAGCATATCCTTGAGTATCTACTGGCTGAAACTCTCTCTATATACACAACACCCCTTCGTGCTCGCCATAAAACTCTGCAATGAATGTGGAAACGGCGAGATGAGTTCACGCTACACAATGTCTGACCCAACCCCTATCCAACCCCTCCCAACCAAGCAATGCTTCGTGTGGTTTAGACACCATATCTCGCGCGGCTCGCTTCTCCTCTTCCGACGATTCCGCTCACGATATCAAACATTCCTTATGAAAGGCTCAGGCCGCACTCGAAACGAGTTGGGAAGAGGCGATGGAAGAACCGTACGGAGAGGTGGACTGCGGACTTTGCGATGAGGCAGCTTTCGAGCTGAGCCAGTCGTAGAAGCCCTGCCTGAGCTTGGCGACAGTCTCTTCCTTGGACCATTGCGAACTGCCTGTAAAAAGAAAACTGCCTGCCGATGACAGTCCTCTCGACTGCCTCCACCTCTCGAGACCATCCTTGAGCTTCGCGGTTGCCGCCTCTGTTTGCTCCCTTTCGTGCTTGTGCGCGTTCGGGCGCGACGCGTACTCTGTATCCGAGTACCACGTTCCTTGACCACTGGTGAGTGCCTCGGCCGCCTTCTTCACTGCCCAGTGGGAATGTCCCGACTCGCCAGTGAGATCTGCGTTGCTCAAATTCTCGACGCGGCGACCGCTACCGTCCTGATTGATGATTCGCACCCAGTAATCCTCGTTATCCATGGGAGAATGCATGACAATGAGCTTGGCCTTTCCTGGGTGATTTGGATCTTCCGATTCCGTCTCGGTCGACCAGACCGTGTCTTCGTCAGGCGACGGTGGTACCTTCTCGTATCTGAGATGACCAAACGCCGCCCTCACTTCCTCAGCTTGGTGACTGACCATGTCAATCAACGTGACTGTCGACCTCCCACCGCCGGACTTCAAATCATCTTTGTCAACTCTCCCCCAGGTGACCTCGTACTTCTTCTCTCCAGTCAAGGCGTCTTGCCCCGCAAGCCTGTAGCTTATACACGAAAGGGAGCCGTTGTCAGTCTTGAGCTTGTGCGTGAAAGAAGTCCATTCACTGGGGTCTTTGTAGCGCTGCTTAATGCTGTTAGACCTGAGCTCGGTGCCAGATGAAGAGCTGGACGAAGAGCCGGAAGACATATTGTGTGTATGTGTATGTGTATGTGTATGTGTATATGTGTGTGTGTGTGTGTGAATGAGAAAGAAAAAGAAAAAGAAGAACAACAAACAGGGAGTGGCAAATCCCCCCTCTTAAATACCCTTCTCAGAACCCATCTGCTTTGTCAGCCGTCCTAGAATTACAAGTAGGTGGAGCTGGTCATGAAAGGAACCGAGTCAATCTCTTTCTGCCAGCTTAACAGAGGGCGTGCAGATGAATGGGAATACTTGCTGCAAGGATTGTTCATGAAGGGAAATCTTTGTTTCAAGCTGACAAATGAGTTTTGCAAAGTGGAGGTGGTTATGAAAGGGATCTGGTCAATGCCCCAAGTTCAACATGTCATGAGGGGCTAATATGTATGGAAGTAGTTGTTTCAAGGGATGAGGATGAAGGGAAGTGACCGTCTCAAGTTGACTTTGCCATGCGCAATGATCATCACAGTATCTATCTATAGGCAACAGAACAGAGCACTATAATCCTGGAATGTTCTAGCAATGTGACTATGATTGATAAATTTGCACAACGAGAACAACACAGGGGCAAGTCCAAGGTTGAAGGGGATAGGCGGTAGCAGACAAGTGATTTGTTATCAATGCCTTCAATTCTGACACACATCTCTATGGTTTACTAAGAGATGGTATGATTTCAACTGATGTGAAGTGCATGCTTTGCGCCGCTTCTGGCTAATCACAATCTATCATACAATGAGATAGGTAGCAGCTGACCTATCCCAACCTCAGTGATGGTGGAGGCATGAGGAGAGGTGACCAGGAGTGGCCAGGGTGGGAAGAACAAGGGGACAATGTGATCATGTGAAAGTATTGTAGGAGGGAATGTACTTCAATGGACTATGTGACTCTACTTACAAAGCTTAAGCATAACTTGTACCATGCATGAAATAGCAAAGAAATATGATTCCACCGGAGGCAGCTTCCAGATATACCTCACAGTCCACAACTATGGCTCCCAACCTATTGACAAACCCTCCCTCAAGAATTTTCAAGCAATGAACAGGTTGCTCCTCCATCTATGTATAGAACATCTAGATATTGACAAACATCACCTGAAAGACTATAGAATAGCTATCCAACCCCTCACAACACAAGCTAAGGAGAATCCCACTACACTTGCAATGATCTATGAAGACCTGATTGAAGAGGCAGAAGTACTTGCTGTTGCGTGTGAATCAGCTGAGGACTTCTTTAGTCGGTCCTGCTTGTAGGCCTCCCAGGCACGTTGGAACTGAGACTGATTTGGTTCCTCACTCAAGGCTTCTGCCATTGTCTCAACTCTCCAGTCAGGGTGTGATGCTGTGGAAGATCCTCCCTTATCACCAAGGAGATCTGCAATTGAGACAGCGTTTTCGTTGGTCCTTTTACCATCTTGATGGATTGCACGAACAGAGAAAGGTTTTTGAGGTACATGAGTGGGCATAATGAAAAGGGTCACTGTTTCAGAACCTGCTGACTCTGTTTTCTTTGTTGTTGTTGTCATTGAGAAGAGAATTTTGTGAGGAGGGGGAGGTCGGAGCTTATCACGTGTGATATATTTGAAGGTCTCCCTGACTTCTTCTTCCTTACAAAGGTACATCTCACTCAAATAGAACCTCTCGTTTGGACTTACAGGGCTCTTTCTGTCAGCCCAGGCAACTTGGTACCTCTCTGCCCCAGTCTCTTCATCCTCATCCAGGACACTGTAAGTCACTTCCACAGAAACACCATCACTGTTTCGTTTGTAAGTGAAATTGCCCCCTGCCCTCCTGTCCTGACCCTGCCTGGTATCAGGCTGAGACATAGTGCTGAGAGAGGGGTTGTTTGTGTCAAATAAGGAAGGAACAGACATGATGTGTATTTGTGCAGCAGTGTATGAATGATCATATGTGGTATGTGTGAGTGTGTAGGTGTTTATTGATGGAGGAATGGGCTTGAGTGTTCTTGGGGTGCTAATGAGAAGAAGAAAAAGAAAAACTATGTGAGAGAGTGGCAACTCCCTGCTGTAGGTATAAGTAATAGGAATGCATCCACTGTCTTAGACAACCAATAAGCAGCAATGAGTGGAGCTGAGGATGAAAGGATCGAGTTGATCCTTCAAGTGCCGCTTGTCTCCAGGGATGGTATTGAATGGATGTCCATTTTTGTGGGGTGAGAATGGATGGATATCATTGATCTGACGCAATATTACTGTGTAGCCATGATCATCAAAGTGCTTGTACTGTATTGACACTGTTTATAAGGGAAGGTTTGGACGATGATGTTATTGAGAACGATCAAAAGAAAAGATATGGTATGATATGTATCAGGTTTGAAGGGGACAAGGTGTGGAAAACTTACAGTGCCATGTTCACTGTCTCAATTACTGCCACACATCACCGTCACAAGGATGTTGTGCACATCTGACAATTAGCAGGAGCTATGTATGATGCCATGATGCCATGCTGGCTACGGGCACACAACAGTGTGTTGTGTAGAGAAGGAGCAAATGTTAAACATTTTGAGGAAGGGGTGTTGGACTGGTAAAGCAGGGAAAGAGGCGGAAGAAGTATGGAGGCAAATCTGAACTCGATGTGCGTAAGAGGTGCAGGTAATACTTAAAGCATGCCACAAGCATTCCTAAGATTCGGTGAAGAACATTGTGATATAACAAGGTCCGTAGAGGATCAGAACGGACATTGACAGGGACCTCGTCAGGTCACGTGAATAGTCTGAATGAAAGTCAAAAGATGCTCTGAGAAGCTTCGTTGAGGAATAAGATAGCTTCTGAAAGAGAAGGATCAGATGAACACACACACTTCCTAGCAGCCTAACAAACAACAACAGCACAACTTTGACAAACACTCTATTGACTTTTGGCCTACTACCTCTAGAGGAACACCACGGGATCAAGTAAGAGCTTTCCCAACAACTCAACCATACCCAATCCCTTTGTAGTCTAAGTAGTTAGCCAGAACATAGTTAGATAGTAGCATACTTATTTTGACCAAACCATGAACCATGCACGCATACAGCCAATCTATCTTATCTCAAGCTAGGTCCAAATGAACCTCAATCCAGTGATAGTAGAGGACGGTCAAACGGGAACCAGGCAGTTATCCCCCATTCCTCCGTCAAATCTCGGTGGTACCTCGCAGGGCCTACTAAAAGACCTATGGTGGAGTGCTACAACTGTGTGGATCCTGGTAGCTACTCCATCTAAACTCCTACACAAAAGCAGCGTTTAGTGGTACCGACATGCCTGGTTGGTAGCACCAGTGGCTATATAGGTGATGGTGGCAGCGCCACAACAGTAACACAGAATATCCACGTATTGACAACATGTGGACAGTATCTATAACTCAAAAGATCCTCCCTTTCCCTTTTGCTCAACCTATCCACATCACTCCAGCTCCATTCTTTTGCTATGTACACCAAGTTGCCCCATGAATCAAGGATTCCACCAAGCATGTGCATCTCACCCTCCTATCAAGTGTATACCCTACATTCTATAGTAACAATCAGAGCACGAGCACACTATGACAAGTCAGATTCTAAGGTCAATAGTCAGAATATTCCGACTCTGACAAGCTGGGTGATCCTTCTGACCTTGACCTGTTTGAATCTTCATCAGTGTCAACCTTGGTAGGGCTTTGAGTTGGCACAGTGAGAGGCTGGCCATCCAAACCCTTTGCGACTGCGCCAACAGCCCAGTGGGAGTGCTGAGATCTTCCCATGAGATGTGCTTCAGACACATCTTCAATCAGGAAACCTGCCCCAGTGCCATCTTGGGGCTCAACTCTGAGCCAGAAATGCAAGTCCGATTGTCCTAGTACTGGGGAAGATGCAATTGTTGTGAGTGTTTCAGGGTTGCCTTCGTGTTGCTGTGTTTGAATGTTCCGGACCGGGTTTCCCAAGACATATACTGCCTTGACTTCTTCATTCCTGGGATAATCTTCCAACATGGATGAAAACTTCCCTGAGACTTTGCTTTTACCACGCCCCTTGTGTTGTGTCAAAAGTCGCAAGCAAGCTTCGGCCCACAGTGAATCCGTTGGGTGCTCTTTATGAAGGTCCGATTCAAGGTCTTCAACCCAGGTTTTGCTTGGCTGTGTGTCCCAACCAAGAGAGAACACGGGCTCGCCTGAGGGGTCAAATCCCTCCTATTTGCAACTCACACTGAGTTCTGAACCCCAGCTGTCTGTATGCCGGAACTTGAACTCCTTGAGCTCACACTGCTTGGCATCAGGTTCTGCCAAAAGTTCAGACGTGTGTGCTTCAGCAGTATGTGCATTGGCAGTGTGTGCTTCATCAGTCTGTGACCAGTGCGGACATGTAGCAGAGTCTTGTACCTCAGCATCGAGCGATGCGGTGCTGAGAGATCTCTTCAAGGACTTGCCAGCAGATGAAGCTTTCTGGGATGGTGACATAGTGCTGGATGAATGATCTGAGGAAGAATACTGTGTATCTTTGTATATATGTGTGGTGACGGTGATGGAGCTTGTTGTGTTGTGATATGTAAGACAGAAACAATGAGAAGAGCAATGGACAGGAAGTGGTAATGCTCCTGCCTTATATATGTTGTGAAGGACATAAGTGCTTGATCAGCCAAGCAGGAACTTCAGCAAGCGGAGCTGGAGATGAAGGGAGGTGTGTACAACCATTGAGTAGCACTTCTACCAAGGGGTGAAAATGAATGGATATCTTTGTTTGAAGGCTAGAAGATGAATGATGTCATTTCTTCAGCACGGTTGTGCTTCCTAGTTTTGCCAGCCATGGTACTCAAGGTGCATGAAGACAGAGGACTATGTCAAATCTGCTCAGTGCTGTCACCAGGAGTGATTGATGAAAAGAATTGGCATAATATCTATCACTCACTCCTTGTTGACTGAAACAGGGAGAGGACTAGCATAATGAGGTCATTGTCCGTGTCATCACCTTTGCCGTAGATCACACAGGGAAACGGCATTATTTCAAATGATTTAGCCAGTTCGTTAGCCCCAATGGTGGTTGGGCTTTCCCAATCATTCGAGCCAAGTAGAGGGAATGTACAGCCCACTCAGACCAACGACAAGAACCACACCATGGATTAACACATCGTTCGCCACTTCAGCAATTACTGCTAACCGTACGGTGCCACGTGGTGCCACATAGGTTCGCCCTTTCGCGACTTGCCCTCACCTTCTCGACCTTTCATCTCGTCTTGTTTTCGTCAATCGTCTCTTGATCGTTGGTCAATTGAGCTACTAACAAAAGGTGTAACTCACACCACCTCAAATCCCCAGAACCCAATCAGATATGTCTGGCTTACCTCCAGGACCACCCCCCGGTCGACCGCCAATGGGTGCTAATGGTATTCGTCCTCCCGGACCTCCACCTGGGTCAGTCCCATTCCTGCCTACATCTGATACCTGGGCACAAAGCTGATATCTATTCTATGCGTAGAGCGCCGTTCCGACCTCCTGGATATGGATTCCCGCCTGGTCCACCTATGGGATTGCCTCCGATGATGCCGAACTTTCCACCTCCTCTCCCACCTGGATGGTCAGAACATCGAGGTGAGCCTAACGGAATCGTGCGATGAATTTCGTCACAAAGCTGACTAACGCTTCTCGTAGCTCCGGACGGTGTGACACCATACTACTACAACGCCCAGACTCGCGAATCGACCTATATCCGTCCTTCTGCATTCCCATCCTTCCCACCTACCAGTGCAACTCCTCCCATCGTCGGATCACCTGCTCCTACCGGAGAGAAAGAAAAGAAGAAGAAGAAGGAGAAACCGAAAGATAAAGTACCTATACCCGGAACAACATGGACTCGAGTACGGACCAACGAAGGCAATGTCTTCTATTTCGAGAAAGAATCGAAGAGATCAGAATGGACAGTTCCTGAGGAGATAAAGGAAGAAGTGGAGAAGCTCGAAGCGGAAGAACAAGCTGCTAAGGAGAAGTTGGCCCAGGAGGAGAGGGAGAAAGCCGAGAAAGAGAGGTTGGAGAAGCTCAAGGAGATCGAAAGGATCAGGTTGGAGGTGGAAGAGGAGAAGAAGAAGAAACAGGAAGCTGCGGCTGCGCCTGCTGCTGCGAAAGAGGCGGAGAAGAAGCGAAAAGCCAGAGAAGAGGTCGACGAGGATGGTGAAGGCTCACAGAGGGAAAGCAAGGTACAGAAAGTGGAAGGAGTGACGAATGGAGAAGCAGCAACAGAAGAACAAGAAGGAGAAGAACAGTTCGCGCCTGAGGATGAGGAGGATGAAGAAGCTTGGATGAAAGCTGTCGCAGCGGAATTTGCTGAAGCAGACAAAGCCATGGAAGAGGAGAAACAGGCCAATGAGGCCCAAACCAAACAGGATGAAGAGGAAGCAGCGAAGAAGCTGTTTGCAGTGCCGAATAAGGTACACGTCTCGCAGGAGGAAGGCAAAGCGCTATTCAAAGTGAGCAGCTGATCGCAGGTTCGAATTTGTTCTGAATTGCAGCTGACCAGCATTCGACTAGGCGCTCCTTATCGAGAAGAACATATCACCCTTCGCACCATGGGATCAGTCTCTTCCATCATTCATTAACGACCCTCGATATATCCTCCTCTCGTCTACCAAAGACAGAAGGGACGTCTACGAGGAATACTGTCGGGATGTTGGAAGAGCGAGACGACTCAACAAGGCGACTCCAGGAGCGGGCGGGGCGGATAGCAAGAAAGCTGATCCAGAGAGGGATTACAAGGCTCTGCTGAGAGAGGAAGTCACCAGTACGAGGACGAGGTGGGACGATTTCAGACGGAAGTGGAAGAAGGACAGGAGGTTTTATGGTTTTGGAAGAGACGATCACCAGAGGGAAAAGGTGTTCAAGACGCATTTGAGGGAGCTGGGCGAGCGTGAGTTGCGTCTTCCATCACATCAATGTCTAACTGACCAATCACTTCGATTGTACAGGCAAACGAGCCGACGCTCAACGTGCTGAGCAAGACTTCCACGACCTTCTCAAAGAAGCAGATAACATCACATCTAGTTCCATCTGGACCGAAGTCAAGCGAGGTCTCACTTCTGACCCTCGCTACGATGCCGTTGGCTCTTCATCCCTTCGCGAGGAACTCTTCAACAACTACGTTCGCAAGTTGGCGTCTACTAGTTCTCAGCAGCCCGAGTCGAAGGAAGACGAGGCTGCGAGGAAGTTGGCAGAGAGGAAGGCGAAAGCTGAGGCTAGTTTGAAGGAGAGAGAAGCGAAGATCCGACAGGAGAAACAGAAGCTCGAGGCGGAGACGAATAAAAGTCGAGTTGGCGCCGGTAGAGAGGAAGCGGAGAGATTATTCGGTAGCTTGTTGGTCGATCAAGTCAGGGATCATGAGGTGAGTACGGCTCGTTATAGTAACATAGAGTCTGAACTGACGTTTGCCTTCAGACCAATTGGGCCGAAGCATCACGATATCTCGAAGCGGACCCTCGGTTCAACCACCCCGCTCTGGGACCACGAGACAAATTGCGTCTGTTCAACGATCATCTCACTCGTATCGCCTCTAAACGATCCAACGCCTTACACCAGCTTTTCGAAGCTAACACTCCATCGTTTGATACGCCATACGACACCGTTTACACTAAGATTGTCGATGATCCACAAGTCAAACGACTAGGCTTACAAGGCGAAGCACTGGAAGATCGCTGGAAAGCGTGGTTACGAACCAGAGAGGCTTCGGCCAGAAAGGAGTTTGACGAGATGTTGGGCGAGAATAGTTTCGTGGAGTTTTGGGGTACGATGAGAAAGAAGACATTGGACGAGAAGGCGAAAGAGGTCAAGGAGGAAGAAGAGTTTGAAGAAGGAGAAGGGATGGGTGATGGTGGTGGTGCGGACTTGACAGCGCTCGCGAAGCAGATCGATTTGGGCGAGATCAAATCGGTTCTAAGGGTGAGTCAAAGGTCATCCTCAGCGAACCTATACTACGTGAGCTGACGAACGAGCTTGACACCGGCAGAGAGACAAGCGATATAGGGTATTCGACCATATTCCCGACGTCAGAGAACAATGGCTGAGGGTGAGCTATTGAAATCTCTCTGCTTAAAATTCTGGAGCTGATATTCCTCATTGACGCAGGATTATCTCGAGAACCTCGAAGCTGCCTCTGGATCCAGGACGATTCACAGCACTGGTTTGGGTAGATAGTTTCAAAATATATACAAATAAAATGCATGGGATGATAGGCGATGATCTATCGTATGTTTAGGATGATGTATTATACAACTGATCGACTTCATGTCCGTCCACCACTCTGATAAGGACGTAGCAATTTAAGTTGATTGACCTTCTTCCCCAAGTTTCCTCCTACTCTTTGCGGAACCGTCTCAAAGCATACGGTACGTACGAACCTACTAATCCTCTCTGACCTCTATCATATCCCCATCTGAGAGATCCAATTCTCCCATCGGCGTATCCGGCTCCACCACATCCCCATCCAAAACCAACTTCATCTGATTCGCATCTGTCTTTGGCCTTTCGACTTTCTGACAATAGTACCGGAGGACGGTGTTGGCCGTGATATTGGTGGCTACTTTCAATTTGACTTCTCCGCCTTTTGCATCTTTGATAACGAAACGGATCGGGTTGTCAAGAACCTCGCTCGCAGTAGCAGGTAGAGTAGAGTTACCGTTGAAGTTGGTGTCAGTCGTTGGAGAAGCTGAAGGATCTGATATGGGTTTGGGATCATCGTCGTCATCCGATTCGACAAGAGCTTCAATCTTCGCTCGTCGTTCTTTCTCTTTTCGTTCGAAATACGGTTTCTCATATCCAGCTACGAATGCACAACACCGATCAGTCAGTGAGTACATATATACCAAGAATAGAAACTTCGGTGTGGACTTTGACTCACTCATATCGGCTCGATGACCTATACCCAGCTCTCGTGGTGTCATGCGTGAGTACACTCGATTCCCTTCGTACGTCAAGACGATATCTTCGGCTCGTTTGCCGATTCTCTCAGCGAGCGACTCGATTGGTCCTCGCAGCGACTCGTTCTGTACCAATAAACACTTGTCAGTCCTGTTTTTTTCACCTTCATCATGCACCATGTCGATTGGTTAGACGTTCCTGCAACTCACTCGGTAAACTTGTAATGTCCTAGCCTTTTGAAACTCTTTCAACGCGGCTGGCGCGGCATTCGCCCTTCGTTCAGGATCCGCTTCCATATACACTGTTATATAACATTTCTCTTCATCCGTTCGGGGTTTGTCCGGCGACGTTTGTGTAGAAGGGTAGAGATCGACGTCGACCAGTGGGTTATCGGGTACGGTATCCTTTGCGCCATAATGAGATCTGATGAGCGGTCGATATTGGGCCAGCGCTTAGTCTTCATTCCTTTCACACAGAGATGAAGTGAAAGACAGACGCCAGACTCACTCGACCAGTTTACGTAGTTCCTGTTTCTTCTTCTCTGACAACTCCGGAGGTGGAGTCAACTCAACCCTTCTCCTCCCCGGTCTACTCGTAGAAGCTTCCACGACCTCGTCGTCGGAACCGTCAATCACACTGATTAGGGTCAACACATAATCAGCTAAACTCCTCACTATGACAGTCGACTCACATGGTATTCGTTCTATCTCTCGTTTCTTCCGTACTCCCCCTCATGACGGAACTGCCTTTCCTCACTCGGGCTTTGGATTCATGAGACGTATGTCTCGTCCATTCTGGTAAAGTAGGTTTCGGTTGACTCCTTCTTGTCTTCTTCTTCTTCTTTTGAGATGGGTCGTCAGAATCTTCGGACTCGGAATGTGATCGCACAACAGGGGAAGGTGATCTTGGAGGCGCTACCAAAAGGCCGTGCGATCAGCATACAGACCTAAGTGGTCGGGACTTGATGGTGGAAACACAGGCAGGAGGAAAAGTGACGTGAGGTTGAGTGAAAAAAAGCAAGGAAAGACCGGCGTGATACTCACTAGCTGCTCTAATGACGGGTTTACGCTTCGACACGAAGAAATCGGTATCGCTATCCGTATCGCTAAGTTCGATCGGTCCATCATTATTAGACGGTGAGACTTCTTTCCCTTTGCCCTTGTCCGACATGGCTACGAGGTAGAAATTGGAACCAAATAGAAAGGTCGAGTGGAGGATCCCGAAATAGCTCCCGACGGTGAAGCGCTGATGCTACAATATCGATGTGACTGTGGATCAAAGCACCAGTGTAGCGTATTGATACGTCTTTACCTTGCGGGGACGACAGTTTCGTTTCAATGCGTTGGTGCGAGTTGAGAGCAAGAGAAGGAAAAGGGAATGACAAAACACGATGTTATCTTCCTTTTGTCCGGTACAGATGTCCAATTCCAGGCACGAATCATCAACGAACGAACGAAACACAATCAACCGAGTTGTAGTCAGTCCACTTCTCTTATACCCAAAGTTCGACGCCATTCCTACAAGCTTCTCACTTCTCTTTTGTCATACTCCACATGCCCCCTCGTATCCCGCCAATCCCACGACTGACGCTCTATACAGGTGGTAAAGAATGTTCGTTATGCGAGGTGCGTTTGAGCTCGATTTGCTCTTCTCCCTCCCTCCACTTTCGCCCTGCCCATCCCACGTTCGATGACAATCGTCATGCAATTATCACTATGTGACTGAGCGCTGACTATGTGTATTGCTCGGCCGACGCAGGTCGCTAAGCATGAGTTGAATCTGCTGCGCCAGACCACACCGTTCGAACTAACATTGTGGAATATCCGCGATCCGCCAAGTGGGGCAGATCCAAAAGAAGCCAAAAAGTGGAGGAGGTTATACCAATACGACATTGTGAGTGCCCGCCGCAAGACATACATCCTTCTTCATTCGACTTTGGTCAAAGTTCAAAGGCAAGCAATGCTGATCGTATGATCTTTTTCAGCCCGTCTTACATCTTGACGAAAAACGAGTTCAGAAACATCGAATTGATAGATCGGCTCTTTCGAAAGTTCTCGAAGAATGGCGAGCGACCCGACTCCGAGAGGAGAGCGAGGGCGAGGCGCAAGAGGGACTGAGGAAGGAATAAGCGGGGGTGCTGGGTCGGAGAGGGGCGGTGAGACAAGGGAGGGTAGGGAGGGGAGGAGGTTTGAGCCGTACAAGTCTATGTTGAGATTTCGATCAGCGCCGACCAGGTCCAGACGGGCTGTGGATATAGATGGGAAAGATCTGGAACAGGGGAGGATCAACGATCAAGACGTGGACGAGGACGGTCACTCGCCTGTCGGCGAAAGCACCAGTAATGGCGAGACGGCTAGCCTCCAGGTGCACTCGGCGACGACGACGAGGACGAAGCCTGTTGGTCATCGCGCTGCACCACCATGGCGACGACCTCTCGGCAGATCATTCTTCTTTCTCCCATCTCCAATTGGTGAATACACACCATCCAAAGAGTCGCAACTCTACATCCCAGTCCTGGAACGGACATTCGAAGGGTTCAGCGAGACTGAAGTCGGTTCCGACGTGGAGATCGTTGATCTTTCGTCAAAGGCTGGCGAGGATGTGGGAGGGAGCGGAGAGATGGACTGGGACGTCGATCTTGTTCCGAGGAACTGGGTCGTCGAAGGCGACACGAGCGAAGTAATTTACGATGAACCTCCAAGGGGCGATGACCTAACAGCGGGGAACAACAAGACTAATCGGTAAGCTTGCAGACCTTGAGAATGTGTTATCAAGGGTCAAAGCTGATAGACTTTTGATCCGGACGTAGCTTTACAAACCAACAATGTTGGAACTGTCTTTTGTACGGTCATTCAGTCGCGAACTGTCCTCAACCTCGTAATCACGCGCAAATCCAACAAAGTCGTGATTCATTCATGTACCAAAAAGACTTCGCAATGCCTGAAAGCGCGTTGCAGACGTACGAGACGTACCTCTCTATGCGAGTAACGGAGGATGAGAAATCAAGACGGCTGGAATTGCTAGATCAATATCGACCAGGAGTGATATCGGATGGATTAGTAGATGCGATTTGTCATCTTGATGAAGGTATCCTGGAGGGCGAGGAGGAAGAGATGGATGAGGTTCGGAGAAGGATAGACACTATGAGAAGAAGAAAACAGTGGGAATGGTTGAGGGGGATCATGAGATGGGGTTATCCCCCTGGCTGGATAGCGGGGAAGGGTGAGTCGTCATACGACTCAAGATTAGTCGTGGTTGGTCACTAATGGGTGGTGTTTGATAGACCCGATACAAGAGCTACGAAAGCGGGTCGGATCGTTGCGAGTCTATGAGAAACCCTTTGACAATGCTGAAGAAGACACGGACGAGTTGCTCAACATCTACGGAGGAGGAATCGGCACGCCTACACCTACTTCACCATCGTCATTGGTGGATGAAGGCTCTTCTGACATTGACGAGGATAGCGATAGTGATAGTGACGACGATGATGACGAAGCGACAGTACGAGGTCGGAGTAGAAGTGTTAGTTTGAGTATGAGTATTATCTCTGACTCGGAATCGGATTCGGGTTCAGCCACGCCCAAAGCGCTCTCAACTCGACCACTGTATACATCTCCACCGAGAGATGAGGGTACGCCACGCCCACCGCCCCCACCTGAGGACGAAAGACCATCATCACCACCACCACCTCGGCCTCTAGCAGGAGATGAGCCACCGCCTCCTCCACCGGACGACGGTGACCCGCCCCCACCCCCACCTCCTCCATACGCACCACCACCACCTCCATCATCCCCACCACCCTCACCACCTCAACTGCCGCCTCACCACACTCGTCCACCACCATCGCCCTATCCCTCATATCTCACTCATCCTTCATTACCGCGGTCTCACCGCCCCCGCCTTCCGCCTACACCACTTCGACGATGGGCAAAGTACCATACAGACTTGTTCGATTCGGATAGACTCGTACCCTACTCAGAAACGAGACCATTGCCTCTTGGGATGTAGAATAGCATATCATGAAGCAGCATAGCATATATAGCATGGCGATGTACATTCAGTAGCACTTGAAGGAACTAGATAACATTTGCAACGTCGCCGAATGAGATGTCGCTCAATTCATCCTCTTCACTTATAACGAAAATGAGTGCTTGTGTTCATCCTTGCCCATGGCAAATGAATCGATAGTTGATCAGATCGTGCATTTTGTAATGATTAGAGAAAAATACGAAGCAAAAGTACGAGTACAGTAAAGAAGAGATACTGTACATTATTTTACAAGATGATATAGTGAGATGAGATAGGATGGCCTGACAATGCAGGCATTTTAAGCAAGAGCTGGATCAGTGGGTAAGTTGAGGTTGAACATCGGTATGAGTGGAGGGGGAGGGTGGGTGAAACGAAAATGAATGAAACGAAACACGAACAGATATGATTTGGAATGGAAAGGAAGAGCACAAACAGTGACGAAACAACACACAACAGGAAATGTGATTCAAATACAGCAAACACAACGGAAACCCAAAATATGCTTCTTTCTTCTTCTTCTTCTTCAGATATAGACGACTTCTGTACTTCGCTTTTCTCCCGGGATGGCGATCAGTTTGGGTTATTGGTCCATCCTGCCCATAACGTCCATAGGATCTTCTCCGACCGCAGCGAAAAGCACCGCATCTCGACCTTTTGTCACTGGCTGAGGTTGTGGGACAGGCGGTTGTACGACTTTCGGAGGTGGATTAGATTTCGACGGGATCCCACGAGGCGCAGAAGGCCATGTACCCATTCGAGGCATACCGCTCGTTGTACCGCCCACAGTTCGACCGGGCAACGTCGAACCATTGGTCTGAGGACGAGCGTGCGAAGGGATGGCGTAAGGCGCACCAGCAGCAGGGGTCGGTCGTGTGGGCGTAGAAGTAGCAGAAGATGTCGTGGAAGAAGTTCCCATAGGTCGGGTGGGTTTGACCGCGGGGGGAGGAAGTGAAGGAGGATGAGGGTGGGTTCCGTTTTGAAGCATTCTCAGACCGTATTGACCATGTTCACCAGAGTTGAGGTAGTGGTACTACAAGAACATTGAGTGAGTCACCGTTACCCACCAGATATACTGGATTCATAACTCACTTTCAAACCATTCATTTGTCTATATCTCTTGTTACAGCCAGCGCCGACAGCACAGACGAAAGGTCTGTTCCTCTCCTCGGCCTCTTCAAGCGTCAATCCAAGATCGACCGCGTCGTGAATAGCAAAGTCACATTGGCTGCACAGATGATTCCTTGTTAGCTGATTGCATCGTTTAGTAAGTCGCAATTTCTGGCTCACCCTTTTTGTTGATGATATTTCAGACCGTTACTCTGCTTGTACGCTTTGTTACATCCTGGGTTGGGACATCGCCAAGGCTTATGCGACGAGAACAAGCTCGGCTGCGGGAGTGGCGGTTCGGGGAAGGTTGATTTGGTTCCGTTGGGAGCTGGAAGTTCACCCTCAAGGACCTCTTGAGGAGTGGTTGTCCCAGATGCAGATTTGGGCTGACCGTTGGCTGTAGGTGGGACAGTAGGAATGCCCAGACTAGATACAGCAGATGCGAACAGCACACCAGGAGCCACCGCTGTGGGGACAGTGGAAGTGGTGTCACCTTTTGTTTGAGCGATCTCGTCTTTTCTTCCCGCGACGACTTCGTTGAAAGCCCTGTCGAATCGCTTTTGCTGAGCAGCAGGTCGGACACCGGTGCCAGTAGACCCAAGGAAGCTAGGTCGCGCAGGGTTGATCTTTGGCTGGGTGAAAACAGGTGAAGGTTGAGTGGAAGTAGTAGGAGTTGCAAGAGAACCGTCTGGAGGAGAGGATCCAGTGGAGCCGGTCCGAGTAAGAGTCAGATTGCTCGCTCGGATGGTGGTGTCGGCGTCGGGAGGTGATTTAAGCACATCGGATAATTTCAAGGGGCTCTTGCCCACGCTCGCCTCTCCGGTAGGAGTGGAACCTTTGCTACTACGACCTGGAGTTGGCAACGGATAGCTCGGGACCGGTTGTGGGTGAGTAAGATTGGGTGAAATACTGGATTGCGATGAATTGGAAGCGGTAGGTGGGACATCCTCCTCGACATCGTCCATTTCCAACTCCATTGCGTTGGTCACCGGAGAGAATCCCTCTGTGGGTGGCATGTTCGGGTCGGCAAAGGGATGACAATCTTCTACATGTTCTAACAGTTCGTGAAGACCTTTGTGGGACTGTCCACAACATTCGTATTGCTTTGTGAGCTCCGCATCTGATCGCATGAGTTGGCGAACTTGGGATTTGGAATAGGATGTACCTGGTTGGAAGGACGTCCCGAGAGACATGGGTTGGAACGACATGGAAGCGAAGGATGAAGATAGGTTATTGTAATGCGAGGTGGAAGCGACGGCGGCGTACGACCGACGTTGGTAGGAGGATGACATTGATCCTGATGGGAGACCGAATGCATTCGCAGACGCAGCGAACGATGATGGTTCCATGCTGATTGATGTTGAGAATGGAATGGTAGGGGAGTCACCACTAATATCAATCAAAATAATCAGGTAAGCTAAGCTCGAAGGCAGGCACCATCAATTGTCACCAAAGGAAGGGTGTTAGCAAGACTCACCCGGCATCACCGTAGAACTTTGCACCATAACTTCCCATATTTCCATTGCCCCATTTCACACTTCTAGGCTTGTTCTCGAACGAGAACCCTCCTCCATTGGTGAAGCTGATACCAGTCATAGCACCGTATGACATAGGGGAAGCGTCCATTCTTAGCGATGAGGGAGCTCCGAGGTTACCGGGGCCAGGATGGGGGTTGGATGATCTTGTTGTCCGTGTAGGGACCGGTTGTGGTGGTGGAGACGGCATGATGCGGAGGGGTCAAGACGTGGGGGATGGGTGAGTGGCAACAGCGGTGATGTGTGTTTAGAGTTCCTAAAGATATATGCTGCCGCAGGAGTCGATATAAAATGACTCTTTTTCAACGGGTCGGATCCGAGGCTCGGGACAGTTGAGCTGAGAGTGCGTATGTATGTTCTTGTGTTGGTGTGAGTGATCGTTATGCTTGCGATGGCGTATCGGAGCGTCTCTGATGTCTAGCCAGCTTGAGCTGAGGGACTACAGGACTGTCCCGTGAGAGACGAGTTGCGGTCGTAGGCTGAGTGTAGCAGCCAGAGTATTCTTAGCAAGCAACAACAACCCTCGGTCTCGTTTGGTGGCGATGCTGAGTTGGAGATGCGTGTCCTTCTAGTTGATCTAGTTGATTGTCTGTGCGTTTCTACTACACGACCAAGTTGAGTGAAAGGGGGTGAGTGTTGTTGTCACCCGTGCTTGCGTTCTGTCTTTTGATGATGATGGATGTATGATGATGATGGTTGGGGATTGGGATACAAGTGTGGTCAAGTAGACTAGTGTGTAGTGAATGATGAGGTTGTGAGCGGTGCATGCACTGACTGAATGCGTCGCTACTTACTACTTACTGTATTGATATTTCCATCACCACTCTGACTTTTCAGAAGTGAGATTCTTGATAATTACCCTGAAACTCATAACCAATCGATGCCCGATCCGGTAATTGCCAGGGTTGAGACTGAACAAAGTAGGAATCGGCCCATGCGCGCTGTACGTACTACTACTGTTGTATTCAGGGAACACCCTCATTCCACATCTTCTAAGCGGAGGCAACGCAGCGACAATCCATCGACATGCCGGCAACGGTAATATGACGTGGACTTGTGACCCCCCCCCTGACTACCATCGGGATCAAACAAATCAACACGTTAGTTAATACACAACAGATAGGAGCCGTGTAAGTGTGGAGGTCGTATCGTCAACCAAAGGTGATGATGGTGAATGATGATGATGAAGCACTCAACATCAGAAGCGATAACAACAACAGAGACACCCTTTGTGATCACACTTTGACGCCAAATGACTATAACGCAATGATAAACGAACTACCGCACTTCCATGTCCAACCTGTATTATCAGACTTGTATCATAGCAAAGATCTCCTAGACTTCTCAGGTGAGCTCGGCCGGTTCAGTCACTTTCCCCGTTCTGTAACGTAGAAGCTGAATGAAAGGCATCATTCACTCTCAGGCCCATCATCTCCACCACTCAATAGTAATGCTACTCTACCTCAGTCGTCGTCCCTATTCTCTTCTGCGAGCTCGATAGCTGCAGCCGCTGGCAGAAGAGCAGCAGCTGTAGCGTCCGCCGCATCACCTTCTTCTCAGCATTCAGCAAGAGTCGGCACATCTCTCTCGCCCGATAGGAGTGGAGCAGACTCAGTTCAAGGAGGGAAAGAAGTGAGATGTGTGGAAGGATATGGTCCGAATCTGTATATCGGAGGCTCGGACGGGGTAATAGAGTGGTGGGTCTGTGATGCCCAAGCTAGTGGAGGACAGGTGAGTTGTGCTCAGGCAACGTCGAGGAGCAAGTCACCAAGTTGACAGCCGTGTAGAACAATGGCTGGGTACTACGAAATAAACATACGCTGTTCCCAAGAAGACCGGTCAGCAAGATGTATATCCTGCCAAAGATTGCAAAGATCCTTATCATTTCAGGTGAGTCTGAATCTCGCTCAGTGCCACCCGTCTACATACTGACCTGGGATTCAGACGGCACTTTACACGCACTCGCTCTGCCCAATCTCGAGCCAATATCATCCTCATTGGTTCCTCCATTACGAGGTGTCATATCGATGGCCCTCGATGATGATGAGTTGGAATGGGGTGGACCTGGTTCAGAGGATAAGACAGCTGAGATGACGGTCGTCATCGTGAGAAGAAAAGGATTGGGCGTGTACAGACTTGGCAATAGGATGAACTCTGTCAAGGTCGGTTCTGCTTCTTCCTAAACTGTTCCCCTTTGATGAAACCCGAGTGTACTGATACTATTTCGCATACCCAGGAACTTCCGCTTCCTTCCGCTCCAACCCATTTGACGCTATTCCAAACCTACTTATGCGCAGCTATCCACTCACCGGAAACGGATAACACCCTCTACAGCATCATCGATCTGTCCGATGCCTCCCTCACCGAGGTCTTACCAGTGACCCAAATAGACCCCTCGGTTGCGGATTTCGTGGCGAATCCCAATGTTGTGGTTATACCAGGCGAAAATGAGTTTCTGGTGACTAGCTTTACGGGATCAACGACGATGGGGGTGTTCTTGAATGGGCAGGGAGATCCAGTGAGGGGAACGATGGAATGGAATGCTCATCCGCTTTCAATAGGTGAGTCATCAATCTCTAACTTGTGTCAACACGCATTTGAGCTGACTGGTTTGAGTAGCCGTGGAATCGGGATACATCATTGCGCTATTAAACAACAACACTATCGTCGTCCATGCGTTGGCAGATCTGGACAAGCCCGCACAGACCATCGCGCTCGAACCTTCGTTTGCTGCCATCGCTCTGAGCTACTCTCCCTACGGCGTCGGTGTCCGGGACATCGTTCGCGATGACAGGATGGCCATGACTCCGATCACCTTACTTGGAGGAAAGCTTGCCCCATCCGAACCTATAGTGACTAAAGCCCTTGCACCCGATTCCGGATCAACAGAAGGGGGTGATGAAGGAGCATTATCCCCATCACCGATTACTTCTCCAGTCGGTGAAGAACCTCCTTCAGGTTCAGGTCTCACCCCGCCGTCGTCCCCTCGTCCAAACGCTATCGTGACCCCACAACGCGGGTCATCCCTCAGTGCCACTACTTCAGGACCTTTCTCAACTGCCATCGCTGAGACATTGGTAATCGGTCCGAACGGGATCCAGTCACTCTTACCTACACAAACTCTCCTTCGCTTAGAAGCCTTCTGCACTGAACGACATATGGACGAAGCGATAGCCCTCGTTGACGGGGAACGTCGTCGAGGTCGTAGAGGCGAGATCGACGTGGATAAAGCTACACATCAAGCTACACTCCGCTTCATGCACCTCTATCTCGCATGTCATCTCTTCCACGAAGCGATGTTCGACAAAGCGGGAGATTACTTCATCCGAGGAAAAGCAGATCCGAGGTTGTTGGTCCGTTGTTATCCGGCTTTCCGAGGGAAGGTAATAGGTTCAGCTGAGGAGGTGGATGTTTATGAGGGAATCAGAGAGATCTTGACGAACATGCCGAATGTGGAGGAAATCAGTGAGTGAGATGGGACGACTCTGATGAGCTCTACTAACTATTCTGCTCCGTGGCAGTTACGACAAGTATTAAGAGAAACTATAGTCCGCACGTTCAGCCCAACTCAGCTACTGCTCCTGAGACGACAGTTCTGCGAACAGCAATGGAGGACGAGGCGAAGAACATGTTGAAAGAGTGCTTGAGGAAAACGAGATTGACACGAAGAAAAGGAGGTGGCTCAAGGGGTATGGACTCGCGAAAGATCGACATTGTACGTCATGCGATGACCTAAGCGTAATGCTGAGCTGATGTCAACCGATGAATTGTAGGTCGTCGATACAACGCTTGCCAAACTGCTCGCAGACAAAGGGACGACGAACGAGCTTCTGGCTTTACTCGCTCAGCCAAATGACTGCGTTCTGACAGAGCTGGAACCGTTTTTGGCGCAACGACCATATGTTCTCTCGACGGTGATGAGGCAGCAGGGAAGAGTCGACCGAGTCTTGGAATTGTTGAAAGAGTGAGCGCAGCTTGGTGGCTTTTGGAAACGCAACAACGTCAACAGCTGACGAGCCGGTCGTAGGATCGCGGAGAATCCCACACCTGATCCGTTCTGCGTAGATCCGATAGATGAGCTTGCTGTGCAGTTAGAAAGCGTAAAAGATCCAGAACTGTTCACGAGATACATTCTCTGGCTCATCGAGAAATTACCATCAAGAGGTCTCGAAGTGAGTGACGTTCTTCCAGTTCGACCACAACTTTACCTGTGTTTCCCAACTCTACGCTATCTTCACCCAAACTGTTTGTTCATTGCCATGACAATCGCTGATCAACTGTTGTAGATCCTGATGGCCCAGAACCCCAAGACTGGCGTCAAGCTAGACGATACAGTTCTCATCTCCTCCATCCGATCCGTCAACGAGGAATCTGCCAATAGGTACTTGGAACATGTAGTGGTGTTGAAGCGAAGTCCGAAGAAGGAGTTGCATGAGGCGCTACTCAAGTGTTTGCTAGATGAAGTGGAAGTGCTGGGAGAGGATGACGGGGTGAAATATCACTTGGAAGAGCTTGGTGCGTATCATTTCCTCACTCTGAGTCAATCACGATTCCCAGGTTTGGCTGATATGTTCTGGACCACCCGTATACAGACGCCGAGTACAAACTCGAACTCGAACCTCGACCATTCTGCATCTTCTTAGCATACGTCGCTCCTGATACTCCCATCAAGCGAGTGCGACTGAAGCTGCTCTTGTTCCTTCAAGGATCGCCGTTCTACGATTTGGACAATGCGGCGGAGAGATTAGAAGGAATGAAAGCTCTGAAACCTGAGCTGGCTATCGTGTATGGACGGGTGAGTGCCAGTGTCATCAGACACTAAATTTCACACCTTTTGGAATAATTGATCCATGATGCTGACACTTCACGTGTGCAGCTTGGTAAACATCGTCAGGCATTACATCTCCTCGCCCGTGAAATTGGCGATTCCCTCTCCGCTCAGACATACTGTACGCAAGGGGGCGAGATTATCCCTCCCCGAGTAGCTAGGATTGTAGGTCAACGGGTGACGGGACTGGATGGCTGGACGACACTCGGAGAAGTAGGAAGGAAGAGGAAAGAAGTAGGGGAGGAGACGATGAGGGGTTTGGTGAAGGAGTTGTTGGGGGTATACATGCGAGATGGGTGAGTGGGGGAAGGTGTCTCTTAGCAACAAAAGGCGAGATCTTGGCTGATTTTATTGACCCGATACAGCAAAGAGTATTCGAAACAAGCAGCTGCGCTGCTCAATGCCCAATCGGTTCATTTAGATGTCTTAGAAGTGAGTTACCTGATCAGATTTGCTCAACGCAACATTGGCTGATGCCCTGTGCTTTGTTTAGGTACTCGATCAGATGCCGGACGAGTGGTCTGTCGATGTCGTATCTACATTCTTCAAACGTTCTCTGCGAAGAGGACTACACGAAAGAGCAAGTTGGAGTATACTCAAAGCGATTGCGGCGGGCCAAAATCTCGAAGTGAGTGCATTGGCGAACGCGTTCAGAGTGTCCACTACTTCGGTAGTTTGCCTATAGTGCAGTAACCACCTTCCATGCGGGTACTGATATTCGCACGTGCTATCTAGGTATCGGAACAACATCTCGACGAGATGGCTGCTATACCGCCTATTATCAAATCTGGTACTGGGGTACTCCCGTCGCCTGACGAAGGCAGTATACCAGAGAAAGAATGGGAGAGTTATGATGAGAAAGGAGGGATGCTGGCTCTCGATCCGCATCCCGATGAAGGCAGGGAGAAGACGGAAGTGGACTCGGGTGGTGACGATGTTGCGAATAAAGAAGTCAGGGGGTTCGATGTGGAAGGCGAAAGACGGAATGTGTTTTGAGCGGCAGGGGTCTGTGGTCTCTTGTGGGCGATGGGGTAAGAATGTGTATGGGAGAAGAAAAGATAAGAAGATATATCCTGCATTTGTATACCTTGTGTAAATGTTGTGATGCTATGCTATGCTATGCTGTATGTTCGATCAATGATATGCTATGTTATGTTATGCGGGGTACAAAACCAGTCTCCAAACATGTCGACTGATCCTAAATCCGTCAACCCTCTGGCCCTCCCCCTTCCCAACTCCCTATGTCAGACGACACTTCTCCATTTGAGGCCTTATATGCCCTCTAGTTGATCCGATCCGTCTCTCTCGCTCTGAAGTTTGGGTCGATCCGATGTAAGGACAGTAGCGCTCACTCGAGCTTCCAGACTTGTTGATTTGTCAGACCGAGCTCTGCCAGAACACCTGTGATCGGACCCTGGCCCAAGTTGGGTGTCATACTGCCACAAAGAGGGCGCATAAGCCTGTACACGGAGCCGGAGGAACGTCAGCGTTGTGCTCCGTTTTACCGGCCAATCTCGCCGTTGAGTGAGAGCGTACAGACGCATTCTGATTAGGGGTAACAGTGACAAAATGGCCAAAAGCGGGTAATCCAACGCAAGTCGAATTGAATGGACTTTATGGAATGGAGTAAACTCACCAAGGCGGTAAACAAACAAGGACCATAACCTTCTCCCCTTTCTCACCACCCAACGCATTTTTCACAACATCTTTCCCTACCAAACCGGGCTCGATCCTACTCACTACCAATCTCGAGCCGAATTTGGCCTGTAGGGAAGGGATGAAAGCCGGGTCGGTATCGGTATTTGACCAATCGATACGATCTGGTAAGGGTGATGCTTGGATTAGGTGAAGTGCCGGCTGGGGTGACGAAGAAGAGGAGGAGGAGGAGGGGAGCTTGCAGAGGAGTTGAAGGAATGGAGCGACGGCCGTTCCTGTAGAGATCTGGTATACCGTCAGCAGCGGTTCTATGACTAACAGAGGTTACAACGGAGTAAGGCGAGCGAGTCTCAGTCGGCGATGTGGAGAGTAAGGGGATGCACCGATAAAGTCGTCGTCCCGAAGCAGGGGTTTTGCACGGGGCAGGATAGTTGGAATTCTAAGACCACAATCGCGCTCACTCACCATGATGATCTTGTCGTAGTCGCCCGGGACGATCGAGAACGTAGGTATAGGTCCTCTAATCCCAACCTCTCCTCCCGGTTGAGCATTATGTACCACCCTACGAAGCGCAGATCCGTCAACCATATGTTCACGCATTGCATTACTCGTGCAGTCGCTCGAGCCGCACTCACCTCCCCACTTCACCGCCTTTGACACGCTTGACGACCATCCTCACTTCGCCATCTTTGACTGCATCGTTGATCGGCGTATAAGGTCTTTCGATCTGTATATCCGGACTCTTTATCATCATATGCTGCACCACCACCTCCCCTACCCCTGTCCCTCCCACATAGCTGTCGCTCAATGTCCCATCGACCTTGTATGGTTTCTCGAAATACTGTTTCGACGAAGGGGGTACAGCGACGGCGATCAACTTGTGTTGAGGTGTGAGGGATTTGGTGGCGGTGATCTTTTGGTCGGTGTATATTTGGGGAGACAATGCAGAGTTGGAGGAAGAGGTGAAGAAGTAGAATGAGGCGGGGAGGGTGAGTGAGAGACCTAAGAAGGCAAGAGCGTATCGAGTTTTGGAACTAGGCTTGGGTGGTGGAAGAGGCGGAGTGGAGGTCGAGGCGAATGATCGAAGGGGTGGTAGGGTGGTCAGACGGCGAGCTGATTGTGGGGCTGGTAGGGAGATGGAGGCTGCACCCCGTCGACATGCACAGCGTATGGGAGAGACCAAGGACATGGTGGTGGTGAGTGGCGATGTAGCTACAGTAAGCTATATGAATGTGTGTTGTATTGGTATCGAGCACCGATCCGACTTTTGACTCATAACTTACGAGTACGATAAGATAGTAATACTCTATACCCCCTTGCCACATATCGGCAATACCCTAATCCCCCACTCCGCCTAACTGGCTCAACCCCTCCTGCCACTTACACATGCTGTCATACTTACCTACTGTCTCTTGTTTGTGTCGCCCTCACACTGCGACCAAGAAGGTTTGGCTTTCGCCCATAGCACAGCGACCCATGGTCTTAGGGGACGGCCTTGCTTTGTGCTGGCTTCGGCTGGTTCAGACGGCTAATATCTGGATTGGTCTGGAAGTCCTTTCGAGGGCGTCCGGACTTTTTGCCTGCAAGCGTAGCGAGCATCCGAAGCATGTGAGCAGCGGCCAGCGATCACATGCATAGACTATGCATGACAGCGTGTATAGTGCAGACCATAGGAGTATGCATGAGAGTTCCACTGCGAAAGACGGTGCACAGTATGCAAGAGGTTTGTGCTTTTTTGGTACTGGTGACATTCAACCGGAGATCTTACGTATTCAACACACTTCGCGCTTTCAACACCCTCGACTTGAATACTTGAATTATTACATTTCACCGGTTGCGTTTTACTTTGCTTCATATCATTTAACAACTCCAATGCCGAGATCACCTTCGCCCGACCATCGTCGAGAGCGTGAGCGGGACCGTGGGAGGGAGAGAGACGGGGAGAGGGATCGCGATCGACGAGACAGAGATAGAGACTACGACCGGGACCGTGATGGCAAAGGTTCGAGTTCGAGAAGGGACGACAAGGATCGTGATGGGGACAGGGACAGGGATAGATCAAGGCGAGATGATAAAGACCGCGATCGGGATAGGAAGAGGGACAAGGACAGGTACGACGACGAAGACAGACGGGAGAAGAAACGCGAGAGGAGCAGGAGTAGAAGTCGGGACCGAAGTCACAAGAAGGACAAGAAGAGGAAGGAGTGGGTTTTCGCTTCATTTGATCTTATGACTACTGGTATCGTATGCTGATGCTTAATGTAGCTCGCGAAGCCCTTCACCTTCTGGCAAATCGAAACGAAAGGAAGCGAAACACGCCGCCAAAGCAGCCGCAAAACGAGAAGCTGAACTTGAACAATCTCGAGCTCTAGCGGAACTTTCCATGTATTCCGCCACCGACAATCCTTTCCACGATGCGAACCTGGGTGAACAATTCTCCTGGCACAAGAAACGAGATAAGGAGAAGAAAGCTGGAATGTCAGCTGAAGAAATCTCTATCAAAGATGCACGAAGACGACAAGAAGCGAAAGAGGAATTAGAACGATTGAATAAGAAACGAGCAGAAAGAGAGGTGGAAATGCAATTGCGAGATGAGGAAGAACAACGGATGAAGAGATTGGCTGAAGATGCTCAAATGGCAGAATGGATAGCGAAGGAAGATGATTTCCAATTGGAACAATCGAGACGAAGAGCAGGTATCAGATTGAGAGAACAAAGAGCGAAAGCTATCGATTTCTTAGCTATCAATCTTCGATTTGCGGACATCCAGTCACTCGGTAAACAGACTGCGGCGGTTGGGGCACTCGCCAATAATAATCCGAGAAAGGGAGAAGTGGAGAGGGAAGAAGAGGAAGAAGGATGGGGTTGGGCAGATGCAGGTTTCGAATTTGAGATCGATGAACCGTGGAAGATCTTCGACAATCTCAATCTGGAGGATTGTGTCGAGTTGGAACAAGATATCAAGATGTATGTCAGCTTGGAAAAGTCTCCTATCAACATAGAATTCTGGGAGGTGAGTACATTCTACTTTCTCGCTCTTCACCCTCCTATTCTTTACCGTTTAATCCTGCTTCGCCCTCTGTGATGTCGACTGCGTTGACGCACCGCGCTGACCCAATCCTAGGCAATGCAAGTGGTATGCGACTATCACCTCGAACTCCTCCGAAACCCCGATCACGCCGAAGGTGGCCGTCTATTCGACAAAGAAGTCGACGAATCAGCCAGCAAAGTGGTTTCCGGTCTGAGTCTCCAAAGACTCATCGAGCTAGAGGGCAAGACCAACGCAATGCTGAGGAGTGGTCAGCCTGTCGATGGAGAGTTTTGGGATCTGGTATTGAGGAAGATCCACGTTGAGAAGGCCATCGTACGTACCTTCTTGCACTCCCCTGCGCGCCCCCCGCATTACATTCGACTGATTCAACTGCATCCATAGGCCAAGCTCAACTCCATTCACGAGATCGTACTGAAAAACCGACTCGAGCAATTCAAACGACGTCAACGAGAAGATGCTGCCAAAGTACAAGCCGAACTGGGCGGTGTTATCGTCAACTCTGCGGACAACGCATTTGGCGGAGATATGCGTGCAGATGCCGGAGACGTCGAGTTGGAGGATATCGAGGAGGAAGAGGATGAGGATGACTATGTGGAAGTTTATGAGAGGGAGATGAGTCCAGCTCCTGCCGATCCTAGGACCATGGTCTTGGAGGAGAGGAGGCTGCCCATCGTCGACGAAGAAGACGAACTCAGAGCTTTGGTGGGTACCATCTCTACTTGGTCATCCAAAGAGCCGGAACTGATAATTCGTTTGCCAGTTCGCCGCCCGTCACGCTATCACTTCATCTACTTTCGTGCCGAAATACGCCCGAGCGTCCGCCACCACCGCCCAATCCGTCTCTCGACCCTCCGCTGCCGATCTTGAAGCCGAACGTATCTACCGAGAAGAGGCAGAACGCGAGGCTCAGGAATACGGTTCCGACGAATCGGAAGAAGAGTTTGGAGATCTCGATGCTGGGCTCGACGTTCCGGGAACATACGACTGGAGCGATAGATACAGACCTAGGAAACCGAGGTTCTTCAACAGGGTTCATACCGGTTACGAGTGGAGTAAATACAATCAAACGCATTATGAGTGGGTACCACTTTCTCATCTTAGGTCTGTATCGATGCTGATATGATTTGTTTGTAGCTCGGATAACCCGCCACCCAAGGTTGTGCAAGGTTACAAGTTCAACATTTTCTATCCCGACTTGATGTGAGTGACTTCACAGCCTCTTCGTCGATACCCATCTTGTCTGCCGAGGCTGACACCCAGGATCGGACGCAGTGACAAATCCAAAGCGCCCACATACTATCTCAAACCTATTCCCGACGATCCCGATACTACAATGTTGGTATTCACTGCCGGACCACCGTACGAAGACATCGCATTTAGGATCGTCCGAAGACCATGGGAATACTCACATCGAAAGGGTTTCAGGAGTACTTTCGATAGAGGTGTCTTGCAGCGTGAGTGATCCCTCCTATGACATATCTGCCCGTTGGTAGGAGCGATACTGATGCTGACATATCGTTCCGTGTCGTAGTGTACTTCAACTTTGGACGAACATTCTATAGGAAGTAAGCGAGAAAAGGGCTTGGTAACGTCGAAGAACTGGCCGAAAACCCATACACATATGAAAATGCATGACCTCTTCGACCTATATACAGATTCGAATCACCTCAAAGTAACGCACAATTGTTACACAGCCATCTTTTGACTATTCAAATCCCATCTCACTTCTTCTGAACTTACTTTCCTCCACTCCACAAGTATCTCTCCCAATATCGGTGTGCTTCACGCTCTGCATCACTGAAATTGGTGTCATCAAGGAGATCGTCGGGGACAACAGACTCAGTCCAAGAGTATTCTGTATCAGCTTTGCTTGACACCATGGTTGGTGCTGGAGAGAACATGGATTCTATCGCTGTCACACCTCCAGAACTGGACGAAATTGTATCTGGTCACGGAAAGCAAGATGTCAGCTCATGAAACACTTGTTCTGTTCATCTGATGGTATTGCTTGTTGATGAGCACAGGCACCACATGGTAATCCTCTAGATAGGATCCTCTGTTGATGAACTAACCTTGTGGGTCTAGCTCAGCCTGTTTAGCCACCCAACGCTTCAGAAAATCCCTGCTCGCCTGTTCATCCTCCTTTCCATACCGACCGGCTTTCATGAGCAGCGCTGCGGCCACACTTGCAGCCCCACTGGCATAATCTGCAGTTCTGTGCCTAGGCTCATCGCCTTGCTTTCCCTACCCAAGATCGTCATTGATAATCATCAGCTCATGGTCGCGCCAAACATCCTGATTCCCTTTGAAAATGAAGTGGGTAGAACTTACACATCGGTAACACTCTGAACTAGTAGTGAAGCTTTGGCAGTTGTCAAACAGGTGGTCTGGGTGGTTGCACTGACATTGTGTCTTAAGTGCACTAGGTTTCTTTTTTTGCAAAACAAGGGCTCGACTGCCCTTTCTACGTTCTGCAATAGCATGTTTGATTTGATTTTGGGTGAAATCAAAAGCTGTTTTGCAGCAAGTCTTTGCCTATTCATTCACTGTCATTACACACCATGAGCTTGGAAGATAAATGGGAATGTGACCATTTGGTCAACTCACACAATCTGCTCTTTGTACGGCCCAAGCACTGCCCATCACCGAATTCCTGGTGAGTTACACTGGTGCAACCACATCTGTGCCAATCACGGGGATTCTTGCAGATGAGACTGAAGGGGGTGCGTACTGAATCACTGGCTGACATTGACACGGTGGCAATATGATATGGAGTGAAATCTTGATAAGATGATGCAATAAATGCTGATAGTCTGCTGATTCATTGAGATAGGTCAGAGCACCATGTATACTTTGTGAATGCTGGGGTTGCTAGTGATACCCCACTTGGTTCTGACATTTGGGTGCCTTTTCAATGAACATCCTTTACGTCATTGTTACTGATTTTCTGAAACATCCCCTGTATGTCTGAAGGAACATCCAAAGAACCATTCCCAATGGCTCTGCTGTAGTGGAACTTGATGGCTTCTAAAACACTTGCTGTCATCAGAACCATGCCACTGCCACATTTGCAAGTTACCCGCTTAAAAGTCCTGTTGGCTGGTGATATCAACCAGAGTTTAGGCAAAGTGTCTTCTTTTGTGCAGTGATTGACTCCTTTACCTCCTGTTTATACCTTGTCATCATGTTTGTTACACTTGCCTTCTTATTGTCCAAGGATGTGTGTACACATTCATGCTGCGACATGCCTCTTCCTCCATGCCAAACAGATATTGATACTTTCAATTGCAAAACTCAGTACAGCCTAACATCATGGAGATTTGATACACCTTTCCAACCTCCTATGGAGGGAAGAAATCATTTGTATTGGATTTGAGATTGTGAAGACTGCTTGTCCTCTGATGTAATGTGTCTTTCAGCTATCCAGAAACAGGTCCTGGGACTGGTGCTACATTTCAAGAAGCTCTTAGCTAGTGCCCCAAGTGCACAGAGGATTCATAACTCTGTTTGGAACGATGTAGCACTCCACCGTAGGTCTCTTAGCAGGCCTAGTGTGGTACCACCAAGATTTGACGGAGAAGGGGCTAATCGTCCGGTTCTTGTTTGACCGCTCTTGCATTACTACTTCGTCCGAGAGTCGTTTGCGTCTAAGTCAAAGTGGGATAGCGTGTTGTATGCGTACATGTCTCATATCGCTTTAGAAAATGTATATACCATTATATAACTACGGTCTAACTGACTAAAATGACTACGGAAAGGAAAGGATATGTGAATTGAGTGCGAGCTTCCGCCGACCTTAGGGCATTCCTTCCGATTAAGGCAGGTCGAGGGTCGGTAGAGCGTCTGTCAAGGGTGTACCAGGTTGTCGGGTAGATTACTAGGAGAGTACCAAACATCCTCCTTTATTCCTCTCATAGAAGCTATCTTATCCCTCAACAAAGCTTCGCCGAGCATCCGTTAACTTTCGCTGTAACTATTCACGTAACTCAGCGGAGTCTCCGTCGATGTCCGCTCCTATCCTCGATGGACCTTGTTGTACCACAGCGGGTCCGTTGACGGACCTTTGTGAGGAGTATGGAATATGAATAGGATGAAGTCCTATCACGAATTGTACGAGTCGAGTACTGAATGTACGAGACTTGGGGTTGTCTAGTATAACACTTCACTTGTACGATGATAGTGAAAGGTTGTACAATAATAGTCAAGTAGACAGAGGAATAAACATCTATCACAGGAACAGCTATGCATGAGTCCTGTACTCATGTGTATGAGCACCAGTGATGCTACCAGAACCATGGGAACAATGTGTCTGACGAGTCGGTCTTGTCTGTCAGCGGTCGCCTGAAGTATTGGGTTGGTCTGGATGACGACAGATTGCAAGTTGGTGTAATAACGCATGGCATCACCAGTGGCCAACTACACTGTCTGAGCATCGCATCACACTATAAAAGGTCACGATAATTGGGATTCTGCTGGAACTCCTGATTCTGGCTATATATACCCAGGGATATTGGTCTTGGTAGTTGTCATTCATGACAAAGCTCAATAATTATGAGTGAAACAGCCTACAACAAAACATGCAGGAGTAAAAAGTGCATTGTCTATAATGCATATATGGAAAGATTGGACCACCCGAAAAGTAATGCATATTGTTTGATCTATATCAGCTTCGCAACACAAATTGTCTTCCTATGACATTTGTCCCTCTTTCTTCCAACTTCAGAAACCAAAAGAATCGGTCCACTTTGGGTCGTTTCCGTAGGCCTCCAGATTTGTGTCAGGGACAAGAGATTCACCCCACTCAGAACCTCTTATGAGGCCATCAGATGTCGGTACAGAGGTGGAAGATGGAGCTGGAGGGTACCCTGCAAAGATAAACAGAGTCAACATCTGTCCACTTTGAAAAAGCCTGATCTATCCCCCTTGGCCCAAATTTGTCTTTGTGCATCTTACCTTGTTCCTCTATCGTGCGAGCATAGTTCTTTCTCCACTTCAAGTTCCAGTTCCTCTGTTGTTCTGGTGTGCTGTACCCCTCATACTTTTGCAACCTTGTCACCAATCTTCTTGTTTTGGCCTTCTTGTCCATGAGTGAATGTTGGCCTTTCATCTGCATTCATTGTAGCTCACAAAATCAGCTCAAATGTTTGCCGGACATTATGATGTGATTGAATAAGGTAAGCTCGCAAGATCACGACAGATTCACGTCACAGCTATTGGTTTGAGCTGATAACACTCACACAGGCTGCACAGATGTCTCCTTCCTGACCATGAAAGACCTGGCATATGCCAAAATCATGTTTTGCATGATCACATTTGCACTCTTTGTTCTGGCCACTCTTGACTTGTTTTGGTATGAATCGATAACTGCGCAATTTTTGTTGCTCTTTGGCATAATCAATGCTTGCTTCCTCCTCTTCATCTGCCTGTCGGTGCTTCCCCGCAATCTGCAAAACCGTCAAGTACCATGGTAGGCAGGACAAAAAGTCAGTGACTGTTCAAGTGACTGTACAAAATATACTATAGGCAGACTAGAGAACACTTGACTTACACACAAATCACACTTGGAGTCGCCAGCAGCAGTAAACCCATGACACTGCTTCGGCTTTCCCCCTTGGCCATAATGAAGCATGCGACACTGGCATCGAGGCTTCCCAAAAGAGGTTCTATATTGTGATTCAAGTTTCGTGTTTGTTGTTGTTTGTCCAGCGCTAGAGGGCTCGTCCCCCTCTGGTCGATGGTTTGATGCTGGGTCGTAGTTGTTGGAGTATGAATCATGATTGCTGTAAATGACAGACCTGTCATATGCAGTATATGGTATGGAGCTTGTTTCCGACGACGTTTGTCTGTGTTGGATTGACTGTTGGGCAAAAAAGTATGAGGGAAGATAAGACTCTATATACCTTGAGGTGTGAATGGTTGCCAAATAGATGAAGTTGTTTCTTTAGCTGGCCATGTCAGGTATACTGGCATTTTACTGGGTAGGATCTGCACAGCATGTCCACCAAACACCTGTTACACCTCCTGAGAGTCCATGGGAGCATGAAAAGAGCCACTCTCTATGTCTGTCATGATGTTCAACCTGGTTTGTCTTCTTTTGGTTGTGTGTGTGTGAGATGTATAGGTACAAAGGCATATTTGTGCCACACAATAATGTGTTTTATCTGCCTCCTTGATATTGAAAGGGTATTGGGGCTTCTCAGATGGGAGGACCAGCACAGCAAATAATTAGACATCTCTAACACCTCCTGATGGTCCAATGGAGCATGAAAAGAGCCATGCTCTTCAGCTGTTAGATCGTTAAACCTGCTGGTCCACTGTTACACAATCTGTCCACATCATCCAAGGGAGAGCACTCAAGACTGCAATTCCCCACAAAATGTTTCATAAGCGTTTCATCCACCTCCTTGATACTCGACGTATACGCAGGCTTCAAGTATTCATCAAGCAATAGGACCAAGTTGTGCGACATGGAAGCGCATTTCAACCCTTAGTGTGCTGTGTTGTAGGCCTTCGAGCGATGACGCCAGTCAAGATGTGGTTGACATCATAGCACGACCCTTGTCAATCTGACACTTGTGGCTCATCTCCTGGAATATCAATGGAGTTGCGATAGCTCCAATGGGCCATTCACACGATACAAGGGATGCCTCGATTCGTATACTGGACTTGTATATGTCGCTTTCTGCACTTGAGTTGGACGGCACCAGCAACACAACGTGAGGTTATATATCGGTGCGGGGTATGACAGTATACTACTACAACGTTATCAATGCGCCTTGCCGCGCAGAAGACTGATCACTATCCGTTCACTACAACGATCTTGTCGAAGCCAAGCTTCTCGTCCGAGCTAGGACGCCACACCCTCCCATTCTTGGACAGCCCAAGCATTCGCTCCGCCTCGCTTCAACGCTCTCATCTCCTCTCTCCGTTCTTTCCTCGATTTCTTCTCTTTCTGAGGGACGTCTCTCACAGGTGCGGTATTCGGTTCGTCGGACCATGCGGCGATTTCGTATGCGTTTGCATGTTGTTCGGATTGAAGAGAGAGGGTGAGGAGACGTTGCCGTCGGAGTCGTTGGGTAGTTCGGATCCATGATGAGATCTGGAAGAGAGATACTTTAGCATAGGTATGGCTTGGAATCATTCTGATCCAGAAGCAGGAACGGACGTATGAGGGTCTAAAGGGTTGGACACGGAGGCAGACGGAACACTGTGTCAGAAGGGCAGAAGGGAGTGATGATCATGCGACAGACAATGAGCCGCCCGCTCAATAGAAGCACGCCTCACCGCATCCCATCCCTCCCCTTGCCATTCCATCCTAACCCTACCCAGCCCAGGACAGCCCCTCACCTCCCTGCCATTGCTCACTCGCCCGCTAGCTCGTTCGCTCGTCCCTCACTCACTCACCTTGAAGAACAAAACCAACGCTGTCAAAGCCAGAACGATCACACCCGCCGCAACAGCCGTCCTTACGATCTTACTAGTCGCATAACTATACACGTATCCAGATGTCGTAGTAGCTGCTCCAGCTGGAGAAGTCCCGGTATGGCTTGGGCCTTTATCGGTTGGGATACCGGTGGATACGGTAGTTCTCGTCCCGGCCGTTTCGAGTGATACCATCTTTAACAATTGACCGGTAAGGTGTCAGGAGCGCGTGCAATGTGAGGGATTCGGATTACACTGTCGACGTCGGGGCACTCCCGTTGGCTGTATGCCGCTCGCCCAGACAGAGGGTGGGAAGCAGAAGTGACTATGCAGCTGTCCTTGATGTTTCGGTTGCACACACAGAGCGGTTCATCCATACGAGACGAGTGGATGACAACGTAAATAGGTCTCGCGAATGGGTGGCAATAAACGACGAACTTTTAGGCTCGTGAACAAAGGCAATCTGGGGTCTTCTTCTTCGCGCCTAAATATCAGATCTATCCGACCCAATCCCATCAATCCTCCTTCTCGCGATATCATCAACTCCTTTTCACGCATAACATATCCCACAAATCTACACTCACTACTCGTCTCAGCATCTACCAACAACGCACGATGATCAGACCGACATTCGCCTCAACCCTGCCCCGTTCGCTCGCTCGTCAATCCCAAGTTCAGACCGTTGCGAGACGGTATGCTTCTCATGGTCCTTCGTATAACCCCCCTTCAGGATATTTGTTCGCAGAGAGAGTACGTCTAGTTCTTGCTTCGTGCGGTATTCGACAGATGGCCAGCTTGGGTATAGGATAGGCGCTGATACGATACGTCTTCTGCATAGCCAACGAAAGGTGGAAAGCGAGTGAAGGAATCATGGGAGTGAGTTCGCACTCCTTGTCAAACAGTCTCGCCATCCGAACAGCCTCCCTACCTCTTGAATACCTATCACACGGGACTTGAGCGGATTTGGCTCATGGGTAGGTGGACAAATTGCTGATACCTGCTCTTTGGATCACAGGAACATCTACTACATCGGCATGTTCGGAGGCATGGCACTCGCTGCTGTGATCTTGACTTACAAGCCTGACACAAGGTGGGTTTGGCTTGCTCATATAATGTTGGCTCTTCGTTTCATCGAAGGTCTTCGCTGATTTACAATATCACCTCCTCATCCTCTCTGAATTCGGTTCCTGTTTCACTTCACTTCGCCCCATCCCCTCGAACTACTTGTCCGCACCACGTCCACGATCGACTCTACCCCTTATCGCAATACCGCAATACACCCCAATTATCACTTCGTATCGCCTCGACCTATCTTACCCTCACAGCATCCAAAGCTGGGCTTTGAAGGAGGCCAAGGCTCGTCTCGATGCCCGAGGAGAAGAGTACGAGTACAAGCCCAAGTCTGCTTAGGCGGGAGGAGTAGGGTCGTACGAGGTGGCGGGGTGTTTCGATGCATCTTTTTCTTAGATTGCTGTTGTCGGAGCCACACTCGTTTCTGACCCTCCTCGTGAGGAGTACAAGGGATAGTCCGTTGGTCGGCTGACCCTACTAATACTGACCTTGACTATGTCATGGCTTCCCAAAACCACGAAATCACGCACAACAGGCAGACAACGAGGTGTATACAAATGCATGGTATCAAGTGTCAACCCGTGGTATCGAAGCCCGCGCTCACTCCATAGCCGTTCGTTTGCGCTTCCATTCTTCCGCTCGCAGTCTCCTGAGTCGCTTCTTCTCCTCTTCGTCATGATCTACGACCGTGTCATTCTGACCCTGCGCCTGTCTCTCTGACTGTCCATCCGACTTCTCTGTCTCTTCCTTGCCTGTTTGCGGTCCTCCAGAAGGCGGTGGCGGTGGTCCGTCAACCCCGTCCCCACCGTCATCGCCATCAAGAGGCAAAGGTGGTAAAGGCGGAGGCGGAGGCGGTGTCTCCCCTTCAGGCTCTCCCGGCGTACCCTCGTCTTCCTCCTCTTCATCCTCGTCAGAGTCACTCGCATAATCCCCCAACCCCCCTAATCCCTTCTTCCGTTCTTGATCCGCCCTCTCCTCTTCCTTCTTTCTCTTATATTCAGCCTTTGCCTTCTCCCATACAGATCTATATCGTCCATTTGGACGAAGGAACGAGAATCGGTCGTCGGTGGCGTGGTTCGTCAAGATGCGAAGTTCCAATACGGACGGATTGGGAGAGGAGAGGATGGCGCGGGCGGTGTGGGTTATTAGTTGGAGGATGGCAGGTGGGGGCTGTGGGAGCGGGAGCGAGCGAGTGCGTAGAGAGCAAATATGTATCAGTATGGAATGTTCTTATGACTCTAGGTGTTCAAGTAGGAAGTTTTGGATGAACGGGCACTGATTTCGTATGGCAGTGACATAAACAGTCATGGCAAGATGCGAAGGATAGCACAGGAACGATGGGACAACCCCAGTCAAACTCACCTCTTCATCAGATCCCCCTCCTTCGCCTGACCCGTCGCCGTTACCCTTACTCGACTCCCCATCCTCTCTCTCCCGCTCTCTCAATCTCGCCTCCCTTAGCCCCTCTATCCATCGTTTCTTCTTCTCACTCTCATACTTTTCTATATCTTCCGCATCGGAGAGATTGAACGTCTCCTCGAGGTCAGAAGGTAGGGAAGACCATGATGACGACGAGGAAGGAGTTGGCGAGGGCGATCTGCCGTACTCGCGCTGTTGAGAGGTTGAAGGTATCGAAGGGAGGAGATGGAGGATGTCGTGTCTAGAAAGACAAACGATATCAGTGTTGTGTTATGGGATAGAGTGAAGGAGCGAGGTGTACAATCTGCCAAAACCAATGGTGATTTCTCCTCCTCCGACCAGGCAGAGAATTGCAGCAAAGCCCAATGTCCAAGCTCTGACCAAACGGTTAGATGGTAGGAGGCTTAGAGCTCTTCGACCTCTGATCACCGCATCCTCTCATTCACGCCGTTGTTGTTCTTGTTCTATTTGAAGACTTCTCTCCCCCTTCGACGAGTCGCAAGTGGCAGAATACGAAACCTACCTATCCGCCCATATTTCCCCTCTTACACTCATCCCACCCTCATCCTCCACCTCCCCCGCATACTGTATCAGACCCAAACCCCTCCTCCCATCCTTTTGAGTCACTTCTTGCGCAAGGTCGTCTTGGTCGTAGATGAGCTGAGCTTCGTATGCTTGGATATAAGCGCTCGGGGGGATAATCGGAGTAGTGGTCGAACTACTTTGACCAGGGCGAGAGGGGTCGGAACGATATGGTCGTTTGGCTGGATTGTAATGATGAGGCGGTGGATAGCGCGGTGGCATGGCGACAAGCGAGCGAGGTTGTAAGAGGAGGGAGGGGGGAGTTGTGCTGCAAGATCATAGGAAGGGAAACGATTTGGAAAACAGCGCAAGTACTCATGTTGATTTTGGAACTCGAAAGTGGAGGGAGGATCGCACGGTGAAACAGGCTTGTTCGTGGCAGCAGTGCCAATACATAAGCTTACACCTTTTCTTTCCGGACCCCCGACTGACGACAAAATCAAGCTATTCTCAGAGCTCGAGGTCTATCCAGGTTGGGAAGCTACATGCAATGCTGTGATGATCTATGATATACTATTACACATTCTACTACTACCACCCTTACAAAGCATAACATTCCCCGTGGAAACCGACCCCGCCACATCTCACCCTCTCCGCCACTCCCAGACCCGCTACCGCATTCTTCGCTTCCATTACGATACCCTCCGGCCCACAAGCGACCACTGCCAGCCCACCTCCATGACCCGCTCCGACGCCATGATGGGGTATGTGACCGTCTTCGTTGCCTCCACTGGGAGAGAGCGAGGTCGACTCGCCTGTCTCGAGCGAAACGTCGCCCGGTAGTGGTACAGGTAAAGGGAGGGCTTCTCGGACTAGTTGAGCAACTTCGGGTCGGTAGGGAGATAATGTCGTGGTGGACGGGAGTATAGCAGGTACAGGAGGAAGAGGATTCGGTGGATCCGTTAGGTAGAGATTGTACGTGAGGTTTAGGGAAAGTTTTCGAGACAACGTGTGAAGGTGAAGTAATGTCGGAGACAGTGCTTCGATCGTAGCTATAAATTTAACCCAAAGAACGGTTAGTCATAGTCGTGTACCCCTTGTCGAGGGATTACTCACACATATCCTTGACCACCCACGCCACGTCCACCTGCCTCGGTCCTCTGCCCTTCTCTCTCACCCTCAACGCTTCTTCGATACCACCCAATATGAATGTGATTCCACTGCCCCCTCCTACTAACAACACATTTTCATACTCCCCTAAGTCAATCTTCAAGCCCCCATACGGTCCATCAATCATGACCTGTACTTGTCGACCTGGATGGTCCATTCCTCCGACCGCGGAACCACTTCCACCTTCTTTCTGCGCAGTGAGAAATCTTTCCTTCTCTTCGACATCGTCTCCCACTTCGAGCGTGTCGATATCGCGAGCCATCGTATGCAGCTTTCTCGTCCAGTCGCCTGCAACCTTGGCGTAAAGGATGATACCCCTCGGTGATGCAGAGAACGGTGTGGAAGGTGCATTGGTGATTGTGAAGGGGTGCGATTCGAAAATCCCCGAACCACGAAGAACACGAACAAAAACGTGCTGGGTGGGGAGCCATCCTGCATCACAGTCTGGTATGTGGATCTGGGATCGGTTCAGTCATTCAGCAATGCCCGAAAAAGAAAGTCATAGCCGGAACATGTCGAGACTTACCATCGTCAGAGTATCGTCCACTGGGACAAGGGTAGCGTCTTTCAGACGGTATCTGAACATGCGAACGAGAAGGCTGTTTCACAGGAGGTTATTAGCTAATCGCCTCAGAGAGCCGCGACCGTTGTTAACCCACTCATAAGCGTAGATGGCAACGCAAGGATAGATCCAAGGTCGACTGTATGGTGTGTGATACGAAATCGCCGCAAAGAAGCCAACAAAGAACATGACGCTGAGAGCATGTTGTTGATCAGCCACATAACCCCTTCACATGCTATTCTGAGACCTTTGTGACACTCACTGTGCCACCCAGAAAACCTGATAACATCGCCTTCTGACCGGTTTCAAACTCGTTATCACCACCATCCCCATCAGCGCATACGCCAATATACCTCTTCTAGACTTCGCCGCGTTAATCTGATCGTACTGGTTCGTAGTCACGAATTGGTGGATCCACATACCACCGTGGACGGTAGCAGTGACAAAGAGCGTTCGACCGGTCCATCGATGGAGGAAGTTGTAATGCTCGTACGAGAGAGAAGGGAGGAAGATGGGTAGTGGTAAAGGAGACTTGAGCGAAAGAAGGACGATGACAGGGAGTTGGGCAAGAGCGATGAAACCTAATAGCCACACCGACAGGTCAGTATAGAACTTCGTAACGCTCAAGGAAGTGGACATACCAGGTCGATTCGAATTCTGGGTCAATTGAGCCCCAACAAGGAAACACGCCACCACCGCTCCCATGTACCCTAGAACTATAACGATCTGAGATATACCCAGGGTGAAGTATGCTCGTCGACAACAATCCCCTACTTGACCTTTCCACCAAGTCAGATTAGGCATTGGTAATGTCCATAGTGTAAAGCTCTGGACCATCGCCTGAATGCCCATATACCCTCTCTCGAGGAAGGAACGTTGCTTTGACCTCGAGACCTGACTTCTGGGCAGTGTAGGAGTCGACGACGACGACGACGAGCAAGTCTCGTCGGATTCTCGAATAGCGAGACCGGAGTATAGTCGACCTATTCGATATGAATGGATGATATACGGGACTGAAAGGACAAGGGAGAAGGCGAGAACAGATGTCCATATTATCGTGAATTTGGTCTGCCATTTCGGGTCGATTGCATATGAGCTATAAAGGGGAAACACTAAATCAGCTAGGTTCGTTGGTCACATAGGAGGATAAAGGGATAACCCACTTGTAGATCTGCAACGACAATGACACGTCAACATGAGGACGTTCATACTGTATAGCCCAGAACCGCAACTCACCTGCAGTTGTTGGGGGATGGGAATGAACCCTCTAGAATTTTCTGTATGTGATGCCATGATTGGCGTCAAGAGGTCCTGCTAGCGGTACCGCAATCTATGCGAGTCGTACACCGGAACGTATCGTTGATCGTTAACTTCACAGCGGTGATCCTCCTTTTGGTTTAAATATCCGTCAAGGTCTCGAGCTAATCAAGCGGTCGGATAACCTGTTCAGTGAGATGTATCTCTAGAATAGAATCGTAGCAAGTCCTACCGTCTTCTTCTCATTGTATATTGTATCAAGTTATCCTCTGTGCGGAAGGATGTTGTACTTTGTGATGATCTATTTTGGTACTTGACTGATTACTGATTGGCCACTCTGCCACGTGGTGCTTGCATCAAATGGCCTCAGCATTGCGCCATTAATCGGAATCAGGCACGCACCAAAAGATATACAGATCGATAAGCTGATCATCAGTCACCAATGTTTACGGGTTTACGGTTATGCATCTTGCTGTGTCTTCTTATTCATCATCTACTACTCACCACGACACCGGCAGACATCACAGCAAGATGGAGATAGCGAGGAGTCAACAACATCATCCGTTCTGGGAGTTCGTGGTAGGAGCGTGCGGAGTGATCTATTTCGCTGCTTGGTCATACTCGTTCTATCCTCAGATCATCCTGAATTTCAAGCGAAGAAAGTGAGTCTTCGCACTCATCAACATCGACTTGGTTGACTTGCTAATCGTATATTCCCGCTGTGGTCCCACAGAACCACTGGCTTGTCCCCCGACTTCATTTACATCAATCCTCTCGGTTTCCTCGCTCTTACAATCTGGAGCTGGGGTGCTTACTTCTCCCCTATCGCACGACGTCAATACCAAGCACGACACGATGGTCATCTCCCCCAAATCTCAGTATCGGATCTCGCATTCTCCTTACACGCATTTATAATCTCCCTCATTACTCTTCTCCAAGTATGGTGGTACGCTCGTCGATCTACCTCTTTGACCGGTTTGGAAGAGGATGAAGAAACGCCTTTGATCCATGCTGAGGAGGATACAAAACCGTCCTCCTCGACATGGTCTTCGATCAAGGAAGTCGATATCTTCACACCGAGAAGCTCAATACGTCCATCCATACTCACGGATTTCGGTCTGGTGGCACTTATTATCTCAGCAGTTGTGGTTGCGATACTGGTTTGGACGAACAAGACGAAGACCGAATTTCTCGATTGGTTGTATTTCGTCTCGACGATCAAACTCATCATTTCGACAGTCAAATATGTCCCGCAGGTTTTCCTCAATCACAAATTAAGAGGGATGGAAGGTTTCGCCGTAGGACAAGCTATCTGCGTGAGTCGTCTACTCGCTTCATGGTCGAGGTGAGGCCGAGGCTGATCTCTAATTGTGGATATAGGATATCATCGGTTCAGTGTTCAGTTTCGCCCAACTCGTGATTTCGTCGATCTATATTGAACATGATCCTTCTGGAATCATCGCCAATCCAGCGAAACTTGGATTATCGGGTTTATCACTCTCCTTCGACCTCATCTTCCTTGCTCAGAAGTACTGGTTGTACAAGGAAAAGGATAGCGAACGAGCAACGAGTGCAGGGGACGAGGAATAGACAGTAAGAGCAAGTCTAGAGGTTGTATAGCGATCGAGAATTATGATTGACCGATAGATATGAACTTTTGTATCCACTCGCTATGATGGTGATCCGTACTAACCGTAGAACGAAGGGACTCTTAACCCTCTGCGCTGCCGATATGGTGACTCCCCTGACATATTCTGACCTGCCACTAAAAGAAATCGCTCCACACCTCGCCGCAGGCGACACATTACGCTTATGGACAATTGATTCAGACCCCGACAGACCCCGAAGATGGCAATTCTCGCGATGCATGGTCTCTGAAGCTTGACAACTATTTGCCTACATGCACTGTCATTCAGTATTTGCTATTGTGTAGTAATCACCACCTTGTATTTCTGAAAGGATGAGTTGTCCTTTGACATTCAAGGGATGAAGGACTGACAAGTGTCAAGTCAAGGAAGGCTGTGCTACGACAACAATCACCTATGACATCAATCACCTGATCACCTATGACATCAATCACCTATGACATCAATCACCTATGACATCAGTTGCCATGACATCAATCAAAGGTGATTATGACATCAATCACCTATGACAACAATCACCTATGACAACAATCACCTATGACATCAATCACCTATGACATCAATCACCTATGACATCAGTCGCCATGACATCAATCAAAGACAAATCGATGCAAGCACACAATCCCATGATCTCCTTTCAGTGCCGAGGAGGTGAACAAGGTCTGTCATTGTATGACACAATGGCATGTACTTTTCCTTACATGTCTGTGAAACAGTGGTCACTAGAAGACCAGCCAGTTTGGCCATATATCAATCAGTAAGTGTGTTGTGGCTCCATTGGATATCAAGGAGGTGTATGAGATGATCGGAAGCCAGTTTACCCGTATAGCAGTCATTGAATGTGGTTCTTTTGTGACTCCTTTGGTGATTCAGGAGCTATGACTTAGCAAATTTTCATACACTACTCTTGACATTTCAGCTGAGGAATGCCTCATAGTCCCCTCTGCCTGCCAGTAGGACTTTGGGGTTGCCTGGACTTTGACATATATATATAACCCTCCAATCTTGACATTCCTCAAATTATCCACCCAATTTCATCCAAACAAATCACCAGAATATCACATTTCACAACCATTTGTCAGCTTGAGAAAATTATTCACCCTCCAACATCACTTCATCACATTACTATGACAATCAATGATCATTCCTACCGCTCAGAGCTGCTTCAGAGCGCATACATCAGTGGTTATCATCGATGTGGTTGCAGAGATGGAGCACACAAGAGGAATGATGATGGACAGTGCCTGGAGGCAGCCAAAGACGGTTTTTCAAGCTGCACTGATTGTGTAAGTCTCTAAGAGGTAGTATACATCCATGTAAAGCTCATACTGCTTGATCACGTCATATGTAGTCTCTAGGCTATCACAAATCGGCAGAGGCATCAATGAACAAAAGACTTGATTATGCTGAAACTCAACACGAAGATGGCAGTCGGACCTACATCCGTTCCAAGAATGGTGGTGACCAAAAGTTTTTCTGTCAGTGTGACAAATCACATGTGCTTGGTCGTTGCCAGACCCGCTGTACCACAAAACCACCTTGTCGCGCTTGTGTAAGTCCAAGATCATTCTTGTAGCATTTGTCAGTAGGGTAGCCACACATGACAGGTTTTCCACAGTGATTCAGCTTTATTCTGAAAAGCAGAAAGCTAATAGACCAATTGTGTCATATGAACAACAGTCTGGACAGAACGGACACAAATCAGCTGATATCAAAAGCAATGCATTCCTTATAGCAGCAGGATTACTGAAGAGGGCTGAGATTTATGGACAGGAAGGAGACAAGGCAAGGATTAGAAAGAAGGAACGTCTTGAGAAGTGGCTGCTTCCAAAAGACCAAAGTGGGTACAATAGCAAACAAGGGCCCTGTCACGATGATCAACAGAGGCTTCAGTCAATGAAGCCCTATCACACCACGGAGACAAGGTTGAGTGATATTCGCCAAAGGCGTCAACTATAATGACGAGATGGACGAGATACTCAGCGAGAATGACGAGAACGACGAGAATCCGAAGAGAACAACCTCAGGATGAGCGTTGTGGCCTTGGACTGACTGAAGGCTAAGTGATATCGTCAAGAGCGATAGCGAAGGTACGGTGTATGACTTTCAATCGGGAAATCACTAAGGAAAAGAGTACAAAAGATGAGAATAGCCATTCTCCTATATATCCATCCATCCATCCGTCCATCTACGTTGAGCGATATTCTACAACTCGGCGAGTTCGTCGAATTAGACCGAATAAGAGATGGGTTCGTTGAATGAAGTTCTACGAGTTCGACGAGAATAGCGAGTAGTGCGGAGAGTGCGTCGGGATCTTGTAGGTCACGTGATGTATGTGGCAGTGACCGTCATGACACTCTGCCCACCCTTACGGTCGAGCTCCGGCGAGACAACAATGAATTCGACGAGAACAATGGCGAAATCGGAGAGGGCGACGAAGACTGCCCGAAGCAGAAGCGAGAACGGAGTCGAAAGGAGGGGGTTCGAGCGCACAATGGCGACATTGACGTCGGTCGGTACTAGAAAAGGCAATTTTCTGACAGCGCAGCAACATATCGTCGAAAGGAGGGGTATGTTGAATGACAGAGAGAAACAAACAAGAGAAATACTCAACTTATCGTTAATCCCCCTTCACTTCTCAAATCGTTTCCAAACACTTCCTCACATTCATTCACTCAACAACTCCCCATTACTACTACCATGTCACAACGATTCCACCCTTACAACCGCCCACAAGGGCGTTCTCGTGAGTCTATCGTGCTGCAAAGGAGCAGGACCGTGCTGACACCGAGTGTAACAGAAATATCGCTGAGAGTAGCGACCGGTATGATCATTATCGGACGAAATGACGGTCGTGAGTAAGATTGGGTTGATCGTAAGAGTGAGATCGACGAGAATAGCGAGAACGATGAGAGCAACGGAAAGAAAGAAAGCGAGAGTGGCGAAAACCGCGAAGGGATGTGAATGTTGACTGATAAATGTGCGTATGATAGAGCGAACGATTGTAGAGGGAGAAGGACTGGAGTTGGTACTTGATGCCGACAGTGCAGAGGTCGTGGAGGTGAGGGACAACGACAGTGAGTACACACAATGCAAGAACAAGGGAAACGAGAAAACTTAGCGAATGCTTGCTGATAATCAATCAACATAGGGATCAACACGGCCGTTGAGGCCTCCGAAACGATCGACCATACCGCAACCGCGGAATTGATCGATCTCACGGACAATGCAACCATGCCAAGTGTCGAGACCATGCCTCTGAATGCAGATCTACTGGCGGTAGATGAAGTAAAGCGAGAGCTAGATTTGGAGCTCGAGATGATTGCACGAGGTACGTTCGAGTCCGACAGTGAAGTGCCATCCGCTGACGAGACTGTAGCGTACGTTCGAGAACCTATGTTCGAACGACCAACGGATGGCTCGGAGAGCGTGGCGGAGATCGAGGAATGGGAAGTGGTGGACCGTACTGGTGAGTCCTATGGGACGAGATTGATCAATCAGCGAAAACAGCTAACGAGTGGTATACTTAGGCCCTTTCCAAGGCCCCAATGAGAGGGTCCTAGGACCAGACGTGGAGGTGAGAACGCGTGGAGACCGTCGCGTCGAAGCGTTGGTTGAGCAGGTGAGCGAGGGTGAGCCTGAGCTCGTTGAGGATGAGGGAATGCCGGGTATTACGCGTGAGTGTCTTGAGGCTGCGTTTGACAAGCAACATACTGACACCCAGCAGCATACGTGCCGATGCCGGTTATAGAAGAAGAGTTCGAGGGGAATGAGGAAAGGAGGAGAAGAGAGGTGACTGCGAGTGGTTTGGATGCCGGAGCTATGAGTAAGTGTAGTAAGTTTGAACGATCGTATAGCACGCTAATTGTTAGCACAAAACACAGTTCCGATACCTGAGGTCCTCGACAACCAAGGCGACGCTCATGACGAGATTGTTCAAGGCCAGGCCGAGGCTGAGGCGAATGACAGAGAGAGGACTCTTTCGGCCGATGTGCCCCCCGCACCCCAGACAAGGGGAGAGTCTGGTTCTCCGTCCTTGCCGGTGACGCCGAAGAAGCCTAGGCCGAAGAGCAGTCTTCGTACCCCCGAGGCAATCCGAGTACGTTAAACTATGATTTTGTCTGCACTTATTTTAGCGAATTCGCCGTGCTTGGCGAGATGTAAGAGAGTACTTAGCTGATTACGACGATAGTCCTCCCACCCCGATGCCGTTGTTCGAGACCCCCCTTGTGACACTTGCGAGCTTCAAGGACTCGTCTGTCTTGGTCCGAACAGGATAAACTCCAAGTGCTTCACCTGCACGAGTATGTCCTGTTCTCATTATAGACCGAGACGAGCCTTGTCGCCAAAAGTCTCCTCTGGAAGCTTGACTACATTCATGATTTCGATTGAGTCTGCTAGGAGCACCAGTGGCGTCACGAGGGCGTACCACGTCCAGGAGGCTCGTCGACTTGGTGGGCTGATGGGGCTGGACCTCGAGTCTTTCACAAGCGACTTCGAAGGTGAGGGTCTCTCCGGTGGGAGCGGGGGCGGTGAAGCAGGGTCCGAGGTTGGTGCTACAGAAGAAGGGTCAGCGCGGGGTAATAGACAAGGTGGAAGTAGAAGAGGAAGGGGTCGAAGGGGTGCTTCAAGCGGAGCGAGTGGGGATCGTTTGTCGAGTTTGAGACCGAGAAAGTAGACTGTTGTAATAATACATGTACACATGCCCTGCATAACAGAATAATTAGCAAGTATCGTATCCTTGAGACCTTATCCAGATAAAAGGAACATCACAGCCAAGCGTTAACACGACCAGTCAGAGAGATAATAAACAGGATTGTGATGTGTGAGACCGAAACAAAAGAAACAGAGTACGTTACGATGAGATATGAGATCAAGCCCGAGGCTTATCAGGATTCGTTCGATGGAACTCCGCTACAAGCTCTTGAGCTCCCAATAAGTTCGCCGCAGGCTCCCAGCTGACGTGTTCGTCGGTACCCTTGTAGCCCAACCATTCTACTTGATATTCTAATCGATTTCGGCGAATACGAGAGTCAATGATCCGTTCAACTTCGTAGTTTTCGCCTATTTCGTCGACTTCAACTGGTCCAGGCGGTTCATAAGATTGACCAGGCAGTTGAGGGGGTGTGAAATGACGAAGCAGGATGACGTTGAAAACAGGATGAACTCGCACCGTATCAGGAAGCTCGAGCCGACAAGCTCGATCGCCGATGACTTCGGATACGGTGTAGGGACCAGACCATTTGATATCCAACTTCTTCATGGGTCGCTTTGTCGTCATGTTCCGAACGTTGAGTAAAACCTGATCCCCGACCTTGTATCCTGGATCCTCTCTCCGCTTCTCATTGTAGTAGCGAGCATAGTCCTCATTGGCGACTTCTATATTTTGCTTACACAATTCGTGTACTTCCTGTAGAGACTTCACCTTCATAACGACGGATTCGAGATGCGAGGCGCCTTCGATGATCTGATCAACCCATCGAGGGTCATAACCGTAGTTGGCGAAGAACGGTGACATCTTAATAGCCGAATGCACCGAATTGTTGTACGAGAATGACGCGAGAGAAAGCAATGACGACCAATTGTCTTGCTTGTACGAAGTGAAGATGCGAAGATATTGTTCGAGGACCTGGTTGACCCTTTCCGTTTGACCGTCGGTCTGAGGGTGCCAAGCGGTGGACAGGGAAGCCTTGATACCGAGGGACTTGCAGACACCATCCCACACTCGACTCGTAAACTTCGAACCGCGATCGGAGACGATACTGGACGGGAGACCATGCTGGGTGATGATGTTGTCGACAATCAGATCGACGCACCCAAGAGCGGTGAGTTTCGTAGTTGTAGGAATGAAAACCGCCCATTTCGTCAACCTATCAACGACAACAAGGATCGAGTTGTATCCTTTTGACTTAGGTAGTTCTTCTACGAAATCCATCGAGATTGCTGACCACGGGAGATTCGGGACTTCGAGGGATTGGAGGAGCCCATGTGGTTTCTGTCGAACTGGCTTGTTACGTTGACAGATCGCACACCCCTTGATATAAAGCTCGACATCCCTGCGAAGACCAAGCCAGCAATATTCCCTTTGGATCAGATCGTGAGTCTTACTTACACCAGGATGTCCAGCGAGAACACTATCGTGATGAGCGTTGATGACCTTGGCTCGACAAGTTCCATTGTCAGGAATGTAGATTCGTCCATTGATTCGGAGCAATCCTTGAGAGTCGAAAGCGAGAGTTGTGGCACTGTTGAATCCCATCCGTCGAACGAAACCTCTCAACTTGGAAGGATCGTTGGAGTCCGAAGTACCTGGCGAAGCATCGATGACAGTAGATTCCGTGGATAAGTCATTCCTCACCTGATCAAGATCTGAATCCAGCTTCAATCCTTCCACTATTCTCTCCACATCGACATCATCGTTGTCTTCAGCTCTTGATGTTATACCGGTCTCTTCGCCGTACAAGGAGTGGACCAACGCGCGAAGGGGAAAGACGTAAGGGTGAAAGGATTCAGAAGACTGATCGAGGTTAGGTAGGGCTTGGACGAAGTCTTGCTCCTTATCCTCGCCGTTAGGCAAGTAATCAGGGCGTCGGGAAAGTGCATCAGGGAAGGCTGCCTTGGAGCCTGGACGATAGACGATTTTGAACGAAAATCCGGAGAGAACGTCGACCCATCGAGCTTGTCGTGGATTAAGTTGTCGAGGTTCCATCCAATACGTGAGGTTGAGGTGGTCCGTGATAACAGTCGACGAAACCTGCAATAATAAATGACGTTATCGTCGAAAAGCCATCACAATCGCCAGGAACTCCTTTTCTGTAACAGTATACCTCAACTCAGCACCTTTGAACGCACCTGACTCCATAACAACTGGATGTTCTAGTTGAGTTACCGGATCGATCTGAGAAATAACGAAACCCCATCCGAAGTGAGAAGCATCTGTTTGAACCAGAGTTTCCGCTTCAGGGTTAAAGTGGGCGAGGACGGGAGCTTGAGTTAACGCGGTCTTGAGTGTTTCGAAAGCCCTTTGCTGGAGATCTCCCCAAATGAAAGGAACGTTCTTGCCAGTAAGGATGTTGAGTGGTCGAGCGATACGAGAGAAATCCTTGACAAATCGACGATAATAGCTTGCAAGTCCAACGAAGCTTCGGCATTGTCGAAGTGTTCTGGGAACAGGGAAGTCCACAACACCTTGCACGTAAGCAGTGTCGGCCCTAACGCCCTTGGCAGAGATCATGAAACCAAGGAACTTAACTTCTTCACGCTCAAACTCGCACTTCTTAGCGTTGAGATAAAGATTTGCCTTGCGAAGGATCTTGAAGACTAAGCGAGTCAATCGTCGAAGTTCCTTTCGACTCCTAGCATGCACGATAATATCGTCGATGTAGATGATAACTCCTAAACCCAAGAGGTGAGCGAACAACTCGTTCAAGAAATGTTGATACCCTGCCGGAGCATTCCTCAAACCATCTCTGACCACCGTGGATTCAAACATTCCAAACTGAGTTCTGAAGGCAGTAAGTTTCTCGAACCCCTTGGCCATTCGTAGCAGCTGGTATGCGCTAGGGAGGTCGAACTTGCTGAACCACTTGGATTTCGAGAGATCGAGAATGATCTGGCTGATAAGAGGTAAAGGGTAGGCATCTGGTATGGTAGCATTGTTGAGCTTTCTGTAGTCAACAACCATCCTATACTTCCCGTCCTTTTTCGGTACGAAGAACGTGGGGGAGCCGTAAGGGGAATTACTGGGACGAATTCTTCCTGCTGCTCGTTCCCTTTCAAGAGTTTCCCGAAGGGCTTCAACTTGTTCAGGACCAAGCTCATACAACGGTGCAGGTTCGAGAACGGTGCCGGGTTTGAGTTGAATCTTCAAATCGTATTCTCTATGGGGAGCAAGAGTCTCTTTACCCCATCGAGGATGAAAGATATCGAGAAATTCGCGGTACGTTTCGGGGACTAATTCGAGGATTTCGGCGAGTTCCTCATCGGAGAGTTCCATTGATTCGGTAAAGGATGGCAAGGTGCTGACGTCTTCGTCCAATTCGTCGGAATCACCCAACGCGACGGCGTACAGTCGATTCGGAGGGGTATCACTAGGACCAGGGACGTTACTGCCCTTCCATTTGCTCGGTTGACTCACAGGGATGGAGTTGGGAGGACTCGAAACTTCCTTTCCTCCTCTGCTTCGCGAAGCAGCCTTGCTGGAAGATACTTGCGCAACCATTGACGAAGGTGGAACCGGGGACGAGGGCGAGGGCGTGGGCGAGGACGAGGACGAGGACGAGGACGAGGACGACGGCGAGACTGGAACTAGAGCTGGGATTGGTAGTTCTGCCTCCCCTTCTGGTTTCAGAACCTGCACTGTACGACGACCGAAGTCAATCTGTACCCCATTCTCCTGTAGCCAATTGTAGCCAAGGATGACATGAATACCAGAGAGCTTGGTGACGTCGAAGCGCGTGATCCCAGAGAAATGGTCCAGGCGTAGTGTTTCTTCAACGAAGAGTGATGTTGGGCCAGATGAACTGGGTTGACCATCGATAAGCGTGATAGTCCGAGGTTTTTTGTATGAATTCGTCGAAAATTGGTGAAGTTCGACGAAGTCGCTATCGATATAATTGTAAGTGGCTCCGCTATCCAGAAGAACCACCACGTCGTGACTTGGGGATAAGCCTAGTTGACCAGCAACGGCGGCTTGTTCTTTCCTGAGGGGAATTAAGTTACCGTGAGCAACCTTTTCCACTTCCGGAAGGGGCGATGAGGGTATATCTGATTGGTATCCAGAATCCACGACTGTTTTTGATAGGTTGTGAGTTTTAATAGAGTCCGAGCCATCACGAGAGGGAAGAAAAGAGAAGATTTGATACTGAGAAGGATTAGAAATAGATACGGGAGAAACGGGAGCTTCGGAAGTCGAAGAATTAGGGAGGGGAACAGAAGACACAACGCTAGCAGAGTCAATACTGGGTATATACGAGTCCGGGGTCAAGGCAGAGAGATTAGATGACTCAGAACGATGTAACTCTCTGACTCCATCGTTCCTTAAGCTTTTGGGTCCGCTTGCCCATGAGGCGTCGCAGGACGGGGAGGTTGAAACGTAGGACGTGAGGAAACAGTACACTCCTTCGCGAAATGGCCTTGTTGGCCACAACGTTTACAGAGTCCCTCGGCGATTCTACGGTTGAGTTCTTCCGTAGGAAGTTTTCCTCTAGGGGGAGCATTTTCGGATGGTGACGAAGCAGCAACAGGAGCAGGATGTGAAGATGAGCCTTGAGAAGGATTGGACTTAGCGTTGCTACCATCTTTGCCCTTCTCTTTTCCTTCTTCTTCCTCTCCTCTTGTCGTACACGAAGACGGTTGTCGAGTTTGACGATATAGCTTGATAATTCGTTGATGTCGTCGAAAACCCTTCCTGACCGAGCGATTTCGTCTTGAAGGTCATCCGACAACCCGTCAATGGCCCGTTCTAGGATAGGCTCTGGGTCTTTCCACCCCAATATAGCCACATACTTCCTAACCTGAGCGAAATACTCTGCAGCAGTACCAGTCTGCTTGAGAGTCTTGAATTTTCTCCTGGCCGTAGCCTTACGGTCGGGGTCTCCGAAGTTGTCTTGAAGGAATTGGAGGAACCTCTCTTTGGAAAGAAGCTCTTCGGGAACAGGTCGGACTTCCATGAGTGGCATAACCGCCTCATGTGCAGCCCCCCGGAGAAGATTGTACATGAACATGACCATAACTTCTTCAGAAGGGAATCGAGATGGTTGAAGTTTGAATGTCATTTCGCACTGATCGATGAAAGCGTCGAGCTTATCAGGTTTGTTGCCAAAGAATAGGTCAGGCGTTGCTGACTTAGGTTCTCTAGCCGAAGAGGATGGCGTGGTAGAGAAGCGACCATGGTCTTGACGAATCATCAATGCGGCGATTGTTCGCTGACTATCGGTGAGACTCGTTAATATTTGGACGAGATCGACGGATTCGGCGGGAGGTCGAACGAAGTTGTGTCGAGGGGATATAGGTCGTCGTGCACGACCCTTTCCTTTCGACGATACTCGAGAGGACGGTCGAGTCGAGCTGGGTCGTAGGTGTCGACGGTTCTGAATGGCTCGGCGTGCGTCGGAATCAGACTCGGCATCACCATCGTTACTTGAAGAATCGGGATCGTCCTCTTGCCCGGCGTACAGAGGGTTGGCTGTTACTTGTGGGCGAGAAGGACCAGCAGGATGAAGTGGCGGAGGGAGACGAGGTGAGGGAGGGGGACTAGGGGAATCCATGATAGTGTTGTGTTCGGGAAGGATAGCGTTGAGAGCAGCGGTTTGTGATCTAGTGACCGGAGCTCGAGACATGTGAGAAGGGCGCAAAGGATGGGTGTCGCCGAAGGGCGCAATGAACTAGAATAAGGTCGAGAGGAATGAGGGAGTGTGATAGGTAATAGTGATTTCCCGATACTGTCACGATGATCAACAGAGGCTTCAGTCAATGAAGCCCTATCACACCACGGAGACAAGGTTGAGTGATATTCGCCAAAGGCGTCAACTATAATGACGAGATGGACGAGATACTCAGCGAGAATGACGAGAACGACGAGAATCCGAAGAGAACAACCTCAGGATGAGCGTTGTGGCCTTGGACTGACTGAAGGCTAAGTGATATCGTCAAGAGCGATAGCGAAGGTACGGTGTATGACTTTCAATCGGGAAATCACTAAGGAAAAGAGTACAAAAGATGAGAATAGCCATTCTCCTATATATCCATCCATCCATCCGTCCATCTACGTTGAGCGATATTCTACAACTCGGCGAGTTCGTCGAATTAGACCGAATAAGAGATGGGTTCGTTGAATGAAGTTCTACGAGTTCGACGAGAATAGCGAGTAGTGCGGAGAGTGCGTCGGGATCTTGTAGGTCACGTGATGTATGTGGCAGTGACCGTCATGACAGGCCCTGTCTGCAATATATTGGTGCACTACCTTACAAGAATGGCAAGGAGTGAGTGAACTGTTGCAAGCTGACAATGCTGTATATTCCCTGGAACAGGTACATCAAAGAGCCAGCCCAACAAAGTTCAGCACTCAAGTGGCCCCTCGGGGTCAAGCAAGATTGCTTCAAGTACTCATCTAGGCCCTTTCCAAGCAGACTCACAGGAAAACAACCTTCAAGGGTTCAACATAGATACTGCCTACCCGGCAATGAGTGATGACCTCACACAAGTTGGCCCATCCAACTGGTCTGAACCTCCTAGCTCTTATCATGCAGACTATGGAGTCAACAACCCCGTCTATGATCCTGCAGCATCAACACTCTCAAGAGCACTGGTGCCTTACACTCCTCCTGAACAAGCTGATGAGCTCAGCCGACCCAGTCTCTCCAGCTCTGACACAAGACACCAATCAGGTAGACACAGCAAGGGCAAGCAGCCCTCCGCGGCGCCAACCACATCAGTCACAGGCTCTTCATCATCTGTTCCTTCACACCACCACAGCAGACCTCATAGCAAGGACAAAGGCAAAGGCAAAGCCCATAGCAGAGCCAATGAACACAAACATCGCCAGCATGCCACTCACTCTGCTGCCCCTCAAAGCACATCCTACTCACCTGGTGTCACATACAGCCAGCCTAATGACCAAGGGTATGTTCATGGGTATTATGGAGGGGATTATGGGAACACACAACCCACATCCTACGCTCCTGCCCATTTCCCTCCACAGAACACAGTCAGTGTTGCAGAAAGCAATGTGGGTGGAACAGGTCACTCCCAAGTGAATCCCAGTCAGTCCGCTTCTAGCGGTTATGACCTCACTGTAGTGAACCCTCAAGACTTGGTGCAGTACGGAGTTGGCCCCCTGCATGCAACGCACTCTGGATACAGTCATGGGTATGGGGAGGGCGGTGGGCTCCACCAAGGCAGTAGGAATGCCCCTGATCAGCAGCCACAGGTAGAATACTCAAAGTGGGATATGAATATTGCGGGCCCATACGAAGGCCCCTTGGATATGGTGGGTTATGGAGGAACAAAGGATTGGGACGACTTGGAAGAACTCAGAGATGATGGTGAGGGATCGAGCTACAATTGTTATTGATCCAACAAGTTTCACCAAGTAGGAATATTGCCCAGGATGAGGGAGAGATTAGGGATTGGCAGGATATGTACTATATAAAGAGTTGGAGATATGATTAACACAGTCATGACATTTAGTTGGTGTGACAATCCACGAAGTGGCAGCCGGGGTTGGAACACCATATGGAAGTGTTAAGACAGTCACTAACCACACATACCAAGCAATCCCTATCATATCAAGCCACTTTCTAGCCCTTGCTATTGTTGTCAGATCTGCTAACTTGTAGAACAGCCTCCACAAAACTGTCCAATCCCTGGATCTAGTTACAACAAAGTTGCCAAGGTAGTTAAATTGTCACTCAATGGAAATGGGTAGATGGCTGAATGGATGGATGGCTGGATATATAGGAGAATGGCTGTTCCTGTCTTGGTACCTTCTCACTTGCTTATCTCCTGGTTGGCAGTTATACCCCATATGTCATGACCTACTACAACCGTACATTTGACTTGTGTCGTGACACCCCAACTCGGTCCCCAAATAGGTCAACTCACCATCTGTCTTTATCTAGATCAAGCTGACACTTGAGGCAACCCCTGACAGACAAGACCGGCTGTCTGTCGGATCGTTCCCAAGGTTCTGGTAGCATCACTGGAACCTATATACATGACTACAGGACTCGTACATAGCTATTCCTGTTACAAATGTACATTCCTCTGTCAAGTTCACTATTATCCTACAAGTGGAGTGTTCCACTAGTCAGCCCCGAGTTTCGTACATTTGGCAGTCAACTCGTACAATCTGTTGTAGAATTTCACCCTATTTGCATTCCACATGACTCGTGAAGGCCAGTCGACGGACCTGCCTCTGACACCATACCGTTGCTACAGTTCCTGGCAAGATCACTTAGCCTTCAGTCAGTCCAAGGTGTCACAATTAGTCCCTGTCAAGCCTTCTTCTATACAACAGAGACAAGGTGGACTGCAAAGGTTTGCTATGGCAAGTCACAAATGGGGAGATGTGACTTGGAGTACTCGGGAATTGGTCAACAGTGATACAAGTCTGGAAGGATCTGTCAAGACTTGGAGTGATGGTGAGGTTGATTGGTGTGGGTGATTGATATACTTTGAGTGGCAGCAAGGAGTTTCAAATTTGAAGGCTTTGGTGAGGTAACAATTGAGATATTTCTTATCCTTGAGAGGAAAGAAAGAAATACAAACTTAGCTACAAACACCGTCCTTTTATACCTGTTCTGGGAATTTATCTTGTATGTTTCACACGAGATTGTATTGTATCATTGGTACGGCAATCATATGAGAATCGTATCAGACATATGACAATTGTATGAGAATCATATGAATCATATGAAAATTATGTGAGAAGCAAATCAATCATATGATGATCATACAATTGTTGTGTCAGTTGTGACCCATGATTCTCATGGCATGGAAAATGAGCAGGGTCATAACACAAGGCCTCAACACTTGTCCTGAGATTCTTTTCTTCAAATTCTCGCCCGTTTTTGTTATTCTCACTGAGTACTTCATCCTTCTTGTCATTATAGTTGATGCCCTTTGGCAAATATGACTCAACCTTGTCTTTGTGGTCTGATGGGGCTTCATTGACTGAAGCCTCTATTGATTATCATGACAGGAGCCATAGGTACCTGCCTAGTCTAGCATCACCTATTGTGAACTCAGAAGATGTCAAGTGGGATTTAGAGGGATGGAGGATTGGGAGGATCTCAGGCCCCCTTCATGTCCTAGTGTCACGACCCAGTACAACTGAGCGAACGACTCATGTCGTGACACCTCGACTCAGCCACCGAATAGTTCGACTCGTTAGCCAACAGGAACCAGTTCGACATCGGTCCGGCGACAGCCGTTGTAGGAGATGACCAATTCGACTGACTAATCGTTCCCACGGTTCTTGTAGCATCATTGATGCTTATATACATGAGTGCAGGACTCGTACATGGTTATTCCTGTGACGAATGTATATTCCTCTGTCTAGTTCACTACTGTGGGACCAGTACAACGATCTGTTAGTCAACCCCAAGTCTCGTACATTCGGTATTCGACTTGTACAATTCGGTACAGGACTTTGTGCTATTCGTAACCCGTATTCCCCGCTTAGGCTCGTCAACGGACCCGCCTCTGACACATAGCACTCCACCGTAGGTCACATAGAGGATCCTGTGTGGCACCACTAAGGTTCAACAGACAAGGGGAATATCCACCCAGTTCTTGTTTGACTATGCTCTTGCTGTTGTTTTGTTTGAGGTTTGTCTTTATCTGAGTTGTATGGGGATAGAAGAGAAGTATGTGTACATTTCTAGTGGTTCCGTCAAGGTACCCCACTACTATCTATCTATACTCTGACTAGTTACTGAACTACTGGAGGGGGTCGGATTTGGTCGAGTTGTTAGTGCCATGAATGACAACTACCAAGACCAACATCTTTGGTTGTATATAGCCCAAATGGGGAGTTCCAGCAGAAGCCCAATCATCATGGCCTTTTATAGTACAATACAAACCATGGATTGCATGGTTGCCCACTTGCTAGGCTGTGTGATACTACACATCAGTAGTATCCTTTCAGTCTAAGGGGATGAGTGAAATGTTTTGCACTAGATCAATGTCTGTGTACTCATCTTGGTGCGGCTCAGACACAAATCATATAAGACATGTCAGTCTAGCCTAGTCACTGGAAGTGAGTGTGGTTCCTTTGAAGATCCTTTGATGATCCAGGAGGTGTATAAGTTATTCAAATTGGAGGGCTGTGCAAATTGTCTCTGAATAGAAGCCTCTATATCCTTTCAGTGTCAAGGAGATGAGTAGAAGCCACCTCTCACAAGCGGTCCTATTGGTTCAAACTGGCCCATTGCCTGCGCAGTAGGGTATATAAAGCCTCATCAGCCCCACTGCTTCTTACTACTCACATATCTTTACTCCCATCAACCATACCGTTATTCAGCTAGCTCAATCTACATCATATAATCCCACACAAATCACCTCTTACATACAGGACACCACTTCATCATCACAATGTCAGATCCTGCATCATTCAGGACAGATCAGCTTGTCAAGACCCATTTTCACAATGGCTTTGAGAGATGCAGATGCATCTCAGATCAACACACTTTCCTGGGAAATCAATGCTGGGGAAAGGTGGAGCGACAAAAGAGAAAGGACAATACCACTTCTTTCTGTAGATCCTGTGGTGTAAGTTTGCCCCCCTTGCTCATTGCAAGGCAAAAATGAAGCTCTTGAGCTAATCAACATACAGACTCACAAATGCTGCACAAAAGCGCAGGAAAATGCCATGTTAGACATTGATTTTGCCGATAAACAACTTGAAGCTCAAGAGCATTGCTTGATACGCAGCCAGGCCGGAGAATCTGGCTTATGTCATTGTCCAAGGAAAGATTTGCACAGCTTTCAAAGGTGCATGACCAAAACAACAAGGACAGAGGGACCTTGTGGGGCATGTGTGAGTAGACATTATATATGAGAGATTTGGAACAACAGCATAGTCCCAATTTCAGGCTCCACTAAGGCTGCAAAGAGTAGTACTAACAAGGTTGTGTTTGATCAGGAAGATCATCATCACAAGTTTGCTGATAGAAATGCTGCAATTTTGATTGAAATGCTTTGGGCAAAAGCACAAGAGGATGGTCAAACTGAGGGGCAATTCACAAAAAAATGGAACATTGCCACACAGAAGATGCGAGATATGCAGGGTAAGTCAGAGCTCATCATGTTAGGATTGGACCTAAGATGATCATCTGTCACATCATATACCAGCTCATAAATGGTAATTCTTTTTCAGCGGCATCTACTATGTTCACCATAGTACCTCTGTCAAAACACAGCATGCGCATCATCATCTGGCATGGGTGTCCCACACCAGAAACCACTCACAATGGACTCATCTGAGTACAACACCGAGTCGGTTGCGCAAAAGGTCTTGGCCCCGCCTTCAGCCTTCACACAGGTTCAGGTTCCTCATTTGAGTGACTACGGCGTTTTTTGGAACAATCCATATGTACATCCCCCCGTTCCCAAGAAAAGGACCCCGCTTCCCACGAGTCGTCAAAGCACGCTACAGGAGCAAAGACCACAAGTTCATCATCGCGTAGCGAATTGCCGAGCACAGGTCGTGATCGTACACGAGGTGGTGAATCTGGTCAGTCCAGTGGCAGCAAATCTCACCGCAAACACGACAATCGTGCCTTTCGCCCTTCCAATTCAGCCGCTACTTCGGCTCAAGCGACACCGAGCCGATCTGCTGCCCAAAGCTCTCATTATGGTGCATATGAAGGAGACCGATTGGACACGCGTCCTTCAGCTTCTCCTGCCACTATTGGCTCAACAAGTCGAAATACCTTTCCCCAGGCATCATCTTATCGATTCGAAGAGGATCCAAATCAGGACCGTTCTGCGGACAGCTTTGAGTCAGTCGCCGCAACATATTCTCAGATGTCGTTGCAGCAGTCCATGGCTTCCCCTCGAGGTCACAGCGATCATTAGACTGGGAATTGGAGGAAGAGAAAGGTACGGAGGGCTTGGTGTTCGGTTCCCCTTAGACGTAGAGACACGAACATCACTAGTGTGATCTCAATAGCTCCATGATATGCAACTAGAATGACGAGGTAGTACAAAACGACGATGCGGCGAGCCCGCGTATACTAAACATCCACAGCGGCAGTGACGCTGACTTCTACTCCATCGTTCAGTCCTTCCCCTTGTCCTGGCTGCTGTGCTCGTTCTAATATCTCTCTGTGCAAAGTGTCCACTAAGCTTCTGCCTTTTCTGACATAACATAGTAAAGCCGGGTTGGCGTCATCCCCTGTTCGGTCTTGCAAAACTTCGCTCGCAGGTACTTGAGTGACGGTCTCGTCATTGTATTTGAAGAACGTATCGCCTGTACGCCGAAGAATTGATTAGCTAGCATTCGCTAATCTATCGCACATCCACCGAGAACGAATGCTGAGACTCACTATGATCAGGCAAGAAGGCTTGATATGTCCAATAATGTCCAGAACCACTGTTCTTTCCCCTGTGCATGAACACGCTCACCAACTCGTACTCCCATTCATCCACCGCATCTTCGGTAGGATTCTGCCACAGCTTATCCATCTTGTCACGAAGTTTCGGCAGACTATCTTGCAGAGAGGCGATTTCCATCTCCGCTTGATCTGCCTCGGTGTCCAGAGCTGTCAAAAAGTCTGGGGTGAGTTCGTCGGTTAGAGCAGCGATTTCGAGGTCTGATCCAGCGAGTTGACGAAGGGCGGACGACGCATGCTTAAAGGTTTGAGGGATGGACATGGGCTTTGAAGCGAGAAAGCAAGTCAGCGTAGGTTTTGTGTCATCGGAGGGGTGCAGACTGTGATGCTCACCTTGTGGTTTCTCAACTGATGCAGCCTCGTTCTCACCCGCACCATCTCTCTAGTCAACTCGATTGCCGCCTCCCTCTTCTTCGCATCTGCAGTAGTCAGGAACCGCCCCATCGATAAAGTCTGTTGGAATCCGATATGCGTGTTCGTCTTTCGTTCACGACCAGTGGCGGGGTCATATTGCGATCGCTGAAAATAGTCATGACGTGTAAGGTTAGCCATCATCGCAGCAAGCTCGCCTCATTGCCGCTTCTCGTGCTTCGGAGGCTCACTCACCCTCATCTGAATATACAACATTGGCGGAAACTCGTCCATCAAGTCCATCATATAACCTTTCTTACCCTCGTATTCGATATCGGCTCCCTTCAGATACAGTTCCGCAAGACAATCGTACAGGTCTTTGCCTTCTTCCTCGACCCCGATAATAGGGTGGGTGAAGACCGATTCCACGGGAGTCTGGGCTTCGTAGGCTGTTTCTTGCTCTGAGATTTCAGCTACGACCTGGCCACTGATCTCGTTCGGTGGGGTATTTGCGGAAGACGCAGCCGGGGATTCATAAACAATCTGTTGGCGGAATTTACAAGAGAACAAGCTAAAAATCGCATGATTAGCTTTTGCTGCTACCACGGGTCAGGGAAAACGACGGCTTACCTTTGTATGAGATTTGATCCATTGCTGCCATTATCATCGGATGGCTCATCAAGGGCTAACTCGAGTTGCGATAGAACGTTGATCAAGACTTCCGCAGAATCTTGCTGTAAACCTGTTGTGGCGAACATCTGTGTTAGCGTTTCATGTACGCGATTGTCCGACGGAATGGACTTACCAAAGCGCAGTCCAGAGCTCAATGTGTCCTTCTTCAACAATGGTGGACGGGGTGGAAGGGGTGGTGGACCGCTTGGCGGATTATATTGGGGTTCTTCCATCTCGTTCATGGGTGACTTAATATCCAGATGACCAATCTCGGTCGCAGCGGACGGGGACCCAACATAGTGCTGCGGAGCTTCATCTGCTTGACTTCCTACCTCCGTCTGGCTCAGAGGCGCGATCACCTCAAAGTCGTCGACCTCCATTGGTGTGTCTACCTTTTCGACATGCTCAAACCCATCGGATTTCACTCTTACTCGATCTTCAGACGATCTGGACGAGTCGTCGCGATCCTCACTGGCTCGCTTGCCAAGTACGGACGTGGATCTGGAACGTGATGGCGATCTCTGTATCTCGTCGATCAAAGGCGGGTCACTTGCAAAAAGTGGAGGGGATGTTTCGGGGGATGCCACCTGCGTGGAGGACGGTGACGCGACGTCAGGAATATTTGGAATATCAGGAATAGAATCGAAGGTAGGCCCTGCAGGGGCCGAAGGCGCTTCAACTTCCGGTTCGACTATGGCATCGACTTCTGGCCGAGTGATAGCAAGATATGCGAGCTCTTCGTCAGGTCGGACAGAAGGTGTCTCGGACTTGTATAGCTGTAGGAATAGCAACCGAAGCTGTCGAACGACTAGAATGGCACAGTCAGCGTAAGTCCCACTCAATGGAAGCAAACTTACATCGTTTGGCTCGCTCAACATCAGATTTTGGATTGGCTGAATGACGAGAAACATCCTGTTCGAATGAAAGGACAGCTTCTCGTAGAGGTTTGATTGAATACAGATATTGCAAAATGGAGTTGAGGTAACTATAAAGCGCTATCAGTGATGCCTACGGCTACTTCGGGATGCGAGCTTACCATGTGTTTCTGAGTCATTCGTCAGCACATTGACATTCATGACAAGCATGGAACTCACCCGATATTCTGCAAGCCAACTGGGATGTCCAGCCGAGCAGGGGCGTCGGGTTCTTCTCGTTGTCGAATTAGCGTAACTTCGTCACACCGAAAGAATCGACATACCTCTTGAACCGGTCTGCAGGAATGTCTTGAGTCCAGGTCGTTCCTCGCCAGGCGCATCCGCGATCAGCTGCAAACACATCTTGTAGTGTTCCGCTTTGCCAGGATATTCGTTGACCTGCGGGCGCATAATGAGCTCCTTCTAATGTATCGTCCCAATCACATTATGTACGTACAGCCATTTCGTATTGCCTGCGAGAATGATATACTTGATTAGCTTCAATGACAGCATGGCGTAGACCCTCACTCACATGATCAACCCGTCATCAACTGCGTCTCTCGGTGCACTCAAGGCAGCGTATGCTTCCTCGACAGATATCAATGTTTGCCCACTTCCTCCCAGTTTCTTCATCAAGTCCGAGTTTCGCTCCCTGCCAATTAAGACGAGCGCTCTTGACAGGTCTTGCTTCTCCTGAGGTGAGGTGGCAGACTGCACAGCGCGCTTATGCATGTCTAGGACGTATTCATCGGGCGCTTCGTGAGCCTCTACACCGATGACCTCGACGTGCTCGGAAGTGTACCCAATCGTTCGGTAAGCTCGATCAATATCGTCTATATAAGATGTCAAGTCAGCTCTTTCCGCCTTCATGGGCCCTGTGCGAGAGACGATGCATCTGCTTACCAGAAGAGTACTTGTCTAAAGATCGCTCGGTCGCAACACGTAGTTGCAGGGCCTCTTTGCCCACGATAGGCGCCGCTGCCACCTGTTCCAGCGCAGCTAGGTATTTAGAAGTATTCCGAGCATCGCAGGATATTTGTAATCCGTATGCAGTTTCGATAGTGGTCGCTTTGTCGAATTTGGTCGCTCCGAGGGTGAGACAAGCAAGGCGAACGGTATCAGGGTAGAAGTTTGCAGCTTTGGTGACATCAGCGTCTCCATCATCTGTCGAGAGACAGCTTGACTCACCTTTCGGATAACGATTAAAGTCAAGGATATTTCCGATGGCATCTTCTAGCGGGACAGCTTGTATCCAAGGTGGACTCGTAGGGAAGATGTCTGTAGGATCACAATCAGTCTTGCCTAATCTGATAACGACGCATTCAACTCACCGTTTCGCTTTTGGTACGCCAAAAGGTATAGTGTTACTTCGACCCATGCTCGAACCATGTACTGATCCATCTGTATCATCTTCTGCTTGTCCTCTGCCACGGTTTCGTCCCCACCCCCCATCTTGAATGGGCCCACTCGGAGTCCGTCGGGTTCTTGTTGGCAAGCGAACCCGATCTGATACAAAACATTGGAAGAAGTGAGATTCGCTCCAATCTTTCTCTGATACAGATTGTTGTTGAGCGCAACCCAACCTCGTTGGCCCCTGAATAGGGGATTGATGAGAAGTCTAGCAGGCGGCGGGTGCGATCAGCATCGCGACAGGAATATTTTGTGATAACGGGCTATCTCAAACTCACGTTGTGATCAAGGTCCAGGCCTCGTTCACGCTCTGAGGACCGCTCCATCCAGGACCAGGATTGCTCATTTTCTCTGCTGTAAAGGCTCTAGCCAGACCAGCAGGTATCTGCCCCGGCACCATCTCGTCCACTTGGATCCACAAATCTGACGAACAGCTAAGGAATAATCTGGCATGACCCTTGGGCATCTCGAAGGATGTCCACGAGGGATCCGCATCGATACCGAATGTGATGTGAGGGAACACATTCATCTGTTCGTCCACTTCCACTCGCTCTATGCGTTGTTCTTGCGGGGACTGGACTAATGTATCGAATTGATGGAGATGATGATGTTCTTCTTCCACAAGCAGGCGAGATGCTTGAAGGTCGTTCAACGTTCTCCACTCCTCATGTCGAGCTGTTCGTGCCTTCTCGAAGTCGTCCTGGCTATCGTAAAGGCCGCTTGATTGCACCGACGCTTCCCATTCTTCCATGTTCGTCAGATAGCTCATCTCTCCTCGACCTGCCTTGATCCTGATCCATCCCCAGCACGTTGTGCAGAAATACCAATCATTGTGATTCTCTTTGCGGCCGGGTAGCGCATCCCAAACGTCGTCTAGGGTAGAAATGTGCTCCGCATCCGGTATAGACGGGATGGAAGCGGAAGATCGATGTGATGGAGCGGGACTAGGAGGCGGAGGAGCGCCCGTCGCCAGGGGAGGTTGGATCGTACTGCTTCCAGCAGCTGATATGGGTCGAGGTGGGTTGGAAGCCTTCTTATTCACTGACGGTTGTGGGAGGTCTTCGATTCGCGGTCGTACCAGCTCATGTTCGTGAGCAATCTGCAACCATCGTCTAGGCAGAAGACCGGGTCCGATCTGCGGTCTCTCAGGAGAATCGCCGGTCGGATCGATGTCCATATTAAAGCTTTGCAGATTGGCTTTCCAAGCATCTACATTTCCAGTGGTCTTTTCACCAAGTGTCGACTGACTGCCTCTGCGCTGGGGTATCAGTGACTCGCCAGGGATGTTATCGTCATCACTGCCGATATGCTCAGCTATGATGCCGGGCGTGTAACCAGGAGGGTGTTCCTCAGGTGGTTCGATGACAGCTTCGGGCGGTCTGTAAGGGGCATGGGGAGGATCTAGCTCGACTTCAGTAGTGGTCACCGGTACCGTTGATTGAACGTCGGGGAGAGAGGAAGGTTCCGCTCGAATAGTCGAGGTCGGGCTCGTAGGACTGTTAGAGTGCGTCGGTGGCAGAGGAGCAGTGTGATATCGCGTTCTTGATGAACCAGGACCGGTGTGACTAGGTCGTTCGCTTTTGGCTGATCGAGGTGATTCAGGCGATCGAGGACCAGCAGGTTTCGGCAGAGAGGTCTTGTGAGAAGAAGACGGAGATGATGAAGGAGATGATGAGGGCATGGGGTGGTACTGGTATGCTCGGGCGTACTGACTGCCAACAGACAGGGATTTGCTAGGGGAGCGTGGAGATTTCGAGCTTTTCGGGCTGGTCGGAGATTTGGGTGGATCGGCCGTCATGTTGCTCAGAGGGAATGCTGAATGAATGACCAAGGACGATTATAAGTGTTCCGGCGAGTCTCCCCACGAGTTGGCCGTGATTTGTGTGTGACCAATCCTTGCGTTCCGTTCCAGCTCTATAGGACTCGTGCTGATCTCATGAAAGGAGCAAGATCGATTTCCAAGCTTTGTTGCGGCGGTCACGAAACACAAAGGGTGGGGTATTCAGTCAAAGATATACCCACGGACAAGGGGTTTCGACGTAGAGAGATGCAAGGAGCGCTCCTACTATGTCAAGATGTTTATTACTACCTGCCTGGGTTTTGATGACCATTAAAGAAGTGGTGGACGTGGGTGGTGGGTGGTTCGGTGACGATGAGCGAGCTCGAAGTCACGTGGCACATTCTCCTACAACAAGAATTTGATCCCGTTCACCTCACCCCCCTCTTTCCTCTCCCTCGTTCATTTCGGTCGCCATTCAAAAGTTAAAGCCCAGCATCGTTGCTGCCTCCTGCTTCAGATACTCATGTCCGACACACTTGACTACTAATTGGCAAATAATAACATATCCTACTGCTCACGAAAATGGCGAAGCGAACGGCCGAAGATCAAAAGACGAGAGATGATGCTGACGATGATGAGCAAGTGGAAGACGTGAGCGATATCTCTGTGTGCAATGATGACAACATGAGCTGAAAGTGTCACTCGTAGCCCGGACAGAGGAACCTCCCCCTTGCTCCAGTCGAGGGTCGAGTGTAAGTTGTGTCCGAGTTCTGCGAGCATGACTGATGGCTGACCGATAACCGCTGCAACAGTATTCGAGGCATGCCCAAACGAAAAGGTTTAGGAACTCCAGCTGTAGGTAGAACGTGCTATGCCGTCCCCTATCCCAAAAGCTGACATCGATATTCAATAGGCTCCTTCCCCGACGCCTGCTGCCGCTCCATCATCCGCTCCAGCCGTACCTCCTGCTGCCTCACCTTTTGGAGGATTCTCGTTCGGGGCACCAGCTACCACCTCATCAACACCATTTGTGTTTGGCTCGTCGTCGTCTTCCACACCGGCACCAGCTGCCGCGGCTCCTCCCGCAAACCCCTTTTCTGGATTTGCATTTGGCGCTAAGCCAGCAGCGGCAGCAGCTCCGGAACCTGTCAGACCTGCTTCTACACCCGCTTTCTCTTTTGGTAGCACAGCTGCACCCCCTGCTCAATCGCCCGCACCTGTCACAGCTCCCGCTCCAGCACAACCTGCCAAGCCGTTTGCAGGGTTTTCTTTTGGCTCGACATCCTCTCCTGCTCCAGCGTCAGCTGCAAGCAATCCTCCTGCCGCCGTCAAACCTGCTGCTGCCCTCTCATTCGGATCGACCTCTACACCATCGACTTCCACACCGGCTGCTTCATCTTCATCCACCTTCCCTGCATTCTCCGCACCGGCACCTAAGCCTGCTGAGAGCAATGCCGCGACTACTTCCGCCTCCAAGTCCACACCAACATCATCTCAACCGACACCTCCACCAGAAGGGGAAGTCTCGTACTACACTGCGCTGCGCGGTCTCAACACCTCAATCGTTTCGTTCCTGACTCAAACGATCGAATCAGATCCTTTTGCGGATCTTGCTGTAGCTTTCCCTGCCTTGTTGAAGCAGTACGAAAGGCACCTGGATGAGTCTGCGAAGAAGGCGGGATGGAGACCGGAGACGAACAAGGCAATTGTTAACGGGAATGGTGAATCGAGCAAGACTGCTCCTCCTACAAACGGATCAGCTGCTCCTAAACTGCCAGCTCCACCCGCTGTGGGCGGTTTTGCTCTTCCAAAGGCGCCTTCAACTAGCACATCATCGACTCCCGCTCCCACTTTCGGTGGTTTCACACCTACACCCGCAGCTGGCAGTTCAACTTCTGGCTTCACCTTCGGCAGTGTAAGACCTGCTGCTCCTGTATCAACACCAGCTCCTGCAGCTGCTACACCAAAGAAGCCTTCTGCGGAAGTGTCGAAGATGGTAGAGGACGTGATCTCTGGCAAAGACGAAGAAAAGAAGGACGGGGAAACGGCTGCACCCAAACCTTTCACCTTCGGTGCGTCAAGTGCAACTCCTGAAAGCAGCAAAAAAGCGACCGGTCTGTTCTCTTTCGCTCCGTCTGGACCTTTACACCCTTCCACACCGGAAAGCAAGACTTTCACGCCATCGTCCACGCTTGAGAGCGCTACACCTGCCAAATTAGGCAAATTCGGTCCCGGTGGATCTCAACCTCAGCTTGCTTTTGGAGGCGCGAAGACTTCCCCAGCTGCAGGCACGCCTGGTACACCTGCCGCTGCTAAGCCTTTCAGCTTTGGCTTCGGTTCAGGAGCACCCTCGGCATCGACTACTTCTCCCGCCACTGGTGCAGGTTTCAGCTTCGGAGCCAGTTCCGGTACCGCTCCAGCTGCTCCAGCTGCTGCCCCAGCATTCTCGTTCGGCTCCAGTAGCACAACAGCGCCGAAACCTGCTGCAACGACATCCTCCTTCTCGTTCGGCTCTACTTCTTCTGCTTCGACTCCTTCATTCTCATTTGGTGCCAAGCCGGCCGAAGATGCTTCTAAATCCTCCGGGTCTTCGACCACGCCAGCATCCGGATCGGCATTCTCGTTCACCCCCTACAACCCCAAGCCTGCTGATTCGACAGGAGATGGTGATTCTACACCCACGTCCGAGGGCGACGCGACCCCAAGCAAGAACTTGGCAGAGACCGCTGGTGCGGGTGAGGAGAACGAAGATACCGTGGTAGAGCAACGAGGCAAGCTGCATAGCTTGGAAGAAGGCAAATTCGCTCTCAAGGGTTTAGGCCAGTTCAAGTTGAAGCGATCGAAAGATGGTGATGCTAGTGGAAAGAAGAAGCGCAGGTTGTTGATGAGAACTGATGGAAACGGCAATGTCATCCTGGTAAGCCAACATCCTTATGAAGGGATGAAGAGTCGTACTAACGTAGTGAATGGCAGAATATGTCGGTGAACAGTACGTTCAACCCATCAGTTGATGGATCGCACGTCAAATTTCTTGGCTTCGATCAAGATGGTAAACCTGTATCATACGCTTTGAGAGTGAAGAACGCACAGACTGCTTCAGATTTGCAAAAAGCCTTGGAGAAAGAAGTGGAGGCGATCAAAACCGAGGCATAAAAGGGGAAGAATTGTACACATCTTGTGTTAGTCGAGCGGTATGCTTGCTACCATTATATGGGCCGATGTAGATAGATCTCGACGAAGCTAGAGATTTGATATCTCACTACACATGTACAAATACATGCATCTGGGTGATGAATCGGGTCGCATTGCGAGAACGACAGTATTCCAGACGCGTTATGAAAATGTTGGCTGCAAGATGAGATTGTGGAGAGACGCGTCTGGTGACTTCATCGATCGTCGATTATTACCTGTCACTTTGACTTTTGGTAACTCATCGCTCTTCTTCCTTCTGCGTCTTCCATCATCACCATCATGTCAACAGTATAAGCACCGCGGCTCGATTCTCATCTCTCGTTTCTGACTCATTTGCAATCGGCATCCACCATGCCAACTCCCTCACCTACGGAGACTGACACCTCGTTGCCCTCCACCGTCTCCCTTCCTCCTCCTGCTTCTGCACCTGCTTCGGTCCAAGCTATCAACCGACCGATATACGCTTTCTTCGGTGGAAATCCCTCTGCTTCTTCTTCGAGCTCCTCGTCGTCCTTGCAGCTCCCGGCCGCTCCGCCAGCTGTACCGAAGCGAAAACGGAAAAAGGCTGAAGATGCTTCTGTGGGCACTCAGGCTCGACTCTCGTTAGCAGGAAGTGGAGGAGAAGGTAAAGCTTGGAGTCTTGGAAAACCGGAAACGGAACAGAAAGGCGTCGCTGGTACAAATGGGAGTGCAGTCGGTGGACATGTAGGAAAAGGTGCAGGTGGGGAAGAAGAAGAGTTGAGGGAGATGAGTAAGAGAGGTGGGGGAGGGAAGGAGAGGGGCAAAGGCAGAGGGAAACGGAAAGCGGATGCAGGAGAAGGCAGCGGTGCAGCGGGGAGAGCTGGTAAGTATAGCTGGGTATCTATGCAGATGATTGGTCAGCTAATGACTCCTCATTGGTCCACAGCAGGCGCTCCTGGAGCCCTTCCCGGCTCAGACGACATGCTGATCGACCCTTCTATCTTAACACATGGCGAGTCCAACGCAGAGCAAACCAGCTCTCCTGTCAAGCGGAAAAGAGGCCGACCTCGCAAATCACAACAACCTAACAGCTCGTCCATCGATCATCCTTCTGCTTCTCATCCTACGATTATCTCCTCATCTCCTATTGCAATCCATGTCCAAGCCGGTCCTTCTGTCGCTACTTCGAAGCCAAGAGCTCCCCGCCATTCGGACGATTTCGTAATAACCAGCTGTTCAGTTGGCCCTAGTCGAACCAATGGCGGCGTTGGTCTTGCGAGAACAGCTTCGAGAGGACTTGCTCCAGACGATGCGATAGAGATTGATGAACATCATCTTCAACCTGTCTCCTCGTCGCCGGCAAAACCGAAGAAGATCGCCTTTGCGGCCGATTCGAAACCCACACATTCATTTTTCAGCCGTCTCGAACCAGATGGCGGAAGATCGAGAGCGTCATCTGTGGCGTCAGACACGGTTCCAAAGCCACCGCTTGGGGATGTGCCGAAAGCAGTGGACGGTGGAATGATTCAGAAGGAGAAGAGAGCGAAGCAGCCTCATGCTTTCTTGAAATTCGCAGGAGGCGGTAGTGGAGTAAGTGGTCTGAAGAATGGTTGGGGAAAGGAGGAATGGAACACACCTTTACCAGGAGGAGACTGGCCCAGCCACGCTTCGGTGGATCAGCTTCTGGTCAAGGAGGGAAACCATAGCGGATCAAGTCGAAGACCGAAACGTGTACTTCCGTATCCTGAAGACGACACTTTCTGGTCTTTGACCGGCATATCCGATAATCTAACCCAACACCCGGGATCGCCTTCTACCTCTTCGACCATACCTTTCATCACCCAGCATCCCGCTTTCACTTCCATTCCTGCGAAGGCTAAATCATCCAGCGCCAATCGCGATGCTTGGTGCGATCGCTACAGACCCTTACGATCTTCCGAAGTCCTCTCGAACGAGTTGGAAACGACCTACTTGCGAGACTGGCTTTCCACCCTCGCAGTGGGTCACCATGAGGGCAAGACACCCAAAGTTGTTCGCAGAGTGCGCAGGGCGAAGGCTCGCTCGGCGTTGGTAGAAGGATGGATTGTCGATGATCTGGGGTTGTATGGTGAACCCCTTGAAGACGGGGAGACCTCAGCAGATGAAGTGGAAGAGCTAGAAGAACTGGAAGAACCGGAAATCAGTCCAGATTTTGATAAGAGACCAAACGAGTATCCACCTCTCGAATCTAGATTGACGAACACAATCATGCTCAATGGACCTCACGGCGCGGGGAAGACCGCAGCTGTATATGCCGCAGCCCACGAACTCGGCTGGGATGTCTTCGAAGTCTACCCCGGGATAGGGAAGAGGACAGGAGGCAACCTTATGTCATGGGTAGGAGATGTCGGACGGAATCACATGGTCGCAAACGGGGGAAAGGAGGATGGTGCAGAGGGGAAGAAACCAAAGGTCGAGAAGGAGAAGAAAGGAGCAGAAAATGGAGTAGCAGGAGGAATCAAGTCTTTCTTTGGCTCAGGAGCGGCGAAGAGCAAACTAGCTGCTGCCAACGGAACGAAAAAGACGAACATCGAGTTGGGGAGTCAAGGTTCAGCAGCGGAACCCATTGACATCGCGATGCACGATGGATACGACCATGACGATACCTCAGACGACGATGATCGCCCGATCCTGCTGGGTCCGCCGACGCCGAAAGCAAGTGGGTTTAACGAAGCAGTCGTCGTAACAGACACGAGTGCTGAACCCACCAAAGTCAGACAATCCTTGATATTGATCGACGAGGCGGATATCCTCTTTGAGGAAGAGGCGACTTTCTGGCCAGCTGTGATTTCGTTGATTGCAGAATCGAGAAGACCGGTCGTATTGACATGCAATGGTGAGTGCTCACTGTACAAGCTGTTTTAAATCTCTTATTGGGCACAACAGCTGACATAGCTTACGACATAGATCTCAAGCGGATACCGAAAGATCAACTCCCTCTTCAAGCGATACTGCAATACCGTCCGCCTCCTTTGCACATCGCTATACCATACCTTCAAGCCATCGCAGCGCAAGAAGCGAAATCTTTGCCAGATCTCGACGCAATCGTGCGAGAGTCTACACATCGCGGCCAAGACGAATTGATGGACCAACCGTTACCACCGAATGGGAATGAAAGACTACCGTACTTCGACTTAAGGCGAGCGATCTCTCAACTGCAACTTGAAAGGGGACCGTCTCATCCTTGGGATCTGCCTAAACAACCGCCACAAGAAGGTCGATCGGATCTCGACAATTTGAAGGGGCTGCTGCGTCGGTTTGATGCGGTATCGTACGCCGATGCCCATGTCGATCTTCGACCTTGGGCCAAAATGGAGGTGAGCCAATATTCATTAGATCGTTATCAATAGATCTAGGAGCTTATGAACCATGATGTTTGCGTTGCAGATTATCGACATTGATAGGGTTTCACCATGCACTGACGACGAGATGGGTATACATGCATTGATCAAACCAGAGATAAGAGAATCGTATCCTGTCTTGGCGGGCTACGATCGCTCGTCCGACATTGCTCAGTCCCTCATAGACCTTGCGGGAGGTAGGATGGGTCCGTTAGGCAATCTCAATGTGGATCGGTGAGTCAACTTGACATCCCTCTCTTGAAGGATGGGGCAAGCTGACTTTTCTTGTCTTTCAGAGCGCGATACATCCGTTCTACACTCCCTGTACTTGATCCTCTTATCCCACTATCAAGTCCTCTCCTCCCCCACTCCTCACTCTTCCTACACACATTACCTACCATCCTGCAAATCGTCGAAGTTGATAACCTCCTCGAATTGGCGGAGAACGAAGCTATCCAACGCGGCGAAGAGAGGATCAATAGGAAGACTGGAAGACCAGTAAGAGGCGGAGGGGGTTATATGAGATGGTTGGAATTGGACGACGAGGTAGTGGCTATAGCTAGAGGATTGAGTTGGGCCATGTGAAGACTGCCCGTTGGGTCTGGCTGGGTGGAGAATGAAGCGACGAAGCGGGGCATCGTATGGCATTTGCATAGTAGCAGAGACTGTACAACATTTGACATGTCATGTAAATCCATCATGTTTGACATTACTCGTAACATTAAGAGAAATTGACATCCGCTCTCTTGATATCTACAAGACTTTTGTTATCCTTTCAACCCGATCTCACCTGGCCGGATTACGTCTCTACCACTCTCAGTCCCCACCTAGTCCCAGCACCTGCTGATCCACTGCCCTCCGCTCCTATACCCTCACCTATAAGATCCCCGTCCAACCTCTGCGCCACGACACTTCGCCCAGTGCCAAAAGCTACACCATCATTTTTTCTCAGTAAGAGTAGAGGGAGTGGCATCATCTCCGTTTGTGATTGTGTAGGCTTCTCAACTTTCGCAGGGACGTATAGATTCAGCATCTCAGGTGGGGACTCGTTCCTCTCCAACTGTTGTTGTGTAGTCGATATACCGATTTCATGATTGGACGATGCAGATGTTTGTCGTAGATCCTGAGGCTCGGTATCTTGCGTGATAGCCGCTTCAATCGGTACGACTGCGAACTCTGCCTGAGTCTCCGCTGTCTCAGCATCCATACTCGTGTCTCTTGTATGATCTCGTAGAGACGGATCTAGGAGATTCTCATGAGATTGTAGAGTAGGGGGTTGCTCCGTCTCTGGCTCAGCCTCGGCTTCGATGTCCGCGTCGAACGGTCCCAAGTGGTGCAATGACGAAAAGTCGTTATCGGCCATACTTAGCGCTTCGGCGATTGCCATCTCAGCAGGCTGCTGATCATCGTTCCCTCGAACCTCCTCCTGCCCTCTTGTTTCCGATGATGGTTTATTACTGATGTCGTTCGAGGGGCGTTGCGCGTTCTCGTCGGACCAAGGCGTTTCAGTAGCCTGAACTGATCCCTCCAAACCACTGGACATGTCTTGTTGATCTTGAACAACGCTCTTTCCACTGCTCTCTTGCGCACCACCATGCTCCGCTCTGCTTGCCAGCTTTTCCAAAGCAGCTTGTGCTACGCCATGCTGCATAGCTTTGATGATATCCTCCGGACCTGGCATCTCGACCACCACAATCACATGATTAATGTCTTTCGGATATGCGCTAAGGACGCTTTGCTCAGCGCTATGCGGGCTGTTGTCGAAATAAGGTCCAGCGTATTCTGGATTGATGTACCCATTGTTATCAGACGGACGAGTTCGACGAGCATTTGATTGCCATACTGTCAAGTGGAGCGGACCAAGAGGACCAAGATACACCTCTAGAGGCTCGCGAGGTCGGGTCGGATCAGCAGAATCAGAGAAGAAGAACTCGGATATTGTCAGATCGAGGGTGTTCTTGTCGGGATGGAAGACCGGAGGTACCAAGATTTGAGGGACAGGGTCGATAGGGTGGGATGGAACCGCGATTGACGCGTCAGAAGTGCTGAAGAAGGAGGTAGAGAAGCAAGCTACCAGAAGTATAATCAGCACCCTCCCAGAAACATTCGCAGATGCACCACTCACAAACTCCTCCGATAATCCAGCACATCCAATCCTCGACTTTCTCCACTAAAACGGTCCGTTGACCCATCCCATCGCCATTGGGACCATCCATTGGACGCTCTGCTCTTCCAGCCTTGGACCAGCTCAACAATGCCTGTACACCACCATCCTCGTCCTCCGCCACCACAGCGATTGCCAGAGCATTACGCTTTGTTTTCTTCTTCTTCATTGGGGGTTCGACTGACTCTTCGGTCTCGTGTAGACTAGCCTGTGCAGTCGAGTCGGGCTGTGGTATCTGACCGAGACCTGTCGCAGGCTCGTCCAACATCATTGGGAACGGCTGCTCCTCCATGCTAGGAGCCAGTTCTGTTACGGCGCCATTAAGCGTGGCGGGGGGATCGGTAGGCTGGGTAAGAATAGATGTTCGAGCAACCACTGGTGAAGGCTTTGCTTTGATCCTGATGGGTCTTGAACGTGAAGAGCTCTGTCCTGCGACTTCCGCACCTCCCATTCTTGCACCTGGAGCGCTGAGATACCATCGAGCTCCGCCTGTCAAGTCCTCCGCCCAGTTGACCATTCTGACCAACCCGATCCGTTGCAGCTCGCTGACTGGATCACCCTCATTCTCCGCGATTCTGACTTCCCCACTCTCCACTTTGACCAATTTAACAGGATCCGATTTGGTACCGCTTTGCAAGTCAACAAGCGAAACTATCGATCCGTATGTGAGTCTATCGTCGTCATATCCTACCGCGCCTAGTCGATCTCGCGAGGCTTTCTCGGATTGAGGAACGGCACGATGTATGATCTCGAACTTGAACGGGGTCCATTTACCAGTCTTGGAGGTAAGTCGCGGATCATTGCCATCTTCGTCCGTTTCGAGCTTCATGTACTTTGTTCGGACGGTTTGACCATGTATCCGTGTCCAGAGCGCAAAGGACGATTTGGTAGACAGACAACTGGCCATGGAACGAGCCTTTGCGGTCTTCTGCGATGGTTTGGAGACGATCTTCAGTGTTGTTGACACGAGAGTTGCTAGTGTTCTGTCGGCCGCGGGTTTCGACACTGTTATTCGAGATGCCTCGCCTGGGGCGATCTTGACATTAGACTCTTGGCCAGTCTCGTTGTTAGGTGTCGTAATACTACCGAGATGTCCTGCTAAAGTCTCGTTGTGGTCGTTTCCAGCTTGTCGCACCGCCTCGGCTAACGGTTGTAACACTTCCATTGATGACGAGCCGAGCATGTCGACCAAGGAAGACTCGTGCACTTCGTCCACGTCTGGAAATCCGTCATTTGGTGGTTCAAAGGGATGATCAATTGTTGGGGTAGGAGCCAGGGGTATCTCTTCTTTTTCCGCCACTGCCTCTGCAGCCGGATGCTCCTCAGCAATCTCGGAAATGACGCCATCCGCGGTACTCTCTTTACTGCCTTCCTGCTCCAGCTTCAATTGCAAGACGAACTCTTTCCCCTTGCCAGCATCCTCTCCCACCCACAGACCAGGGAAAGTCAAGCCTTCTCTGAGGGCATCGCGGTCCCTTCCTTCTATTCCACTCCGGATCTTGGGCAAAGTGGCCCCGAAACCAGCGTTCAGAGCCGCATCACGCAGTTTTCGTTTGCGGTCCAATCGTTCGGCCCGCTTGCCTTGATGAATGGGTACTTCCGGAGCAAGAGAGGTATCAAGCTGAGCGGGTATAATACGATGAGTTTGCGATCCCGACACTGAAGGAGTGGCAGAGGCCGACGAGGAAGGAGCTGGAGTTAAAGGTGGATTGGGAATTGTCGACAAGGTCACTGAGGTGATAGTAGGTAGCACTGCGCCAGTCACACGAAGGATAGGTGGAGGATTCAAGATCCTGCAACCGACAGAGTCATAAGTTACTCAGCCCAGAAGGAAGCGGTGGCGGCTGTTCACTCACCTTCTTTCTTTGCCATAACTTTTCTGACCGGTGGTAGGGTGCCAGACTTCTACTGTCGATATTGGGGGTTCGAAGCTCCTCGATGACGAATTGTTTGTCTGGTGCATAGGTAATGAATCAATCACCCGTGCAGCTATCACCTTGCCAAGTTGGCGCTGACTAGACGATGATGCAACCTCTCGATGTCGTTCTGATGCTGTTTTGAGCGAATAGGACAATGTCTGCGATACCAAGAAGTGAGAAGTCCGATCCTGCCCACACAATAGAGTAAGAAGCACTCACACCAGGTTGTTCTGCTGGGACTTTCCTCGCTGCAAGCAATCCATCCAGGTTGATCGACTGTACTTCCCCGTCATCATTCTCCCCTTCTACCGTTCCCAGATGAGCCTCATCATTCTCCCTCGTTTCATTCTGCTCATGCTCGGGAGGAGGTGGGAAGTTATAATCTGTTGATCCAGCTATGGCGTTGATGAGTAAGTCGAGTGGGGTAGCTGATGGGACATCGCCATTACCACTACCACCACCGTTATTGTTGTCGTTATCTAACATGATGTGATGCGGATGGGTGGATGGGAGAACAGGTGGACGTTGAAAGTGGAGATGATCTTTCCCACGGTGATGATGATATAGGAAACAACAACAAACGACAAGTCAAGAACTCCCACGGCTGTCTTGATTGGTGCAATTCAGTGGATGGGACATTTGCTTCCGTTACTCAGCTTGTGGCACTAACATGCACGAATATCATCGCATAACACCATTATCTATTGAATACAAACATGGGATACCATTTTTACCTTGTCCTATATGAATCATCGTCGTCCTACTTCTACTCCAAACTGTTCTCCACATCAGCCGCATCATCACCTTCCATCGACGCAAAGTTGAGGAACGCGCTCTGTTCACACATCGCAAAAACGTCAGTTACTGTTACTGGTCTATAAACAACGACTGCCAGATAACTCACGGGTCGATGACATGCTGCCCAGAACGCCTCGGGCTTGTCAAGTGTCATACTGTATGGGATCTTCTCTGACCAGCTTTGGGTCAAACCAACACCATAGTTCCACACACCACCTTCAGGGACAAGGGTCATACCCAGGATCCTGTCAGACAAGAGCAATTGTACTCTGTTCGCCATGGATGGGTTGAAGCCCTCGTTCTTGCCCGTGACATCCTGGTTCTTCCTACCCCATTCGAATCCGGCAACCGTAAGTTCCCACGCGTTGAGAGAGACGGAACCGGGTGTGAAGGCACAGGTGACACAGATCGATTGAGGTCCCCATTCAGGATGGTTCGCCATGATCTTTCCTTGAGTCGTGACGTCCGCTGGTGAGAGATGGTTGAGTTCCTGTGATTGCGTTTTGATCCATCCGAGAGGCTCGAGATCCTTGAGCAAGAAGTCGTGCTTAGGCAAAGTGACGGGAAGATCGACACCGTTGTTGGTACCTCTTTGAGGCACCCACGCAACCGCTTTGATCTCCTTGACCTGCTTATTGTCAGGTGGAGAAGAACCGTACAAGTATGCGACGACCTGAGTTCGAAGATCGGCATTGACAATGAATGTACGGAGAACGTTCTTGGGAATGACGTAGGTGAAACTGGTAGCGTCGTCTCGAACATCATCGTTTCCGACAAAGATGTGGTTGACACGAAGTGGCAAGTTGGTAGCACTGATAGCTCGTACTCGCCAATCAGACTTGCTTGCGAAAGTCTGTTGCTCGTACTGAGTAGTAGTCGTAACGACGATCTCGTCACCGTGGATGTTGGTAGTCTTGGTCTGGAGAGCGGTGACTTGACTAGCAGCTTCGGCAGACTTCTCGATCTCCGCCATCTGCTGTCGCTGAACCGAAGGCGCAGAAATCTCCATACCCAGAATAACGTCTCGGATTTCACTAGCGGTGAGCGAGGCGACATTGACACTGTTTCGTTTACCGAAGTCGGCCAAGATGAGGTCCTTGAGAGCGACCTCGACCTGTAGTGAGACGTACAGTCAGTAAGGATGTTAAGCCAACCGAAAAAGCTACATGCAACTACTCACGTTCATCCACGCGTTGTCGTCCAATGTGGGCCAGATGTGGTACGACTCGGTGATCGTGTTCCTGTCGGGACGCAAGATAATCTTGGCCTTCTCGTTGTTGACGTGAAGAGCACGGAGCAAGAGAATCAGACGAGAGAAGGCAGTGTAACTGGAGATGGACTTGAGCCAATCGTCGTACAAGTTGAATAGGACCATTTGAGGTTGAGTTGCACGCTAATGATCATTCAAGCTAATAAGCGAAGGATTCTAAATTGGGTACCAAAAAACTTACCAAAATAAGATCACCGAACTTCTCCATCTTCAATGTGGCCTGGAAGGGCAACTGAAGCTCTGAACCCTTGATGACGATGTTGGGGAAATCAAGCAAGTGGACCTCCAAGGGGTCAAGCATACCCTTTCGGGTGACAATGACCTGCTTGGGCTGTTCTTCAACGGGCAACGATCGAACCAAAGCCGCTACTTCTTCTGCCGTTTTCCATTTCGCCAATTGACCGAGACGTTTCTGACCAGCCCAAACCGAGGTGTGAATAATCTTCAAGAACAATTGACCTGTTCGAGGGTTGAAGATAAAGATGGCACCGTTGATAGGCTTTGTGGTCAAGTTGCCTTCGAAAGTCTTGTGGACTGTCACTCGGTACACGTTGGTGTCGTCGACGAACCAGATAATCTGGTTTGAGAACAACTCTGAGTAGTTGGACGAGTTGAGGTACGGCTCGGTAGGCTCGGAGGAGTAGAGCTGGAGACCCTTCCTGATTCGTTCACGAAGAACGTAGAGAGCAGGGTTGGCCTTCATGATCTTCGCCATGGCCTGCTGCAGGAGCGGCTTGAGACCCGGGAAGTAACAACCGTACGCCGAGTACAAGTTGTATGCGAGATCAAGAGCAATAAGAACACCAGTGGGCGAAGGGTAGATCGATTGACTGTCGGAGGAGTAATCGAGGTATTTGGCACGAGCATATCGTTCAATGTCGTGAGAGTCAAAGTCACCCCATCGAAGTTGGATATCAAGCCAGAACTTGTTGGAAGTGGTACCGTCCATAGTGTCTCGGTTATCAGTCAAGAGCGAAGGTCGAGAGATCTGCCACTTGTAAGCCGAGAAAAGAAGGATATCAGAAGCCGAAGAGTTCATCTTGTACGACTTTCTGGGATGGATAGTCTCCTTTTGGACAGTCTCGATCTGCAAAGCCTCCAACTCCGAGTCGAAGACCTGACACAAGTCCATAACAACCGACTCGTGGATCTTCTGCCACAAGTGCGCTCGGAAGATCTGGATGAGCGAGATCTTCAATGTCGGGATTTTACCGTGCATAAAGACACCAGTCAAATCAAGTTGCACTTGGAAACCGACGTAGACGTTCGCTCGGTTGATTGTGGGCGACCACCACATGGTGAATCGACGGTTAGGAATCTGGGAAAGACCCGATCGCTGAGCATTGGTGAGTTTCTTGAACTTCATCGACTCCTCGAAACCTGTGAGGGTGGGTGGGAGGTAAGAGGGATAGCGTGGACGGGGGGTGGGAGGGTGGGATAGGAATGAATGGGTGGGTGGGTGAGGGCAATGCACCGCAGTAAGCAAGAATCCTCCTTTCCACTATTTATACCACTTACCAGATGCTTTCTCCCAGAACAGACCCTCCCAGGTCGGGAATGCAGTTCCCTTGAATAGCGAATGCTCAAGAATACCCTCAACACCTCCCAACGCCGAAATGACATCCACTCGGTAGTTGTTCAACTGCCAAAGTTTACCATCGTGACGCTGGTTAGTCCAGATGAAGGGCTGATTTCTGAGTCGGAAGTATTGCGAGAAGTGTTGTCGGACTCGCCATCCCTTGTCGTAGGCCAAGGTGTGTCGGTCTTTCTGGAAGAGGGTGTTGATCCTTGGAAGACCTCGATCCCATCTAAAAAGGATACAAGTGTTAGATCTTGTCAAGTGACTATGAAGGAAGAAAGAAAGGTGGGGGTGGTGGAAGGGGGACACAACTTACGAGTCCTCGAGATCCTCGAGCGTCAACCTTCTGTTTGAAGCCTAAACAAGCACAAACCAATCGTCAGTATGTCAACTCCCTTTTGTATGATTGTATGCGCCGTGATACGCATAGAAAGGGTAGTAGAATGTGTAACGAATAAAGAGGAATGAAAGCAGGCAAGGGGAAAGTGAAATGCTATTTTAGGTTTGTGGCAGTATGACGCGAGTCACCTGGTTGCCACATTCACCTTCCCCCTCTGCCCTCCCCCCTCGACAAAGATTGCACTTACAGTTGCCTCCTTCCTCTTCAATGCATATTCAGACCAGACTCTTGCGGAGTCGAGGAACTCTGCTTCCCAGGGTTGCAAGTATCGATACAAGTTCGGGATGAGTTGATCTTCCTCGTGCGTCATACCCGATCGGAAATGGGTGATACCGCCACTGTCGGTCTGTTTCGACCATCGAAGATCCGATTGCGGGATCAAGACGAAACCCATCGAAAGCATTCCAAGACCACCCAATTCCTTAGGCGAATAGAACACACATGGCGGGAATCTGCATACGTTTGCTTGGTCAGCACGAGTGAGGCACTTGAGGAGAAAAACTCACCTTGAAGGCATTTTAGAGTTCAGTCCGACCTTCACTCGGGTCTGCACCTTGTTCTCTGCTTTCACAAGTGAATCCAACAGCTCGTTCGTGTGGACAACGGCCTCTCTGTAGTACGTCATTAACCCGATCAAAGCGGTGTTCCATTTGTTGATGATCTTGCTGAACGTAGCACTACCTGAAGACATGAGAACCTGTCTGATACGGTTGTTGAAGTCCTGGACACCCTGGTCGGACACTCGGAGGAAAGCTTGCGCTGTTCGTTCCTTGGTAGATTCCTGGGTGAGGTTCCAAACACCATCCTTGAGCGAGTACTGTTCTCCGTGCTGTGTTCGGATACGAGGGAGGATTCGGACTTCGAATCCACACATGGAGAACAAGAGTTGCGGGTTGTCCTTGGAATAGACAGAGACAAAGGTCTCATCCCACTCGATGGTAGTCAAAGATCGAGGGAGAGAGTTCTTGACGTTCCAGAACACAGCTCGACCAAGGTTGACATCGTGTTTGATCAAACGCATTCGACAATCCCTCGGCCAACACCTCTTGTTGTTGTACCCAATAACGTTCTCATTGTTCGGGTCCGGGTTGGCACTGAGATATCGTTGGATCAAATCTCGAGATTCATCGGCGTTGAATCGGAAGAGTACGTGAATTCGATCGACGTATCGAGTATAGAATCGAATAGGGTGACGAGTTTCCGCTGTACCATCTCGGAACTGGAGGAAACCGTTTGGTGCTCCGGGAGGACCGGCGAGTTCACTCGCTCGTTGCAAACCGAGAATGAGCAAGTCGAGAACGAGACCGTAGTATTGGAACACGAAGGACGAGAATTGCAATCCTCTGATCATACCGTACGCATTGACGTGCGACATATCCTTGAAAGTCAAGGCGGTATTCTGCTTGGCGGTAATGTAGTCTGCCAAGTTGTGATCGAGGATCAATCGCAACAATCGACTGAGAAGGGTGAAGTCGACTTTCTCGTATACTCTTGACAAAACAGTCTCCATCATGACCACACACTCTCCATCTGAGGTGTCCCAAATGTCTGTCAGGTTGTTGATACCCTGACACCATTTGTAGACGAGCAAGGGAGGAGGTTCAGAGTCGGACGGTTTGATCCAGTTGGGGAACAAACCTCGTTTGTCCGCCTCGTACCACAAGAACTGATCGAGATAAGCGTCGGTGATCTTCTCAACTGGCTCGATATCGTAACAAGGGATAAGCTTGTCGTAAGTGTCGAAGAATTCGATACCAGCTTCCTTGAATGCTCGTTGAGTCAACAACAATCTCTTGATTCGAGACAAACATTCGTGCGGGTTATCGTATGCTTGTTCGACCAAAGCCAGCTCTTCTCTTTGAGATTGGTTTAATCGACCGTGGACACTATAAGCCTCCTTGAGCTTTTCGAGGGCAAGAACCAACAGCTTCGTGTCGTGCTTGTAGGAGAGAGGAGGGAAGGGAATGGGTGCGAATTTTCTGCTTTCCATCCAGTGCACAGTAGAAGTGTAGACGGCCACAGCCTCTTCGGAGGAGATGTAGGGTCCATCCTTGAGGTAACCATTTTGTCTTTCTTGCTCCGCCTTGAGGTAAAGTCGTGTCAATCGACCCAAATTCTTTCGGACGACCGCCTTGTCGACAGTCGCTCCTCTTCTGATACGTTCTCGATTGTAATGGGCCACTGACGACCACCAATCTGCCTTGCTCTTAACGTATCGCAAGATAATATTTTCGATGGCGGCGGGCATTCCGGGAACCTTCCATGGGATGTTAGCCTTCCAACATCGCCACGCCTCGGAAAGATGTTGTAAAATCGTTTTGGCTTTGTTTTGCTTGATGCTCTCTGGCATCATGTCGAGGATGTCATGCATGACAGCGGCACGAAGTTCGAGATCGAAATGTGACTCGACTCGTTGTTTTGTGACCGTCTTGGCGATACCCTTCGAGTTTCGTCCTTCGAATTGTCGCGCCAACAGATTACTCAACCATCTCTCCAACAACGGCACAATACCTCGAAGGAAGAAGAGCCATACTCTCCATCCTGGTGCCCAGAATCCAACACCGGGACCCTTTCCAACTGGACCCGTGTTGAACCTCGAGTAGATCAAGTGTTTCAGATCTTTACATTGTCGAATCTGTCTCATCAACTTGTATTTGTATCGGTACATTCCGGTCAATTGACCGACGTGCGCGAACATGTATTGAAGACCGTCAGCAAGTTGGAATGCATCGACGTTTCCGAGTCGGAATTGGACGTGGGCATCGACGATGAGTTTTGTGAGACGGAGGATTTCTCTACACAAATGGAAAGCGTTACCGAATCGAGACTTCTTTCGTTCTTTTGTCGTCAGGGTCTTGATCGGTTTCAAGTTCAAGTTATAATCGAGATGGAGGTAGTTGAGGTTCTTTCGGTGGATCAAAAGGTTGAGCATGTTGTAACCTTGTCGACAGACCTGGAGACCCGCCTCAACCCAATCGAGAGTGGTCGTTTGGAAGAACTTGGTGTTCTTCAAACTTCTGAAAAGGTTTCGCTTGGCCATCGCCTTGGGTCGTTTGTGGTGAAGCGCGTTGAGAACGTAGATCTTGAGCAATTTCTGGTATGATACTCTGATCTTGACCGGTTGGTCCGAAGGGCAATGCTCGAGGTAGAAGTTCTTGATCATAGGGATATCCTGTGCTCTTCTCGTCTTCCCGCTTCGTAAGTTGTAAGGGTATGGTGCCCAGTACAAAGCGATGGCATCCGCCGTGTTCTCGTTACTCAAATCCCTGTCCTCCAAGAACGGCTCGAGCTCATCTGGCAGCTCAAAGTCCTCATCCTCCTCGTTCCCGAATCCGAACACCGAATCCTCATGTGAGATAAGCGGTGTGTGCGCCTCTTGGACGACTCGTTGGGAGATGGGGTTGATAAGGGGATCGAAGTAGAACGCTGGAAGATCTGGATCGTCCGTCTTGATGTAGACGTTCTTGGGTTCATGGTAGACGCCGATGTGGACTGATCTGGGAAGGGAGTTGTAAAGATGGGGGAAGGCGACCTTGTATTCCGATCGGATGACACCTCGAATGATAACCTTGTTGATATCGTTGAATTCGTTCCAATCTTCATCGAACGCCTCCATATCCCGATACAACGGCTCAAATTTAGGTCCACCGGGCAGCGCGATGTTGAGCGCTTTCGCCGTGAAGAAACTCTTCTTGTCGAACAAGTAGAACGCGTTGTTATCTGAATAGTCGGAAAGTAATTGTCGACCAATTCGATACAAGTTGGACAACTGAGGTAATGTGAGCTGGAAATATCGATAACTCGATCCGTTCACATGTGGTGTATCGAGGAGTGGTTTCGGGTCGTAGAACCAATCCAAGATAGCCTCGTCATCCTCCTCGTCCAACTCCAGCTGAATCGCCTCAAGTGGCTCCACATCCAACACGTTATCTCCGTAGTCCATGGGCGGCTCTTCGTCGTCAAATGGGGGGAATCGCATTCGCTTGAAATGTCTTCGATCTCGCTTCTCTCGACGCATGGCAAGCCACATTGACGCCCATTGCGCATGGAACTGCAAGGCAGGTCAGATAAGAGCTCCATAGCGGATCGGTCTAAGGACATGAACTTACAACTGGCTCGATAACCCTCGGCACTTCGTTCACGAAAGTAATGGCACCTGAAATGTGATACAGGACCGGAACCTCGCGGACTTGCTGTAATATGGCGTACCCGTCAGCATCTGGGTACTCCACAGGATTGAAGTATTAGGCAACTCACCTCCCAAGGCATTGGGATGTTCTCCAACAGCTTCATGACCGCGTGAGGGACATATTTCAACGCTCCCAAATGAACACGCTTATCATTCCTGAATTTTCTGTTTGACATATCCCCATGATCCTTGATAATCTTTCGAATATGCTCTGGAGGGAGGTCCTATTAGTCGAGACAAGGCGCCCTTTGTCAGCTATGCGTTCTTCCTCGCCCACTGGCTTGTGTATTTGCCACCATTCCTTGACTTGTGATGAAGCATGTATCCCACTGGACAAGGTTTGTGTGTTTTGACACGTGTAACGAATGCCACACTCACTGCTTTACCAAAATCCACACCACCACCACCCCCTTGCCGTCTCTTGGTGTTGAATCTCCTCTTTTGCGCACCTCTCCATTTCCTTGCCTTCTTCTCAATCTCCTCCTGACTTAGTTGACCAAAGAAATCACCATCCATCCTGACTTCGCTGTTCGAGTTCGAGTCTCCATTAGGAGGGAAACCAGGTGGTGCTGCTGACGCTGAGGTAGCAGCGAATCCTGGTGGCGGACCCGACATTCTGGCGAGAGCTTGACGAATGAGTCGTTTTGAGGTTTTGTTTAAGGAAAGCAAAAGTAGTGGCAAGATGGGTTCGAACCTCGATCTGGTGTTAATAGGACGTGTAGTAAGAGCGACTCTCAAGGGTTTTTGCGGTATTACATATCATTGGTTGAGTGTGGCACCCGATCCGTTTCAAGTGATTGCCAACCTTGAGTGCCACTTTGTGATGGACGATGCGGGGCTCCACACCGCGCGTTGATGGTGATGATCATTCGGTCCGAGCTAGCTAGCAACAGGCCAAGAACGGATGGCAACAGCATTACCTTCCATACCAGCTTATCGCTTTCATTCCTCCAGCAGGCTTCTTCACCGGAGCCAGTAATTCACTTCTAGCACTCGATCAGGTTTTCAGTCGGCGTTTACTCTTCTCTTGAAGTCTTCGCTCGTACACACCAAATCCCGTCATGGCGCCTTCACCTATATACGGTGATCGACCAGTCGTCCTTCTGACAGTGAGTAGCCGGACCTCTATCAAGTGGAGCGACAAACTCGGCTGACTCGCTAGCACAGAACGACGATGGTCCCCCTTCTGCCTCATCTCCCAACATCTTCTCATTCTGCAAGCTGCTTCAAACCCGTCTTGGGTGGGATGTGAAAGTTGTCATCCCCGATCGTCAGAAATCATGGTACGTTAGCTGTCTGCTGACGAGAGACACCGCGGAGGAAGCTGACGACCAACGTCTTCCGATCAGGGTCGGTAAAGCATATGCTATTAGCGATGTCATCGCAGCGAGCTACTTTTACCCATTAGGTAGGTGGCGCTACGAGATCTGTTGCGATGTTGATATCACCTAACCAATAATAATTGTACAGAACCGGACGGTCTCAATGGCGAGATCACGACGACTGCTCGACCATTAAGAGAAGGAGAGACGATGGAATGGATCATGCTTTCAGGTGTAAGCTACCTTGAGCTCCCGTCACCGTGCATTCGACCTAGCTGACATGCGATCGATCGCAGACCCCCGCCACCTGTACCAATATTGCGTTGCATAACCTGTATCCAGGAGAGATCGACTTAGTCATCTCAGGACCTAACCGTGAGCGAAATCAATCTTCCTTGTTGCCACTGTACTTTCACTCTATGGCTTTGGCTAACTTGACTTATATATCATTGCAGACGGTCGTAACTCGTCCACCGCATTCGCCCTTTCCTCCGGAACACTCGGTGCCGCTTTAGCAGGCGCTCTCTCCATACCTCTACCCGGTCCTTCTACCGGTCTCGCATCACTACACGAAGACCACATCCCCTGTATCGCCGTATCATACGGCGTCGTCACTCGTCCAGTCACTGAAAACGTAACCATCCTAGCGACCGAAATATCAGTAGATATATGCAAGAAACTATTCGAAGATTGGGGCGCGGACGAAGGTCCCTCCTCGTCTACTTCGTCTACGACAGGGAAAGAAAAGAATAAGGTTCAGATATACAGTGTGAACGTTCCTCTGATAGAGGATGCTTTGATAGAAAGTAATAGGAAAGTATGTTGGACGGGTATGTGGAGGAATTCGTATGGTCAATTGTTCAAGACGACAAAAATGTGAGTTGGACATTGATTTGTTTGTCCTTGCCTTTTTTCTTGATCCGGCACCGCTCGAGTTGCGAGGAACCCTGGCTGACAATCGTTTCTTCCTGACAGGTCAAAGTCAAATTACGATCCGGGAGACCTCTCCACTCAGAAACAAGAACAAAATAAACCACAAACGGCATCTTCTTCTTCCTCCTCACACCTTTCGTCAAAGACATCAACAGCTGGACCTGCCGCCCTTCCAACACCCGATCCTTCATCACCGTCACTGGGCTCCAACAACGATTCAAAACAAGCACAAGAACAAGGAGAACCGCTCAAGTTCCATTTCGCACCGAATATGAAACCCCTCCTCTTCCCGCCTATCGAGAGTTTACCGATCGGCTCGGACGCTTGGGCTTTCGCGAAAGGATATGTGAGCGTAACGCCTATACGGGCAGAGTATGCGGGTCTGGTAGATGGGACGTGGGGGTTTGGGAGTGAAGAAGGTAACGGAGGAAAAGTAGGACCTGGGACAATTTGGGAATAGTGCTCGCTCGGAGGTATACAATACATGATGATCGGTATGACAATGTAACAGGTATCTGTAGTGGAGCTGCTGCAGAAGTTCGAGACCCTAGAACGCCTTCTTGTGGATGATATCTGGGTCTTCCTTGTACTCGTCCGCTGAAACCCACATCTAGCGTGAAACGCGTCGTCAGCTTTGACTGCATGTCGGAACGAAGTGAAACGGAAAGCTGACCTTTTTGAATGTACTGAGACCCGCCAAGATACTCCCTCCAATCCACGTTGAGTACTGGTTTTTCGTCAGCTTAATTGCTCTTGGCTGTTCCGAGAAGATGCTTAGCTCACCTTTCGTTCTGGCGGCGCATAGATCTTCAGCTTGACGTCCTTCAATGCCAACTTCTTCACCTCGTGCAATAATCGATCACCGAATCCTGATCCAATGACTTCATCAGTTTTGAAGCTTTCCAGTGGAAGCTATGGCGAACTGACCTGTGCATAATGTTGATCCACCTGAAAGGACGATGTTGCTGAAAAGTGATTTACGTAGATCGAGATCGGTTCGGTTGATCGAGTCAACGATGACCTGAGAGGTGACTGTGAGCTTTTCGGCAAGCAGATGTACATCACTTCAGCTCACCTGGTGAACACCTGGATATTCCTGACCGACCAGCTCGGGATTAAACAGTATTTCAGGTGCTAGGAATCTCTCCGCTCCAAGCTGTACGAGCGTCAGCTAGTTATCTTAACCTACGAACGGCAAAAAGACATATAGCTTACCTGTATGACCTTTCCATCTGGTAATCTAAACTCTTCCCACGCACCTCCCTGATCCTTCTCCTCCTTTGCCGGATTCAGAGCCAGATAACACGTTTTCTCTTTTATCGTTCGCACAACCTCTTTCTCCGCTGACGTATGTAGATAGTATCCCGATTTCCGTAATAGGAGTTGGAGGTGATCCGTTATATCCCTTCCGGCAAGATCTATCCGTCGTATTGCGTGAGGCATTGAGAATCCCTCGAATACCGGAACAGCATGTGTAACACCATCGCCTGAGTCGAGGACGATACCGGTCGTTCGACCTGATGAGTATCTGAACGTAGGATGGTAAGTGCTGATCAAATGGACTCGGAAGCAGACACAATTGCATTCCTGCTTTGGGTCATAGACGGTACACTCACAAACTCAGGACTGCTTGAACACTGGTGAAGAAAGCGGGAACGTTGAATGTTTCGAAGAATATTTGAGCGGCAACATCTCGATTTTGTCTAGGGTTGAGAGGTGCTTCCGTCAACAGAACGGGATGCTATCAACACGAACATTGTCAGCTGTGTCGCAGGCATATGTTATTTGCCCCTGTTCGACTAGCTGCTTCGTCTGCACCCCTTGCTGCAATGTCCGTCTATCTCGTTCACACCTTCGCTTGACCGTTTGACCGTACTCACCTCCTCACTCAACGCCTTCAAACCCTCTCCATACACCCAGCCCCATATCCGTTCCATATCATCCCAATCCATAACGACTCCATGTTCCATCGGATATTTTATCTTCAGCAGTCCTCTCAGTTCCTGAGCTCGTCGTCCGATAAACAGATTATCTTGGATAGCACCCGCCATCACTCGGGGATGTTTTGGTCGGCCGACGCTGAGTGGAAGGGGAGAGAGTAAGGTCAGTCTGAGATAGTGGAAGTGAAGAATGGAATATGGAATTGGGCAAGGAGCAGCCTCTGAATTTGAAGCAGGGAAGAGGGAGAGGGAGGAAAGGGATGATTGCAGGACAAGAGCGCTCACAAGGAAGGTATATAACATGACGGTTGTTCTTCCCCCGCAAAACCAGCTTTGATCGTCCCAGATCCCTGTACACCACCAATGTGATCAGCGGAGCTATTTCGTATATCCAACAACTACGAGGAAGCTCACATTGTCAATGACAACCGGTTGATTCGTGAGTCTGCGTCGTGATGATTACGGGATGGTAATGTCAGCTGATTGTGACATGGGCTGACTGCAGTTTCAGTTGAAGCTAGCTCACACGTCGTCAAATTCCGTTGCCATGGTGCGTGAGCGGGACACAATGTGTCTTTAGCAGATTGTAGGAAGGGTGAGAGACGAGGCAACTATCAATCAATCTCTCACTATCCGTAATGACCAAAGCTCAAACCGCGTCTCTTACTTGTACACTCCAGTCGCGTGGTTCTACCCAAGTTAAATGGAAGTGAGAATTAAGTTCTCGCTATGACAGCTCAGTCACGTGCTTCAGCTGAGATCTCGGAGCTGCCGGGAAGCCCGATAAGCAACGCTAATTACAGCAGTCTGTGCCTTGTGTGGGTGTGGGTATGTGGGTGGAGTGTGTCCGCTCGAGCGCAGAAGGCGATGAGAATGTGAAACGAACAACGACAATGAACGATGCCAAGGCTGTGTAGACTCGGTGAGTATATATGTACTAGGATATTTGATTGATATCTACACTTCATACTTTACTTCACTTTCTTAACTCGACATCAGCAATATGGGACGTTTCTCCGAATTCATCGCCGGCTCATCTTCTCACGAGAACGGCAATGGCAATGGCAATGGTCACATCCCTCCTCCACCAAACTACAACGATTCCAAAGTGCCCTTCGCGACAGAACCCAAATACCCTACTGAACCACCTCCACCTTTCCCACACCTCTTCGCATGTCTGCATCTCGGTAGGACGGATAGGGTCAGGTTGATTGGAGTTCCGCAGAATGTGATTCCGGCAGTGGATGAAGCTATCAAGAGGGTCTGGTTACCCGGGATACAACAACAAGGTCCTTATACGTCCGGTTGGGAATGGAAGGTCTCTGGTAATCCATGTAAGTATAGACGTACCAATTGATTTTACCATGACGACCGTACTGATATGATTGCGTTTCACGTATCCTTCAGGGCAAGGATTCGGTATTGAAGCAATCACCGCACGTCGGTTACTCTCACACATCTTACATGCCCTATCAGCTGTAGGATGGGACATTCACATGTCTTGCGATCTGTCCAAAAAAAGTTACGACAAGGATACGATATTCCTCCATTCGGTGCCGCCGAGACAGAGATACTATTTCGCGATATCGTTCAATGAGTCGGATAAGATCAGGATTATCGATCCGCCCAACGATTATGTCAGAGACGCCTTTATCAGAGCTGTCCATGTGAGTGTGATCGAAGTCCATTGACTGTTTCGACAAGCTTCTATCGCACTGTACTTTCACTCCCTTGACCCGTTATAGCTACTGTCCTCTCTGTCGTACAACCGCATAGGCAGCAGTCCTTTGATTGGCCTAGCAGCTGACACCCCATCCACACAGACATGGCCAGCTGGAATCCAACAAGAACGAGAGAAAGAACCAGGCTGCTACCAACTCAAACTTCGCGGATATCCATGGTTCAGCTCTGACGGAACTCAAATTGTCGAAGCACGTCTTTTGGCATGTACGATCCTCTCCGCTATGGAAAGTGTAGGATTCGAATTGGTCAGTAGTGTCGATATGAGTACTGCTAGTGAAAACAATAGGGATCGTGAGTGTCATTTTGACTCATACTTCCCTTTCCTCTTTTTTCCCAACCTCTGTACCTCGGTACGCGATGTCAGCGTTCGGGTGGTCGAAAGCCGACTTTGTTGTGATACAATGATGGTGCTGATCCGATTTATCCTCATTGTAGTGGACACATGGTACTTTGCGTCAAAGGTGTAGATCGTTTGCCAAAGTCAAGGAATGTCAGTTGTCTGTATGATTTGCGCTGTATAATATTAATGATGGTTAGAATGGCGACTTCATTATGCTTCACGAAAGTATGTAATCATGTACCATGCCCATGTGTAGATTCCAGATACGAAGCACGATCTGCGACACTAGTCTTCATAGCATCTAGGTCTTTAAACGATATACACAGCTCATACCTCTAGATCACCACATCTATCTACAACTTCTTCGCCTCTTCCTTGATCGCATCCTCAACCTGGTCAGTCTGAAGACCGGTATCCTCATCCCCAGCTTTGACGCCGATCTTTCCGTGCTTGCCGAACTCTCCCAAACCCATGACACGATCTCTCGCTTCCTCGTACTTCCTTCTGGTCTCACTGACAACATGCTCTGGCAAGGTAACGTCTTCCTTAGCTTTCAGCCCTTCAGCGATCAACCAATCTCTCAGGTACTGCTTATCGAATGACGCTTGCGGTTTACCGGGAGTGTAATCCGCTTCGGACCAGTAACGCGAAGAGTCGGGAGTAAGAACCTCGTCAATGAGGATCAAAGTTGGTTTGTTGGGCGAAGAAGGGGATTGGAGTAAACCAAATTCGAACTTGGTATCGGCGAGGATCAAACCTCGTTGAAGGGCGTACTGGGCTGCTTCGGTGTAGAGTTGAATAGCAATTCGCTCAATGTCAGCAGCAAGTTCAGGTCCACAAATGTCCTTGACTAGAAACAGGTAAGACGGGTCAGCATCTCCTTTGACGATACTTCGAGATTTACTCACCCTTGTCGGGGTGGATGTTCTCGTCATGTTCGCCCTGGTCGGCCTTGGTTGAGGGGGTGAACAAAGGTTTGGGTAGCTTAGCAGACTCGACTAGACCCGCAGGCATAGGGATAGAGTGCACAGTCTGAGACTTCTTGTATTCGCTCCAAGCGGAGCCTGGCATCATATATCAGCTGAATATACCTCTTGCTGCCTACAGTTGGCTCGTGTGGCTCACCTGTGATGTACCCTCTGACGATAGCCTCGATCTTGACAACCTCACACTTCTTCACGATCATACTTCTGCCCTCAAGTTGATCTCTGTACTCGTCCAAAGATCGGGGGAACTCATTCCACGCCTCAGCGGGGGTGCCGAAGCAAGATGATGGAGAGGGTGTCAGGACGTGGTTGGGAATGATGTGCTTGAGCTTGTCGAACCAGAAGAGGGAGAGGGTGGTGAGTGTAACACCCTTCGACGGGATACCCTGGAGTTGAAGAAGACCGTCAGTTATGAACTTGACACAGGGGTACTTGCGCAGCTCACATTGTTCATGATCACGTCAAAGGCGCTCATCCTGTCCGTAGCCACGAACAAAAGTTTGTCATCCTCGCCAGGGATGGCGTAGATATCCCTCACTTTGCCCTTAGCGATCAACTTCAACTTCGGCAAGTTGGTCGAGGTAACCGATCGGGATCCGCTACCACTAGCGACCGGGGTGGGTTCTGTCTTCGCAGCGTTGGCAGACTTTTGCACAAGCTCGGCAGGCTTGATCGTACCAGGAGCAGGAACAGGTGGTTGAGTGCCTTCATTCGACGCCTTGGCAGCTGCTTTGGCGGCCTTTTCTTGCTCCTTGGCAGCTCGAAGGGCAGCTCGCTCCTCTTCTGTAGGAGGCTTGGATCGAACGTCCTTCTTTTTCTGCGGTCCCAAAGCCAAAGTTTAGCACAGTGCGGCTTTAAAGACTGAGCTGTCGGCGCATACTCACCACTTTCTTCTCTTCAGGCTTGGCTGGTGCTAATGACGAATCGGGGTACGCCTGTCTCTCAATTTCCTGCCATTCCTTATCCTCATCGAACATCTTCCTGATTGGCTCCAACAACTGGATAAGGGCATCCTGAACACCGGTCTTCAAGTCGCCCGGGTGAATCTTCTCCGCCACGTATTCCTTCTCCAACTCTTCGTAGCTGGAAATGTGGATATCACCTCCGAACTTTTCAGGTCGAGAGATACTGAATACTGTGCCCTCGGGTGCTCCGGGCTTGACAAAGCTTCCTTCTCCAACGGGAGCGGGCTCTCCTCTACCTGCCGCTTGCTCGATTCTAAGTGCTTGCACGGGGATAAGCACCGCTTTGACGAAAGCGAGCACACCGTTGTTCTCCACTGTTCCAGGAGGACAAAGAGCGCTCTTGATCTTTGCCTTGACATCGGCAGCAGTGTCGAGGAAGTCGATTTTAGATTTGGGATCGGATGCGGACATCTTTCCTCCAGAAAGACCGGGTACCATAGCGTTCATGAGATGGGCTCGCTTGGCGTAGCCGAGTTTGGGAAGGAAATGAGCAGCGTACATGAAGATTTTTCGCTACAAGGGATGCTAGTATATTAGCAAGCTGGTACATATTGAACAGGCGATGGCGTACCTGATCGACACCACCGAACTGGAAGTGAACGTCCAAGTACTGCTCGTCCAGTGCTTGCAGACCAGGGTAGAGCAAACTGCTCATCAAAGGCGACTCGGACTCCTTGACGACGTCCGCTCCAGCGTGCTCAGCTTCTCTTGTGGAGGTCAAGGCGTGGAATCTGGAACGATGAGAAGCGATCAGCTATGGTCACCAACCTGGCTATACCGGCAAATGTAATCAAGAAGCTTTTTACCTACCGGTAGACATCGAGAGTGTAGTCGGCTTTGAGCTGGTAGCTGGTACCGGTGACGAACTTGAGTTTGTCGGTAGGGACACCGAGTGTAGTGAAGACCGCTTTGAGGAGTCTTGAGTAGTACTTGACTCGATGTTGCACGGTTTCGAGAGTAGATTTGGAGGCGTCAAGGAAGGCGTGGAGCTGTAGGGGGACATGAAGATCAGTTATCTCGTACCCGGGATGGCATTAGACTAAACGTACATCTGCAAATGGGTTGGGTTCAAGCTGTCAGCGCGATATATGATAGGGCGATTCCAGCAAACTCACCGGCTAACAAGACTGTGACGCTAACTCCGGCAGTCAAGAAATCGGCAATCTTGAGCAAGGGGACACAGTAGGCGATGTGAGCTATGAGTTGGCGAGAGGTCCACTGTTAGTTGTCACGTCGGTGCATTTCATTGCTGCAGGCCTATGCTCACGTCGTCCAGTGGTAGCAGAACCTGTATTTTTTCCTACGTTAGCACCGACACTCCCCTCGAATGACAGATCAGGCTTCGAAGGACTTTGGACTCACCCCAGTAAGCTCGCACGACCTCGCCCTCGCTGAGAACCTTCCTGATGATCTCTCCACTTGTCACCTCTTGGAGGTTCCTTGTGATCCTCTCATACTGAGCCTCAGCCTCAGGGGAAAGGGCGATTTGTGCGGACTTGTCAGTCGTTTGTTGAACAGCAGCTGAATCGGCCATTTTGGGTGTGTTGTCTGGTTTTCCTCTGACTGGTCTACGAAGTATGGTCGAATGGAAGTCGAGCGTTGGCCAGCTGCAGTAGATGTAATTTCAGTCGTCTGTCAACGAGAGACGTCTTGGCTCTCCACTTTTGACTCGAGACGTTTACAACGAAAGATAGCCGTCGTGCGCCTATTTCAGTGCACCTCAAAGGTCAAGATACAGTGACACGGAGATCAAGATATATCCGCCCCAATGAGAGAGATCTGTTTCGGAAGTCCGAGACGATAATTCCGAATAATTTTGGGTGGTGTACGCGATCTCGATCACGCCTAAGAAGTTAGATTAAAAAAGTTGGATTCAGAAGCCTGGTAGAATGAAACCAGCCCCAGCCTGCACTAGCAGGTAGCAATAGCCGCAGCCGCCAGCCGTGGCCGTTCCGATTTTTTCTGATGTCTGAGAGAACGACCAACGTACAAAAACAAAACTGTTATCAACTTGATCTCATCTCTGCTTTCTTTCTCAAAAACAACATCATCTTCTTTTCCTTAGTCTTATACATCTCTAGAACAAAACTCAAAATGCCCATGGTGAGTCACCCTCTTCTTTTGCTTTCCCACACTCTCTCTCAGTCGGTCTCCGTCATGAAGAGAGAAATTCGTCTTTTTTCGTCGAAAAATACAAATCCCGACTTCACCCGCGACGCCTTCCGACCATCACCCAACCTTTCCACTCTCGCCCGTATGGTGCACGAATCTATGCTGACCGTCGTGCGATTTTGACATTTGTAGAACAAAGCTGCTATGAAGCGATGGTTCCCTGTTGAGGCCCTCCCCATCTTCGGGTACGTCTACTTTTCATGCATCTTCTGTCGTCGGCCGAAAGGAACACCAGCAGTGGCGGCGGCGACGAACATCACGCCACTCGATCGTCTTTCGCCGCTCCTGCTTTGATCTATTCGATCAGAGACTGGACTCTTGGCTCGATGCATAGCTGTCGTTGGGCACTGAAGCTGACGAATGTAAACTCATCAGTATCGTTGGTATTGCCGTCGGCGGTGCTACCTACTACCTCTACCGACTCTCTCAAGGGTCAGAGGTCGTTTGGGACCGAAAGTCTGACTGGAGGCCTTGGGACAAGGTGCGTTTCACTTCGCTACAGAGCGAGATTCACTCGGTCGATCGCTGATCCGTCTTCTGTCGTTCCTCTCTTTCTTCAGATCAAGCACGACCAGAACGTGAGTTATTTTTTCCTGACTCCGTTGACAAATGTGGAGCCTTGGCTGACCTCTCTTTTCCGTAACAGCAAAAGCTCATCACTGTCAACCACGAGTTCTGGGAGAAGCGACGAGCTCAGGCCAAGGAGAACACCCGAGCCGTCGACGCCATCTAATCCGTTCGATCGATCATCCCTTTTTCATCATAGTGCATGATGGACAGTTGAGCTTTTCGTCGCGGGATTTCGGTTTTTTTCACTGTATCGATACAGGTATAACGCTCTTTACTATATAGACGCATGCCATCTTCTGCATTCTAGATATTATCATCGTCATTATCAAGACTCCGATGAGTGCAACTGCCACTGCCACTGCCACTCTCATTCCATTGCTGTTGCCGCTGCCACATCGACGATAAAGTTTAGCTCGGATCTCAGATGTCTCATCTCCGAGCTTTGGTCAGCCCAGCAGTAGCGCCTCTGGCAACTTGTGCGGAAGTCGCCGAATTTGGCGCGACGCGTTTCCCAATTATCATCCTCTGACCCGGCCAACTACTTGTTGATCGATTCGGTGTGTGAACAGCTTGAACGTTCTGAACTCAATGTGCGCCGTCATACCTCTCAATGACATCTCTACAACACTGCCTGACTTGTGTCCCACACTCCACGCGAGCACCACGCGTGATTGAGACAAGGCTATGTTTGCTCCCAGCGTGGCGTGTGTGCAAAGCCAAAGGTGTAAGCCGTACCTACATCGCCCTCCAGCGTATCGAGGACATGTACTTGTGTACTCATGCACACTTTACACACCGAATCCGATTTGTACGGCGACCGGTTCTGTTCATTACGTATCTTCTTGACATGCCAAAATGGGTCCGAATTAGAGTTGACCCAATAGTTGGGTAACTTGATGGGTGCCCTGATGCCCTGAAATCGCGTTTTGAGACTTTAAAAATCAAAACAACCTTCTCAGCCCGGAATCGGACTGACTTTTCATTATTATTACCTCAAGGAATGGGACGAGGGACGAGGGAGGAGGGACCAAAGGTGAACATGAGGTCAGACAGAGGGTAGGGAAACGTGATAGCTCCTTACGTCTTGCTTGCATATCACACTTCCTCTTGGCTCGTTGTTGTTGACGTTTCTGTCTTGTTGACGCAAAGGGACACTTGTACACATCCACACACCGTTGCAGATCAACTTTGGTTATTGACCTCATCATTCAACACGAATAGATCGGCGCGTTCTTCAATCCTCATTTCTTTCCTGCTCACATTCCTTTTAATCCTGTTTTTGTGTGGTTGCTTGTGTTTCTATTCACTTTCCTCTCGGTCCGATAGACCAACCTACATTCTTTACAACAGCTCTCGACTTCTTCAAGTCGACGCGCTCTCCAAATACCTACGACAATGAAAGTCACCACACTCTTTTCTACCCTCTCAATCCTCGCCGCATCTACCTTGGCGAACGCTTTCAGCCTCTCAGACGTGAAGAAGGGTGCCAATTCTGGGTGAGTATCTCCTGCTCCTTCCTCTCATCGCAATCGAGAGGTCTAGCAATCTTTCCACTCAACCTGTTTGCTGACAAGTTCACTCAACTTCCTCTCTTTTTGCAGTTCAATTGTACCCGGACGTTATATCGTCGAGTTCGACAGCAATGCCCACCTCTCCTCCGCCAACTTGAAGCGAGATGCCAACGTATGTTTGAACCCCCTCAATCTTTCTCGATATGAGTTCGACTGACAACTGATCCTTAACCAGCCTCACGAGTACATCTACCGACAACTCGAAGCTCGAGACACTCCCTACACTGTCCACCAGGAGTATTCCAGTGATCTCTTTGTCGGAGCGTCCATCTCTCTCGGATCCGATGAGGTGAGTGATACGATCTGGTCACACATGCATTTATGTTTCACTGAAGCTGATGTTCACTTCTTTTAATTTTCAGGATCTCTCCACCCTCATCTCCATCACCGGTGTCATTGTAAGCTTGTGTCTCAGACCTGTGGAGTTGGAAAACGAAAGCTTACTCTACCGTATCATTCCAGAACTTGAGACCCGTACACCTTCTTAGTCTTCCCGCCAAATCCTTTGACGTCACCAACACCCAGTGGCCTACCCCTGCTCAGGCAGGTTCTGCTACAAACGGTACGGCCCGAGCCCCCACTGTTGCCGCTCCTCAAGTGACCACAACGACGAAATGCACTGGGAAAGGCAAGAAGCAGACCTGTACCACCCAAACCATTACTGTCACAGCTACTGCTTCATCCACAGCTAGCGCCAAACCCACCACTGGGTTCTCACCCCTCTCTCAGATCCAGGTCGACCAAGTTCAGGCTTCCGGTAACAAGGGTAAAGGCGTCAAGATCGGTGTGATCGACAGTGGTGTCGACTACCGTCGTGTTCCTCTTGGTGGCTGCTTCGGTGCTGGATGCAAGATCGCTGGAGGTTACGATTTCGTTGGTGACAACTTCACTGGCTCCAATGACCCGGTTCCAGACGATGATCCTTATGACGACTGTTACGGTCACGGGACCATTGTTGCCGGTGCTATCGGCGCTGACGACAACGAGTACAACGTCCCTGGTGCTGCGCCGGAAGCGACACAGTACGCCTACCGAGTCTTCTCTTGCTCTGGAGCGACCACCGATGATATCGCTTTCCAAGCTATGCAGAGGGCCTACAACGATAACATGGACATCATCAACCTCAGTTTCGGTGAAGCCACCGGATGGACCGAGAGCATGCTTAGTGTCTTGGCTGCCCGACTCGTTGCCAGCGGTACCGTGGTTGTGGCATCTGCTGGTAACCGAGGACAAGTCGGCGCGTTCTTCACTAGTGCCCCTGCTGCTGCCAAAGGTGTCATCAGTGTCGGGTCAAGCGATAACTCGATCTACCCTGCTCATCTCGCTACAGTTTCCACTGGACACGCTCCCATCACATACTTCAACTTCCAGGCTTTCCGAACCGGAACACACGCCCTTTACGCTTACACCACCGACCCTGCTGTTCCCGATGACGGATGTGTTACGCCTGCCGGAGCGCCCGACTTGTCGCCGTACATTCTCGTTGTCCGACGAGGAGGTTGTTCGCTCTCTCAGAAAGCCAAGAATGCATACTTGCAAGGTGCCGCCGGGATCCTCGTTGTCAATACTCCCAACACTGCTCCGACTTATCAGACTTTCCCTCTCATTGACTTCGCCATGGTCGGCTACGAAGACGGCAACTACCTTATCAGCCAAGCCAACACTCCTACCACTGCGTCCAACACTACTCTTACCTTCTCGTTCAACCCTACCGCTTTCCCCAACGTCTGGACCGGTAACTCTACCTCTTACTTCTCCCAGATCGGTCCTTCGAACGACCTGAACCTGTCTCCTACCGTTCTCGCTCCCGGATCCAACATCATCGGTATCTATCCCTCGGCCTTGGGTAACTTCACTTTCGTGCAAGGTACCTCTTTCTCTGCGCCTTATGTCGCCGGTGCCGCCGCGCTGTATCTCTCGGCAAAGGGCGTCAACAACGTCAGCCCTAAAGACGTTCTCACTGCGCTCGAAAACACGGCGGAACCGTTGGCGGTCTCGCCTTCCGACAGCTCTTTGGAGACTATCGCTGCTCAAGGTGGAGGAAGGCTCAACATCGCTGAAGCCATCAACCCTGGCGCGATCATCAGTCCTTCAGAGATCCTGCTCAACGACTCTGCATACTTTGCCTCGGTTCAGTACCTCACCATCAAGAACCCGAGCTGGTGGAGCTGGACCACCTTCAAGTTGAAGAATGTGCCCGCCGGTACTGCTCTCGCTTACCAGACTGTAAGCCTCCTTTGTTTCGTGTATCTCCCCTGTCAGACCAAGCTGATAGAACAAAACACAGGGCCTCAACCAGTCCAACGATGAACCCATCCCCCAGGTACCCAATGCCGCTTCGGTCAAGTTCTCTCAATCGTCTGTCTGGCTCTGGCCCGGTGGGACTACCGTCGTCATCATGCAATTCACTGCTCCTACCGGTCTCGACCCCAAGACCTTCCCTATCTACTCCGGTTACATCCAGGTCACTGGTGGCTCAACGACAACTCAGGTCCCGTACCTCGGTGTCGCCGCCAAGATGAAGGATATGCCCGTGCTCGACCCTACCCCTTACTACCTCGGAATGAACACGCCTACCATTCTCGATGCCAGCGGAAAGGTCCAGACCGGTACCGCCAGCTACACTTTCAGCGGGTCCGACTACCCCACCGTTCTCTACCGATTGGTCGGAGGTACCCCACTCTTGCTCATCGATCTGATCGACGCAGCTGCCAACTTGACTTTCACTCCCAACTACAACAGTCGAAAGCGATCAGTCGCCGAAGTCAATGTCGAAGTCGAGAAACGATCTTCTCTCGAAGCTCGACGAAGTAAATCTACTGGCGACCAGACACGAAGTAGCAGCAATGGCAAGTCAGCTGCCTTGCTTAGTCTTTGGTGTCAACTCACCAACTGGAGAGGACAAGGATGTGCCGCTAGCGGAGGTGCTGGTGGTAACGGTGGCAACACGTTCGCAAAGGTGCCAATCATTGGAAATGTTTATCAGGCGGCTTACATCCCCAGGAACACGGACAATGCAGATGGAGCAGGAACTGATTACAGTCAGTTCGAGTTGAGTGCTGCCACATTCGCAAATGGGACGGCTATTCCCAACGGCACATACAAGTGTAAGTACTATAAGACTACGAAGGGAAAAGCAAAGCAATGCTGATAGTGAATGTGATCCGCAGTCCTCATGCGAACTCTCCACATCACTGGCGACAGGACCAACGAGGCAGATTACGAAGCTTGTGAGTGGCCCTCCTGCATCTCAAAGAAATATTGGGATCGTTACGCTGACTTTCATTCTTCTCCATCGTAGGGGTATCTGCACCATTCACCGTTGCCAAGTAAACATGCTATGAGGCTCAAAATTACCCGTTCTCGTGACAAATTACCACCGCTCTTGGACTTTTGCTTCAGACCCCCCTAAATGGACATTTTCGTAACCCTTTGATTTTATCTCCTTTCTTTCGGTATCAAGTGGAAATCTGGACGTATACTTATTGATATGATCATATGCATGAAGAAGCACATGCCCATGCCCTTGCACTTGAGATGGTACATGTGATTCAGCTCAAAGCCAGTTAGACATAGCACATTGTTCTGAACGTCTCGCAAAGCGCAAACAGCAGACTCGGTTGTTTGTGGCGGTCGATCGGATCAAGAAGTGGCAGGTCAAGCCTGGTCCACTGTAGACCAGAGTGATTGAATGACAATCATGTGTGGATCAACAAGTGATGCGCAGACGTATACAAAGTGCTTGGCATACTGAGTTATCGATCGCGATATGGACCAAGTGTCTACATGTACCTGATCAGCATCTACAGCTCGATTAACACGGCGTAATTGAACATCGTTGTGTAATGGGCTGGGCCGGTCGTTCAGCCTTGATTGCTGTTGTTGTTAATGCTACAACGCACGCATAATGATGCTTGATACAGATATATAATGCTCATCCAATCACTTTCCTCCCTCATCGTGCTTCATCAATCAATCAATCACTCCCCTTCATTCTCGGTCTTTCTCAATCAAGCCTATTATTTGGCCTTCATTTCGCTCTCAATTCATATCACTTCATCTCAACCCAAATCAATTTCAGTTCTTTGTCTTCCTGCAAACGCCTTCGATCTCTGCTTCAACTTTACCACATCGCACCAGTTTCTTTCAACCCGACTTCTGCCTCAGTAACTCCGAAATGTTCGCACTTACCAACTTGCTCGTCATCATCTTACCTTTCCTCGCTATGACCTTGGCAGCGCCTGTACCAGAGGGCGGTTCGGCTTATACCGGTGTAGGAGGTCAAGCTTCAGGCGGATCCGTTACTCGCATCACAGAGGGGTAAGTCCGACCCGCACTGCTCATAATTATGATGCTGATGTTGCTGGACGACGTAGCGGTCTTATTAACCTTGATATTCTGAACATCGGCTCCGACAACGCTGGGAATGGCGGATCTGCCAATTCTGGCTCCGCACTAGGCGGCGCAGGTACGGGCGGATGTACACTCGGTCAATTGCTAGGTGGTGGGGAAGGTGCTACGGGCACTGGCGGTTCTGCCTATACCGGTGTGTACGGCACGGAATCTCCAAGATGATCATCGTATTTGAACTTGTGCTGATTTGCCCTTATGCACTTCAGGTGCTGGTGGTGTTGCCAACGGTGGAGATGTCATTACCCACACTTATGGCGGGTGAGCACTACTCTTCTCATTCTCTAAATCGTGCCCTCAGCTCACTCATCTGTCTCTCTCCCTTGACCTTAACTCTGCACAACGACAAAATATCAATGGTACATCAAAACGAATAACAACAAATTATTGCGTGCGATCGTCCTTCGTCTTCGAACAAACACACAAACAGCCTCATCAACCTCCACGCACTCAACATCGGTTCAGGTAACGCAGGGAACGGCGGCTCTGCCAACTCTGGGTCCGCACTCGGTGGAGATGGAGGTTGTCCTTTCTAATTTAACAAGAGTTGAGAGTCAACTACGATTAAGGGGTTGATTAAGTTATGTACAGTAAATTTCTCTCCTTTCCTTCCATTTCCAAATTTCGTCTTGTTTCTATATACCGGTCATCAGGGGGATATTATGGATCATTCGTATATACTCCTGCCCCATTGAGTTGACCATTACACATGTCACCGCTCAGATGGATTGCCTTGGTCCAGCAAGTCCGAGATCTGCCAGACTGAGTCTGCCCCAAGGTTTCGCCACACTCTTGACAGATTCCGCTTCAAAAGCGGCATAGGGGTATCCCAAAGCAGAATACGCGTAGGTCGATCTCGTATTCGATTCAGGATGGCATAGTTTTCGAGCAGTAGATAGGGGCATGAGGGCTCGACCAGGAGGTGGAATGGCGTTGAAGCCGAAGATGGATGAGATGGGAGGGAGACGCGGCTGGTTGTAATTGGAATCGTTTCCAAAGGTCAAACCTAAGCACTGGGTCTGTCCCTTGGTGGGAGGGTACAGAAGAACACGTCCATAATCGGGAGGAGGAGTGAGTCGATCCGCTTTGTCTGCATGAGTAGGAGAATGATGGAATGACGATCTCGGTGTGGGCAAGAGAGAGTTGTAAGAAGTTTCGAGGGAAGAAGAAGACGAGTCGCTCCTGGTCATCGGACTCTCAGAGTTGGCAGCAAGGAATGCTCGATGCTGCTTCGAGGAGGGCGTGGCGGATAACTTCTTGCGATGACTCGTCGGTGTCTTCTTAAACACGCTGATGTCTAGCGCTGGACGGTCGAGGATAGCGGGAGGCTCAGAAAATCGCACATCGACGTTTTCGGGTATACCCATGAGCTGGTTGAGGCATGTGGGGAACGTCCAGTCGGGAGGCAAGCTGTAGACGGTCGGACCACCTTCGGCATCTGGGGATCGGCTTTCCTCAGTCGTGAAGAGGTTGCTTACTGGCGGACACGATAGATCATGTCAGTACTTCGCATCTTGACTGAGGATGACCATGAGCACTCACGCGTCCGACTGATATCTTTGCGGTTCTTGAGGACTTGAGCATGGCTTGAGATTGACTTCCTGTCATATCGATGGCCGGTTGAGATAGTGACGATGTCTCCGATGATCTCATTACGTCCACATGCTTTACCGAAGAACGAGATCTTTTGACGACCAACCGGTGGTATACTGACTACGCCTATACACAAGAAGTCAGCAGGAGGAACAATACGTGATTTGGATAGACAACCTACTCATGAGATAAGCAAATTCGGGTCTAGCCTTCCATGTCGCCTGTTTACCACCTTCTCCACCTTTCTTCCCGCCAACCTTCACCGGGACTGCTGAGCCATTCAGCCTCTTCTTGGAGGCGACTTGATCTTCTTCGCTGCTTTCTCCATCTCGAGAAGAAGAGAAAGACCTCTTCCTACCGGTCGCCGGAAGGTCTCCAGCAGCAGCCTTGAAACCAGCCAAGATCCGCGCCGTGACAATCTCGTCGTGGTCTTCAGCGCTTGTGATGGACGCCGAGCCCGATGACGGACGCGGACTGTTGATGGGGAAGTAGAAATCGGGCTCGATATCTTCTTTGCCTTTTGTTATCTCGAGGAAAGCTTCCTCCGGAGTGATGATGGGACCCGCCCAGATAGGCATCGTTGATGATAATGAGATGGGTAGTTCTTGCAGGAAGATGTGAGGGTTGATGGAATATCGCGTCGCGTACTCAATAGCGGAGGCCTATGTACGGTGTTGCTGATTGTCCTGCTAGAGGCGAAGGAGCGGATGAGAAGGATGATGTTTGACAATCAATGCCAAGGAGTGAGTCAAGAGATGAAGGAAGTTGGTCTGTCAACGCGAGGGGAGGAATGAAGAGGTGGGAGGAATGAGCAGATGTGGAGAAGCAACAACAACGGGTGTTGATATAAGAAGTGTATATTTTATTGAACACCCTGTACGATATTGAGTGGTGGGCTGAATCTCAATTGTTTCAGTCTCGTACTGATTTAATTGTCGATACAGGAATCAAGGAATGAAAGACAGTTCACAAGTGAGAATGAGAATGACAAATTGGGCTAAGATATGTAGATGTCAATGTCGAAAGTGAAAGAAGCGGAAGAAGAAGTTATTGAGTAAAGATGTACCGTGTTGATGTTGTGGTGAATGCCTTGACTTCCTTGGGTCGTGTTGTTGCTCGGATGTGTGAAAAGGTGGAAGACAGAACCGTAAAGAAGAGGGCGGAATGGCATGGCGTATGGGAAACAGCAGAGATGGCATTAAAGTGGATGACATTTCGCAGTAAGTAATCTACGTGTTGGCTGATTCATTTCCTCACTCTTTGAATGAGTTGAATGAATCAGTAACATGATTCCAGGATCAGAATCAGAATTTCACAACTTTGTTGGTTGTTAAGATCCGCTCCAACAAGTAAAGAAAGATACCAGGATTCGCCACCGTTCAGACACCAGACAAAGTTAACAGGGTCTCTTGTCTTTCTTTCCGCGCAAGATTCGGTTGCCTCAAAGGTAAATGTCCATCCACTGCTCAAGGGGAAGAGGATAGATGGCGCAGTAATCGTAGTGATCCATCCTGAGTGAAGCTTAGCGCGAGAAAGGTTGGTACAGTCGCACACGTAACTCGTGAGATCGTCATCATCCTCCGATAGGGACATTAGTAACGCGATAGGAACTTTCTTTGCGCACACATTTTCCTTGGAGCATGATATTCACAAATTCCCTTTTTAAGACGGTTCACCTTTCCTTGGTTGATGATTCCTAATGGGACAAGACGAGTTGTCAGCGATCATATTAGATCGACGAAAAATCCTTCTTCATATGTGCCAGGCAGACTGCTGCTTGTCGACTTATCTGAGAATACCACAAGCAGGTCGTAAGCAGGCTTGCGCAAAAGCAGTACAACGTACACTTGTCGATGAGTCAGGTGGCGAACAGGCAGGACACGTGAGGCCTAGGAGTCGAAATCTCACCTTGTCTCAAGGCTTAATTTTGTTTCTGGGCGAAAAGGTGAGATCCCTTCGCGCCACCATCCACTATCATGTATATGTGTGTCATTTCGTTGTTCTGATCATATATCGTACGAGGATGAGGCATGTGGTAATGATTGTGCATTTCTCGTTATTACTACCTGTCAATGGCGATGATTTCGCTTTCATACATACGGGTGTTGTTAGATCATGGCCCGAGAGAGTAGAGTTCCGGTTCAGCTTTGTGTGGACAGATCCAGAATTCAATTCAGGCGCGAGCGAGCTTGCTATACGAGAGTGATCGTGGGAAAGCTGAGCTTTGTATGTGATGACGTCTTGACAATTTGATCCCGTCTGCTCATGCCACGTCCACGCGAATCATTTCGGGGCCTCCCTCTCCGCCCGTGAACTGACTGAACATCTCGAACGGAGGAGAGCGTAACCCACTCTTGATCGGACACCATATCTGAAGCCCCCTCAACATCCACCACATTAGCAAGGGGTCCTTCAATCTCAACATGGCGGATAACGAGCAAAAGGGAGTCTCATCCGCCTCTTCAAAGACATCTACCATCGATGAGATTTTCGGTTCGGTCGAACAACAACCGCAAGGTGATGATACCGTCGATGATATCTTTGCTCAAATCGGCGCTTCCGGAGGTGACGAACGCGACCAATCAAGTCAAGATGGGGTCCAAAACTCTGAAGTAGAGCACGATACCGTCGAGACGCAACCGCCCATCACTTCATCTACGCCACACCCTACAGACGTTTTCGCGCAATTGGACACTGAGGAGGATGACCCGTTCGCTCAAATAGCTCAAGAGGAACCACCTGCAGTCGTCGAAGATCAGCCCCACAATATCCCCGAAGGAGAAGCAACAGAGCCATCGCAGGTTCCACACGAAGTGCTTTCTCTACTAGATCAAGCCGGCGGTGACGAGTTCGACAGCTTATTAGGCGGAAATGACCATGCCGAGGAAGAAGATCAAGTTGTCCCCCTTGACACAGACACGATGGAGTCAGTAGTGCCTGTGGAGAAGGAGGAAGTACCGGTTGTTGGCGATAAGTCCGATGAGGTCCCACCTACATCGTTGGACGACAAGGACTTTAGCGATCTGCTGGCGGAATTCGAAGCGGAGAATGATCTCAGTGTAGCGGAACCAATGGGCGCGTTGGAGGATAACGGTGTTGCGGATCTCACGACTCAGTCGGATCTGCCTACAACAACTTCGAACAACGATGTGAACGGACAAGGCGAAGCATCAGAGCAAGGACCGGGCTCGGTACCACCAAAACCTGAGACTCTGCAAGTTCCAGTCGCCGCTTCCGCGCTTTTCGGCGACGATTCTAATGATTCAGCGTTCGACGAGATCATTCCCCATTCAGAAGACGTTCCGGAGCCATCAGTCCCATCATCAAACGCGGCATCACCATCCCCTGTACCCAGCCTCTCAATCGAACACTCGCAAGCAGAAATCCGCCCAACCGGACTAGGTATCGACAACGCTGGCGATGTGTCGATGCAGAGCATGTTTTCCAATGCGAGCGACTGGTTGCAAGATACGACGTTCGACGACTCCATCCAGGTTCTACCCGATGAAGCAACCACAACAAACGAGGCTGATGGTCATGAACCAGTACCCTTCGAGGTGCCGCAAGGATGGTATGACGATAACGGAGATTGGAACTGGTACACGGAGGAAGAGAAGGAACAGGTCAGACAAGCAATGCTGGACCAGGGCGGCTTCGAGGCGGCGGCTGTTGACCAAACACCTGATGCAGGTTTAGGACAAGGTGAGTTTTCGCTTCTTACGTGATTATGGGTTCAGGCAGCTAATCACGTTTATCAAAGACCCTTCTCCGTCTCTCTCTTTCAGTCCAGGACTACAAGCCCGGGTTTCATTGTCTGAGAATGCTGCTCGACGAACCCCACAACCGGAGTCGGACCCTTCCTTTTCCAACTCGTCATACGACCCCTATGCCCCCCCCGGCGTACAGTACACAGCGGCCTCATCCTCGTACAATGCGCCCAACTCGTCCCAGTACAGCAGCTCATCTTCTCCTTACGCGCCTTATGCGGCCACTTCATCAGCCGCCACACCTTATACTCCAGCCGCGCCATATGATCCTTACTCTCCACCAAGCCAGCCTGCACCTTCACCCTACGCTCCGGCTCCCTCTGTGAACAGCTATCAGCCCCGCGCTGGGCCTTCATCAGCTGCTCCACTTCCTCCGAAAGCTGAGTTTAAGCCGCCAATCAAACGGGCCGCGTCAAATGCCTACGATCCTCCTTTCCTCAGACCGCAGAAGAGCTTCGTTCGACCACCAACAGCAGTTTCGGCCATCTCATCTCCTGCGTTTGATATGGCGCCAGCGATGCCCCTATCACCACCGCAAGCCAGCCAGATCCCAGCCCCACCACCTGCTGGACCTCCGCGCAGAGCGAAAGGCGATAGCAGGCCACCGAGCACAGGGCCATCATTCGCTCCTCCCCCTTCTAAGGGCCTGACAAAGATGGCTTCCTCCGTGGCGTTACAACAAAGCCAGGAGCAAGCTTATGGTGGCCCTCCTCGTCCGCCATCAGCTTCGGAAGGCCGTACATCAATTGACAGATACGACGCTTACTCGCCTCCTCAACCGTCCCAACCCGCTTCACAGTCGTACCAACCTCCTCCTCATCAGAATCAACAAAACTATGGAGTACCCCCCGGGAGAACAAGTGCTGCTTCTGATCGGGACTTTGCTTCACCACCTCAAGCTGCCGCACCTGTTTCTCTCGCACCTCCGCCTTCTGAGTCACCTTACGCCCCGCCTCGTACTCTTAGTAGAGGCCCACCTTCGCGAGGGGTTTCACCACTTTATGAGGCCCGACCGCCTCCGAGACCGGACGTAAATCCCGGAATCCGGCCACCTTCTCAGAGCGGTCACGCAGCGAGTATCGAACAGCTGCTTTCACCGCCCAAAGCGAACATACCCCTTCGAAGTGAGAACGCGGCCGGGGTATCATATTCCAGAAATGATCAACGGCAGGGATCCTATGAGGACGAGGAGGGTTTCGGACAGAGTCAGTATGGAAGTGAATCACTCCGCGTTCCTCAAACTAAGGATGCCCATCATTTGTCTCCGCTCCGGGAAGAGTTCCCTGATCTTTCCAGAAAATACGACGAGGACGGCGAGGATGGTGAGGTGGAAGACGTTCGAAATCCATACGGACCTTCACAGGACTCTGCGCCTTCCCAGTCGGACGACTATGAGAGTAGAGGATCTGAAACGAATCTTTACTCGTCTCAACCATACCAACCACCAGAGCCCTCAGTGACCTCATCGCCGCCAGCTGCTCGTCGAGAAATTCACGATCCCTACGGACCTTCGTCACTGGGCCTTGTGACTCAGGCTTCCCCTTTCAAGCAACAGCAGCCGAGCTTCTCCCCGTACATGCCGTACAGCCCAACAACCGGTGGACGCGATACGGTCAACAACCCGTACGCTCCACCACCTGCTGGCCAGACTATCGATATCTCTGACGACATCTACGGCCCGTCAACTACAAACACATCTCCGACTAAGCACCGTTTCGCTCCTCCGCGACAACCGTCTCGAGCATCAACCGCTTCATATGAACCATCGGCATACTCTCCTGCTGGGGCGAAGCCATTGAGTCTGCAGTCACAGCAGGCTGATCCGTACGGTCGTTCGGCCTCCCCAGCATATAGTACCAGCTATGGCATGTCGCCACCTACGAACAATTACTTCCAGTCTATGCCAACTCCTCAAGGTCCGTCAGATGATACATACGTCCCACAACAAGTGCTTGAACAGAGGCCGGTTAGCGAGGACCCACTAGGACGATCTACACTAGCTGCTCGGAACGCACCGATTGCGATGTTCGGCTTCGGGGGACTGCTCATCACTGCTTTCCCGGGAGCGGCGGATTCCGACGATCACACAAAAGGACATTCTCGAGGCCCATCTTACGGTTATGCGTCAGGACGTGGTCAGCTCTGGATTAGGAGTATAGCAGAGGTCGCGGCTCCTACGGCCTTCAAGAGCGATATCGCGACATTCCCTGGTCCGTTGATCTATGACCCTTCCACAGTCAAAGGTGCCGTAGGAGAGAAGAAAAAGAAAGAGGCTGTGTTGGCGTACTTGGAAGCGCGAAGCGAGGAAATCGAGAAGGGCTTACCTTACCTCAAGTCCTCAGCCAATCGAGCGAGACGGGAGGAAGAAGGGAAATTGGTCCTGGTGAAATTGTTGAAGGCGTTAATTGTTGGAGAAGGAAAATTGGCGGGAAGGTGAGTTCCTGTGGTACATTACAGATTTCGAGTTCCATGCTAAGCTTAGTATACAATCAGTCCGGAAGTGGAAGAAGCGATACGAACCGCTCTCTCAAACCCTGGTTCGCCTACTGTGTCCACAGCGCCAGTCGCTTCAGTGATATCAGCAAACGCCACTTTCGCATCGTCCCTCTACCCAGCTGCTTCGTCTAGCACCGCTGCTCCTGTATCCGCCAGTCCTTCTCAACTCACTGAACTCTCGGGATTGCTCGCGCAAGGCCATAAACGAGATGCTGCTTTGTACGCTGCCGATCACGGGCTGTGGTCACACGCTCTTGTCATTAGCAGTTCCGTCGATCCAGAGCTCTGGAAGGAAATTGTTGCGCGCTTTACGACCGCCGAACTTACGGACAAGGCAGCAGGTACTGCGGGTATCAAGGCGGCATATACGCTGTTTGGAGGGTTGGGTCCAGCTTCTGGTGAGTCAATGCTTGTCTGCATGCGGAGCCGAAATCATGGTAGCTGACAGACAATTTTAGTCGACGAGTTGATCAGCGCGGCCAGCATCACCGATGATCCTTCTAAAGACCAGTGGCGAGAGGTGATATCATCAGTGTTCTTCCATGGCAAACCTACCGATCAGACATGCCTCGATGACTTGGGATCCCGATTCCTTAGTATGGGTTTGATAAATGCAGCGCACACATGGTGAGTCGACATTCAGCTGGATCTGGACTGCACTGACGTTTTACCACAGCTTCCTGCTCTCCCCTCTGTCACCTTTCTTTGACTTCTCGCTGGCTTCTTATGATCGAGGCATAATGATGACGCACAACTCTCGCGACGAAGAAAGCATCATCTTCGCCGAGGTGGCTGAATATGCTAGGAGCCTTGTGTCTGTGCCGAAGGGTCAGGAGTTGCCTAGTCTGGGTTTGCCCCAACTGCTGCCGTTCAAGCTTGCTAGGGCGTGGAGGCTGGCGGAACTTGGCGATGTAGAGCTAGCTCAACGGTACGTCGGATCAATGCTGTTTGTCGCACAGACCTCAAGCTGATCCGGAAACAATAGGTATTGCTCTGCTATCGCAGCTGGCTCAAAGACTGGGAAGGGTGCTCAAACCCAATCTCTTCTCGCCCCCCCACTTGCTGCCAGTTTGGAGGACCTTCTCGAGAGACTCACCGGCACTCCATCCATCAACCCCGCCAACGCATTGGGACGAAAAGCCGCCAAGCCAGGGTTCGACAAACTTGGTTCATGGATCGAAGGTCGATTGACGAAATTCATTGCCGGAGAAGAAGGCGAAGGTGCTGCACCTAAGCCTACAGCGACAAACGGTAAACCTGCCGGACCGTTCGCTCATTTCAGTACTATCTCGCCCAATGCCAGTGGAAGTGTAACAAGAACGCCTTCGTTGGCTGACTTCCATGGCGGGGCGACGACAAGTAACGGTTTCTTGGGGGTTCAATCTATTTCGAGAACGACCTCTCCTGCTGCTGCGTATACGCCGCACTTCGGTGGATCACCTTCTCTACAAACTCAACCTCAACCGCCAAGTCATGCTTCGAGCGTGACCAGCTCATACGGAGATCAGTATGGCAGTCAATACCAAGGTGGCGGCGGCTCATATTCCGCTTGGGGTGAAGAATCGAAAGACAATGAAGGTGACGAAACACCCCATATTCCTATCGGTCTGGGCGATGAAGGGGACTTTATCAATCCGATGGCACAGCTCTCGCTTGGTGCGAACGGCACAAGTAACAACAGCTACGAACCTCCTGCACCGCCTGCGCAACAGCCTACAAACCGATATGCTGTGGACGATGATGACGAGGATGATCTGGGCTTTGGTAACAAGGCGTTGTCAAGGGAGAAGACTCCAAAACCTCCTGCGGGAAGCAGTGCCGCGGATGACAAGAAAGAGAAGAAGGAGGATACCAAACCTGCAGCTGCAGAAGCGCCCAAAAGTAAGTTGATGCCGACGGACAGACGTTTCGAAGGTAATGCTAATAATCCGTTCTCTCGCTTGTAGCTGGTGAGCAGAAAGCTTCCTGGCTTGGTCGATTGTGGGGTAAGAAGGAGGGTGAAGGATCTGGCCCTGTCAAGGCGAAGCTGGGAGAGGAAAGTTCAATGGTGTTTGATCCGGAACTGAAGAGATGGGTCGTCAAAGGGGTGAGTCGGTTCTACGTTGATTCGGCGCCTTTTAAATTGCAGTGACTGATATTCTGAGTGATGTCTAGGCCAAGGGAGAGAAGGCCGTTCCGAACGCCACACCACCTCCACCTCGAGCTCAGACCGCATCTCCTTCTCGAGCTGCTCGACCCGAGCCGAACTCCAATGCACGAGCAACGTCAGCCACTCCCCCTCCTTCGCAATTATCGAGACCACCACCCGGTCCATCATCGACTTTCGGTCGATCTACAACTGCGCCTTTGACCTCGGGCAGTGGTGGCCCTCCCCCACCTATAGGTGCAGGATTTGCCGAAGGACCCGACGGTGGGATAAGGAGGATGAAATCGTCCTTGGCGGAAAGTGTCACAGCGAACGATATCGCTCCTCCTTCAGGAATGAGACCACCTCCTCCACCAGGAGCAGGAGGTGGCCCACCGCCGCCAAGTAGACCGTCAACAGCTACGGGTGCTTCGTTGGATGATTTGTTGAGTAGACCACCGAGTAAGAGACCTGCAAGTGCTATGAAGAAGGGGGCGAGGAATAGATATGTGGACGTCTTCCAACCAGGTGCAGGAGGGGCTGAGGGGTCGTAGCGGAATATTTGCACTTGCATATGAGATATAATGGACGGGAATCAAGTATGGTTTGTTGAAACGAGATCAAATACGAGTATAGGTATGAGTAGAATCAATAATGCATCTTTCTATGACTGAGCGATGACCACAACAGCACACAGGTATGGTGGGTCGCCTTCACAAGTGAGTTGCATGAATTCCAGATTGACTCTCAGTGTATAATACATCACTTCCCCATATCAAGACATCTACTGTATCAATCTCTTATGACTTCCCGATCACTTTCTCGACCTCTTCCTCTTTGCTTTTTGGGGCGCACTTTCCATCCGTCTCTTTACGCTCTTCACCAACGCATCGAGATCTTTCTCCTTGGTTCCAGAATTGTCGGGGTTGGATACGCCCGAAGCGGATTTACGAAGTTCAGGTTCGGGTTTGTTCTCCTTGTTCTTTGATGTTCGGATACGTGTTCGTTCAGCGAGCAAGTCGGACATTGCTTTTGTTTTGACAAAGCTGCGGGGAGAGTAGTTAGCTTTGTCACTTGCAAGTCGGCGACGCCACTCACTGAGGATTACTTGGATCGATCGCGAATTCTGGTTCTTCATGCAATGCTTTAAACCTCTCATCCTTGACATCAATCTTCCATCCGTCCGGACCCAATTCTTTCTCATCGGCTCCATCCATATCCTTCTTACCACCTCTTCTTCTACGTCTCTTCTTGGCAGTCTCTTTCTCTGATTTCAAGATATCTTTCATCGAGAAATTCGTATCGGGTTTATCGGATGGGTTGCCTACCAAGGCAAGCAAGTCGGCTTCGGTAGTTGGTTGAGGCGCGAGATGAGGTACGAGATCTGTCGACTTTTTCTCTTTTGTCGACGCGGCAGAAGCAACAGTCTTAGACTTTGATTTCGTCTTTGACACCACCTCGTCCTCCTCCTCCTCGTCACTATCACTGCCGAAGAATTCGTCCTTCCCTCCCTTCGCCTTTTCTTTCTCACCATCGACACCACCCTCGGCACCCAGGTCCTTCTCAGCCTTCTTCAACTCAATCTTCTCCTTCTTTCTTTGTTTCTTCTCCTTCATCCTCAGCTGATACTTCTCCAACGTCGTCATATTCTCTTCATCCCTCTCTTCTCCAGCTTTGTTAACGCTCAGACCGGGTCGGAAGGTAATCTCAAGGTCATCCCCATCACCACCCTTCTTCCCCTTCCCCTTACCCTTGGTGGTCGTCGCTTTGTCCTTGGCACCACCACCACCACCACCCGCTCTGATATCTTCCAACTCGTCCGCCCAAGCAGTACCAGCTTTACCCCAAACATCTCCGCCGTCCTCCTCATCATTGGCAAGTAAGAGATTTCGTAATTTCTCTGTACGTTCTTTCACAAGCTGCTTCTTGTTCGTCTTGGTCGTCTTGGAAGAAGAAGCAACATCGTCTAGATCGTTGTCGTCGTCGAAATCGGGTTCGGACTCTTCACTACCTGACGAAGCGACGAGGTTCTTGAAATCTTGCTCTTCAATTTCTTCGCGGGTAAGTGCTCGTCGTGTCACTTTCACTCGGTTCGGATCATCTTGGTCCCATGTCAATTTGACTTTGGAATGTCGGAGGGCCTGATAAAAGTCAACATGTCAGCTGAAAGAAACCGAAAAGCTGTTCATTCTATTTCTATTGCAGCTGGACTCACGTCTGTGACAAAGTCGTTGCCCTTGTATCCCTTTGGCTCTTTTGTAGCCTCGTCTCTGCACGACCTTAGTCAGCTTCGTTGTCTCACTTCAGCGCTGCAACACAGCGCAATACTCACTTCACGTCGTCCTCTGCAAACTCCATACCTTCAGGGACATAACTCAGATCCAGAATGTTTGCGGTTCGCTCGAATTCGGTACCATTACACTCGTTCATAACGTATTCGGCAGCAGCGACAGTGGAGAAGGTGGCGATGGCATAGAAGTATCTGTGATGCGACGAAACAACATGGTCAGCGTACGTCCAAGAAAGGTTGATGTTGTACAGAGGATATTGAGAGAGAAGAGCCACAGCTGTAGAACAGAAAATTAAGCATGCAACTCACCGTAATCGCTCAAGTTGGTATTGTCGTAACTGGTCCATATCGATGTCCTCTGATCCCGCATCCGACTCCACGTCTGACATGATCTCTAACCCGTCAATCTCCTGTCGACCAGGCAAATCGCGTGATTGTTTAGGCATTCCGTCTTCTTCATCGCTCTCATCCTCGTCCTCCTCTTCCTCTTCGTCATCGTCAAAGTCCTCTCCGTCGCTGAAGTCATCTTCGTCATCCTCCTCTTCTTCGTCTTCACTCTCTTCTTCCTCGCTTTCCTCTTCTGCGATCTGAATCTGTTCCCTCTTCTTTCCCTTTCCTTTTTCTCGTCTCCTTCTCTCCAGATCTTTCTCCCTACTCAAGAAAATCCCACCACCCGGTCCTTCCTTCTCCTCCCTCTCCATCCTCTCCTTTCCAAATTCACTAGGATAGATCTTCACATTCACCAACTTGCCCAACGCACTCGAACTACCTTCTGCAAGAGTGATCTTGCTCTTGTTCGCCGAGGTCTGTAAGAACGAGTTGAAAACTGCGTACAAATCTTCGGCTCGAAGATTGTCCCAATCGAGATTAACAGCTGCGATTCGTTTGGTTGCAGGAACAGATTCTTCCTCCTCCTCTTCCTCTGCTTCGTCGGCTTCGTCGGGGAAAGCGGATTTGCCGTTGATATTTTCGTCATCTTCAGATTCGGAAAGATCGACGTGGAGATGATCGGAATCAGAGTCGGATTCTTCTGAATCAGATTCGATCTCATGTAATCGATTCCGTTTCTTCCCTCCGACTTCCAATTCATCTTCTTCAACTTCCGAATCTTCCTCTTCCTCGTCATCGTCTTCGTCTCCTGATGACGAAAGGTTGCCCTCTCCTCGGGCGTAGTCTACGAATCCTGCTTCTCCCTCATCTCCTCCTTCTGCGGCCACGGCGCCGGCTGCGTCGGGAGATCGAAGTCGATAGAATCGTTTGAGTTGATCGGCATGATGGGAGGAAGTGATAGCTCGACCTCGTTTATCCACTCGAGCTACGAGTCAAACAGCACACACTGATCAGTCCGTATACAGATAGCTGATGCTCGCTCGGGACTCACCTCCAGCAGCACTTTTACCTTTCCCCTTCCCTTTACCTCCAAACTCTTCTGATTCTAGCACATCTCTGAATCGCTCATCAATCTCAACTTTCAGATTCTTCTGCTTCGGTCTTCTGAACCTCGGATCAGTCTTCAGTCGGGCGAAACGTGGGTCGGTCGACATGTTGTTGGTTGAGTTTGATGTACTGCGTATAGTAGTGTTGATCAGATTGGGTTGCTCGTTGAAATGTTGAAATATTCTCAAAGTCAATAGAGGCAGAGTGGAGGTCAGCAGCGAACGGTGATGGTGAGTGACATGTGATAAGCTACGTGAAGTGAGAAATGACGTGGAATTATGATTCACAAAGCCGCTCCAAATTCGTAACAGCAGCACTCGACGAACAGATATTTCAGACATACGTTCTTTCTTCCTCTCTTTATCTCATTCCTCTCGTTATTATCATAACAATTCAAAACGACGAGGCAATGGCTTGGATGGAAGAGAAGAGGGTGGATGATCCGCTCGCCATCTCACATTGGGTCATCATCTTATAACCTGGATGGTCCGACGACCATCATCTTCCAGCGGGACGGGTCAGAGTGACGCGATGTGAGATATCAATTTGACCATCCATCAATTTCTCATTCATCCAAGCTATTTCCTCTTCGTTTCGTCCCCTCTTCCTCCCTTCCTCCCCGCCCAACGATGAGAATTGCCAACAAAATAGAGTCAAGCTCGGAGACCCTAGTCGCCTTTCCTTCGGGGGAGGTGCTGGTTAATGTCGAGCACTGGCCTGTTATGACAGTTTACTGAGGGTTCTTATTCCCCCATTTTCCTTTTTTGTCGTTTGTCGACTATACTTTTGTCATCTTCTGCTTCTTATATACTGTGCTTCTACTTTCACATTATCGTTCTACAATTGTCTACAAATGCATCTAATTATATCTATTGAAGAGCCATATTGTCCGGAAAAAACACTCTAAAACACCTCTTGTCACCGCTAATCAAGCTCGGCGAATGAGTGAAACACTGAACTACGCATGTGGCATGCACAACGTCGCTCGCAGCCAGCTGGCGCCTCAGGCGTCCATAAACTCCGCCCAGGCCTTGGCCGGTTCCTCACTTCCAAAGATCATATCCAAACCCATCTGACTGCCGACCATCTCCTCTCTAGCACGTCTCATCATCCCCTTTTCGAATGACCGCAGCGCGGCGTGTAATTCAGCGGACGAGGGTGGAACAATACGTGGATTAGTGGGTGGAGGTGGGGAGACGGGAAAGAGGGAGAGAGGGAAGGGTGCGAGTGAGACAAAACGAGGTGGGGGTGTGAACACTTTGACGAGTGTTTGTCCGAGTTCCAAGGCATCGGCGAGAGCTACAACAGTTCCAAGTCAGTCGTCATGCCGCTCGGTACCAATCCCAAGCAGATGCAGAGATTGCTACGTACCTTGATTCACGCCTTCACCTGCGAAAGGCGACATGACGTGCGCTGCGTCACCTACAGAAGCAAACGATTCATCAGCGCCGTCATTCATCTCACCGTTACCGAGCAATGAGGGTTTGACCACTTGAGTTGGTGCGCCACTCACCCATTATGGTGACGCCGGTCTTGTCAGTTTTCCAATTGAGATCCGGATCAAATTGATAAATCCTTCGCTGTACGATCCCTTCCTCTTCACAGGCCATAATCACCTCCTTTGCCTCCTCTGTCCATCCTTCGAACAACCCCACCAACCATTCCTTCTTCCCCTTTTCCGGTAAACGATGTTCGTCCTGCCACTCTTCCGCCACTTTCATAGCCAAGTACACTTTCGCTCTTCCATGCGAAAGGTTCTGCGGCATGACGGCCTTGTCATCTCCTCCATTACCTAGTATCATGAGCATGCCGGTCCCCAGTATCTTCTGGATCTTGGGGCTCATCGAGGAGATCGATAGATCGTAAATCGACACGGAAGAGTAGGAAGGTTTGAAGTCATGTAGAAGAGGTCGCACTTTTGAGAAAGTACCGTCTGCGCCGATCAAATAAGGTGTCGTGATGGATGGTTGGGAGACGAAGTTTACTTGGTATAATGATGCGGAGAGTGCTTCGCATGAGGTCAGAGCGTGGGACCATTGTATGGTATCAGGTTCGAGCGAGTCGATGAGGATGTTTCGGAGGTCCGTCCTGGATGATATGTTAGCGTCAGCGCCTGTGTTACACGGATGTTTGTCCAGAATTGGGACAGATACCAGGCAGAGGCGGTAGTGTAGTCCTATACAAACTTAGGACAGACAGGAACTCTATACTTACCGATCAATCTCCGGCCGACCTTTGACATCTTCTCCAACTTTTTCAGAATGTCTAACCAACTCTCCTTGTTCATCATATACATTTTCATCCCGCCACACTTTCCCATCCCTATCCAAAATCCTCACCGCCTCACCTTGCGACCTCATATACCCCGTTGCGATACCCAATAAGCCAGTCTCGCGCAATGCTTTGAGTCCGGTATCATCATGCAAGTCTAGTGACCCTCCTTGAGGACGATAGGAAGGGGAAGGATCACGTTCGTAGACCTTGACGGGAATATGATGAATTTGAAGAAATCGAGCGAGGAGTAGACCAGAAGGTCCGGCGCCGACGATAACGACGGGCGGTATGGGAGTGGACATGGCTCCAACAGCGAAAGGATGAATACCACAGTGTCTAGCTTGGATAGTAAGAAGGGATTTAAGTGAATTTTGCGTTGGTTAGAGTCACTACGCTGAGTTGTGTGACCAGGCTGGTTTGACTTGTGAAATATGTGTTAGTAAACGGTAGGCGAGGGAGACTCGTTCGCACCGGCTGTCTTATATGTCACATTCCTAAACGGTCCACTCTGTCGTCATCACCGATGTGCCGAAGTCCATACGTATGCTCAGTACCGCCGGTATCAAGACGTAGGCGCCGAAGTCCATACGCATGACAAGTCCCGCCGAAAGCAGAACGTAAACGCAACAACACCTCGGACATGAACCATCATCCACTAACCGAACCACCTGAACGGCGACCACCGCTCCACTTCTGGATCACCCCAATCATGCCACGTCCTCTATTGGGGTATAACGCCGCGGTGATTCCGTTACTTGGAGATGCCTCGAGCATTGCTTGCTTAGGTTGGTTCAACTAACTCTTATTTGGTACTCACTGCTGTTCGACACGTTACGAAGCCTAGAGTTCAGTCGCTTGACCTCTTACACCTATCCAAAAGCCCACGGGCTGATCCTTCTTCCCGTACACCTACACAGAACAGATCATCTCCGAAAATGTCGCATCTCTTACCTCCCAACTTATTACGTCTCTTCGCACCTCGACCTCATCCACCTTTCCTCAAACCACTCACGAAGGACGAGCGAGTACGTGGACCCAACAAGCTTGCCGGTGTTGCGGAATTAGTCACAAGACTGAAAGAAGAGGCAGAAGATGCAGAGTTGAAAGCTGGATTGGAAGCGGACCAGAGAGAAGCAGCAGCTGCAACAGCGACAGCAGCTGAACAAGTCAAGGATGAATCCAGCACAGAATCTACTTCTCCCGCTGCGAGCAAGACAAAGACCAATGGAAAGGCAGTAGCTGTTGGTGAAGAGGACGGAGAAGTTCTGCCAGAGGAGAACGGAAAGGGCAAGGGCAAACAGACCCAACAGAAGAAGAAGAAGACGGATAAGATTGCAGAGATGGGTATCATCGGTGATCAAGCTGTCAAGATGAGAAGAGAATTGAGAAAGAAGAGACAAGAGGAATACAAGAAGCAATTGGAGAAGAACTGTGAGTCTCTTCCAGCTGTCTTATCCCCTTTCTGATCGTGCTCGCTGATGTGTTGGAACGGGTGTGTAGATAAACCAAATGACGACGAGAATGCCGTTGGAGATCCTTACAAAACATTGTTCATCTCAAGACTGGTATGTCTTTGCGAATATTCTATTTCAGATCATGCAGATTGAGCTGACGTTTTCGCTCTTGACTTGTGTAGTCGAGAAAAGCGACAGAAGCCGATTTGCGACGAGAGTTCGAGATGTACGGTGCTATCGAAAGAATACGGATTGTCAAAGATAGAAAAGGGAAGAGCAAGAGTTATGCGTTTATCGTGTATGAAAGAGAACGAGATATGAAGGGTGAGTGGGGTCGTCGAATCATTTCAATTCACTCCTGTCTCATCGCACTATCGCACGAGCGCTTCCTTTGTCAGGTGTCTTTGCGCAATCACATGTCCCGCTTCGACCCAACTTTGCTAACCTGCATTTTCTTCGCCTTTAGCTGCATACAAAGATGCCGAGGGTATCCCTATCCACCACAAGAAGATCCTTGTCGACGTAGAACGAGGACGTACTGTCAAAGGATGGAAACCACGCAAGCTCGGCGGTGGACTAGGTGGTAGACCGAAGCCCGTTGATCCGGAAAAAGCAGCGGCTGTCATTCCCGGCCCGTCATTCGGTGGACCCCAGGGCGGGTTCAGAGGAGGCTTTAGAGGTGGATTCAGGGGTGGACCACCAAGAGGCGGTGGTGGTGGATTTAGAGGAGGTTTCGGTGGTCCTCCAGGGGGTGGAAGAGGTGGATTTGGAGGTGGAGGTGGTGGATTTGGCGGTGGGGGTGGTGATAGAGGAGGATTTGGAGGTGGGAGAGGTGGATTCGGTGGTGGTGGTGGCGGCGGTGGGTTCGGAGGAAGAGGCGGTGGTTTCCAGGGAGGTGGTGGGGATAGAGGGTATGGCGGTGCAGGGGGCGGTGGTGGTGCACCAGGAGGTGGCTTTGGGTAAGTCACATATACTTCATTGCTGAGAGGTTTGAAGACATAGCTAATACAACTAATAGCGGCCTACCTGGAGGAGGCGGTGGTTTTGGTCAATCAAACGGCTACCAACAAGGGGGAGGCGGTGGAGGATACGGCGGTGCGCCTGGAGGTGGCGGTGGATTTAAGCGTGATTTTGATAACGCTGGTGGGCCCGGCGGGTATGGAGCTGGTGGCGGCGGCGGTGCCGGTGGTGGTGGTTATGGTGGTGCACCTGCACCTTCAGGTGGAGGATATGAGGATCGTGATTCAAAGAGGATGCGATATTGATCGCGATGTGACAAGGTGTATTCAGATCTATATGAAGTGTGCAGAGAGGATAAAAGGCAGCTGCATGTGGATGATAAATGGATCAGGTCATGGTATGTATCAAGGTATACTTGGCATAACCGTCGAGCCTATGGCACCAGCCCGATAGCATCGATCAGATAAGCCACATAAGTGTATGGTAGGTGCACGTAGATCCTGCTTGACCAAGCGAGATGTCTTCTGTGACAAGAGAGAAGTGGTGTACTCCTCAAAGCTTTCCCGCATGCACATATCAAACTATGTCACTTGTCGATGCAATTGAAAGTGGATGCCCAGAGGACTCTGAATACAGTTGTGATAAAGGGAGAGGTGAGTACCCCCTTCACGCGTTATGCGGGGCTCCACTCCACCATTAAATGGGATCTTGAACCACACGATATCGCACGTCATAAGCCGGTAATTGCTCGTAAGAATGGGACAGATCATATGCAAGTAGCTTTAACGAGAGAGGATATATAACCTATGAATTAGTGTGACAGTCTTGCTTCTTACCTTTTTCCCTTTCCACGTACATTGAAGATAAACAACACCCACCAAGATGTCAGACCAAAAGATCAGTGAGTGACCCTTCCGCTCTTCTCTGCTCTACCGCCAGCACGCCTCTTCCCTCGCCGAAACATCAATCCCCATCCGATGGGTGATGGATATCTCGTGATATCGTTCCGCGCTGATGTATCCGCCCATCCCCTTCGCCTCACCACTATCCATTACTCTAATCTTCACCTCTCTACCTGTCATCAATCACTCCCCCTGCAGAGCTCTACGAATTCGTCGGTTCTTGCTGGGCCAACGCTCCCAAGATCGCACTTGAAGAACTTGGTTTCAAGAAGGACAAGGATGTCGAATGGGTCACTATCAACCTTGCCGAGGTGAGCTTTGTCGTGGTTGTTGTCTCGAGAGTACAAGATACTTCAGGGAAGGGTTGCAATACTGATCTTGTGGTGGTCTTGTTATGGTTTAGGGTAAAAACTTCGAGCCTGAATATCTTAAAATCAACCCTGCCGGTACTGTCCCCACGTTGATCGCGGAGGGAAAGACATTCTCCGACTCGATCGTGAGTTTTGCTCTGCTATCACTTCATAGGGTTCGGTATTGGTATATACAGAGAGCTGAGCTGTATTTCGCTTTTGGCTTTATAGAGCTCTGTTCAAGAGATTATCAAACTTGCTCCTCATCCCCCTAGGGCCGACGCGCACACCAGCACCAGTATCATCGAGGAGGTGAGTCGCGCTCCACTCTGAATGAGTGTACAGGAAATTCTAACTGACTTGCGTCGTCCTCCCTGCTTCGCCGACGCAGATCCACGCACAGGCTCATGACCCTAACGCGACTTTGCTCTTCGCCATCAACGATGACGATCGACAGGCCAAGATCAAGGGTGTGCCCAAGGGATTCTTGGAGGGAAGGCAAAAGGAGCTTGACAAGTGGGTATCAAATGTCCCTCGCCGCTACAAGTGGTACTGTGTGGACGATAGTAGGCTGACGACGAATGCTTGACGCGTTTAGACAGGCTCAAAACCCTCCTCAGGAGTTCAAGGATTTCATCTTGAAGAAACAGGCTGATAACAAGCAGCTCTTGGAGTTCTTCACCACCGAGCCTGATGTGAGTGTTGTCTCGAGCCTTTCAAACTTCCTCCCTTCCATTCCGATACACTCCCACCTAATATGTCCTCTGAGTGGTACACGATTCAGTTTGGTTGCAGAGCTGACCCCACGCCTTGCTACCAAACGCACAGGACGCTACTCGTCAAGCACACTATGATCAAGGTAAACAACTTTGGAAATCTGTCGGTATCGCACTCCGAGGCGTGATCACCCAAGCTTTGCAAAAGAACGGCGGTCCTTTCGCTGGAGGTCAAGAACCTTCCGAAGTTGATTGTGAGTGCAGTGTCCCGGTATTGGTGTTGGTATTTGAATTTGAGCTGACAAGTTGTTTATACACGGTATAGACCACCTCATCACTTGGTTGTCTAGGACTATCACCAACACAGGTGTCGAGCCTGGATCTCCTTCGAGTGTCGCCATGCCCAAATTACAAGAGTACACCGGGGGTCACAACCTCGATCCCGTGATCGGCAAATACTGGGAGTGAGTGCACAGATTCCAATCACATCGTATGACTATGAATGAAGCAAGCTTATGTGATTTTGGCGGCGTGTGTCACAGTGCTTGGGTTCAGAGAGACAGTTTCAAGAACCTTGGTATCCACTAGGCATTATAAGTCATGCAGACAAGAAGAAGAAGAAGAAGTTCGAGTTGGACGTTGGTTAATTCAATGATCAATCAAATAACGATGCATCACATGTCCTATCGATTATTGGAACCTTTACTGCTCAAATGATGTGCTGTACTATAGAATGAAGACATGGAGAAACTGTGTATGTGTGAATGGGAATGCTGTTAAATCGTGAATGGAATCACAAGATCGTAAAATTATCCTTCGTATATTTCGAATACACTAAGCCCCGCTCGCTCTTCCTCATCTCTCTATCGCGTTCGACCACTTGTGTACCCGCCAAAACCCTGGGTGAACTCTCTTTCCATACTTATCATACATCTTAAACACCCCTCGTCAATTCCTCGCTCGACCTGCGTGGATTCCTAGCTGGTCGTTGAGGCGCACCTCCGTCCCCACTGTGCGAAATAGGCACGAATGACGATGGTGGATATCCCCCTTGAGCTGCATCTTGGATCGTATCGTTGTACCCTTGCACTGTTGTCGACGGGTGTTGTTGGAGTTGGGATGACGAGTTCATCGGTGTCGAATTGGAAGTCGTCGCAGTTGACGAAGCCCCCGATCTTCCTATATCATTTGTTGTGGAAGCAGTTGGTCGATGAACGACGAATGTCGAACTGCTCGGACTTGGTTCTCCACTTCCAGTACCACCACCGTTGTTGTTGTTCCCATTCTTGGTGGCTCTGATCATTTTGAAACCTCTCTTTGACGTTTCCGCTACCGTACCTGCACCTGTCGTCGAAGTTGACGTGCCGACACTTGGGTTCGGACTTGGATGTATCGAATTTGGACTTGTTGGACTTCTCACGTCCACAATGTGTGGAGTCGGAGTTGGTAGCGGTTGTCCCATTCGTTTCACTTTGAAGCTTGGAGTCGCGCTAGCACTGCCGTCGCCATTTGCCGAAGTGTCCAACGACAGCGGTTGAGGCTTCTGTGCCGGTGCCGATGGTCCACCTCGTCGATTCACCAAGAATCCCTTCTTCGTTCCTGTGGGTCCGGCTGGCGTGCCAGCTGTCGATCTTGGCGGAGTGGGCGCTTCAACACCCGCGAACAAGGCTCCTGACTCTGCAGCCAGAGCAGCTTTTCGAGCCTTGTTCTCATCTCGTGCTTGTTCGGCAATATCATCCAGACTCTTCTTCCTCTTGCCCAATCCTAGTGCTCTCCTCCACCCACCACCGCTCGTGCCGCCTACAGGCTCCGCCACGTCGTCCGACTCAATTGGAACAGGTTCGAATGGCGCTGGTTCGTGATACCCCCTCGGAGCAGTCAATGGTGCTCCCTTTGTTCTTCTCCTTGAAGGTCCCGGCTCGTCATCCGATTCGTCGTCGTCGTCGTAACCATCACTATCTCCATCACCTCTTTTCCTGGACTTGTCTCCGGAATTTCGACTGAACCATCCTCCACTTCGCCTTTTCGCTTTCTTCTTGGCAGCCGTCGTCGAGTCAGAATACTGACTATCAGGTGATGGGTCGTGTTTCAAGTCATTTAGCGATCGTCGCTTCGGTATCGCCAATGCTGGTGGTCGCAATCCCTCGTTATTCGTACGGATTCCAACAGGATGAGGTGGCGAGCTCGGTGGAGGGATAGTGGCAGATGACATGCTCGGTCCTGCACCGGGAGACGAGACAAGCTCCACGATGGCGTGTGACGACTTTTGACGACTATGAGGAGGAGACATTGGTCGTTGACCGATTTGTGATACTCGAATACTCGGTGTTGGCATCTGCATCATCTGGACGCCTGGGGGCAGACTGCTCTGTTGTACTTGGCCCAATCCTTGCAAGGGGAGCACATCGTATGGATTATCATAATCCGCTCGACCGCCACGTACGACCGAGAAGCTTCGTGTCGGGATTTGACCATGAACAGGGGAGATCGCTGACGGAACATATCCGCCAGGTGGAGCGTAACCCGAAGGACTGGTCGAGTGTGAAGTCGAGGCGGAAGGCTGCCAAGCATCCATGATCGCTTCACCACCTGTCTTTTCGTCAGATCTCGACTCGGAGCTATGTCGTTCCAGAGGTGGAGGTCCCAATGGCGGTTGAAGAGCGGGGAAATAGCTTCCTCCTTGATTCATCGCTATTGGCGGATAGTTGCCCAAGAACGGCGTGGATCCCTCCGAGACCGGTGGTCGAGTAACACCCTGCGAATGTCGGTCGAGCATCATCTGCGTTGCCAGTGATCCTGCAGCCGAGACGTTTCGTTGTAGCTGTCTCGAACCTCGCTTTCGCCTCTTTCTCGCCGCTGCTTTACCGCCTCGAACCGGGTTCAGACAATCGAGGTCCATGATAGCGGCGAACAGCCCGCCGTCCAATGGGTGAGTGGATTCGTCAAAGTGCACACCGCCAAAGAGTCGAATGAGACCTTCGATGATCTTGGTAAGGAGCATGAGAATGAAGAAGAGGAAGATAATCGCTTGGATGATGAGGATGGCGTAAGTGATCCAAGCCACTGCGGACCAGGTCATGGATATCTAGCATCATTAGCTCCGTCTCATATGGTAGCGAAACTCACTGTTGAACTCAGAAGCATAACCAACACCATTGTGATCAATCTAAGAGCGCCAAGGAAAGCATTGGGTGCTCCCATACTTGCACCCTCGCCCCACGGATACCAAATCCCAGGGATGATGAGCATTATCAGCTCTACAATGATGACAATGATAGCCTGTGCGATCCCGCTTTTCTGCCCAGCACCAACCACGATCCCAACAACGAGGCTCGCCACGAACGATAGACCTCGGAACATCTGTTTGTGCTCAACGTAGATGTTGTACATCGGTCCGAGGGAAAGAAGAGTTCTTGTCGCATCGTAGAGCTTGCCGCTTGGTGTCTTGTAGATCTTGTACATGACCAAAGCAGGAATGATCACCGAGATGAAAGCGAATGCCAGAGCTGCAAAGACGCGAGAGACGATGCTAGCCCGTGCTCCAAGTGTGAGTTGATAAAGCGAGAAGATTGTGATAGGGAGATGGAAGATAAGGATAAGTCGAAGGAGATTACCGTAGAGTGCTGCCGCATGAAAGGCGCCTGCTTCACCTCGTGCTCGGAATCGAAACCATATCCGCCGCAACGGAGATCTGGCCGAGGCTCTCTGCGCGGCGAGACTAGCTTGAGTCGGTAGATTTTGCGGTCCATCGGAATAGTAGGATGAGTTCCTAGGATCGGATGCTTCCTTTCCGCCTAGACTTGCCTGCGGACTACTTCCCATACTGGGACGGCCGCCCTTCGGTCCAGCGTGCTCAATCTTAGCTGGTGGAGCTGAGAGGTACTCTGCGAAGCCATGTATGAACCACAGGACCAAGCTGAGAATGACCACGGCCAGGGTTATCAGAAGGAAGACAACTAGACATGTGCCGAAGAGGTCTTGTGGTCGAAGCCCAACGGCTGTGGCGAACGACTCCATACCATTGGCAGAGTTGTGATAGTCGATGACAGGGTTGAAAGCATTGTCTTCTAGATAAATCGGGTATAGCGGATTGGTCAACTGAGTCGAGTAAGCTGTGGAAGGGGTGTAGTTGGATGGGTAGGGATCGACTCGTTTAGACAGTGGGTCAGAACCTTGGATGAGCGTTGTGTCTAGGGAGTGTGTCAGCGCAAATCTCTAACGGGAACTCGACAAAGTTGATGCTTACTCCACACCAGGTGCGACCATGCTCCTCGAGCGAATATCGGATCTATCAATAAGGATGAGCTGTAGTTCACAGTGACCTCGCCTATCACACTTACAGGCGAACCCTGGCCAGCTCACTGCAAACATGCCGAGCATGGCGAAGAACTGTATATGAAAGAAGATGTCCTGCACGCCGGGTGTCACTGATAGCGTAGCAAGCGGAAATCAGCTCAAGCGCGTACGAGGCGAGGGAGAGCGTACGTACCAAATCGTAACAGCCCTCCACTGACACTCAAACGTTCTCCGCTCAGACCACTAATGATCATAGTCCCCCATTTCCTCATGGTCGCTTCTCTCTTACTCCCTCCGCCCAAACCTGCTCCAACAATCCTCAGACCGGTAGATTCCTTCTGTCCATATTCTGCAACACCACTTCCTACAATCCAACCCGTGATGAACCTTGCTCCCCAGCTGACTAACCAGAAGCTGATTGCTAGAGCAACAGGTAACCAGAGGAAGAGATCGTAGTACCACTGGGTTTTGCGGAAGGGCGTGACCTGAATAGTGTAGCAGGCGAGATTATTCGCTTCGGCTGCGGTGTCCACGATTCGTACTTGGGTGTGAAGTGTGGTGAGAGCGTAGGAATGGTAAAGCGGGATAGAGACATTGATAGCAAAGTTACCGGCAGGAAGCGGACAGTAAGTAGTGTTGTCGCGAATGTAAGGTGTCGGAAGGTCAGATGGGAATAGCGAATTGCACAGCCAAGTGGTCGAGTCGTAGACCTTGAAAGTCGCTGCTTGAGTATTGGTGAACAGTGTAGCTGAACGATCAATAGTATCAGCCTTGATTATATGTACTGACTGTTAAGCATGACGTACCAAGCTTGTTCGTGGTGTTGTCATAGCCCACCACTGCTGATCCTGTCACACCGACCAGGTCCATCCGCAGAACAGGAAGTCCATCACCTACTAGTCCCTGTCTTTTGGCCTCTTCGCCCGACACGATCGATGCATAGACATTGGTGACGTTGAGCTGACTACCGCCCGGTGCGACGGGCGCGAAGGACGACAGACATGATGAGAAAGTCGGTTGTAATGGCGTGGCAAGGACGCAGGTTGCCAGGATCAGAAGAGCGGTGAAGAAGCGGAACATTGTGCCGGACTGTGAGATCAATGATTCGGTCAGCGAAAAGAGGGCTAGTCATGCATGGAATGCAAGCATACGACTGACCTATATAGCGAGGTGACTCAGAGCAGTGATATTGACGAGTCGTCCAATGCAGGTCGGTCGCTTGATCCAAGACACACACAGGCTCTGGTGAGAGGAACAATCACTCTTTTTCGAGGGACACAGCCGCAATTCTGACTACTCGACGAAAGACGAACGAGCAAATCGCATATCAACGTATTTTTCTCTCTCTCTTCCCCTAGCAGCAGAGATGTAAGCCGAAGTTGATCGATCGTCAAGTTGAGGAATGCCGGTGATGAGGAGTGCGTAGTGTGTAGTATGCTCAGATCCATCCACCGCATATGAAGAAAGGAAGCTCGCACTTTGATGCGAATTTAGAGAGGGTGAGACATACGAGTATCTGCCGCTTCGTCCATCAAAAATCGCGTGGCGGCGGATACGTCCGCCTTTGGCTGCATGATGCGTCATTCAACCTAGCAACATCGTCAAAACGCCACACCTTGATCGCTTTTCTACCTGCTTGTTACTTGAGTGCGTACATGAATACATAGGGTGTGTACTTTACAATCTCCACAATAATACTGTGCGACTAAACCTTGTTCTGTGGACGATACGGTGACCACAAAAATACGTCTAGAAGAGAGGAAAATATGTATTGACAGGCAGCGCGCGATGTAATAGGGCAGGTCATATTGGCTTAGTTTCTGATGGTCGACGTTGATGAAGTGAGTGCCAGACAAAAACGCGTTGTGGTCACAGGTACTACAACCGACTTCCCCACTTTGACAGCAGAACCCATTTACGACGGTAAGGTGCACAAGAATCTTACTAGGGTCTTTCATTTGGCGAGGAATAGGACGTCCGAGCAAATAGATGATGGCTAAGTCGTCAAACCTGCGGTCACTCTCGCGCCAACATACACATGCCGTTGAGGTGACGATCAAGGACCATTCCCCTCACATCACAGCCCGTTGCGACTGAGGTCCGGAGGCTGAGACACACAAATGCTAATACGAATGATCATTCATCGCGGTGTTGCGTACTAAAGTGAACATTTATTGGTGATATATCCGACCGGGCCTTTTCGATCGTTAGTAACATATGCATAGCTGTGTAGGATTCCGAACATCGGGAACCGCTCAAGAAACAAGTTGAGGTAAGATATCGAAGCTGATGGAGGAACATTCCACTTCTAATCTACAGAGTACACAGGATCAAGACGACTGGCGCCACAGATCCACCCTTGCTTGAGGATTCAATGGTGGATCTCAGTATATCCACTCGCTTGCATGTTATATACTCGTTCGGCAACTCCGTGCAAAAAAATCCCACTTCCAGAGTAGTACGAAAGCCTCACGGACACATCTCCACATGGTTCGGTCGATTCGGCATGATAAGGCACCTATCTAATATGGTGGTGTCGTGATAAGACGACGTCCAACGTCAAGCTGGAATCCACTTTACGTTTCTGGCTAGCGCATTTTCGGTGACTCTCTTACCGAAGCCATACCAACGGTAGTGGGCGGTCACCATTGAGCTAAACTGAGTTGCTGGGCTAGTGGGATTGGGTAGGCCAAGCTGCAACTGGGTTTTACGATATGAGTAGTACTGTCGAGCATGCTGATTACAGACCAACCAGTAGTAGTGCTGAACCTAATGATCTCCACTTGCAGTGGCGCTCCAACTCGAACTGGATCTGTTACCGTATCCACCGACAAAAGACAGACGGAATTTGAGAAACATCCGAAACTGTGTCACATCATACGTCCGGTTCACGGTTTTGGTCCATGTGGGGCTTGGCACCAAGAGAAATTAGTGGAAGTTGAGGAAATCTCATTTTATATCGTTCGGCCAGTGGTAGGCGGTTTTACTTGATCCCATTTAGCGGGCAGGCAATCTGCGGATCAACTTTGTCCCAATCTCCGTCTGTGATACGGAGTCCCCACCTAGTCTGTCGGGCCGACCTCTTCTCGCCGGCGGCATTCAGCGGTCCGGAAACAAGCTTTTGCACTCAGTGCAATAAGGGCCGTTAAAGGTCCGAGATCGCCGACCGATCTGGAAATTACCCTTTATGGACCTCCGTGAGACAGCTATCCGAGAACGTCCGACACACGACATGCACATCCACCTGGCCTCCTCCGTTCCACCCACCAGGCGGCGGTGTGATACCCATTAACCTTATCGGTAAGATTCCAATGGTTTCGTTTCTATTTTCTGCTTAGGGTCTAGAGGCGAAAAGGTACAATACCGAGCACATACCCTTTTCTTCTCTCGGTTCGCCCGGTGTATGATACTCCGGTGAAGATGGGGCTCATGAGGGGCTACTATTGAAATTCGCAACCAACAGTTTGGAGCTGACACCATACCGAGTGATAGCATCCTCTCGTCAACACAAGCACGACTTCACATATCCCATCGTTTTACATTTACACAATATCACCATTCATTGCGTACTCTTCTACGTCTCCGCACACTCACGGCTTTCTCCCCTTCATACGTACTATTTTATCATCTCTCGCTTCGGTTGAGCATTTTTACCGGTTATTTCTCGCCGTACAGAACAATCGCAAGAACACCTCATATCTATCTACTTCCGTTCTATTCCCCCATATGGGATAAGAAATAGTCCGCCCGCCGGTAAAGAAAAGCAAGAAAAAGGCTATTATTGCTGCCATAACGATAGTCAGCATTCTCGCCGCACCGTTCATAACCTTTTCGATCAATATCGTCATAACATTCAACATCCCACCTCACCGATAGATTCCATCTTTTTCCCACGAACTCGATTCATACCCATACTGCAACAGATCATCTTTTCGACGTTCCTCGATCTGGTCTGGATCTCAGTTCTTATTCTTGCCCTAACACCGGTCAGAGATGGCAGCTGCGACCGCAACAATGGACGACCTAATTGCAAGTCTTTCTGGGTCGATGCATGTCTCCCAGGAAGGCTATGATCTCAAGATGCTCCAGGTGGGTCTGCTTTCGTCTCTCCTCCTTCGATGTCAAATGCTAACATTCCACTTCCCGTAGGAGTATCTCTCTCAACACATGGCTCTTCCCACTCTCCCTTTATCTCCCAACACCACTTATCGACCGATCCCCGGATCTCGTTCCGCATCGTCCACTCGAAAACCCGTCTCATTACCATCTTCATATTTCCCCGAAGCGCCCATTTCGCAGCCATATCCATCTCCTCTATCGCAAGCATCTTTCGGATCGTATAACGATGATATCCCAGCTCATTTCATGTTGAACGATCCCACACCTACTGGACAACGACCAGGCCAATTGCGTCGATCATCATCCTATGGTTTCGGCTGCGCCGTCGCAGCCACTCCGGCTAGTCCGGTAACCACTTATTCGAGTTTCGAAGCGGATGCATTTGCGCCCGTTTGGCAACAACAAGTGGAGAGGCAATCTCAAACGAACCAAGATCCATGGGGGAACATGCGAGGTGGTAACGGCGGTGGCTCCTCATTCGGATTTGGAACCAATAACAATCAATGGAACTCTGCAGCTGCAGGACCTAGTCAACCATCATCCGGTTTCGGCGCTTTCAGAGCGCCACAAGGATTTGGTCAACAGTTCCAAGTCCAACATCAACCACCTACTCCACCTACTGAGGAAGACGACGAGATGGACGAGGACAGCGTCGATGCCGAGATGGAGATGGATGAGGAGGAAGAGGACAGAGTGGAGAGGGTGATGGGTCTCAATGCGATGGACGAGAGGGATGGCGTGTACGGCGATAATGGCGAAGAAGAAGTTTGGGGTAGGGGAAGGCGAAAATTCTAAGTTGATCGCCGGACAATTAAATTGAGAAGCGCATAGGAAGACACATCACGATAGGCGGGTATCAGGGAGGCTTTGTATATTCAGAAAATTCGAAACGTTGTACATAGGTTTTGAGTTGTATCATCTGATTTAGAAGTGCAGTAGTTGTCAATATCATATCATATCATATCACGAGCTTTCCCAAAAGTATCTACATAAGCATGAAAGCCATATCTTCGATTTGCGAATGCTGCGCTATTGAGCAGCCACAGTCCAACAGAATCGACAGCCGTAGTCACCTTCGTCAACCTATGTGGCAGAGTCCCTCGGCGAACGATCGTCTACGTTAATCGAACTCGCCTTTTATTACTTCTGTGTGATTGCTCATGTGAACACGACCGAGACCGCTTAGCCGTCCTACGCGCTCCAGATCATGACATGCACGAAAAGCTCTCATAAGAAAACTTGCTTCGGTCCAATCACTTGAGTCGACACGATCAAGTCCAAGTTACTTCTCGTCATGATTTCTACTAGCGACTTTCTCTGACATCCTTGGTTCCTACGACAATCCTACTGGCCCTTCTACGAGAGGTCAAGGCCCATACCTTCCTAGTCTAGGCTCCAAGCCAGTGGTCCTCGAGATACTAAAGGGATTTCCTGTTACGTCTAGCAAGACAACAAGCTAGAAGACGGAGTGTGAATTCCGTATTGGAAGGCCAGCATCTGGTGCATATCTATCCGGGTGACGGTGAAACCCTTTCGAGAGATGAAACTGTATCGACAGCAAGGGGTATCGTCTACGAAGGAACAAGTTTGCCTGCTGAAAGGATGTTCCGATGGCGTCAGGTCACTCCTTCGATGATGTTCACGAAGGCCGGAATGGAGGATGACTGGGGGTCTTGACGGCTTTAGGCTATATGAACGATCTTCGACCGGCATAGGGTAAGGACCTTTCTCCCAACGACAATACAACAACGCAGCGACACTGTCACAGATAGCATTACCCAAACCTCACAACAGTAGAAATATTCAAAACATCACCACACAATATCAAAACCACCATGTCGAGCAAACCTGATCGTTCCACCTCCTTCTCAACTGTCCCGTCGAGGGGCGGCCGTTCTGCATCTACCGCCACCGGATCGTCAACCCGCCTTTCTTCCACCTACGAGTCGATTGAACACTTGGAGGCGGACCTCTCTGCTGGCTTAGGGTCCAACTGGCCCGGTCGTCTGAAGTTCCGAGGACCGTCCGGTTCTGAGCCTACGACCGAGGAGCTCGTAGAGCTTGGTTCATTGCGCCGCCAATTGGCTATCAAAGCCATTGAGTCTGAAAACAAGAGCAAGAATCACTCAAAAACCAAACCGAAAGGTACGACGGGACCTTTGGTGGCCCGTCAACGGAAGGGCAAGAGCGACAAGCGCGACCCGCAAGAATGCATCGATTGGAGCAAAGAAAGCCAGGAACTTGACACCATTGCCAAGCAATCGTTCAACATGCTTCACAGTGTGAACTCGCTCATACCAAAACGGTATGGAGGTCAAATCAGCATGGAATGGCGTCATCCCAACTACGTTATGTTGGACAGATTCGCAGCCGAGACAGAACTCACCGAGTACTCAGATGTAGACAAGTTTGCTGCCGAATACATCGAGCGTTCCAAAGCCGCAGCTGAGAAGCGTGCTGCTATGGCTAGTGCAGCATATTTCCCAGCGTTGACTACTCCATTGTCGCTTGACAACCTGAGTGAAGCTGTCTGTCTAGTCTTCCCTGACAAAGATGTACAGTCCGTCAAGAGCAGTCTGCCGATCCCTGAGAAGCTTTGGTCCTTGCGGAAAGAGGTGTGTAATGTCGCGATGAGTGCAGAGAACATCCATGAGCAACACGCAGACACAGAGCCTGAGGACGTCTACCCAGGTTTAGTGGGTCGTCAGCGCACAGGGTGGACTGATCCGGATCGGGACCGTGATCCACCCCATGCCGTCAAGTGGAGCGCCGACAACAAAGAAACGGATACAAAAGCCAAGAATGCGGTCAATACATTCTGTGCATTGGACAGCCTCATGCCAGAGGAATATGGAGGGTCAAGGGATTTCAAACAATGGCCCTTCCATGATTATGACAAGATGGACAGGGCAGTGACGGAAGAGGCACCCACAAAGTTCTGAGATTAGGACTGGAGCAGTTTCATTTAGTTTGCAAGACTGTGTTTCCTTCGGTAAAACCTGCAAGCCGCAGACCTGTCGGCACTCTGGTTCGACTGTTCTTCATACCCCATGTATATAGTTTTGTTATCATTATGGATGTTCCGCAATCGATGAAAAGAAAAGAATGGGAAATCCGTGTACACTGCCATAGATATTTGTGTCAGGCATCTTCAAGTAGGGGGTATGAGTGCATTCACAATAACCAACATATCATGAAGGCCATACCACATTTGCAAGGTACTGTCACGACCCAGTACAACCGAACGAACGACTTGTGTCATGACACCTCGACTCGGCCCCCGAATAGTTTGACTCGCCATCCGTTGGGAACTAGTTTGAAGTCATCTCGGATACGACTGTTGTAGGAGATGACCGATTCGACTGACTAAGTGTTCCCACGACTCCCATAGTCTCATTAGTACTTATATACATGAGCACAGGACTCATACATAGTTCTTCCTGTGACAAATGTATATTCCTCTGCCTACTGCACTATTAATCATACAAGTGAACTGTTTTCTTAGTACACCCCAAGACTAATACATTCGGTACTCGACTCGTACGTTTGTAATAGGCCTTCATCCTATTCATGTTCCATACTCCTTGTAAAGGCCCATCAATGGACCCGCTTTTGACACCATCCGCTCATTGCACCTCTTTCAAAGTGGTCGATTGGAATAACACTTTTCAGTCCGTTGTCCTCTCAGCAGATGATAAGTCTGCATTCAATCAAACTCGCTATGTTGCATATCCACATGAACAGTGTACAGACATAGATTGGTTGTCAGAGTCATCACACTATTGTTCCTGTTCAGGACCAAGGGGCAACCTGTTTCATGCCTGCTGCATTGCCTGCTGCAACCAAGGTTGAGCCTAGTCCTTGTCTTGTGAGTGGCAATGGCTTGATTTTTCTTTGAAAGTGGGCTTTTTCATCATCCTGACCATGACTCCTGCATGGCATGCAACATAGCTCAAACCCTCCTGAAAAAGGGATAAAGAGTCCTGTATAAATGGCATGATGTCACATTGCATCATTGTGATCAATTTTGGGGGTTATTGTACTTCTTGAAGAATCCCAAGATTGATACAAGTTTCACAACTCGATTCTTTACATCAATGAAAGTGAATATACAGCTTGTAGGGGGTCAAAGCACATCAGAGAGGTGATGCAAGGAAAGGATCATTTGGGGCCAAGCATATAATATGGTTGAGAATGCACCACATATACAGTGAGGGACTGTTTAGCTGCCTCATTGTTCAGTCACAACAATCTTGCAAATCAGGCATGTAGTAGTTGACAATCATTTCATGACCACTCAAACCCTTGTAAGCACTATATTGATCTGTCCAAAGCTCCTTGTTTTGAGGCCACAACAGAGGATGGTCCATTATATCGAGATCAAAGTGATTATTCTTGATCAGACTGCCTCCTGTGTGTGGCTTGACACAGCATTCACAATGTTCCTTTTTTCCTTTCCCGCAAGTGTCCTGGTGGCCTGCTACTGTATGACCTTCCTACGACGCCAGAATACATCCACACTGTGCTTCACATCTGACATGCACACAAGAATAGAACATAGCAAATTGCAACCTGAGTGGTCACAAAGGAATGACCAGTTCTTTGTAAGCATATGACATCAATTTACATCACTGCAGTGTCCTCTACAGCTGTAGGTCGATTTGGCACAAATTGGGTGGCAAGGTATAAAAACTGGTTAGGTGGTTGGTCTCTTTTTCAATCTTGGTCTCAACATCCAATAACTTCATCTCATCAGAACAACCAATCCCCAACAATGACACAGACACAAGACTCCAGCTCAAACCGTGAGTCAAGAGAAGGTGTATCATGTCCTTCAGTGATGCTGACTATGACTCAACTCCACGTCCTACATGACCCAATCATGAATTCAGGTCCCCACAAGCAAAGCAATCCAAGCCAGTCTCAGTATTCCAACAGCTTTGACCGCTTGCACGACTGGGCTGCCGCTGTTCCCCAATGTGAAACTCAATCTGTTGCACCTCCTTCAGATGTGAAGCTTGACAATGTTTCCTCTGACATTCCTCATTCTGCCTACATGATGTCAGTGGGAAAAGGCCATGCAGCAAGTGTGAGTGGGAATGATCATAGTCAATCTCGCAGGGATGGTGCAAGCGGGCATCACTCCTACATCACTGGATCCAAATAGGGCCACTGATGGCTTAGCTCCTGACCATTGAGTGAGTGGTTGTATATCACAAAATCAGATTGCACTCTGATATCATTCCAAACGATTGACAGCAGGTGACCATTCAGGAAGGATTACAGAAGATCATAGTATAGGAGGTAGATCATTGTTCATGTGGATGGGGAGGGTGCTGTGGTATAGAATGGATTTTTGGTAGTATATAGCGGCGATGCAGCGAGATAACAAGGAGGATTATACACTGGTACAATTCAGATACAAGACTTCTGTCCCAAATCTACTTTGCCACTTCCAGACACACCTCTGAATACATGTCAGAGGTGGGTGCTATGATGAGCCTGTACGGTGTGGTACAACAAGGTCCGTCGAGGATAGGGGCGGACATCGAGGGAGACTCTGCTGAGTCACGTGAATAATTAGGATGAAAGTTGACGGAAGCTCGGCGTAGCTTCGTTGAGGGATAAGATAGCTTCTATGAGAGGAATAAAGGAGGATGTTCTAATACTCTTTATAGTAACTTCAATCGACAACCTAGTACACTCTCGCAAGTAGTTCCGCTGGCCTTCGACCTGGCTTCCTCAGAAGGAACGCCTTGGGGTTGGCGGAAGTTAGCAGTTAATCCACATATTCCTTTCCCCTTTCCGTAGTTATTTAGTTAGTTAGACCGTAGTTAAATAATAGTACACCCATAATTCTACAACACTATGAGACATGTACGAGTACGACACGCTACCCCCCTCAACTTAGAAGCAAACGAATCTCGAACTAAGTAATAATGCAAGAGCGGTTGAACAAGAACCGGACGGTTAGCCCTTCTCCGTCGAATCTCGGTGGTACCACGCTAGGCCTACTAAGAGACCTACGGTGGAGTGCTACAACGGGGCAATACAAGTTGTGAAGAAGTGTAACCCTTAATACAAATAGAAAGAGTTGAGTGCCAAGTGTACCAGACTTGGAGTAGTGTCACGATGATCAACAGAGGCTTCAGTCAATGAAGCCCTATCACACCACAGAGACAAGCGTCATGAATGACAACTACCAAGACCGACATCCTCGGGTATATATAGCCAGAATCGGGAGGTTCAGCAGAATCCCGATTATCGTGACCTTTTATAGTGCGATGCGATGCTCGGATAGCGTAGTTGGCCGCTGGCTAGGCAGTGCGTTATTACAACAAGGTTGAGTGATATTCGCCAAAGGCGTCAATTATAATGACAAAATGGACGAGATACTCAGCAAGAATGACGAAAGCGACCAGAATTCGAAGAGAACAACCTCAGGATGAGCGTTGTGGCCTTGGACTGACTGAAGGCTAAGTGATATCGTCAAGAGCGATAGCGAAGGTTACGGTGTATGATTTTCAATCGGGAAATCACTAAGGAAAAGAGTACAAAAGATGAGAATAGCCATTCTCCTATATATCCATCCATCCATCCGTCCATCGACGTTGAGCGATATTCTACAACTCGGTGAGTTCGTCGAATTAGACCGAATAAGAGATGGGTTTGTTGAATGAAGTTCTACGAGTTCGACGAGAATAGCGAGTAGTGCGGAGAGTGCGTCGGGATCTTGTAGGTCACGTGATGTATGTGGCAGTGACCGTCATGACACTCTGCCCACCCTTACGGTCGAGCTCCGGCGAGACAACAATGAATTCGACGAGAACAATGGCGAAATCGGAGAGGGCGACGAAGACTGCCCGAAGCAGAAGCGAGAACGGAGTCGAAAGGAGGGGGTTCGAGCGCACAATGGCGACATTGACGTCGGTCGGTACTAGAAAAGGCAATTTTCTGACAGCGCAGCAACATATCGTCGAAAGGAGGGGTATGTTGAATGACAGAGAGAAACAAACAAGAGAAATACTCAACTTATCGTTAATCCCCCTTCACTTCTCAAATCGTTTCCAAACACTTCCTCACATTCATTCACTCAACAACTCCCCATTACTACTACCATGTCACAACGATTCCACCCTTACAACCGCCCACAAGGGCGTTCTCGTGAGTCTATCGTGCTGCAAAGGAGCAGGACCGTGCTGAAACCGAGTGTAACAGAAATATCGCTGAGAGTAGCGACCGGTATGATCATTATCGGACGAAATGACGGTCGTGAGTAAGATTGGGTTGATCGTAAGAGTGAGATCGGCGAGAATAGCGAGAACGAAGAGAGCAACGGAAAGAAAGAAAGCGAGAGTGGCAAAAACCGCGAAGGGATGTGAATGTTGACTGATAAATGTGCGTATGATAGAGCGAACAATTGTAGAGGGTGAAGGACTGGAGTTGGTACTTGATGCCGACAGTGCAGAGGTCGTGGAGGTGAGGGACAACGACAGTGAGTACACACAATGCAAGAACAAGGGAAACGAGAAAACTTAGCGAATGCTTGCTGATAATCAATCAACATAGGGATCAACATGGCCGTTGAGGCTTCCGAAACGATCGACCATACCGCAACCGCGGAATTGATCGATCTCACGGACAATGCAACCATGCCAAGTGTCGAGACCATGCCTCTGAATGCAGATCTACTGGCGGTAGATGAAGTAAAGCGAGAGCTAGATTTGGAGCTCGAGAGGATTGCACGAGGTACGTTCGAGTTTGACAGTGAAGTGCCATCCGTTGACGAGACCGTAGCGTACATTCGAGAACCTATGTTCGAACGACCAACGGATGGATCGGAGAGCGTGGCGGAGATCGAGGAATGGGAAGTGGTGGACCGTACTGGTGAGTCCTACAGGGCGAGATTGATCAGTCAGCGAAAACAGCTAACGAGTGGTATACTTAGGCCCTTTCCAAGGCCCCAATGAGAGGGTCCTAGGACCAGACGTGGAGGTGAGAACACGTGGAGACCGTCGCGTCGAAGCGCTGGTTGAGAAGCCGAGCGAGGGTGAGCCTGAGCTCGTTGAGGATGAGGGGATGCCGGGTGTTACGCGTGAGTGTCTTGAGGCTGCGTTTGACAAGCAACATGCTGACACCCAGAAGCATACGTGCCGATGCCGGTTATAGAAGAAGAGTTCGAGGGGGATGAGGAAAGGAGGAGAAGAGAGGCGACTGCGGGTGGTTTGGATGCCGGAGCTATGAGTAAGTGTAGTTAGTTTGAACGATCGTATAGCACGCTAATTGTTAGCACAAGACACAGATCCGATACTCGAGGTCCTTGACGACCAAGGCGACGCTCATGACGAGATTGTTCAAGGTCAGGCCGAGGCTGAGGCGAATGACAGAGAGAGGACTCTTTCGGCCGATGTGCCCCCCGCACCCCAGACAAGGGGAGAGTCTGGCTCTCCGTCCTTGCCGGTGACGCCGAAGAAGCCTAGGCCGAAGAGCAGTCTTCGTACCCCCGAGGCAATCCGAGTACGTTAAACTATGATTTTTTTTTACTTATTTTAGCGAATTCACCGTGCTTGACGAGATGTAAGAGAGTACTTAGCTGATTACGACGATAGTCCTCCCATCCCGATGCCGTTGTTCGAGACCCCCCTTGTGACACTTGCGAGCTTCAAGGACTCGTCTGTCTCGGTCCGAACAGGATAAACTCCAAGTGCTTCACCTGCACGAGTATGTCCTGTTCCCATTATAGACCGAGACGAGCCTTGTCGCCAAAAGTCTCCTCTGGAAGCTTGACTACATTCATGATTTCGATTGAGTCTGCTAGGAGCACCAGTGGCGTCACGAGGGAGTACCACATCCAGGAGGCTCGTCGACTCGGTGGGCTAATGGGAGTGGACCTCGAGTCTTTCACAAGCGAGTTCGAAGGTGAGGGTCTCTCCGGTGGGAGCGGGGGTGGTGAAGCAGGGTCCGAGGTTGGTGCTGTGGAAGAAGGGTCAGCGCGGGGTAATAGACGAGGTGGAATTAGAAGAGGAAGGGGTCGAAGGGGTGTTTCAAGCGGAGCGAGTGGGGATCGTTTGTCGAGCTTGAGACCGAGAAAGTAGACTGTTGTAATAATACATGTACACATGCCCTGCATAACAGAATAATTAGCAAGTATCGTATCCTTGAGACCATATCCAGATAAAAGGAACATCACAGCCAAGCGTTAACACGACCAGTCAGAGAGATAATAAACAGGATTGTGATGTGTGAGACCGAAACAAAAGAGACAGAGTACGTTACGATGAGATATGAGATCAAGCCCGAGGCTTATCAGGATTCGTTCGATGGAACTCCGCTACAAGCTCTTGAGCTCCCAATAAGTTCGCCGCAGGCTCCCAGCTGACGTGTTCGTCGGTACCCTTGTAGCCCAACCATTCTACTTGATATTCTAATCGATTTCGGCGAATACGAGAGTCAATGATCCGTTCGACTTCGTAGTTTTCGCCTATTTCGTCGACTTCAACTGGTCCAGGCGGTTCATAAGATTGACCAGGCAGTTGAGGGGGTGTGAAATGTCGAAGCAGGATGACGTTGAAAACAGGATGAACTCGCATCGTATCAGGAAGCTCGAGTCGACAAGCTCGGTCGCCGATGACTTCGGATACGGTGTAGGGACCAGACCATTTGATATCCAACTTCTTCATGGGTCGCTTTGTCGTCATGTTCCGAACGTTGAGTAAAACCTGATCCCCGACCTTGTATCCTGGATCCTCTCTCCGCTTCTCATTGTAGTAGCGAGCATAGTCCTCATTGGCGACTTCTATGTTTTGCTTACACAATTCGTGTACTTCCTGTAGAGACTTCACCTTCATAACGACGGATTCGAGATGCGAGGCGCCTTCGATGATCTGCTCAACCCATCGAGGGTCATAACCGTAGTTGGCGAAGAACGGTGACATCTTAATAGCCGAATGCACCGAATTGTTGTACGAGAATGACGCGAGAGAAAGCAATGACGACCAGTTGTCTTGCTTGTACGAAGTGAAGATGCGAAGGTATTGTTCGAGGACCTGGTTGACCCTTTCCGTTTGACCGTCGGTCTGAGGGTGCCAAGCGGTGGAAAGGGAAGCCTTGATACCGAGGGACTTGCAGACACCATCCCACACTCGACTCGTAAACTTCGAACCGCGATCGGAGACGATACTGGACGGGAGACCGTGTTGGGTGATGATGTTGTCGACAATCAGATCGACGCACCCAAGAGCGGTGAGTTTCGTGGTTGTAGGAATGAAAACCGCCCATTTCGTCAACCTGTCGACGACAACAAGGATCGAGTTGTATCCTTTTGACTTAGGTAGTTCTTCTACGAAATCCATCGAGATTGCTGACCACGGGAGATTCGGGACTTCGAGGGATTGGAGGAGCCCATGTGGTTTCTGTCGAACTGGCTTGTTACGTTGACAGATCGCACACCCCTTGATATAAAGCTCGACATCCCTGCGAAGACCAAGCCAGCAATATTCCCTTTGGATCAGATCGTGAGTCTTACTTACACCAGGATGTCCAGCGAGAACACTATCGTGATGAGCGTTGATGACCTTGGCTCGACAATTTCCATTGTCAGGAATGTAGATTCTTCCATTGATTCGGAGCAATCCTTGAGAGTCGAAAGCGAGAGTTGTGGCGCTGTTGAACCCCATCCGTCGAACGAAACCTCTCAACTTGGAAGGATCGTTGGAGTCCGAAGTACCTGGCGAAGCATCGATGACAGTAGATTCCGTGGATAAGTCATTCCTCACCTGATCAAGATCTGAATCCACCTTCAATCCTTCCACGATTCTCTCCACATCGACATCCTCGTTGTCTTCAGCTCTTGATGTTATATCGGCCTCTTTGCCATACAAGGAGTGGACCAACGCGCGAAGGGGAAAGACGTAAGGGTGAAAGGATTCAGAAGAATGATCGAGGTTAGGTAGGGCTTGGACGAAGTCTTGCTCCTTATCCTCGCCGTTAGGCAAGTAATCAGGGCGTCGGGAAAGTGCATCAGGGAAGGCTGCCTTGGAGCCTGGACGATAGACGATTTTGAACGAAAATCCGGAGAGAACGTCGACCCATCGAGCTTGTCGTGGATTAAGTTGTCGAGGTTCCATCCAATACGTGAGGTTGAGGTGATCCGTGATAACAGTCGACGAAACCTGCAATAATAAATGACGTTTTCGTCGAAAAGCCATCACAATTGCCAGGAACTCCTTTTCTGTAACAGTATACCTCAACTCAGCACCTTTGAACGCACCTGACTCCATAACAACTGGATGCTCTAGTTGTGTTACCGGATCGATCTGAGAAATGACGAAACCCCATCCGAAGTGAGAAGCATCTGTTTGAACCAGAGTTTCCGCTTCAGGGTTAAAGTGGGCGAGGACGGGAGCTTGAGTTAACGCGGTCTTGAGTGTTTCGAAAGCCCTTTGCTGGAGATCTCCCCAAATGAAAGGAACGTTCTTGCCAGTAAGGATGTTGAGTGGTCGAGCGATACGAGAGAAATCCTTGACAAATCGACGATAATAGCTTGCAAGTCCAACGAAGCTTCGGCATTGTCGAAGTGTTCTGGGAACAGGGAAGTCCACAACACCTTGCACGTAAGCAGTGCCGGCCCTAACGCCCTTGGCAGAGATCATGAAACCAAGGAACTTAACTTCTTCACGCTCAAACTCGCACTTCTTAGCGTTGAGATAAAGATTTGCCTTGCGAAGGATCTTGAAGACTAAGCGAGTCAATCGCCGAAGTTCCTTTCGACTCCTAGCATGCACGATAATATCGTCGATGTAGATGATAACTCCTAAACCCAAGAGGTGAGCGAACAACTCGTTCAAGAAATGTTGATACCCTGCCGGAGCATTCCTCAAACCATCTCTGACCACCGTGGATTCAAACATTCCAAACTGAGTTCTGAAGGCAGTAAGTTTCTCGAACCCCTTGGCCATTCGTAGCAGCTGGTATGCGCTAGGGAGGTCGAACTTGCTGAACCACTTGGATTTCGAGAGATCGAGAATGATCTGGCTGATAAGAGGTAAAGGGTAGGCATCTGGTATGGTAGCATTGTTGAGCTTTCTGTAGTCAACAACCATCCTATACTTCCCGTCCTTTTTCGGTACGAAGAACGTGGGGGAGCCGTAAGGAGAATTACTGGGACGAATTCTTCCTGCTGCTCGTTCCCTTTCAAGAGTTTCCCGAAGGGCTTCAACTTGTTCAGGACCAAGCTCATACAACGGTGCAGGTCCGAGAACGGTGCCAGGTTTGAGTTGAATCTTCAAATCGTATTCTCTATGGGGAGCAAGAGTCTCTTTACCCCATCGAGGATGAAAGATATCGAGAAATTCGCGGTACGCTTCGGGGACTAATTCGAGGATTTCGGCGAGTTCCTCATCGGAGAGTTCCATTGATTCGGTAAAGGATGGCAAGGTGCTGACATCTTCGTCCAATTCGTCGGAATCACCCAACGCGACGGCGTACAGTCGATTCGGAGGGGTGTCACTAGGACCAGGGACGTTACTGCCCTTCCATTTACTCGGTTGACTCACAGGGATGGAGTTGGGAGGACTCGAAACTTCCTTTCCTCCTCTGTTTCGCGAAGCAGCCTTGCTGGAAGATACTTGCGCAACCATTGACGAGGGTGGAACCGGGGACGAGGGCGAGGGCGTGGGCGAGGACGAGGACGACGGCGAGACTGGAACTAGAGCTGGGATTGGTAGTTCTGCCTCCCCTTCTGGTTTCAGAACCTGCACTGTACGACGACCGAAGTCAATCTGTACCCCATTCTCCTGTAGCCAATTGTAGCCAAGGATAACATGAATACCAGAGAGCTTGGTGACGTTGAAGCGCGTGATCCCAGAGAAATGGTCCAGGCGTAGTGTTTCTTCAACGAAGAGTGATGTTGGGCCAGATGAACTGGGTTGACCATCGATAAGCGTGATAGTCCGAGGTTTTTTGTATGAATTCGTCGAAAATTGGTGAAGTTCGACGAAGTCGCTATCGATATAATTGTAAGTGGCTCCGCTATCCAGAAGAACCACCACGTCGTGACTTGGGGATAAGCCTAGTTGACCAGCAACGGCGGCTTGTTCTTTCCTGAGGGGAATTAAGTTACCGTGAGCAACCTTTTCCACTTCCGGAAGGGCGATGAGGGTATATCTGATTGGTATCCAGAATCCACGACTGTTTTTGATAGGTTTTGAGTTTTAATAGAGTCCGAGCCACCACGAGAGGGAAGAAAAGAGAAGATTTGATACTGAGAAGGATTAGAAATGGATACGGGAGAAACGGGAGCTTCGGAAATCGAAGAATTAGGGAGGGAACAGAAGACACAACGCTAGCAGAGTCAATACTGGGTATATACGAGTCCGGGGTCAAGGCAGAGAGATTAGATGACTCAGAACGATGTAACTCTCTGACTCCATCGTTCCTTAAGCTTTTGGGTCCGCTTGCCCATGAGGCGTCGCAGGACGGGGAGGTTGAAACGTAGGACGTGAGGAAACAGTACACTCCTTCGCGAAATGGCCTTGTTGGCCACAACGTTTACAGAGTCCTTCGGCGATTCTACGGTTGAGTTCTTCCGTAGGAAGTTTTCCTCTAGGGGGAGCGTTTTCGGATGGTGACGAAGCAGCAACAGGAGCAGGATGTGAAGATGAGCCTTGAGAAGGATTGGACTTAGCGTTGCTACCATCCTTGCCCTTCTCTTTTTCCTTCTTCTTCCTCTCCTCTTGTCGTACACGAAGACGGTTGTCGAGTTTGACGATATAGCTTGATAATTCGTTGATGTCGTCGAAAACCCTTCCTGACCGAGCGATTTCGTCTTGAAGGTCATCCGACAACCCGTCAATGGCCCGTTCTAGGATAGGCTCTGGGTCTTTCCATCCCAATATAGCCACATACTTCCTAACCTGAGCGAAATACTCTGCAGCAGTACCAGTCTGCTTGAGAGTCTTGAATTTTCTCCTGGCCGTAGCCTTACGGTCGGGGTCTCCGAAGTTGTCTTGAAGGAATTGGAGGAACCTCTCTTTGGAAAGAAGCTCTTCGGGAACAGGTCGGACTTCCATGAGTGGCATAACCGCCTCATGTGCAGCCCCCCGGAGAAGATTGTACATGAACATGACCATAACTTCTTCAGAAGGGAATCGAGAAGGTTGAAGTTTGAATGTCATTTCGCACTGATCGATGAAAGCGTCGAGCTTATCAGGTTTGTTGCCAAAGAATAGATCAGGCGTTGCTGACTTAGGTTCTCTAGCCGAAGAGGATGGCGTGGTCGAGCGACCATGGTCTTGACGACTCATCAATGCGGCGATTGTTCGCTGACTATCGGTGAGACTCGTTAATATTTGAACAAGATCGACGGATTCGGCGGGAGGTCGAACGAAGTTGTGTCGAGGGGATATAGGTCGTCGTGCACGACCCTTTCCTTTCGACGATACTCGAGAGGACGGTCGAGTCGAGCTGGGTCGTAGGTGTCGACGGTTCTGAATCGCTCGGCGTGCGTCGGAATCAGACTCGGCATCACCATCGTTACTTGAAGAATCGGGATCGTCCTCTTGCCCAGCGTACAGAGGGTTGGCTGTTACTTGTGGACGAGAAGGACCAGCAGAATGAAGTGGCGGAGGGAGACGAGGTGAGGGAGGGGGACTAGGGGAATCCATGATAGTGTTGTGTTCGGGAAGGATAGCGTTGAGAGCAGCGGTTTGTGATCTAGTGACCGGAGCTCGAGACATGTGAGAAGGGCGCAAAGGATAGGTGTCGCCGAAGGGCGCAATGAGCTAGAATAAGGTCGAGAGGAACGAGGGAGTGTGATAGGTAATAGTGATTTCCCGATACTGTCACGATGATCAACAGAGGCTTCAGTCAATGAGGCCCTATCACACCACGGAGACAAGGTTGAGTGATATTCGCCAAAGGCGTCAACTATAATGACGAGATGGGCGAGATACTCAGCGAGAATGACGAGAACGACGAGAATCCGAAGAGAACAACCTCAGGATGAGCGTTGTGGCCTTGGACTGACTGAAGGCTAAGTGATATCGTCAAGAGCGATAGCGAAGGTTACGGTGTATGATTTTCAATCGGGAAATCACTAAGGAAAAGAGTACAAAAGATGAGAATAGCCATTCTCCTATATATCCATCCATCCATCCGTCCATCGACGTTGAGCGATATTCTACAACTCGGTGAGTTCGTCGAATTAGACCGAATAAGAGATGGGTTTGTTGAATGAAGTTCTACGAGTTCGACGAGAATAGCGAGTAGTGCGGAGAGTGCGTCGGGATCTTGTAGGTCACGTGATGTATGTGGCAGTGACCGTCATGACAAGTGTCAAGCATTGTGGTGTCATATGATCAAAAGGATGCTGTATAGTGATTGAGTGAGCAGTGTGATGTGTGTGTCTACAAAGGTGCAGCAGCGACCAGAGGATTGTCAACTTTTCCTCTCTTTCTTCACTCCACATCAACAAGTTCATCACACTGTATTTCAACTCACAACCAGTACAATACTTTACCAGTGAGTGACCTCTTTGATATATCGGCACTCATATATTAATACAGGAAGTTGTTAAGGCTTTCTTTCCAACACACAATAACATCCAGATATGTCTCCACCCTGGTATGAACCAAAGTCCGGCAGTGCGACTCAGCAGTCAGCCACTAGTGGAACCGCTTCCACTGCATCTGGAAGTGGGACAGCTCGATCGAAGCGACCCTCTTACATGGACCTCGTGGATTCCTGCCCCACTCCAGGTCCTCAAGGCACAAGCAGAAGCTCAGCTTCTCAATCCGGTCAAGGGGGCAACTCCACCTCAGGCTCAAGCTCCAAACGATGAGATCCTTGAGTAAGTGATTTGTTGATAAATTGCCTCCTTGTGCCAGCTAGACGTGTTCATTGACATCAAGACACAGACCCTTGCTGCATCTGATGACACACAGGAAGAGAGGCAAGTGAGAAGGAATTTGTGCTGACAGGTAGTGTATATTGGAATGGTGGTGGGAGGATATTGATGATGGGGAGGATATGCATTTGTTTTGATAGTTGATGCATTGTATATGTCAGAGAGCCATGTCCTTTTGCACTACTTGTTTGCTCATGGCCGGCTTGCAAAAGAGCGAAGTGATGTCTGGACTTCTTATATCGCCACCACTGTATGAAGCAGTCGAGATTGCGTGGCAAAGGTTAGAGCGATAATCGTTTCACCACCCCTTAAGCTCTCATGAGATGCTATGCTGACCCGTCCAGAGACGCCTTGTTCGAAAGTGCCACAGGGACTACCCACTTCTTTAGAAGTTGACATTGTCACTCTGCCTTTTACTGTTTCATTCACGGTTCCCACCCTCTGATACAGCATGAAGGCATCACACCCTTTTCCTCCATTCCCCTTATGACGCCTGCTGTCTCGCTATATTGTGGAGTTGTAGCCTTCTATAATACATCCACTCCGTGTATCACGTCTGACACATATAACAACATCGCAACAAAGGGGATACAAAGGATTGACCCTGCTCTTGGCAAGATTATGACGTCCATTTACATCATAGGAAGGCTCTTCATAATCGCAAGTAGAATCGAACATGGTGAGTGGCAAGGTATATAGACTGTTAAAGTGGTTCGTACCATTCTCTTTCCTACTATCACATCCCAACAACCGTACATAACAATACGACAACGCTACAACGTCCGTACACCGAAACCAACTTAGTCTCATAAGGCCGACGGTGAGTCGAAGACGTATATGCTCTTGTATCATGAGACTAACTATATTCCGCCCTATGACATTCATGAACATAGATTATACTATCACATTCAACCAAAGCACAAACCACTGATTTCAACATGCCTCGGAATGAACAAGACTCCCGTTACGAGGAATCACGCAACGCTCAAACTCGCACTCCTTCCGCAAGGGCTCCTACCAACCCATCGGGGTCGAGTGGCGTTGGAGCTCCCACCAACGAGTCCTCCCCCTGGGTAGATAACGGCGATGGCACACGAAGCTGGACTCACACAGAAGTTCGAACTGATACAATGATCAGAGATCCCGACCTGACTCGTCGCGTTGATCAAGAATATGTCCGCTCCCCACAAGACCTCTATTCTTCCCCTCCCGGTGGCAGCCAGTCTCGCACCCGCCAAAGCACTGCATCATCAACCAGGGCTTCCTCTCGCATCAATCATTCGTTTGCGAGAGGTCATCCTGATTATGTTTTCGCAAACATCCGGGGTTACGAGAACCTGCCCCCTAACCAAAGTCGCGGTGAATACTCTGGGTCCGGTGCTCGTGGGAGCAGCTCCAGCTCCCAGGCTCATCGCCGGGAGAAAGACTCTGAGAGACGCCGTTGACGCAGCTGGCGACGATGGGTGAGTTGTCATATCACATTAGGTCAAAGACACATATTGATTGCATCCCATTCCTCTGACAGCCAGGCTACGCTGCGAAAGCGAACAATTGTCGTGAAGAATTGGACGATAGACTTGCGGAAGGGGATATAACGATATTCGGAGAGAGTGCTGTGATGTAAGAGTGAATGCAGTGTCTAGCATACGAAGAACAGGTCGGGGTAGACGATCGTCTGTAGCGATGAGGAGCGTAGTGTGATATAATGCGGACGTACGGCAGGATAGGGCGGGTCATGCAAAGCGATAATGACGAGATTTATACACACCTCAATGTGTCGAGGCACAGGACTTCCACAAGCCGCCGCTTGCTAGATAGTATCACATCATCACTACGTTCTCCCAAACTCGTGTACTACTTGTTGCTGCCCTACCTGCCTACAATGGTCCGGATAAGGGGTGCCACACCCGTTTGTCCGTTCGGCTAGTATAACTGGTCTGAAATAGATCTCATAATCTCGATTGCGGCTATGGCTGCTTATAATTCTCCGAAACAACTCGAGGCAGTTTACATCCGATACATGTTCTATTTCGGACTACACTCAGAACTTTTGATTCTCGCAGTCGTTGACAACTGATACTCAAGTGATAGAACTTCTGCTATGTGCACCAAGGTGTGTTCAGCTCGTGGCTGGGTTACGAGATTCTTGTGCAGTATGACTTGGGGGGTCACCTTGATAAACTTGCTTGTGTGGGGCTCGTTCGGAGGTCCGGCTTCTCTCGCTAAGACCAGCCAAGCGACGACGACGTGGTCAGTGCGTTGCACAGCAAAAACCAACACAGTCCTTTGACTATGAGGACACCCGTTCGCAAGCTCGACTCATATGAGAGTTACTACCTTTGTTGCGTTGTTCTGGTCATATAACGAGATAAGTCGAACATAAGCGGCATATCAAGCTTGATTCTTTTCGAAATAGCGTGGTTCCGATTGATGCAAGGGAGCCCCAACTATCTCGCTTGTCGAGTCATAGCCTTAAATCTCGGCTTGTACGACCGCTATCAGACGTTCCCCATCTCGCAGATTTGAGTCGCTGATCGACTGAGTCGACATACAGACCAAACCCGACCGTAGGACATGAGCATACTGGGTGACACAAAATGGTGGACAGGTCGAGAATGGGGATACACACCTGTGAACAGCAGAGATACGCGAGGAGCCAACGTGAGTTGCACTTCAGCTTCACCGGCCTTGTGTGATGGGAGAACAAGCTGACCTTTGCCTTACAGTATTCCCACCTGCGCTCTGTGCTATCACATTACCTACCCTCCGTTATTGTCCTCATCCTGGGCATAGCGATAGGTATCAACTTCCCCCTCTACCTATCGGTCTACACCCGTCGACCGTCAGACGACATCTCCCTCCTCCCACATACACTACCACCACCTCCACCACCTTCCACCTCTCTCAGTCTACTCTCACACCTCCCCGCACCAGCCGAACCGATACCCAATATCGTCCATTATGTCTATGGTCTTGCGTCAGAGCCACAGCCTGATTTCCCGTATTTTGCATATCTGGCTATGCGAAGCGCGATGACGGTGTTGAAGCCTGATAAAGTGATGTTCCACTGTATTACGGAGCCAAGAGGATATTGGTGGGATAGAGTGAAGGATTGGGAGGGTTGGGAGGCTGATTCCAGTGTGAAGAGGGGGGAGGTGGAGATTGTCCAAGCGAGGGATGTCCAGTGGATAGGAAGTGATAGGAGACCTGTCAAGCATGTGAGTGAGCTAGTCGCCGCAAGGTCAGTCTGACATCACAGGAGCTGACCACCAAGAGCCACTCAGTTCGCTCACAAAGCAGACATAATACGGCTGGAAGTGTGAGTAACTCTTTCTCGTTGGCGGGACGGCTGTCGTCCTAATGGCAAGTGTTGATAAATCGTTTTAGCCTCCTCGAGCACGGCGGTATCTACCTCGATATCGACACATTCGTCCTTCGACCATTCGCTGACTACTCCCTCCTACTCCACGACACTGTCTTAGCGATGGAAGCTCGTGAACTCTCCTTCTTCCATGGTTTACAGTCGGACGACGAGATGGAACCGAAGGGTTTGTGTAATGCTGTAATCGTCGCTAAGAAGGGGTCCAAATTCTTGAAAAGGTGGTTGGATACCTATGAAGTGTTCAGAGAAGATAAGTGGACCGAGCATTCCGTGGTGAGTCGCAAAGTGATGTGCGTCCGAAGCAATCGAGAACTGATGCTAAGAGGCGATATCAGGAGATGCCTTGGACTTTAGCCAGGATGTATCCGACATTAGTAACTGTTCTATCCGAACGGGCTTTCTTCTGGCCATTGTGGACCGAGGACCACATTCATGCCGTGTATGAAACGAAGGAGTATGACTTTGAAAAGTCAGGTCAGCTAGCGTGAGTGTTTCGACGATTTGACTGATACGCAAGCAGCTTCAGGGACAAAGAGTGTATTGAGTACATGTCCGGGGGGCGAGAATCAAGGTACTCAAGCTGATAGACATTATGGCTCTCACAGCTATCACGCGTGGGAATCCAAAGCTCGCTCTCACCTCTCTAAGCTCGACCCAGCCACAATCAACAAGATTGACTCCTCCTTCACACGAATGGCACGTCGGTTCCGAGAACCTGACGAGGAGAGACGGTGGTTGTCTGCTGGTCAAGTGGACGGTAGCGGTAGTAGAACGGAAATCGAGATTGGAGCAGAGGAAACCGAGCTGGAGGAGATTGAAAGTCCGACTGCGTGGAGAAGACGTATCACCAGGGAAGCTGTCAAAGTGAATCGATGACAATGCCGCAAACATAGACGATATAAAAACAGTAAGTTCTAGCATAAACATTGTATGGCATAAAGCATTCGACATGTATCTTCTCGCAATGCGTCTACACAACGGTTCGTTCCTCGGCTCGAGTCCATGTTGTCAGCCAAGAACAGAACTCAAGCTGTTTATAGCGAGCGTACGATTGACTTTACATCGAGGTACGGAGCCATGATGGGTTGGTACCTGTTACAACGCAAAAGGGGAAGTATGACGTCCAGCAATGATGATAATGGAATTTACAATTAGGTGGGGCTTAGCACGACGTCACTTCTTCCGAGCTAATGGTAACGAGATCCCCCCCTCTTGCCTCTCTACGACAGTATGTCACCCACCACTCTTTGCAAGTTTGCGAGAGGGCTTTTAATGAAACGCATGGTTGGATGGTGACATTTCTTTTCCACAGAGGTGTGCCTGCAGGATAAGTTTGCACCGGTTGTCTCGAGTTACAGCGATGGATGTTATTGCATTGTGTTTCCCTTTTTCTCTTTTTCCTTTGGGGGAGGGAACTGCCAATGACGTCAAAAGCGTCATACTTGGCAATTGGGCTGCACGACACTCTCCTTTCATCACCACATCACTGAGCACCACTCTGTGCTACAGAGCGTTTCGTCCAGCAAGGAACATGAAAGCGTGAGCGACGATGCATGTGCTGAGCGTCCTGGATGTATGGTCTACGCTCAAGAGAATCTATCCACGATCTATCACGCTCGCTCTGAGTCGTACACCTATCCGTCCGTCGATCAGTGCCTACGTGTTTTGTTGCAGACGCGTCACAAAGACCAGACGCCATAGACGTAACGATTCAAAGAACGCCACCGTCATTTGACACCGGAATTTTCTCTTCCTTCTTTGTGGGACCTTGATCGCGAACACACCCCTTGAGACACTGGTGATCTGATAACTCTCTCAATTCGCTGTGTGCACTGGATGATACTGTGCATTCTTCATTAGTGGTAGTTAGTGTTGTGACACACCCAACCCTTCGGTTAGCTCGTATATTACCAAATCAGGTTTGTAGCTGAGGTAGAGAAAATCTCCGAACAACACTGTAATTTGATTTGAATTGAGATTCCAAGCCACTCGTAGCGTCATCGCTCTCCACGCACCTGGGTACACCCTCCTCCCACATAACGTTTCGTCCTTTTCACACTGATCGGTCAGCGACATCATCATCCCCCCATCACGCCCGTCTCTTCACCTCGTTCACTATCATACATCTCACCCAAATTGGCATACGTCTTTATATCCTCTTGCTGCAAACAACTCCGACAATAGATATACATACATACATACAGACAGTCAGACAGACCACACCAGGATCCTTACAAATTACAACAGACAAACAGAAGCGGTCCTAAGACGGAGGAGAATAAAAAAACCCGGCACAAGTGGTGAGTGCCCTAGTGACGTCAATGACATAACGAGTCCTTTGGGATGGATGGAGCGAACGAACGCACACCGTTTCATACATACACTTCGACTGTTCACCTCTCATGCTGACTTAATCTCACTCCCTCCCTCCATCACTTGCTACTTTCTTTCTCTTCCATATTTGCATACGATTCGTCTTCGTACATCGAAATAATCGAACATCGACCACGACTCACTCACAATCAACGCCTCTGGACACGTTTGCTTTGGTAATCAATCAATCATTCATTGAAACCGCCCATCGATATTGGTCATCATCATAATAACAGAACACAGTTCCAACTCATAATCCTCATCTCAACGCGCATCGCTAGATTCACTCAAAGCCGCATAATCGACCGCCACTCCCCCCATCGTTTCGTTTTCGTATCGTAGCATCTCGAAACCCAAGAGACACTCGTCACGATCTCACCTTTTACGGTATCCCACAGGTCGTCAGCATCTACCCCTCTATCTGACCACGCATCAGGTTCAACTTCATCGCCAATCTCCCCATCGGTTCTGGTTCCATTATCAGACAATAGCATCGATCCCTCGTCTCTGTCATCTGTCACTGCTCAACAGTCACAATCACAACCACAGTCACAGTCACAATCGTTACTAGACGCTGTACAAGTACCTGTTCATCCTACTCAACAGCAGGACGAAGATTATCGCATAGCTATTGAAAAGTTGGAAAACGCCAACTTGCAAGACGGGATGTTGTCAAGCTTTAAACGTGAGTTACTCGATCCTATCTTGGCATTATCGTTGCTTGGTGAGATGGCAATCGAGCGCATCTATCAAGGGTTTGATGTCACTTTTTGATCTTGTGAACTGCCCCTTTGTTTACAAACCGCACGGTCCTTCATTGGTCATGTTGATCGAGTATGACGAAATCGGTGGTCCGTGCTGTAACAACCTTCCTTTTGTGCTGGTCTGTGCTTCAACATGACCACCCTGCTGTTGCACGTTCATGCACATTTTGTTCTCTTCCATCATCATAATCCTCTTCATCATCGCGTCTGCCAGAGTCTCCCATCCCTACCACTATCAATGCTGTCACAATGCCATACTGCTCTCCCGCGCTCGGTACACTTGCTGCTGTTTCTTCATCATCGACATTCCTACCTTCTCCGGCGAAAGCTCTTTCTCCCATTCTCACTCCAATGCCTCCATGTACATCATCAGGAGGAAAGCTGACTTCTCCTCCTTTACCTACTACTCGTCGATCTAAACCTCAACCAATGCCTATACCGATACTCTCGTCTTTGTCGCATCAATGTCGAACTCGATCTACATCACCTTCCTCTCCTGTTCGTCCACTTCGTCCTCTCGGATTGACAACGCCTTTTCGATTTCTTGGGCATAACGATTCAATAGAAATCCTTCGACACGGCAAACACGCTCAGCAAGCGTCACCTAGCCCTCAACAAGAGGTCAAGCAAAGTACAAGTTCAGGGCAGAGATCATCAAAGACCACTCAGGCGCAAACTCAGGCTCAGCCGTCACAGTCACAGTCACAGTCACAGTCTCAGGCTCAGGCTCAACAAGCCTACTACAACAACAACGACATGCACAACCAAGGACTTGCCGCGGGCAATGGTGAGTTTCATTATCGTCTGTATTGTGCGCACCACGCTGATAATAGTTCCAGCTCAACCTCAAGCTTCCAACTCTGCAAGTGGAAAGGCCCCTATGGTCTCTCCCAATTACCGAGAAGAGGCTGAGCGAATTGTCGCTGATGAGAGGGCGCAAAGTGAAAAGATGCCCGTCTATGAGGTGAGCGGTGGTGCTGGCCACTACCAAGGCCTTTGACTGACGTCATATCACTAATCTACGCGATCAGGGTCTGGAAGGTTACACGTTGATAGAGAAGATGGGTGACGGAGCCTTCTCCAATGTGTACAAAGCTGTGGAACGCAAGACTGGTCGCAAGGTTGCAGTCAAGGTTGTCCGCAAGTATGAACTCAACCACTCACAGGTGAGATTGATTTTCGTTTTACTGCCTAACTACCGATCGATATGGTCGAATCACACCCATCGCTCCTATTGGAGGTTGCTCTTTTCCCCCTGTTTCTATTTTGTAGTTTCTAACCCGCTCTTTGCCATCTCCCGTGCCCTGGCCAGGCCGGGATCAAGGTGGTGAAGAGCTTTTACAATCTTTCCTTTCGTTTCTCACCTTCCCACTGGTATGGTGGAGTAACAAGCAACTGTTCCGCAACCTCCATAAGAGCGAAGCCGATCTGCCGACCTATCGATACCGTACTTTCTCGAGAAAGTGCGGTGGTGTGCAAGGCGACGAACAGATGAGAACCGCGACTGACTTTCGGGGCGTACTTCGTTCCGTTGTAGAACGGCAACAAGCATCTCAACGCCAACTTCAAGAAAAGGCCAAGGGTAACAGAGGTTCGTTTTTCTTCCGCTCGTTGTTTTGTTTTTTTCGTTTCGCCGTGTCCGTTCGACATCAGTCGTTCGCTACGTTTAGTCTAATATAGCTTGTTGTGTTGTTTCTTCGTCACTTGCGGTCGCTGGCCCATGAGCGTCGGGAGTCTTTTATATACCACCCGTAGCCATTGGTCACACACGGTCCTGTGACCAGTGCTGCCCTATCGGTGTCGTTATGTTGTAGGCCCTCATCCCAGCCCCAGCCGTGTACATTCATCATCCCACCGTCTGTGTTTGACATGTCTACGACGATTGTCTCTGTGTGCTTCTGGATCCCAAGCTGACCCGTCGTTCAATATTGTAGCGTGCCAACATCCTCAAAGAGGTTCAAATCATGCGAGGTATCGATCACCCTGGAATCGTCAAGCTCCTTGGATTCTTCGAGAGCGATGAGCATTACTTCCTCGTCTTGGAACGTGAGTGTGCTGCCGGACTCCCGTCCCGATCCGGCGCTGATGGATAATGTCACAGTGATGGAAGGTGGTGAACTCTTCCACCAGATCGTCAAACTCACATACTTCTCGGAGGCGTTGTCGCGGCACGTAATCCTTCAAGTCGCTGAGGGTATCAGATACCTTCACGAAGAAAGAGGTGTTGTCCATCGGTGAGTTGCGACATAGCCGCATCGACCTGTTTCATTGTGGTTGACCCGGAAGTCAGTGATATCAAACCCGAGAACTTGTTGTTCGAACGTATTCCCATTATCCCTGCCCGTCAACCAATACAACGACCTTACGACGAGGAAAAGGAGGACGAGGGCGAGTTCCGAGCCGGGATCGGTGGTGGCGGAATCGGCCGGGTGAAGATTGCCGACTTCGGTCTTTCCAAGATCGTATGGGACGAACAAACTATGACTCCTTGCGGTACCGTCGGTTACACTGCGCCCGAAATCGTCAAGGATGAGAGATATAGCAAGAGTGTCGACATGTGGGCTCTGGGTTGCGTACTGTACACCTTGTTGTGTGGTTTCCCTCGTGAGTCGCTCACTCCACGATAAGCATCTGCATGGCAACTGACAGAATATCATAGCCTTCTACGATGAGAGTATCAACGTATTGACCGAGAAGGTTGCCCGAGGATACTATACTTTCTTGAGCCCTTGGTGGGACGACATTTCCACATCTGCGAAGGATCTGATTACACACCTTTTGTGTGTTGACCCTGCCCAGCGATACACCATTGACGAGTTCTTGGCTCACCCTTGGATCAAGGTGAGTAACTCTGCTTCACGTGATCGAGTCGGTCAAGCTAATATTCCTGATAGGAGGCTCCATCCGCTGCTCCTCCTGCTCCTACACCTCGAGCACCTCCTGTTGCTGGCGGCAATGCGCCTCTCGACTCTCCACTATTGGCCTCGATGCGTGCTGGCAACCGCGAAGGCAGGTCTCCCGGTATCGGTGCCCTCAAGGAGGCCTTCGATGTCACGTACGCCGTCCACCGTATGGAAGAGGAGGGCGCCAGAAGACGAGCATACAACGGTCCAGGCGGTGCCGGAACCCGAGGATTCTTACAGGGTCTCAACGAGGAGGACGAGGACGAGGACGAGAACGCTCAGCTCGAGGAAGCGAGACGGAAGCATGGTGAATTGGTGGCTCGACAAATCCAAGAACATCGAGGACGAGCTGCAGCCAACGCTGCTGCTGGCATCAAGGAGCAACCTGTCCAACATTACGCTGGTCGTGGTGGTGCCAACAGGCGTGAAGCCGAGGCGGTGCTGTACGATGGACGAGCGGGACAGAGGGATAGAGGACGAGGTGGGCAGGCTGCAAAGTCAGGCGCAGGATTCGATCTCGACCTCAACAATGCGACATTATTGGGGAGGAGAGGGAAGAAGACGGCGCCAAGTCCTTTGGCACAAGACCCAACTAATGCCGGATCGCCTATGAGATATTAGATAGTGTGAATGATGTGTAGTAGATCATATGTAAGATTAGGAGTAGTCAGTCGTATTTATAAAGCTAGTAGCAATCCTTCAGACTCTTGTCTCCATTCCTTCTAGTCCTTCCTCCTTTGGCTTCAAATATATATCACGCCCTTCGCTCTAGCATATATAATTACCATGATGGCGAGTTGACATGATACTGTCGCTCGTCGAGAGCGAGATGAATGTATCGCATACAGTAGCCAGTTATTCCAGTTGCAGACACATGTGCTGTTTGTCCGGTCTTCCGGCTAAAAACGAGCCCTTGTACCGGTGCGAGTGAGGCTACAACATGCTACAGTCAACATTCGATGTTCGCATTTGATACCTACTTGTTGAATGGTTCAATCGTTTTGATCCATCGACAACCATTAGCGCTGAACAAAGGAGCAAGATGAAGGCATTCCAAGTATCTGAACACGCACATCCGAGCAAAATCAAAGTGTGAGCTTGGCGCTGAGGGGACCCTTCGCCTCTCTCACTCAAAAACAGCAGAGTGCTGACGATGACTGTCTGCACAATTCACTGCCTATCGCTATAACTCTGGTACATCCTCTGTTTCGCCGATACCGTCGACGTGATCACAGCTCGGAGATACCGAGTCCTAAAGCGGATCCTAAGAAAGGACAAGTATTAGTCGACGTCTATGCTGCCGGTCTCAACTTCTTCGAGTGAGTGGTGATTATCTCATTGTAACTGGTTGGGCACCGTCTCCGACACTCTACTCTGGTGTAGAGGTTGAGTCCGATGAACGGGTCAGACTGAGTGCCAAGTCATTCTCGCAAGAGATGATGGTGTTCATCTTTCGTCTCGTCGAGAATCTTGTATCGGGGGTAACAATCGCTGATCAGATCTCTGGCTTGGCTATAGTATCCTCCAGTCACAAGGGAAATATCAAAGTGAGCAGGATATCTACCCCACATCCTACTTCTGACAGATGTATCACTTGTAAGGGGATGATTGACCTTGTTACTTGATTCGCTCGTCTGCAGCTCAACCGCCATTACCATTCGTACTTGGCTCAGAGTTGGCGGGGGTTATATCCCCCGACTCGGAGTTACCAGAGGACTGTCCATACTCTCCAGGAGGTGAGTTGTATACGTCCCCAATCTGTATCACGGCCACCATCATTGGACAGCATAACCTTCAGCGTTTGTTTCCCGGACATTGCAAGCACCCTCTTTGTCTTGCACGAGCAGGAGTACCTCTTCGATTTATGCTGACTTGTATTCCTACCTTCATCAGATCGAGTATTCGGCTACGCACAAGGAGCATATGCAGAACAGGTAGTGGCGGATTGGAGAGCCTTGATACCTGTTCCTGAAATTCTGAGCTTGGAAGAAGCGGCGACCGTGTTCTTGTGAGTGTACCGGAGTCGATGGAACGGAACACACGATAGATCGGGTCGGGCAGAGACAGTGCAGTAATGGAGAAGGGGGCACCAAGGCAGAGTTGAAGGAGAGGGACAAGCGTGAACTGACCATTGTTGCTTCACCCTCGGTAGGACTATCACGACGAGCTATGCAGCAATTGTCGATCGAGCACAAGCGCAGGAAGGTGGGTCTGTTGTGATTTATGTGCGTCAAGTCACACTAATCCCGTTTGATACATTTGTCATTCAGGCGAATGGGTTCTCGTCCATGCAGGTGCTGGAGGGGTAGGTTTGGCAGCTTGTCAAATCGCCAAAGGTGAATACAGTTTATCTCAGCATTAACAGCTCATATCAACTGACGTGAATCATCCTTACTCCCTTTCGTTTCCTGTTATGGTAGAGCAAGGATGTAAAGTCATTGCGACAGCTTCGTCGGAGGAGAAGAGGAAAGCGTGTATAGACTATGGAGGCGCGGATGAGGTTGTAGATTACACCAAGAAGGATTGGCAGGTAAGTCCAGAGCCGGAACGGTGCTGTTCTATCCCTTTCGCGCAGCTATGTCCTGATCGCAGCCATCTACAGAACGAGGTCAAGCGTATCACGGGCGGCGAAGGCGTGAACGTTGTATTTGATCCTGTTGGTGAGTCAAATCGTCACTCGTCGTACTTTAGCAACTGCCCCAATCATATGGCGCAAGGCAAGGAAGAAGACGAGAGAACTGACGTGCGCCTTGGTTCGTAGGAATGATAATACCGAGCTTGAAGTGTGTTGCTTGGAATGCAAGATTAGTAGTCGTGGGATTCGCTGCGGGATCGATCGAGAAGGTATGTCCCATCGAGATCAGTACATCAGATAGTAGTATCGCTAGCTGATGTCCGACTAACTCAGATACCGGCAAACCTGTTGCTATTGAAGCAAGTAGCGGTGACAGGTATCTTTTGGGGCGGAACACAAGGTAAGTGGCTCTATCCTACCGCACACATCGGAAATTTTGGGCTGTCTCATGGTGGATTGAAGCTGACGGTCGTAAATTCTCCTTACAGTGAAAGACCCAGCATCTGTGTTCCGGGTGACTTTTGCAGTCCTCGATCTTCTCTCGTCTGGGAAAGTCAAGCCAGTGTTGTACGATAAGATGTACAAGGGGTTAGAGACGGTCAGCGAGGGCTTGGGAGATATCGAACAGAGAAAGGTTTGGGGAAAGGCGGTAGTGAGGATCAGGGACGGAGCTGGAAGTAAGGGCTCAGATGAGGATGAGAAAGTCAGGGCGAAGTTGTAGATGGTTATGGAAATGGACCATATACGCAGCTATAAGAGCCATGGAAGGCATAAGCTGCAACATGAAGATGAAGAGGTCTGCTGTGACCAGGCTGTACTGTGTTATAGCCCGAAGGACAGTTTATGATGGTATACACAGTGTGCGTTTTGATGCCCGCTATACTACCTTCTGTTCACTCCGGCGACACGAGGTCCGAGCGTTCCCGGCGGTGGTGCCTTGTTCATCGTCCGCGGGGACTCCACAGGTTACTCAACTTTACACGATCACCGCACAATACCTATATCGATCAACCATCTCTTCCATCTCTTCCAACCTCGACACACCTTCTCCCAAACGCAAAGAGAGCAAGTAGGAACGATGCCTAGACCCAATAAGAGAGTATTGAGTGAATCGGATGATGGAGAGGGACAAGGGAGTGACGGAAGTGTAGGTGTTTTCACTTTCGTTTGTTGAGGATAGGGGGAAAGGCTAATTTGGTATCATATCCGTTGCGGGTGTGCAGATCGATCCCCCTGCGAAGACGAAGAATGCGACTGTGAAGGATGAATCAGGTGGAGCGTCAAAGAGCAAAGTGAGTGAGGGCCTGGCTATTGCTCTAATCTCATCTGGCTATCGATCTCTTTCGTTTCATCGTCAACTGCTTGCTATCTTGTAATAAACGAAGCGTAATTGTCGCGCTGATCATTTCGATTGTATAGAAATCACGCCCGTCCGAGAACAGCGGTGCAGCATCTGTCGCAGTAGAGGAGAACGAAGAAGGCGATGAGTATTTCAAGGTATGTCTGGCTCTCAGTCCCTGTCTCTGACTAAGATCGAGCGAGAGTTTCCTCCTCATTCACCCGTCTATGCCCGATTGGTTATTGACTTCCTAAACCCTCCCCGCCCACAGTTCTCTGAATATCGCCGCTTGACAGTACGCACGTTCAAATCCAAGACACTAATCGATATTCGTGATATGTACAAAGACAAGACGACGGGGGCTACGAAACCCGGCGCAAAAGGGATCAGTCTAACCCCAGAACAGGTGAGTAAGGTCACTGGGCGATCGTAGTGTTCCCCTTCTGCATTCCACATGAAGACAAATGTAAGGCTTTACGTTGAGGGGGATGATCAGTCTCAGTTAGACGGTTTGGGACGGCCGAGGGTCGCTGGAACATGAAGACGAAGAGGAAGCGAGGTCCAGCAAGTGATGCAAAGAGCTGATATGTAAAACGAATCAGTGGGATCTGCTCAAGAGTAATATTGCCACAGTGGACGATATGGTCGCCAAGGTCAACGAGAAGTAAGAGGAAGGCTGCGCAACGAGAGGGTCGCGCAGGCGGAGACCAGGTGATGGAAGTGCTGTAGTCTTCCATAAGTAATTTGTCTCCTCAGATTGCCTTGTTGTATTCGCTCAATGCCTGACTACTGAAGCAATGCGACGTAACCAATCCCGATGATCGGTCTTAATCCTCATTCAGCATTCACTCTTGCATACCGTGTCACGAGACTAACTCAAACTCAACCAAACGTGCCCGATTTTGACCCTAGCTCACCGGGATCAGTCAATTGACCCGTGCGACTCTGTCATCTCCGCTTTCTGGGTCCCCTCTCCTCCTCTAGTCCTCTTCTCAGAACAAGACATGTTCTCGGCTCGCTCATCATCTCCAGCCGGAGTCACCAAAGGCAAGAACATCAGTCCGCTGTCGTCCATCAACAACCCGTCAGCATGATCTATGGGGTGTTCAACATCCACGTATTCGCTCTTGTCAGCTTCATCGAGTGAACCTCTCCGTGTTCTGAAGGACTGGAGTGGCGTTTCGACATGCACAAAGTCGATGTCGACGAAGTCTGTATCAGACTCGCCGAGAGACCGGACCTCCTCCGCTGCTTCTCCGTCGCTCCGATATCCTCCCTCTGCATCATGGGCATTTCCTTGAGAGGGTCGATCTCGTTTCTTCCATGGATTCAAGCCCAAGCGATCAAGCCTTGAACGGGCATCGGTGTGTAATCCGACTGGTAAAGAATGTTTTCGGGTTGTAGTAGGACCTGAACCTCCAGTTCTCGTATCTCCATAATTGTTTTTCGAGGTTGGGGTGGGGGCAGTAGCAGCTCGAGAAATAGGGTGAATCCTGCTGTTCTCGCCCTGGGCAGATTGAGAGTCAGCTTTGGTGGCGACGGAGGAACGATTTTCAGAGCGATTTGTCGACATGGTATCGTGTTTTGTATGAGCAATTTGTATTTGTGAGTTCAGTGTCCTGTTAGGGTAATATTGATTGCCTGGTTTGGAAGTGGATAAGAATTAGAGAAGAACGAGACTTTGAAGGAAACAATTTCGTTCAACCAAGTATTTGTAAGTTACGGTGTCTTTTACCATCCACGCGAAGGTCATTCTTGACTCAGCTGACGATCTGAAACGCTTGCAAATACGATACCATTCCCTTTCTACTTTATCACTGTACACAGCACAGACACAAAGGACGCAGAGTCATGACGTGCAACGCACGTTCTTGTCGTAGCGTCATCAGTCCAGTCGTTATTCAGTGTCAGTGTCCGGTCATCCTTGGTCGATTGGGGTGCAACCCTTTTACGTCTCGACAGTATGACAGCGGTGCGTTTAGCTCACAGAATCAGTCCTGTCTTCGCTAGCTGCTACGATACTTACGATACGAGTGTGGTCGGCAGATGTATCATGAAGCCACGGTCTCTGTAACTGTTCGTGCAGCCTAAAGCATCGAACACCATAACATAAATGACATCACGAAACTACTCCTACCCAAACCGAATCAAGCACTTGATCCGTCGGCTCAAGCGCGCCAACTTCGCATTAGTTCCTCCTTCTGTTATCCTCTTTCCTTGACCTTCTTCCACTGGGGTTCATCGAGGGCCGGAAGAGCCTATCGTCCGTCAACATGGGCGGAGCCGTTCCTATCTCGGGTTCAAGGACCGAGAACCCCATCTTGTTCGCTTCGGCGAACGGGCTCTCTCCTCCTTCGCTAATGGGCGAGTTGAGGTCCAGGTCGTCTGCAGAGTCCCATACTACAACTGCATCGCGTGCTTCTTCGTCATTCAGATACCCTCCACCACCATCGAGGGGTCGTACGTATTGTGAAGTCGGGGCGGGGCGTGAGCTTTTATTCTCCCGCCTCCTTGCAAATGCGCTTTCGATGTTGCCACTTTGAGTTCGTGAGATTCCGACAGACGGCATGTAGCCCCCTGGAGGCTGGGCTGACGAGTGCGATGTCGAAGTTTGCGAACGAGGAGGTGCAGAGTGTTCGTGGCGAGAGGGACGGGAAGAGCCGCTCTGCCTTCCGGTAGAGTGAGTACCGCCACTCCTCCCAAGGGTCGAAGCAGAGGTCGACTCGTGCCCGGACGAGGATCGGTGCTGCGGTTTGAAATACGATGACATTTCGCTTTTGTTTTGTAAAAGATACGTTACGCACAGTGTGTATCTGACCACCGGAAAAAAGGGGGAATTCTGTTGACAATACAGTACGAATGAGAAGAGATGGAGAAAGAGAATAGCGATGGAAATCATTTTGCCCAACCGTGTTTTGTACTACAGTACAAAACAGCCCACCACCCGCTAGTGACCTCAAACGATCCACGCAACTCCGACCCTCCTCGAAAGGGGGATACAGCAAAGGGTGACATGATGAGTTATGACCTCATCGTCCCAGACAAGGGACGTCTCTCAATACACACCATCCTTTCATCGCCAGGCTGATTAGTCGAGGATGACGGCACGTCAGACTCATCCTACGATACTTCGCGACGGGGTGGACGGATAAAGATCAACGACGCATCGCCTTTGAGCCTGCCCTCCGTGTACTCGGTACTCGGTACGAAGACAGCTGCATTGGGTGGTGTATACTCTAGCTAGCTCTATGCTCACTTACCAAGACCACAACAATATTAATACACTCTGCTACGCCCCGATTCCTTCTACATACACAATACCGTCATCTCCTGCTTGACGGAACCCCACTCGCTATTTCGTTCCGCTTTCGTCTGTTCCCAAAACCAAACCACGCGTTAGCAATTCCCCTCTTTTTACTTCATCTGTGTCCTGACGCCATTCTTTTACTCACACGAACGATTATCACCCTTTGGTCATCGATCATCACACCATTTGACCAACCCCCATAATCCTTTCTGACTTCCCTAAACGATAAACTACTCCTGACGTCGTCTTTCCATATCCTCCTCTTCTCCAAAACACTCTCATGATCAATCACTTTGACTGACCAATCTTTCTCTTTGATTGCGGAATCCATGAAATTAATAAGTTCCGGCTCTGTAGCTTGCTCGCGACGGATGTTGAACGGTGAGAAGTCGAGTAGGTGAATATCGGATCGTCGTGGTGGGGAGATAAATTCCTGTTCATCCCGTTCAGGATCGGACATGCTAGGATCTTCGGAAGAGGGCCATCCAGTATGGTTCTCTGATCGGATCGCAGGAGTCAACGAGATAAATCGATAGCCAGAGCAAGAGCAGACCTAAAAGAGTACCGTTACAAGCGTCAGCTTTCAAACTCTGATGATGGTATATGACCTTCGACTCACCCAGTTGCGCCGCCGCATCACTCGATCCAACATCCTCGCACCTTTCTCTCCCCAATCTGCCCAGACAAAAGTCCGCTCCACACCCCGTATTCCTAGACCATCTTCATCTCCCCCGTTTTCCCAAGCCTTTCTCAGTCTGTCTTCGCCCTGCTCAGCGAGGTCGACCAACGTTTCTCTGAGCACGAAGAGTTCGTACGATTTGCTGGTCATCTCGTTCATAATTGGAGGGCCTTCCGTGATTGGTTCTCCTACTTTCAGTTCGAACACCAGTACTCCCTTTGAGGGATCTTGCGTGAATGCTTTCCGCTTGTTGAGGGTCGGTCCAGAATCTGGACTTCGAGGAGGGAAGGCAGGGTCGGGTCGAACATTGAACGCACCGACGAGGACGCCCGGTGCGAATCTGGGTAATTCCAGCTGAGCGAGCATAACGGGTCTAGGCGTCGTATCGTCCATATGATCAGCGTCGAGAGGCTGGACGGGAATGATAGTGTGTGTAGGATCAGGAGCGAATGAGTATATTTGAATGACAGGTGCGAAGACGTTTGCAAAGTTGTTGGCAAGTGATCTGGGTTCGGCAGGTAGAACGGGGGAGATGTTCGAAGTGGAGGTGACCATGAATGTGGTTGGGGTGAGTAGGGCAAGTGAAGAGAACCAGCCGTTTTCGGGGAGGGACAGACGCTAGATGTTCGAAAGTCAGCAACGACACCCGGATCACGCAGCAACACCTTGATGGAATCGATTGCACTCACCGCTAGAACTCTGCCTGTCTTCCAATTCCACGCTACGATCTCTTCCTCGTGTCCAAGGTTTCCTAATGCCCCAATGCCTAGGCCCAACCCGGCTAGAACCCAAGGTGGCGCAAACTTCGCAACCAAAACAACGAGCGTATCTCCCATGACCTGTAACAGCTGGCTAGTCTGCATTATAACTTGCGTGAAAGGTGGGAAGTCGAGTATCGGCATGCTGGCAAGTGGATGAGGTGTGAATGTGGACATCGTCAAGAGATGAAATCGATGAGTAGGAGGTGACCGAGATTCGTCATTTGCATCGGGGCTAAACCGGAGTAAATCAAAAAGGTTTAGTGGAGATTTCATTTTGGTATGCGTGACGATGGGAGGAGACATACCGGTACTCGCTGACGACGATGAGATCTTGTGTTGGGTCCATCGTGAGATCAGCAATTGGGAAGGACATCTTGGCTGATTTCGTAGGAACAGGCGGATCCTCGAGATCTGGGTCATCTGCTGATGGTAATGGTATCAACCGAATGGTCGTCGGCTAGGACACAAAAAATATAAGAATTAGCCCAGCGTCGTTTTGTCTGGTCGACGGTCGAGTTACCCGACTCACTTTCTCCGCATCATCTTCTGTGAAATCGTCACACATCAAGAAGATCCCCTCTTGCAATTCGTACACTCCAGCTGTACCTTGGACTTTAAAAGTTCTCTTTTGCACATGATCCATAGTCTCCCATCTCTTTTCTCGCGCACGAAGCGCCTCGTTCTTCTCAGCAGCTGATACCGGTCCTTGCCCTCCAGCAATAAATGGAGGTGGCGTTTTTGGCCATGGTGCTAACGTGACGCTCGGGATAGAAGGTCGGAGTTTACCGGTGTGTGGAGAACGGAAAGCAAGTGTAGATGGAGTGGACGGTCGAGGTGATGAAGGTGGAGATGAGGCGGGGGACTGCGCAGCTGGTGTAGGTTCCCGAGGGAGGAGCTGGGTTGGGACGTCGAGATAGGCAGATGTCTCGAGAACAAAGAGGTATTGTATAGATGCAGAGTTGGAATGGATCTCGTGTAGTATTTTGCTTGTCTAGGAGCGTTCAACATCTCGATTAGCTTGGCGCCTCGTGTTTGGAGCCCATAGCGACGAGTACCAGCATTGAAGACTCACCCGTGATAGCTGTAGCCGATCAGTCAGATCCAGTAGTAAAAACAGCTGCTCCAATATCTCCTGTGGTAGACTTAACAAACTAGCTGGCGAAGGCGAGACTGCTGATCGTCGTCTACGTTGCTGCTGCTTGGCACCATTCTGTTCGGGCGAGGCCTGGGCTGATACTTCCAGCTCCATGTCGGTCGAGGTCTACCTTGTAGTTCGGGAACTGAAAGCAGGTGTCCAGATCTTGCCAGAGGACGCCAAGTAAAATGAGTAGATGTAGATTGTAAAAGTCGAACAGTGCTCACAGAAGTCGCGAAACGGTCGCGACGCAACCAACGTCATTCGCAAGTAATTACGTAATGAAATCGAAGGGTCGTCGAATGTTACTTGCCGTTGTTGCAACAAGCCGAGAAATCATTCCTTACTTTGTGGTATAACGCTTACAACTTACCTCGTTCCCTTGCATCGCAACACATCACACCGGAACGCAAATATGAACAACGACGCTGGATATACAGCTCCGGCTGGATCGTCAAAGAAATCGACTGTATACGTCTCTGGTCTAGCTCCTGAAGTGAACGAGGAACAGCTCTTACAGGCGTTTGTAACATTTGGTGAGTTGAATGTATAAGGCAGGAGACTGTGACGGGAGGCAGATGATGGGAGCAAGCATGGGAGGCGCAAATATCGTCAGAGAGGATTAGGACGAGCTGGCAGACTGTTCATCCCATTTTGGGACGAACGTCGAGCGAAGGACAAGCGCAGCATGGGGGGAACTTGGTCTCATGTATCTACAACGGATGACTGATGTGTGTTCTCAATCATGATAGGTGACATACTGGATATCAAGTTACCTCATGAGCCAAATCAGCGTCAGTGATCTCTCCCCTTTTTGTATGGCCCCCTATCAAATGGGTGTCTGATAGCTCGTTCCTGTCGCTGACCTTACTTCTTCCCTCCTAATTGCCTCCAACCTCTTCACCCTCAATATCTCATCTGTCGGCATCACCCATCCTATATCTCATCCTGACACCGACCTGGTCAAATCAAACCTATCAACGTCCTCCCATTGTATCATATCCCCGATATAGCCTCAAAACACCGTGGTTTCGCCTTCCTCACTTTCCAAAGCGCCTCGGACGCCCAAGACGCTATCGATAATTTCGACTTGAACGAATTACCAGGTTATCAAGGGAGGGGACGATTCTTGAAATGTAGTATTGCCAACCCGAACAAATTTAATAGTGAATCTGGGGGAAGTAACAAGTTTGATAAGCCAAGTGAGTACCGTACTTCACATCACCACTTCCACCAGTTTTGATACTGGGACGTTTACAATCTGATCTGAGTCGATCAAGCTAACGATTCGTTTTCTTTGCGTCTCCCACAGTTTGGGAATCAGAAGAATATCAACAAAAGTATGCGAAACCTTCAGGGGAAGAGAATGGCACAGCTGGAGGCGAAGCGGACGGACAAGAAGAAGACTCATAGACGAAGACTCATGTATAATACATATTGTATCCGGATCCCACTTGCACTGCACAATCAACACTTGCTCGGACACCGCAATGTTTAGACTGGAAGCACGATGGACTCGACAGAACAAAGCAAAAACTCGCATCACTGATCAAATAACTGCATCTGCTCGACTCTTGCTTACGCGGGCTGCCGCGACATCACCACATCTATCCGTCTCGACCAACTAGATCTTGACCAAACAATAAGGCACCTCGACATCCTCGTCGTTCTCGTCGTTGACCATAACCTCCACCAAGAGGTTCTTGGTCCATGGTGGGATCGCTTTCTTGCTGACAAGTTCGACGACCTCACTCATTTTCAGGCCCATTCGTTCGGCGGACTGCGATGAAAGCTTGAGCGTTAGCTACTTGCAAAATCGTGGTCAGGCGAACAACTCACCTTCTTCGGGGGGATGAAGGAAGACCATATCATCGAAACACCTGTTGAAACCATCTGCACCTCGAGGTTGTGCTTTTCCTTGAACCAATCGAGGAATTGCTGAAGAGTCGGGTTACCGTCAATCTCGAATCGGTCCCAAAGGGTCCATTCAGTCTCTCCGTACTGCACGACATGCACGTGTCAGCGCAGGGTATCATTGAACAAGGGCTAAGCAGCACGACAAACCTTTTGCTTGGCGGCAGCAATGGGCTCTGAGAAGCCGAAGAATGGAAGAGCAAGGTTGACGAAGCCGTTTTTGTAGTCTTCCAAGTTGTTCTTGCCATCGATCAACTGCGTAATCATGCCAAATTCAGCCAAGTCATCGTCGACTACGACGCTGATACTCACCTTGTACAGCTCCAAACAGACAAGACCAACAGCCAGGGCTGTAGTAGTAGCAATAGCAGGGATGATCTTTCCCGCAATCAACTTTGTCTTGTGCTTATCAGCCTGAGTGATGGCATAGTTGGCGGCTCGCAAGTTGGACGCAGCAGTGATGAAGTCAATGTGGTGATTGGAATCGTCGTCCTTCTCAAAGTCAACAGGCTGGAGTCGGAAGCCAGCAAGCGAAGCGGGGGGAGGAAGAGAAGCAACGATAGCGTCGACGTCCTCGTCGTCATCATCCTGAGCAACAGGCTCGTTCTCATTGACCTGGATCTTGACACCGCTCCTGGGAACAAAATCGGGGATGTTCATCGACTCCACAACCTTTCGGAACAGCGCGGGATCTCGCTCGCCCTTGAGTCCGTAGTTGAACGCGTGGAGGTTCGCACCGGCGATCAGGTACTCCAGATCGAGAGGCTATACAGCAGCGAATTAGTAAAGAGGTATGCTGGGCACGTGTAAAAGTAGCTCACGTTGTCAATGTTGAACTTGAGCGGGTCTGGAGCTCTCTTAGGACCGGACCAGAATGGAAGACCGTTGGAGTTCACCTGTTGAATGGTTCAGCATCGATCACCTGCCTGCTACACGAGGACACTCACCTGATCCTTGGGCAAGTTGAACAATAACTGCTTGATCTCGTTCACGTAATCCTGCTCGTACTGCAATCTCGCCCATTGGATGCACTCCTCGAAAGATCTTGGTCGCTCCTTCACCAAGTACTTCTCAATCTGTTTAAGTTGGTCGTGGTGTTGACCGGAAGACTTGAGAGTAGTCTCGACAAAGTTGGGCTGGGAAAGGTAGAGGTTGACAGTAGTGGGAGGGTTCACAAAGAGAGCGTCGAATGCTTCACGCGCCCACTGTTAGTGACAAAGGGATACGTCAGCACTGATCCATAGCCTTGACTAGTTGTGCTACTCACCTGGATAGTGTGCTCGATCGCATTCGGGAAGTTCTTGACAGTACAAGATGGGATGGACTTCTCGGGAGGATCCTGAGAGGAGGAGTATGACTCGGTGAGGAAGGGGACGACAACCTGGGTGTTCGCCTTGGTACCGAGGGTACCAGACTCGAGCAATGGCTTTTGGTAGAAGACACATCGTCGGTCCATATATTGACCTAAGAATGGCAGACAATGAGCGACACATCACAACCTGTGCTCAGTACAACTTACGAGCAGCAACGTTGTCAAGAGCGTTAGTCACTCCATCAATGGCGGCGAAGAACTCATCTCCATATTGTTCTGCGAGACAAGGGTAAGCCACAGCTAGAAGTCCCCTTGGGTGGACTCCACTCACGCTCGGTCTCCGCGCCCACTCGGTCTTGGTGCGCAACAATCTTCCCCTTCAAGTCCGGGTTCATTTCGGCAACAGCGGCCGCTGCACTCTCCGCCTTGAACTTGCCCACATCCTTTGCTCGGAACAAGAACTGTCTGTTCAAGTTACTCTTCTCGATGGTGTCGAGATCTGTGACATGGATAATACCCTCGGAACCGGTGGCGAGACCCATCATACTCCAGTTCTTCAACATCTCACAACCGATAGCACCGGACCCGACGAGGAACTGCTTGACGTTGGCAATCTTGTCCTGGAACTTCTTACCGAAAACAGCGATTTGACCATCGTATCGAGAGCCAATGGGTTGAGTGTCGGCTTCGGTTGGTAATTCGGTAGGAAGGGACTCCAGTGAGTCGAAGTACATACTTTGCTGCATAGGGTGGAATTTAGCGGAAACAGCTTTGAGGACTTCTTGAGCAACAAAGCCACCGATGACAGCGACCATAGGAGATATGTCACCCTGAGCTTGAAAGGCGAGAGCCTCGAGGACCTTCTCGTCCAAATCACCCTCGCCTCCGGCAGCCGCGTGGATCTCCTTCGAGAGGGAGTTGATAGTCGCAGCGTCCGAGGCATTTCGGGGTCGAGGAAGGTGACCAGCCTTCCCGTAAAACGCAGAGAGGGCTTGGAAACCGACATGAAGAGTAGCAGGTCGATCCCATTTAGCGAAGTCGGTGATGAAGAGTTCCGGTTGAGGTAAGGATTCTTTGAGAGATTTCTGCGGGTGGGAGGTCAGCAATCTAGGACACAAAGAAGAAAACATCCAGCTTACGAAATGAAGGATCTTAGGCATCTTGACTTGGGTGAAGATACCACCACTCTTGTAGGATCCCAGACCTCGAGTGTCGCCAATGGCGAAGGTGTAAGGTCCTGCGTAGGTATCAGTCAGAAAATCTTAAAGAGCCTGGGCAGTTTCGGCAACTCACCCTTAACAGTGACCTTTCTTGGCTCGCATCCGTTCAGACCCTCCATACCCTTCACCTCTGAGAAGGTGACATAGTCTCCGTCTTCCAAGCCATGTCTTGTCTCGTCCAAACATGTCACCATACCCTCCTCGTCCTGCGATGTGACATTGTACATTCAGCAGTGATACACCACATCGAGCAGGACTGTAACAAAACTGCTCACCTCGTCAACCTCAACGATCATTCCCGTTTGAGGGTTCTCTCCCGTAGGGTCAACGCAAGCAAAGTCCGAGCCGAAGTCATTGAATACAGAACTGCGTGACCAACCTGTGTCAGTCGATTGTCCTGTGAAGCGAACAAGTAGACAACTTACCCGAAAAGACCTCTGACATCAGCAGCGATGAAGTAGATTCCTTTGCTCCTTGCGTACTCGTCAATCTCCACTTGCTTCGCAGTAGTCGCATTGGTAAGGACGACGACCTGTTATCGAGTACTCGTCAATACACATTTATTCTCGAAAACACCCTTGTCAAAGGTGTAGAGACGACTCACCTGGTATGGTGCGACCATTTCTGGTGTGATTTCTCCTGATCCTTCCAAGATCTTAACGGGAACATAGGAGTTCAACTCCGCCAACCGAGGAGCAGTGACCTGAGCTCGAGGCTTGCCTACATCTTCTTCTCGGAGGAAGAACTGAAAGAATACAAATAGAGTGAGCTCTGACCAGCACCATCCGAAACCCAAAGTTAAGGTCTCCAGCTCACCTGAGTACCGAGGTCTGCAATTTCAACAGGGGCAGGATCATAAATTGTAACGGTCTTGACACCGGCCAAAGCGACGTTCTTGGCTATGAGGATTGACAAAAGTGGTAACAATAAGCTTCACTCAACAATCGGTGTATTTGAGATCGCAAGCTTACCAATCTCAACACCTAGTCCTTTCATACCGACGATAAGAACGTTGGAAGTTGCCATTTTCTTCATCGCTACGGGAAGACAGTGTGAGCTATCTGGCTACAGGATAGAGAACATGAGAAGAGCAGCTCACCTTCATGACCAAGGACATAGCTGTGGAAAAGAGGTCAGTTTTGCCTACCATCAACGGTGAGAGAGAAAGCAAACGTACAGTTGACGAGAGTATAAACCCTCTAAATATCACGATCAAGTGTTATTAATCAGCTTTTGGACTCTCCTCCAAGGCTATGGCCCAATGAACACAAGCAGGTAGCTCACCATCAACTGCGAAGCAAAGCGAACCGAGCACATGTCAGCATACATTTCTGTTGCTGCTAACACGACTATGCACGATTGATGCAATTGATGACTCACTAGAATCGCCGGGGACGGCTTCGTCGACCTGCATCGGGGCGGCCATGTTGAACGAGGGGATATGTTCTTCTGGGAAAGTCTACTATAAGTGATGAACTAGACTGGATACGGATGATTGATGCTCTCTTGCTTCGTATCGCTGGAGAGAGCTCTACGTGATATACAAAGGGAGAGTAGAAGAAAGTATTTGATGAGAAGGTTGATGATACAAAGTGAGTGAGTGAGTTGTCGCCTCCACGCTGACTGACTACTACCGATTATTGCTATTGATTTACCCTGAAATTGGAGACGGAGTGGCGGAATTTAACCTTCTCTATGAATGACGTTTCACCGTACATACGGGATCACAGCATGACACACATCAATGCATACACGGCTCGAGTCATCGTAGCACATCATCGATATCGAGGGCGAATGTCCCGGTCTACAGAGGAGGAAAAGTCTATTCGAATTGCTACACTACAGGTACTATGATATAGGTTGATTGCGGACTGGACAATAGAGAAATGTGGGTGGAAGGAAGGGAAATAGTCTTGTCGGGAATGAGGAATGAGAAACACCATCTATAATACGTCGCTATGCTAGAGTATGGAGAAAAGAGATTGTCATTGATTTAGAAGAGGGCGACGACACTCGCGATCAGAAGAGGCCCAATGAGCGCGACGACCGGCATTCGCGCAAGAGTGGTGAGAGCAGAACTCCTGTGGAGAGTAGAGATGAATCAGCCATTCGCGGAAAAGGCGCCTCGGGCTGACTTACGATTTCGGCTTATCGGTGATCTTGACTGTGAGAACGGCAACGAGACCGTCAATAGCGGGATACCCATTCTGCTCGACACTGAAATACGATGACGGGGGTTAGTGATCTGCAGGCTTTGACATCGAGCGTCAGACTTACGTATAGAAGTGATTAATGTCGTCTGTGCGATCAAGCGTCTTTGTCAGTGATCTGCACGCCTCGACACATGATTTCACTCACCGCTCGAGTTCTTGAGTAGTCCCGAGACGTACTTGACGTCTGTCTGGTATGTGTAGTTCTTGTATGATCCAGAGCCTGAAAAAGTCGTTTGGTTCGTAATGTTTCTCGTTTCGACAGCTTTACCAGTGAGGTTGGCGACCAACTGGTCTCGACCAATGTTGTAACTAGAGGCGAAATACACTATCAGCCATGTCCCGACGACACTGTTGGGGCGATAATGATGATCTATACTACAGTGACTGCTTTCCCAAGCATAGACAACTGTCGGCGCGCAGACGGGAAGAGAACCGACCACTCACCCATCTCGTACGATATCATGACCCTCCGTCAAACTCTTCTCCACAGAAACAGCCATGAAATACGCTCCTGTATTGTTCTGAATCCAATACCTCAAATGCAGTCCACCCTGGAATGTCTCCTGGCATGTCCCGATATAAGGATCGCCATAGTTGTATCGCAGTTCTTCGACTTCGGTGACGTTCCCTTTACCATCGCCTAGGTTGGCGGATTGGTCTGAACCGAGATGCTGGCCGAGACACTCTTCGCCCAATCCAGCGGTACTGCAAGGAGTAGAAATTGGTGGGTCGGTATGGGCGACGAGGGAATAATTAGAAGGGTGAGGGTGAACAGAAGTTGAGGGGGATGTTGTGCAATGGGCGATTGATGATTTATAAAGAGGGAGAGTAATCAGCTAGGCACTCGAATCGTAAACCATGTCTGCCGACGAGGGCGGCCGAGGATACGTACAGCATGTAATTTAAGAAACCACCATTATCAACACTCTGTTTGAGCACCAACGCATCTGATTCTGCAGAGAGGATAACATTGAGAGGTTCACCCAGTCCAGCTGGATATGTCCCGTTGACGATCTACAACGTCCGATCGGCGGGTAGTTAGCGTTTCGATTCAACTTGTGTTGTTCTTGGCGTGGTCTTGGGTCTTTGATCTCTTCGCCACCACACCACACCGAAACAACGTTTGAGTACAGTGATTTAAGGACGCCACTCACCGTCAACATGTATCCTCCATTGTCGGCAGGATTGGTATACGCCGTATCGGCCCTCTTTCTCAGCCCAGTCGCTGAACCCAACACCTCTGTTCGCTCCACTGGCGCAGAAATAACATGGTCGCGCTCTGAATCTTGATAAGAAGGTGAGGCAGTCGCTTGAGGTGCGAAGGAAAGGATTTGAGTGGCAATGAACAGGAGAATGGTCGATCGCGGTGAGGGGATCATTGCTGTTCGTTATACTTGGTCGAGGGGGGTCGTAAAATGGTTGGCGATGATAGTGGCGCGAAAGGGTGCACAGAGAGATAAGCCGATGAAAATCTCCACACGTTACGAACGTTGAGTCGACGAAACGATTCGTCAGGAAAAGAAGAGTGGTCAGAATATGTATGTGTAAGTGTGATCTACGATTCTATATCTATGTAAAAGGCGGAAAGAAACAAGTGTAGAGAGGATGCAAATATGCTTTGTGAGTGAATGGGATGGTTAATGGTCATAATAACGGTATTTGACTTGTACTTGCCGCGTAGACTCACCGTAGTTTACTCTATTGTCCCTGAAACACCCCTAACTCTGCGCTCACATCCACATCTCGGACCAAAACCAACTTTTTTCAATCCACCGTATATCAATCTCACCTTCGTCATCGTTATTGCCATTCAAAGCTATCGTGTAACAAGTCCAAAACCATACACAAACAAGTGGTATACGTCTACACCACGATCTGATTGATTATCGACCATCACGTATCCGATGACTGCCCCAACTCGATTACTCCGACTTCGGAGCTTGGCCAATGCCAACTTTCCCCGATCTCGATGCTTCTCAACGACTAACGTCGCTCTTAACGCTGTCAACAACAACAATGCGAGCTCTTCCAGCCAATCACCGCTGACGCCGGGGGATTCTACATCTGCCGGAGCGAAGAAGACGACTCATTTTGGGTTCCGAGAAGTCCTAGAGGAGCAGAAGGAGACTTTGGGTGAGTTCGACTTCCCCTCATCACACAGAGCGAGGACTTAAGACTCGTTACATCGCTGACAACGTTTTGGTCGTTGTACAACGTGATTAGTCGGCGGCGTATTCAGCTCTGTCGCATCTAGCTACGACCTGATGAACGATTCCATGTCACTCGGTATTCACCGATTATGGAAAGATTCCTTCGTCTCCACCCTCGTCCCTCGATTACCCCCATCTCTCCACCAGAATCAATCCTCTTCCGCTTCCGCCTCCTCATCATCTGCTACTACTCCAGCGCCGTTCAAGGTTCTCGACGTGGCAGGAGGTACTGGTGATATCGCTCTGAGAATTTTGGACAGAGCGAGGGAGAAGTTTGCGTGTAGGGATGTTGAGGTGGAGATTGTCGATCTGAATGAAGGGATGTTGAACGAGGGCAGGAAGAGAGTCGCAAAGACCTTGTACTACAACAGTGAGTTGAGGCGTGATCTTCGAAACCTACACCTTCACCGCCATCTGGTCATGTATCGATCGCACTATCATTCATTGTGTCCCGTCTCATTTCGATGTAGAGCTGACCAAACCTCGCCACGCAGCCCCTCAAATCTCCTTCACGCACGGTAACGCCCAATCCCTCCCCTCACACATCGCCGACAACTCGATTGATCTCTACACGATCGCCTTTGGTATTCGAAACTGTACCTCTCTCCCGGCGGTGCTTTCAGAGGCTTACAGAGTGTTGAAGCCCGGTGGGAAGATCGGTGTTTTGGAATTTGGAAAGGTCTCGAACCCGCTTTTCAGAGAGTGAGTGTGGTTTAGTCATTATTACATTCACCAAGCATGGATGAATATCGTCCGTGACATATGGCGAATCCAAGTTATTTATTGACACGGCACGCAAAACAAGAGATGGTGAGACTGATCGCTGACGATCCTCCTCTTCAGGGTCTACCGACAATATTCCTTCTCCTTCATTCCTATCATGGGCAAGATCCTCGCCGGAGATGCAGACTCGTACCAATACCTCGTCGAATCCATCGAGAGATTCCCTTCCCAACCCGACTTCGCCAGACTGTAAGTGGCCCGCGTGCCTTCCCTATGACTTACCTCATAATTCTTCGGTACTGATGCCAATCATCCTTTGTGTGCTTAGTGTGCAAGAAGCGGGCTTCCAGACTGGACAGATGAGAGAGGGTAAAGGTGGCGCTTGGACAGATTTCACCGGTGGTATCGCGACCATGTGGACTGGAGTGAAGGCGTAGGTAGCCTAGTCGCGCAGTTGAGCGGACAGACAAAAGGAAAAACGTTTATTTGGACAAACGAGTAGGCATCTATATACATTTGGGTCATCATAGAGCAAGATAAGCAAGCATGCATCATCACATACTTCTCATGCATGCAATGCAATGCAATGCAATGCAATGACCGAAGCAGAAGACCCTATTTGAATTACAATAACATGCCCATCACCGTTTGGTTCAAAGTTAGGCGCGCGTTGGTCTGGTTCCGTTTTACACACCTTCCAGCGCATCTGTCTATACTGAATCCGGTTACTACTACTCGTGCTGTTGCTCGTGATTGAAATAACCTGTCAATCTCTATCTGACCTTAGCTCATTCTATATCATTCCCTTCACATCTTCACATCTTCAACACCCTCATCTCACCTCATCCCTCTAATCCGAGTCAAAATGTCTGAACGATTCACAGAATTCGCTGAAATCCCCCAACAGTTCGTGAAGGAGGGTACTCAGGTGAGTCGAGCTACACTCCATCCCTTCCAAACCCTTCGCCTTCGCCCACCTCCCTCTCTAGATCTGGTCACTTGACCTCGCCTAGTGGGGAGCGGGGAAGATGGACCTGTATCAACTTCTCCATATCACTTTCTACTGTCGTCGTCGAGAAAGGAATTGATGCTGATATCCTATGATTGTGCAGTTTGTCAACCGATGTACGAAACCTTCTAAACAAGGTTAGTGTCGCCATCCACTTCGAAGTCGAGATGTGGGATTGTATTCTGGCGCGTCAATGGCTTTGATCATGAGCTTGAACGGGGGACGAGCCGAGGAATGAAAGTAGGGGGAGTTTGCGAGTTGCATCGCGTGCTACAGTGGGGATCAGGGGGACATGATGTGTTCCCCCTCCGGGTGCTTCTTCCCATTGGAGTGCAAAGAGCGCGTATTATTGAGGCGGGTATGGAGCACCAGAGAAAAACTGTGTCGAGATGGGGTTTACCTTGTCACTTGACACTTGTAACCATGATATGCGGAAGGGAGGAGGAGGTGGAACATGCGGAGCGGGGATTGCTTGGACGGGGCGTCACAGTCTTCTCTACGTTCGAATCTGGCTTGGATGGGGATCGGATGGCATGCGCTTTGAGAAATCGAGAACAATCACAGAATGAAGTGCTAACCTCGAGCGACCCGCAGAATACATCCAACTTTGTCGAGCTGTCGCGGTCGGTTTCGCAGTCATGGGTTTCATTGGATTCTTCGTCAAGCTCATCCACATCCCTATGTGAGTGATCCCCCCTACCTTGTTCATCACGAAGCAAGTGGTTCAATTACTAACAATCTTTCGTTCGGCCGATACAGTAACAACATCTTGGTGTACGTATCACCTCCTTTATTATTCCATGCGCCTTATCCTGTACTTTCAGGGTGGGCGGGTCACACAGATGTGAGCTGACAATAACTTTGCTTTCACAGCGGTGGAGCATAGACCTTCGTAATTGGTAGGATCGAGTTAAGGCGACTTGTAAAATGTGGTTGTGAATGCATTGCATTATATCCTGATGTACGAGGCGACGGTCATAGTGGGGGTCGGGACCTTTAGGTGTCGATTCCACGTCGACCTGGTTGACAGCTGTCTCACCAAGCCAAGCATCACAACGATCGACACATCCCCCCCCCCCTTTCCATATCAGCAGCATGTTGCGCTCTCTGTGTGCCCTGCATTGAAAGTTCGACTTGTGACATTACAATTCATTGCATTTTCATCATATGATCCGTAAACTACTCGATTGATGATTTTTGATTGCGCTAACTACTACGACTACTATTATTACTACTACCATGCTAGCTGACTGATTGACATTGACTTGACTAATGATCGACGACATATAAACCCGAATCCAAGAACAAAGACAACAGGAAAAAAACCCAAAAAGACTTCCCTTGACCGCTTCCCCTCCTCACTTGCCCTCTTCGAGGTTGAGCGAATTGAGAGCATCTTGCAGATCAAAGTGGAAGAAGGGAGTGGATCTATCCAAGAGATGGATGGTAGGGGACGAACTTCCGCTGCCTCTTCTGTCGTATGTCTGTGTACCGTCCTTGTTGAGTCTGGGCTCGTTTCGATAATCAGAGTCTGATTGTCGACCTGTTGAAGCCTTCTCCTCGTCATATGATTGTGGCGAATTGGAACCCTCGCCGCTCTGGTTGGCAACCGAAGCGAAACCGAATGCCTCTTCGTCGTTCCTGTGTCTCTCACGGTCAACGCTAGGAGAAGCGGCATTCTCGAGGTTCTCAATAACAGCAGGAGCGACTTCGAGAGCTGTACCAGCTCGGATGTTACCGGTTCCGAAACCTCCAGCGATCAAAGCTCGTCGGATCCAGGGTGAGAGAATACCACAGAAGTGGAATTCGACAGGTCCATCGGCCCATTTCTCGGCTCCAACTCGTGTGTCGATCAAGTTTTGAACACCGGTAGTATCGAGGTTGGCAACGGCAGTAAAATCAAGGATGACAGCTCGGAGCAAAGGCTTAGCCTTTTCAGCTTCGAAAATCGCATGAGCCTCCTTGGGTTTGGGTCCGGGGTCGTTCCATGGTCGATCACCCGCTGAGATACCGGTAAAGTCCTTTCCTCGTCGAGTGGTCTCCCTGATTCGGTCGAGAAGCAAGTCGTTGATGTAAGAAGCGTTGGGGTAGAGGAACGACTCCTCGAATCGGTAGATGACAACACCGGGAGGAGGAGCCTCAACGTCAACATCTCGACTCTCGCTCGTCTCGAGGGGCACATAGACATCTCGAATCTGGTGGCCGGACTCGACGCTTTCGGGCCTGATTCGGACTCGACCAAGGAAGTGACCCTTGGGTCGGGCGATTCGGACCAAGAGAAGAACAATGGAAGTGGCAAGAGACCAGTAGATACCAGACTCGATGGTGTAGAAGACTGACCAGAGAACAGCACCGACGAAGATGATGTATTCGAGAGGAGAGACTCGCCAGAAAGCGTACGAGTGTTTGGGCGAAGCGACCAAGTCCGCCACGGCGTGGATGATCAATGCCGACAGAGCCGCGTTGGGAATCCAGTAGAAAGCTGGGGCGACGGCGTAGAGAGCAACGATGACGACGACACCAGTGGCGATACCGGCAGCGGGGGTTCGTACACCAGCCTTGGACTTGAGAGCGGATCGAGAGAAAGAACCAGTGGAGGGGTATGCAGAGAACAGTGTACCGATGGTGTTGTTGACACCGATGGCGATGAGCTCCTGGTTAGGGTTGATCTTGTAACCGTTCAATCGACCGAAAGATTTCGAGATGGAGATGTGCTCGAGCAACAAGATGATGGTGGCGACGGGAATGTGAGGGGCGATGGCACTGAGCAATTCACCGTCGATTCGTGGTTGTCCTACGTGTTGAAGACCGGAAGGTACGAGGCCGACAAGTGAGATTCGAGGCTTCTTCTGGTGGATGTTAACTCTCCAAGAGATGATGGTGTAGATGATGATGACAAAGGCGTGTCGGAGACATTGACCGAAGAATGCCGCTCGAGCATACTTGGGGTATTTCGTTTGAACCCAGCCGAATCCCCATTTGATGAAATAGAGCAAGGCCAGGGCGGTCACACCGAATGCAGCATCAAGATTGGCCTGAGGCAGGTGCTTGAGGGTGTTGATGATGACCTTGTAGGTAGCCGCACGAGTGTTGAACAACTTGGATGTACCGAGAAGAGCAGGCATTTGACCAGCGGCAATGTTAAGAGCGGAACCGGTCATAAAACCAGAGACAGCGGGTTGAGGGACTGCGGAGCAAGTAGTGGTTAGTCAGGTGCGTGCGATCGTCCACAACCGTACATAGGTTGACTCACTGAACTCAACCAACCATCCGAGTCTCAACAATCCAATACCAAGAACGATGAAACCACAGATAAACGCCAAAGCAGTGGCAATTTCCGGGGCGCTGTACAGCTTGCCGTATTTCTCCTGAACGTCGGCGATAATGTTACCTGTCTCGAGAGACATGACAGCGACAGGACCGATCGAGACATCCTTGGACGTAGCGAAGAAGGCGTAGGTCAAGACACCAATGAAAGAAGAGTAGAGACCGTATTCAGGTTGAAGAAGAGCGATTTTGGCGTATGACAAAGACTGAGGGACAAGGACCAATCCGACGGTGATACCGCTGCGAGTGGAGTGATACGTCAGAACGATTGCCTTTCACCTGGACAGAAAGTGTTGACTTACGCGACGAGATCACCGAACAACCATGTGAGGTTGTATCGGGGTGCCCATTGGATGAACGGGAACAAGGAGAAGAAGTAGGCTCTGATCTATTACAGGAATCGTCGTCAGCAACGGTCGCATGGGACGTATACCAGCTTTGCCACTACTACTCACTGCAGGTCCCACGGAGGGAGACTTGGTCTTGGCCCAACCTGCGACCGAGATGGTCTGGGGTGCGTCTTCGGGATGGCCAAAGTAGTTCTTGACGCGAGACTTTAGTGACTGCTTGTCGGCTGATGGCGACATGGTGACGGGATATGACTGCTTCGAGCGCTTCGTGACCGGCTCCGGATGAATTGTGGTAGATGACGAAGAGGAAGAAGGTTCAGATCCGTGTTCGTGGTCGTGAATACGAATGGGATCCAAACTGGAATTATCGTTTTGCGATTGCTGAGTAGGAGAAGGAGGGGATCGATCTACGGATTTTCCTTTTCGATTCCAAATGATTGAACTTATATCTACCATCTTTTTTTTTCTTTGAGGTGACTGATCAAGAGAAGAGAGGAGAGGGTAATTGTCCCGTATTGCAGATCAGTAAGCACGTCTTCCTTCTTCTCTCGAGTGATTGTGCAATCAAAAGAACTGATGTGGCGTCTGTCTCCACAAAGAAGAGCGATTCAATCACCGTAGCGACTGGACAAGCGATATGATATGACATGATTGTGAATCCCAAAAATAACGAAGAATAGTCTTAGCACGACAGGACAAGCAAGGGTACGTCATTCCCAAAAGAAGATTGTAACGAGATTGAATCTTGCCTTGGTGTGGTGTATCAGCATACCAACACAACCGTTGTCGCCATCGAAACGCAGCATAAAAAAAAATGTAAGTTGAAGAGAATCGCAAATGAAGAGATGAAAAACCGGATCACGCCATATGTCGACACGATTTCAACCGTGCGTTTCAGGGTAATTTGCCGAAAAGATAACGTGGGACTTCAGGGAAAATGATTACCAAAACTGTCATCAGCCGCAATCGGTCCTTTCCGGCTTTCTCGCTTTCTCACTTTTCTGTCAAGCCAAGACACTGCATATAGACACACAACACACGATGCAGTCTCAGACGTCTCCAAGCTATACTAAGGTACTGGAACACGACGGTGGAGACAACCCTCTCACACTATTCCAGATATCTCTAACTGTGCCTGAAGATCACAGATGACGCCTTAATGATCTGGTGAACCGTTACTGTGTCTCGTTTGCACTAATTCTAGGTCTGGTCATTCTCACGCTAGCTGATTGGAAGGTGAAGCACATGTGCGACAACCCTTCTGTCAATCACAACATCTACCACGACCGATGTTGATGTGAAAGCTGATCCTCTGGACGCACGTACACGAGAAGAAGCGGGACATCTACGAAGTATGGCGCAATCGCAATCGCAATCGCAATCAATGAATCTAATCTCTTGACGCCATATCACATACTGTGACGGAGAGATCTCGCAAGGGCTGGTCTGGCACTTAGGTACCTCGCAAGACTTGCTCCACGGACTATGTTTCTTCCCGTGAGAAACGCAACAGAAGCGAGTAACTTATCAACATAGGTTGAGGGAAGGGTAGATGTCACGAGCATCGGAAGGATCCATGATCGAACGTAATCTGTGGCGATCCAGTCATACGCGATATAGCATAGAGTCGGTGGAGGACATTTCCCTTCCGTCTTCTTCATACATTATGCAGCGAGCTGCCCGATGGAAGATGAGTGACTGTAACTTATCTCTTCCTGCCATCAGCTTCTCGTTCTCCAAACGGATATTTCCCGACTCCACCCAATTTTCTTGTCCCCGCGGGATTGTGCCAGCGAAGTCGAGGTTGCAGAGCTCATCGCCCTTACAGACAAGATAGAGCATGGCTTTGCGTGACAAACAATAAATATAATACACGGATCGTACCCATAGCTTCAATTGTGCTTGACACCCTGACCTGCTGACTCTTAGGTTATGTGGCACCATCGGTTACTGAGGATACTACATATTCGTTGGGAGCGAGAAGCGACATTGGATTAGAGGGCGATACCTTTCGCAGACTGGTCAAAGGAAGACGGGCTTGGTAGCTGACTTTGGACACAATCACGACAGTGAGCGATGATCGTCGACGAGATTGCGAGTAAGCATTCACGAGTCCGCGATTGCAAGATCGCGAATGCATGTTGTCCCTCTGACATGTTTGTCCTTACTCTGGAAGTCCGTTTGTGGCTCTGTTGCTTGAGTATCGCTTCTGATAAACGGGTGTCCCCGCAAAGGATAACAGAAATAAGTTTGAAATTCGAGCATACGAGACCGTGTGCAGAGTCTCGGGCGGTGTCCTTTGGACTTGCAGCTGTTACGGACATTCATTCCTGCTCTCCGAGGCGTCTCGCAGTCTATTGGTATCGTTCACTGCCATGGTTTGCTAGCTGGTCGATCATGTCCATCTCATATGGAGGTCAATCGTGTTCAAGATGTACAAAGTCTGTCCAAGATATACAATGCCCTTCCCCGTCCTCAATCACATCTCTACATTCTCATCCGAGATCGTCACGGTCGTTGTCGACTTCGTCATTTTAATATCCTTCCTCACCGGCATAGCAGGCATCACGATCTTCTTCACCAACTTATCACCAATAAGATCTCCCAAAGTCTTCTGCACCAACCCGTCTTTTGACACCTTCCCCTTATTGTTATCCTTTTTGAACTTCTTCGACTTCGGCATAGATATAGATTTGATGGTCGAATCGAATTTCCCCCAAGCACCATATATCTCTGTCCAGACTTTCTTTACTCCAGTTCCGATATTCGCGCTCTCCACACGTGGTTCGTCAAGCCATAGAGTTTGCGAAGGCGCTTTGTTCTTTATAGGCGGCGGTGAGTCGCTCGGTGAAGTGATGATGAAATGGTAGATGTGGTAGGTCATATTGATATGCGAGAAGATATGAGGGATGGAACCGATACTCCGCCCAGTAGATCTGAGTGCGTCTACATCGTTTGTGGAGAATGTGACGTATTTGGATGATGTTGAAATAGCACTTTCGAGACGCTGTAATGCGCTCGCTTCGACAGAGACAGGAGAAGTCGGAGGCTCGAACAAACCCGCCAGCAGACCTGTACGGAACGATCAGCGAGCTGATTGATTATATTCCACTGTGCCTTTTTGCTCACCCTTCTCTGGCCGCTTGGCGAAGAGCCATCTCCGTTGTCCTTCCGCCCCGTGCCACTCTACCACAGACACAGTCTCCTGCTCGACTCTCGAGGCTTTCTTCTCCTTCTTCATCGGGAAAACCATGACGGTCGGTATACGATCCGACGGCGTGGATGTCGGTATTGGAGCGCATAGAGAACATTCAGACTTGGTCGGAGCAGGTGGCGAAGCGGACAGCTATGAAATTACATTAGCATCTGCACAAGCTGAATGTCCTGGAGCACACTCGTACCTCGGAGAAAGCTTTACATCCCGACTGCATGGGACAGACATTACATTCCGGTGATACGGGTTTACACACCTGACTACCCAGCTCCATCAAAGCCTACGATATTCTGCATCAGAACAGTTCGCCAAGAAATGTACCAATACGGACTTACCTGGTTCCAATTACCAGCGATGCCATCGCCAATCGGCAATCGCTCCACTAGCTGTTCAGCAGCCGACCAGAGAAATTTGATCGTAGCTGGACCGGTCTGAGGAGCGTGAACAGCCAGTAGTCGCGTGAATAGACGGTGTATATTCCCATCGACCTGTCATATCATGCAGGTCAGCTATAGGCTTACGGATCGCGAGGCGTCGTGAGTGATACGTACGATGGGGGTTCGGACGCCATATGCCATTGAGCAAATCGCACCTAAGTACAATCTCAATCAACACCGGTTCGCCAGATTTGAGATGTGGCAATATACTCCCCCGCAGTATACCGCCCGACTCCATCGATCTCCTTTTCCAACACGGCGGGATCGTTCGGTAATCTCCCCTCGTATTTCGCATTCCCCATCACCGTCTTTGCACCGGCCAACAATGATCGTGCTCGACGATAATATCCCAGTCCGCCTATTTATTGCCAGGAATCATCAGCGCTGCAATCTAGCAGGTCTTCTCGTCAAAGCCACGAGGAGACTTACGCCATGCAGCGTTTACTTCCTATATCGAGTTGTCAGCGCTGGTGATAGTACCTGCATTCAAGATCGATTGTGTATTGGATGGGACTCACCTCGGTATCCGCTTTGGCAAGATCTGCAATTGTAGGCCAAGTCACCATCCATCTCTGCCAATACGCAATGACCTATTCCAAGCGTTCTGAGTCAATACGAGAAACTCTAGCATATGACCCGGTACAGGAGTGGGAAGTGTGATACGACGTACTGTTGCAACTTGTGTCTGCTGCAGCATCACTTCGCTGACTGTCCCATCCATCAGTCCCAGACTCAGCTTCACGACTATCGTCTCGATCAAGATATCGAAGCTCGCTCACCCCAAATCTAGAGACTGACATCAGCCATCGGTACTGCTTACGAATGAAGATGAACTATAGACCAAACTTACTTCGTATGCTCTTTGACCTTGCTCTTCCATGGTCAAACGTGGATCATACGGTTTTCGCCATGGCATACCTCTTTTCTCCCTACACCACAACCCGCCCAAATCAGCATGATTGATCCGATCCTAGTCATCCAGAGATGATGCTGAACAGTTTCACTTACCTAACTTGTTCGAACCAATCCAGAAGAGCTTGCTGTACCCTTCCAACGTGTTCTACAGAATGATATCCCTCTCCATGTGCCCTATTCACACTCACTCCTACATCTTCAATATCTTCCACTCCTCCTCCACTGTCTACTTCAGCTTTAGCTTTCCCATTTGGTGCTTGATTGATAACTTTCGTTTTTGACGTCGAGGCTACGGCTATGATGCGTTTCCGTTTCACCGATGTCGATGTTCGTTTTCGTGGAGGTGAATCAGATACGTATTCACTATCATCTGAATCTTGTACCGAAAATATAGATGGAGAACGAGATGATGATGATGATGATCGTCGTACCATTGTCCGTCGTTGTACGTAGATTCTTTCAGGGAGATATGATCGTACAGAGATGGATAAGACCACACGATGGAGACGGAGGAAGAACATTACATGATCGTTTCGTAAAAATCAAGATCAGACCGCGACGCGTCGAATCAAATATCGCGGAAATCAATGTCCGTCGGTAGGTCGTCCGTCCGATCGTTATCAGTGGCTTAGCATTCTCCAGGACGAGCCCAAGACAATGGTGTAACGGTGCATAGAACGAAGACATGCAATGTAATTAATCATGGAGAAGGGGTGTCACAACTCATTCATCTATTTTATAGTGCTACTAACTCACACTACCCCCCTCAACACCACCAGCTCATTCTCCAGTAACGCAACCACCACGTCCCTTCCTCCGACTTGCACTGCTCCAACACCCAGCAACGCTCCCCTCTCTCCTCCACTTACACCGATCACACCCTGCTTCGCTTCCGTCTTCGACGTTGGCGGATAATAGACGTACAAGTTCCCCTGACCAGCCGTAGACGATCCCGAATCGAAAGCGAGGACCGTACTTTGTACAGGTGTATCTAGTCGAGCTCGTTTCGCTTCATGCGTGGTCGTACTCGTAGAAGTGGTGAGATGTCGGACTAGTCTCAGATCTCGTTTCGAAGAAATGACAAATGCCAATGCAGGATTCGTGGCGACATGTTGCCAAGGCGTTTTGGTCGGATCTCCTTTTTCATGTTGGAATAATACCCCATCCACAGCTTGTTTTAAGATCACACTCGCCTTTTGAGCAGTACTGTTGATAGGTGTGGAAATGACCGAACTTGTGTTCTTTGACCAAGTTGCCTGCCCGTCCTCCTTGATATATCCCACAAACACCTCTCGACCAACCTTACTTCCTCCGCCCAGTTCGGCATACGTACCTTCTGCCGACTCGCCGAAATCTTCTCCATCGTCAAGATCAAAGTCCATCTCTTCTCTCAACAGCGCCGGCATGGCAGGATGCATACCCTCCGGTTCATCCGGTCCTCTCGTCTTGATATTGTTGAATGTCTCTCGTACAGCTGCAAGTGTCGAAGCTGAGATGGTCTCGGGTACCTCGTCTTCTTCGTCGTCCTCATCCTCATCATCTGCAGGCGTGAAAAGAGAGGGCCAACGTGTGTTCTCGTCCACTTTGGCAATATCCAGTTCGAGAATATGTTTCGCAGAATCCAATGTCCATGTAGATGCTGATACGTCGATATTCGTCCACCATTGTCGAGTGGGCTTTGCAAGGAAGGCAGAGAGTTGCGGAGAGAGTGAAGTGGGAGGAGCTGTGAGGGAGAATGAGAATGTTGTAGGCGTCAGACCAATCGAGATATCATTGCGTGTCGTTTCTTCTGGCAATGGGATCGTCAAATTGATCGACTCCGAGTTCTGCGTCCATGAATAGGGATATACCTTTTCGTCCTCCTCGTCTTCCGTTTGCATTGGCTCGTCCGCCTGAGCCTCGGGCTCGTCCGTCGTTGTCGACAAGGAGGATGGTAATTTGGCTCCTAAACCAAGCTTCGAGATCCTCTCTAATCTCTCACGATTCTCCAACTCCTCAGTACTTGGTTGTTCACTTCCTATCTCTGAAGGAGATCTGAACTCTTCTCCTGAGAGGACCAACCATCCTCCTTCTGACCACGTTGTCCAGACTGGTAAATCCCCACCTTGCAATATCCACTTGACATCCAACAGCTCTATGTTTCCATCGTCGACCCCATTTCGCCGTGTCGGATCCAATGATACTTCCAGGAGTTCGAATCGCGTCGATTGGGAAGCGCTGACTTTCTTCCTTCCTCCGGGACCATCAGGATGCACTGACCTCGTCACTAATAATATCACCTCCGTAGGAGAAACGACGTGTACACCGCGAAGTAAGAATGGGGAAGGTTCGGGGGAATCAGAGCTCGAGAATGAGGATGAAGATGAAGGGAGATCGTATCGTGCTATGAAAGAGCCGGAGAAAGTAGAGTCGGAAGGAGGAGTAGTCTCGAGGATGTAGAGTGATCCAGAGCCAGTGGAGATTGCCCATGTGGTCGAAGTGAGAGATAGGACGGAAGGGAATTCGGCTTGTTGTTCGGTCGACGAGATGGGTACGGGCAAGCTCGCAAGTTTCGTGAAAGTAGGTGTGAGGTCCTCCTAAACAGATCAAGTCAAGTCAGATCGTCGAAACAGATGGCTCAGAAACGATACACCTACGGCAATGACGAAGCCTACTACAGTCCAATCTTTATCAACATACACCCCTCTTCCTCCTTCACCAACAGCTAGATGATCCCATCCTATTCTAGCTCGGACTTCTTTGAAACTCAGATGCTGCTGTCCCCAACCTACTCGACTTTGCGTAGCTCCAGGTCCCGGGAGAGGATGGAAGGTTACGTCCTGGTCGGGGTCGAGAGAGTGAAGTCGATAGGTCTCGAATTGGGGTAAGAGTAATGAACGATCTGGTGGGAATAAGTGTGACATATCGTTGATCTCGTGTATGCGTCTGGTAGTAAGTCGTAGATCCGTTCTGATGGTAGAACAGGAATGTTGATAGCCGCAGGATTGTTGATGGTCGGAACGAAGTTAACGATGACCGACCTCCACCGGACGAATCTGGCACATTCCGTCATCAGCATTAACGGCATTAACTATACAACTGCAATTGTTGAGATTCCTAACACGTGAACATGCAGAGTGGATGCATAGAAATTTCACAACGACATGACGGAGCATGAGGCATGATGCCGAAGAGCATGCGATGAGACGAAACATGGTGATGGTATCCAAACTGAAACAAGTGCGCCCAAATGAATGCTAACTCCCCAACTACCGTCGTTACAGTAAATCCCCCGCGCTCAGCTCTGTTCGTTGATGATTGAGGGCATGCTCGTGGAGATCCTGATAGAATTGGAAGATAGGTGTCAGCTCTGACTCTTAATACAATCGATCCGCAAGCTCACCTCGACCGTGTCGCACACGACAGCACAACCATCTTCTCCATTCCTCCATTTGCAGATATAACCTTTCCCTCCTTCTCGAGTGTTTGGGCCTTCATCATTGACAATAGTGCTGTTGCCTCCAAGATGGTTGGATGTCATCCGCTTGGCCGGGGTAGAATGATTGGTGTACCGTCTGATCGCTGAAGGCATTTCATCCATCGTCATGTTGCCCAGTGGAGAGGAATGCCTGTGACTCGGCCCATCGCGATATGACTCGTCTTCGCCGGCATCGTCATCATCTGTCTCCTCATCTCCGTCTTCTCCTAGAACGCCCATCTGCGCTGCTCGCAACGTAGCGATCTGATCACACAGCTCTTCGTTCCTCAACTCCAACTTCTCAATCTTCGTCGTCTGTTCGCTCAAGGTCGCGACAAGTTGATCGTATTCCGCTTTGTATCGATCATAGAAGGTTGCTTTGCGACGTACTGTATCGTCTGTTCTTCGGGATTGATCCAGCAATATCTTCACTTGCCCCTTCAGCTGCCTGATCTCATCTTCACGCTTCTTGGCCGCTTCTTCGTTGATGATCTTCCGCTGTTTGAGTCCAAAGTCGAGTTGCTCCTTGAGCGTTTTGACTCTTGCGGTCAACTCCCTACTCCTATTGACCTCTTGGACAGCCTTCTCACTCGCATTGTTGTACTGCGTTCGCAAAAAGTCGTTGTCCGACAACAAGGTTTCTCGTGATCGAGCGAATTGTTGGGCTTCGACCTCCAGCTGGTGGACTTGCGCCCTTATTTGTTGTACCTCGTCGGAAGTGGTTTCGACCGCTGCAGGCGTCGTTCGAGCTTCAACCAGTTCGGCTTGCACTCTAGTGATTTCGGTTTGAAGTTTCACTATTTCGGCTTGAACGGCAGCAAATTCAACCTTAGTGCGTGCCAATTCTTCGGTATCGGGATGGGGGGCAGAATTATCATGAAAGGGAAGGACGGGAACGGGAGTGTGGGAAGATCCAATTTCTGGTGCAGACTTTATCATGAAGAACGTCAGTCGACCTCCTTGCAACAGTCAATATATTGTCTCAACACACCTCGTGATCAGGATCGGACTCAGCGGCATGACTTATGATATGCAAGGCGAGGTCGCGGGGCGATTCGAACGATTCAGGACATCCTTTCCAAAGACAGAGATTGCCAGCTGGAGCTGTGGCAAGGTCAGCATTGTCATTGTACCGAAAAGGATTCACACACCTTCCGCTATTTGTTCTTCGAATCCACCTTCATCGACATCACCAGTGCTCAGACCATCAAGATCGGCATCGTTGATTTCTTCAGCAGGAACCGGGGCGGTGACATACCCATCCCCGTGCTCAGCTTCTTGTTCTTGCACATCAGCCTCGGGCGCTGCAGCATCATCTTCGTCGTCTTCTTCGCTTTCGGAGACTCGTTCGGACACCTCTTCGCCGTCGACGATCCTCTTCACCAGCTTTCCCTTTTGCGTTGTTCCACTGTCATCCGCCTCGTCTCCACGCAATGTTTCTGTAGGGTGAACGGGTTCTACGTCGTCGTTGACTGAATCGACGCCTTTCGGTTCTGGAACTTTGAAAGTTGTCTGTTTGCCTCGCTTCGCTCGTCGTGAGAGGGGACTTGAGAATCGATCAATTGGATCGGCTTGCGAATCGACACCAGAACGAGTGGTCTGTGTTTCGACAGGCTCATTCGCACTTTGGCGTGGGGACGATCGAGGAGGGGGCATTTTCGCGGCATCCTGAGCGCGAGAACGAATAGGTGAATTCCTGCGATCTCGGTTGGCGATTGTAGATGGACCTGGACCAGCTGTAGGCTGATTAGGTGAAGAAGAGCCGTGCTCTTCAACTTCGAGGACTCGCCCGGATCGAAGACTTCGCTGGGGCGATGTTACCTCAGAGTGGCCGTCAGATCGCAGAACGCGTTTAGGCGAAGCTACTTCCGAAGGAGATTCCGACGGCTCAACAGACGCTGAAGCAGAGTCTCGGCTATACTGGTTTCGCGGTGCCGCCCGTTGATTTCTGCGGGTTTTGCTAGTACTAGGCGCATCGCTCTTCGTTGTCGCCGGACGTTCGGGGCTCCTCGAGACCGATGAAGACGTGTCTTTACTCCTTGCCGCTCGGCCTAAGACAGCAATATGTTAGTCTTCCCGAGCACGACGTGTCCCGGTTGGCACAGTTCACTCACTCCGCGCTCTGCTCTCGGCGACGACCTTTCTCTTCTTACCCTGAGCTTTGGACGATGACCTATCTGCCCTCTTTCTCTTTTTCCTCTTCTTTGCATCCAGCTCCTCTTGCAACTTCTTCGCAGCGATACCAACAATCCCCGGATTCGCCTTCTTTCTCGCCTTCCATTCATCAATCAATCCCTGTGTACATCCGCTCTTGGCCGTCCATGTTGCTTCCCACGGTCTGTTGGTCGCGGGATCGATGCCTTTCCATAGTACAAGGTATTCGCCGTCTCTGACCGGACCGCGCTCGTCAAGAATCTCTTCGACTTCCCACAGATTGTCGTCATCGTCGGACAAGGATACGAATTGCGTTTGGGGCGGAGCCTCAGGCGACGAGGAGGGCTCCCTCGACGACATTTTTTGGAGCGTAGTCAATAGACGTGAGCGAGAGGGGAAGCTGCGCGGATGTATGATGTTGTCGATTCGAGCCCTGAAAGGAGGAACGGAATTGAAAGGAAATGAAATGTATACGCGACTGTGAGATGTTGCTGTCGCTAGCAGTCATGTTCCCGAAAGGCTACGAGGAGTTGTTTTCTTCCGTGTGGAGGTCAATGCGGATGACGTGGAATATTCTTTCTGTTGATATGTTGTCGTTTCGCACGTGGTTCCGCTCGTATCTTTGAATGGTCAACCGTAACGTATATTTCGGTTCAGAAGGTGTCCAGAAGGTTGCGGCTACACTCGAACTATTTACTCGTCCATTCCTTTGTCAGAGATATCGTTGCTCTCGTTTCTCTTCCCATTCCCCCTCACAAATAGGTAGCGATATCACCATGCCACCCAAATTTGACCCCAACACGCCCGAGAACGCATCCCTGATATCCCTCTTCACCTCGCTTGGTCTCGCCTCAAACTCCGCCACCGAGCTAGTCCGTCAGCCCAAGTCAGGTGCAGCCTTCAAAGCCCTTCTCGATGAATATGATTTGAATGGGAAGACATTCGATGAGAAGCAAGCGGGAGCTTTGGTGAAGCTTAGTGCAGCAGGCGGAAAGCTCGGACCTGCTGAGAAGGGCTACATCGTTGAGAAGATTGTGGACGGTAGCTTGAAGACTCAAGATCAGGTTGCTGGTGAGCTGCTTGGCGCATTCTTATTCCTGGCACGCAAGTAGCTGATCAGATTCCCAATAGCCGCTGTCAAGTTTGTGGAAGGAAACCCAGCTGGAACACCCATCAACCAAGAAGAGTTCGACAAGGCATCTGGTGTTGGTAAGTAATACACAGACCCTTTCCCAGATGAAACCAGCTAACGATAAAGCGTTCAGGTATCGAGATCTCTTCATCTGATCTTCCCGGACTCCTCAAATCATACGTTTCTTCTTTGCCCTCCCCTCCCGATAGCTGGACAAGCTTGGGTCCCATATTAGGCGGTATCAAGAGCGGAGCCTCAGATCTTCGATGGGCCAACGCAGCGGAAGTCAAGACCTCCCTCGAAACCATCTTCACAGAGCTGTTCGGCACAAAAGAAGCTGCTGCCGCTGCTCGTGCTCAAGCTGCAGCTGCTGCACCTAAAGCTAAACCTACGCCCAAGGCCAAGCCCGCGCCTGCTGCTTCGTCCGCTGCCGAGGCGTCTTCGTCATCTACCCCTGTCATCCCCACCAATATCTTCCGAGAAGGATTTTTGTCCGAATTCCACAAACCTGGAGAGAACCCTCAAATCGACCCGAAGTTGAAGGAGCAGCACTTGGCTTGGACAGAAGGGAAGGTATACACTCGATTTCCTCCAGAGCCCAATGGATATCTCCACATCGGTGAGTGGAGACAGCCTGCGTTTAGTGATCACGCTAATTGTCAATGGGTATCCAGGTCATGTAAAGGCTATCATGGTCGACTTCGGATATGCCAAGTTCCATGGCGGTCGAACATATCTCAGGTGAGCTCCTGAGTCGACGAACAATGACACCACAGAACTGACAGATGTCATTGGCACAGGTACGATGATACCAACCCTGAGGCCGAGGAAGGTCGTTACTTCCAGTCTATCCTCGAAACCGTCCGATGGCTAGGATTCGAGCCATGGAAGATCACATACTCCAGTGACAACTTTGACAAACTTTACGAGCTTGCTGTCGAACTCATCAGACGGGGCAAGGCGTATGTTTGCACGTGTGACGGTGAGTTACGCTCTTCTTGACAATATGTCTCCAGATCTGACTTTGAATGTAGCCGAGAAAATCAAGGAGGACCGAGGTGGCGGTAAAGGCAACCCTGTGCCCTGCGTGCATCGCGACACACCTATCGAGACTTCGCTCCGGGAATTTGAGCGTATGAAGAATGGGGAATACGAGGAGAAGGCGGCTTGTCTGAGAATGAAGATGGATTTGAACAGCGGAAACCCGTACATGTGGGATACGATTGCCTATCGAGTGAAGAAGGCACCACATCACAGGACCGGTGATAAGTGGAGTGAGTATCTTATGGCTTACAGATTGGTGGATAGCAAAAGCTGACCACTTTGCAGAGATCTATCCTACGTACGACTTTACCCATTGTCTCTGCGATAGTATCGAGAACATCTCGTGAGTATATTCTTCTATTGTCCGGAGCCTTATTGACTCATCATCGAGCTTAGCCACTCTCTCTGCACAACCGAGTTCATTCCCGCCCGAGAATCTTACGAATGGCTCTGTGACGCTCTCACTGTGTACAAAGCTCGCCAGTACGAATTCGCCCGACTCAACCTCCAAGGTACTTTCCTTTCCAAGCGAAAAATCGCTAAGCTCGTCAACACAAAACTTGTCAAAGACTGGGACGATCCTCGACTCTACACCATCATCGCTCTTCGTCGAAGAGGTATCCCACCTGGTGCGCTGCTCGCATTCGTCGCAGAGCTGGGTGTGACCAACGTCAACTCGACGACGGAGATCAAGAAGTTCGAATCGGTCATCAGGAAATACCTTGAAGATTCCGCACCGAGATTGATGATGGTCCTCAACCCTGTCAAATTGATCATTGACAATGTTCCGGACGATTATCGAGTCCCCGTCCAGGTGCCTCTTCACCCCAAGGTTCCTTCCATGGGCACTGTCGAGACTTCGTTCACGAAGGAGGTGTACATCGATGCTGAGGATTTCCGAGAAGTGGATTCACCCGATTACTTCCGACTTGCACCCGGCAAATCTGTCGGTTTGTTCAAAGCTCCCTTCCCCGTTACTTGCACTTCATACAAGACCGACCCTGCTACTGGCAAGGTGACTGAAATCCACTGTCACCTCGAAGATTCAGGAACCGCCAAGAAGGCGAAAGCTTATATCCAATGGGTCAACGTTCCCGAAGCAGTCAAGATTGACGAAGTTCGATACTTCAAACCTTTGTTCAAGTCCGATCCTCCTCCAGCCGATTTCGAAGCGGATGTCAATCCTGACTCGTTGGAAGTTTACAAAGACGCAGTCATCGAACCTGCTTTCTATGAACTTTCCAAGAAAGCAATTTCAGATGCCCGAAAAGAGAGTGAAGAACGAACCAAGAAAGCTAAAGCGGAATCGGCTATAGGATCAAAAGCTGGACCCGCAGAAGGTAGCGAAGCTGCGAAACATAGCGAAGATGAACCTGTTGCTACGGCAGAACAGTTGGTCGGAAATGAGAATGTGAGATTCCAAGGTATGAGATTAGCATATTTCGCTCTGGACAGGGAGAGCAAGTTGGGTTGTCTCGAAGCAGGCGAGGAAGGGAAGAAAGCGACGAAGAGCGAGGGAGATAGGATCATCCTCAATAGGATCGTTTCGTTGAAGGAGGATGCTGGAAGGAATGCTTAAACGTAGGGATGAGGTAATGAGAGACACGAGACGAGTGGCATATATGTTCGTAGATGAATCAAGCACATTTTATATATTTGACGGCATGCATGGTCGTACCGCGCACAAAATCAATTGTACTTGGCAAGTGACGTGGATGATATATGACATGTAGATGTGATTCGTAACTGCTATTTTACTGTATGTGACTATGGTCGAGGACTATCTTTTCCCCTTCTGCTCGGCCTTCTGCGCTCCAGCGACGCTCCGCTCATTACATCCGCCTTCCCCTATACCTTAAGCTCACCGACCCTATGACACCTCCATAGGCTGATCGACCTCCAGCCCCCCTTGACCACCAGCGGCTTTCGTAACAGGTGGAGGTAAAGGTGCGTTGAAGGCTTCGGAACTTCCACCAGAAGGAATTTCAAAACCTGCTCCTGATCCTGATCCATTTGATGTTTGAGCGTTATCGAATGGATTTGTCTGTGTTGAGTCCCAGGGATTTTGGAATCTACCAAAGGAATAACGTCAGACGGATATCCACTATAGCTAGCAGAGAGGAATATTTCTTCCGTGAGGAAGATGAGAGAAACGTAAACTCAAGACTCACCTTGTCACTTTTGGCTTTTCGATCAGAACATTTCTATACAACTTATCCCACTGAACGACAGGTGGTGGATTCTCCTTCAATTCCTCTTCCTCGTAATATGTGTTGACGTAATATCCGACTCTGACAAACTCCTTTTCTCGATACGAAGCAGTGATGATGATGACTGTCACACCGAGGACTTCGTCAGGCTCGACAGAGGGCAGGAGGTTGTGAGCGGGGGCGGGGGCGAGGAAGTCGAAAGCGTTTACACCGGCGGGGATCGGGCCGACTGTTGGCGGTACACCAGAGGAAGGAAGGGAGGTAGACATTGGTCATTGTTGATGGAACATGCAGCACAGCAATGAGGAGTTAGCACACGAAGAAGGTATGAGGAACGGAGGAAGAGGTTCGTCAGCGAGTTTCTTTATACGGTACCAGAAAACAAACCCCACTCACCCGAACAATTATCCAGTTCCTGATCAAATTCTTCAGAACTGGCCGAACCGACATAGATCAATCGCCAATCGAGATCTGCCAGACAGGAAAAGGACGTCAGCTACTGGAGGCCTGTAACGGGGAGTCGCAGACAGCTGATACTCACCTTCCGCTAATGGTGCTATGGCCTCAAATTTGATTCTGAAGTGATAATCATCGTCGAATTTGGCAGGGTTGTTGAGTAGCTCGATGTTCCGTATATTAACCTGGGGGAGCGTGATCAGCCTTCCTTTTCGACCATGACAGAGCAGCTGTAACGACAGCTGGCAAGTGAATGCACTTACGATTGACTGTATGGAGAAGAAGGACAGGGAGGGAAGGAAGAAATCATGGTTAGCTTTAATGTGGACGTTCAGAGGTGAAGGAAGACCTACCATCTTGAGTGGACGTTATTCAACAGATTAGGGTAATTTTGCGGTCCGAAAGGCCAATAGAATGTCGAGTGCTATGATTCTTTTTGGTGTTTAAGAAAGGTAGAAGGGAAGATTGATTTAATGTTGATGTTGAATTTGTATCACCATTCTGGATCATGTGTCGAGGAAATGAGCGAGTGAGCAGAGAGACAGACGCGACCGAGACGCGCGAACGATGGCGAGAACAATAGTAGTATGACGTGGATTTGTATACTGCTATATAACCCTTATCACTTGTGTCTATCTCACTGTCCCAGCGAGTCGTCCTCCTCCACCCAGCCGGATAAATAAAAGTCAAAAGAGAATTTCAAGACCACCCCCGCAATTACTAGGTAATTGTTTGATACATCAATCAAGAAACCATTATCAAGAAGCTATATGCTTCTACCCCATCGTATACGACCTCTTATTACACCTGCTATCCGAACGATATCTTTTGCAAATATGTCATCGTCATCGACTCCCACCACAACACCTTACACGGTCCCTCTCAAAGAAGGCATCCCACCTAATCATCGTTTGCACACCGAATCAACGACGACCATCTTCCTCCCCAAAGCAGGAGCGTTCTTGAACCCCGTTCAGCACTATAATCGAGATATGAGCGTAGCTGTTATCAGAGCATGGAATGAGCTGAGAAAGGAAGAGCTGGAGAAGAAGTGGAGGACCAAGTTGGAGAAGAGAGGCGGTGTGGTCAAGCCCAAGAAGGGGAAGAAGGGTGCTGCTAAAGCAAAGACGGAAGAGACTAGCGAGGAAGCCGGTAAGCCGCCCCTTCGGTCTTCGTGATCAGGAGAGACAGCTGATAAACAAATCCAGCTCTCAACGTCGATGAGCCCGTAGCGGAGGCCACAACAACCGGTGAAGAACAACCAGTTGCAGGCCCGTCCACAGAGGTCAGCTGCCGTTTCAGGCCCTGGCGTCTAGCATAGCTGACAGAGATCACAATGATGCAGAAAAAGTTCCGAGCGCCTTCGATCAACATTCTAGAAGCTCTCGCTGCGACAGGTTTGCGATCAATCCGTTACGCGAAGGAGATCCCTAATGTCAAGTGAGTCTTAACTGCTGCTCGGACGCTCCTTGTGGCCATTTCGAGAAAAGTCCACTCACTCACGATTCCTACTCGCAGATATGTCCTCGCCAACGATCTCTCACCATCAGCTTGCGAAGCCATGCGACGGAATGTCGAGTTCAATGGCGTTGGAGAAGATTACGAACCACCAGCGGTGGACGGTGTGGAAGGTGCGGAGGCAGAGACAGCTGTACCGGAATCTGAGGTGGCAGTCAAGGAGGACAAAGTCACCGAGGAGAAGATGGAGTTAGATGGCGAAACGAAGGCTGTCAATGGAGATAAGGCTGAAGCAGCGAAACCAGCACAAGCGGAAGGAGAGCCGAAAGATCATGTTGGTCGAAGACCTAATTGTCGAGGACGAGTGAAGATCAATGAGGGAGATGCTTGGTGAGTCAACGAATAAGATCCTGATGATGGAATTCTAGCTGATAAGCTATATATAGTGCGTTTATGTACTCACATCGATCACCTGTCGGACCTACATCTCGTGTCGATGTGGTGGATCTGGACCCGTATGGAACTGCTGCACCGTTCATTGACGCGGCGTTGGGATGTATTGCAGACGGAGGTGAGCGGGACCCTAGTTCTGGCTTTTCGTGCTCCGATGCTGATCAACGTTCAGGTCTTCTTGCCATCACATGTACCGATCTTGCCGTTCTCGCCGGTCAACAATACCCCGAAAAGTGGTAGGTTACCTTCATCTATCTGAAACATCTCTCACTGACCGCTTGATACAGCTATTCCAACTACGGCGGAACCAACGTACACGCCGAATATACCCACGAAGCGGCTCTTCGTCTTGTCATGCATTCACTCGCCACTTGTGCGGCTCGATATGGTCGTTATATCACCCCTCTCCTCTCGTTCTCTATTGATTTCTACGTCCGACTTTTCGTCAGGATCGACACTAGACCAGAACAGGTCAAGAGACTCGCTGCGTGAGCTATCATTTCAACCACCATAGTATCACTTCAGGAAGCTGACAGCCATTGTAGTCAAACAGGCGTAGTGTACACTTGTCAATTCTGCCAAACTTCAGTCACACAGCCGTTCGGGAAGGTCGTCGAAAAGGAGACGGCAAAGGGTGTGACTCTCGATGCGTTCAAGACCGCTGCGGGGCCTACACCTTCTCACGGATCATCATGTGAAGAGTGCGGTTCTACAATGCATGTGAGTTGTACATTTTTCTGAGAAGAAAAGTCAACTGACGTTACACTGTAGCTTGGTGGACCATTGTGGCTTGGGCCTCTCCAGGATAGCGAGTTCGCCAAGCGGGTTATCAAGGATATCTCGAGCCAAGAAAAGGAGTACAAGACATACAACAGAATGTTGGGAATGTTGACCATTGCTTCTCAAGTCAGTGAAATCCAAAGTCATTCGCGAAAACATTCTGATGATTTCTGCAGGAACTGCCCGACCCATGGTTCTTCACTGCCAATCGAATTGCCAAGTCCTTGCATTCGTCTTCATTGCCTATGAGCAAGATTCTGTAAGCATATCATTCTGTCCAAAGGGTGGTGATTCGGCTTAATCTAAATTTGTACCAAATAGGTCCGCCCTTCTCAATGCTGGTTACAAGATCTCTCGATCTCATTGTGTCGCGGGGGCTGTCAAAACCGACGCACCTAGGAGTTTCATCTACGACATCATGCGAGAAGAGATCAAGACCAACCCTATTCGGATGGACAAGATTACAGAAGGCTCACCATCTAGAAATATCATCAACAAACCCATGACGTGAGTTCAGCTCCTTGCAGTCATTTCTTCCTTGTCAAAGAGAGATCATAAAGCTGACCACTGGCCTGATATAGACACAAGATCGATTTCACTCCTCATCCTGATGCGAGTCTGGAACGATCTGGCAAGGAAACGTTCTACCAAGTCAACCCTTTGCCTAATTGGGGACCTGCACCTCGAGCGAAGAGTATACAAGTTGGACAGGAGGCTAAGCGGAAGGCCGGAGAGATCGTCGATGAACTGGAAGAGGAGGAAGATGCCGAGACGAAGAAGGCGAGATTGGATGAGGAGGCGGCGATGAACGCCTGATGGGTTGTAGATCCTGCATAAGTAGGAAAGAAAATGGTAATATTACGACGAACAATTTTTGGGTTTAGAATCTCACATGTCATGGATTTATTCTCAAGATGATACGATGTCTGCATTGTCCAACCTAGCCACTTGCCCGCCACCCAACGAACAGTTCTCGATCTTGAGATTGCATGTACAAAGCTGCGATCTATGCATACAACAACTCATGACTTCTCCCAGTACATCTATTTAAGCAGTACTTTGGCCACTCTCCAACCTACTCCGTATCCCTTCCTTCCTCGTTTCAATCTTTTCCACAAGCTTGGTCGTGATCTCCTTCCACACTTTCGACGAAGTAGTCTGCAAATATCTATCTAAGAGAGGGAATGTTCCCCTTCCATTCGCCTCCTCTGCACTACCATTCGATTCGGCTGTTGTTCCATCTCCGTTCTCCTCTGCTGATGAAGATAATGCTCCTTCACCTAATATTTCACCTTTTGACACTGCGTCTAATAACCCCACTAGGACGGTATCAATGGGAACTCTACCCAAAAATCCTATCCCCTCTTTCTCCGCCATACCTTCACCTCCGCCCCTTCCGAACGTATCGGAGATCTCACCACAACAAGGACATACGTATCCTGCCATGTTTTCGACGAGACCCATAACGGGGAGAGAGAGTTTACGAGTGAAAGATAAGGATTTGAGAGTATCGTTCAACGCTGTAGTTTGCGGCGTGGTGATGAGGATTGAGGACGGGGTGGTTGGTCGTGAAACGGTAGGAGTGAACAGGGGATGGAGGTGCGTGAGAAGGGAGATGTGTTCGTCGGAAGTGCCTTAGGAGAGGGTGGGTTAGTAACGAACACATACATACAGGTGCTACTTTCGGGGAGATGATGACTGATGTGAAGGTGGTCGACGATGCGACTCTGAGGCAAGATGTGAAGGTTTTTATGCCAAGCATCTCACTGGTATTTGTTTGGCAAAGGGAAGGGAGAGACACTCACCTGGAGGCGTATCAATCACCAAATAATCAATATCACCCCATCTCACTTCGCTCAAAAACTGTCTTATCATCCCATCCTTCTTCGGACCTCTCCATACCACACTATCCCCTCTATCTTTCAGCAAGAAGCCAATACTCATCACTCCCAGACGACGTTCTTGATCGACGTAGACTGGGACCCAGCCTGCGGACGATTGGTGTACTGTCGCAGAGGGCGTGTCAAGGCCTACCATTCGAGGAAGAGAGGGACCTGTGATGTCGAGATCGATAAGACCGACTCGGGTGGTGGGTGAGATTGCGAGTAGAGAAAGAGCGAGTTGTACAGATGAAGAGGATTTACCGACACCACCTATATCAAGAGTGATATGTCAGTGATGATGTCCATGAGTTACGAGCAGCCATGTCAAGGAGTGAAGTGTATTTGTGAGTAATAAACGTGAGTTGGAAGAATCACAAAGTGATAAACTGAACGTCCACTCACCCTTCCCCGACAATACGATAATCACATTCTTCACAGAGCTCAACCGTCTGCTCACAGGTGTCTCGAGTGGGTCGGCCATGTTTCTTAATCAACCTGTTATGTATGCTGTACGATCAGGACGACAATGGATGTTCAATTCAACAGGATCGAATGATTCAGCATCTCTTCTACTAACGGCCGACTTTTAAAGTGGAGGTGTCAAAGCTTACGTAAACTAGGATTGACCTTTCGCCACCGTTCTTTCGCTCTGTTCAACTTCAGCACAACTTGAAAACGATTGGAATTGATAGCTATCTCCTTTTCATATTCTTCGTCCCTTCCACTGTTCGTGTACTTCTCGATCAAAAGGTGTTGAAGAGGGTACCTCTCGCTTCATACTACTAGCCAACAAAACGGATACGGTTTATCCGACAGGTTCCAGCGGTCTGACTCACATAGCTACTCTCCCTCCCTCCTTTCCTCTCAACTCGTATTCGCCATGTCGCACATCGGTACGGTCAAGCATGTGCCGAAGGAGGTTCGATACAACTTCTTACAGGTGAGCTGGATCCTCCCTCTTGCCCTCCATATGACCAGACGGGATATCAGCTGACGCTCTCATCAATTTGCAGATGGCCGCTCCGGCGTCCTATGTAGCAGGTCTAGGTCGAGGGTGAGCCGATCTGCTAACCAGTCTCTTGACACTCAGCTAACATCATATCTCGTAGTGCATCTGGTTTCACAACGCGATCGGATATCGGTCCAGCTCGAGAAGGACCTAGTGCAGATGCGATTGCGTGAGTGCCTCCCCCACTTTGGTAATGGTAACGGAGCTGATGTTGATTTCGCTATGTAGCGAGGCTCAGGCGAAACGAGGCGAAGAAGTACCGGACCCCGATGCATTACAAGATCCAGATGATGAGAGGAACTTGTTCGCTGGTACGGTCTATGAAGCAGACGACGAGGAAGCAGATCGGATATGGGATAGTGTAGATGAGAGAATGGATGCAAGACGAAAAGCTCGAAGGTGGGTCGTCCTGCGTCTGATTCCGTCTGAGGATTTGTTGTCTGACTTGATCGGTTTTTTGTGTTGCAGAGAAGCAGTGGAGGCTGAACAAGCAGCTAAAGAACGAGCACTCAATCCCAAACTTCAAACTCAATTTGCGGATCTCAAACGTTCTCTATCAGGTCTCAATGACGCAGATTGGGATGCCATACCCGAAGCTGGAAACTTGACGGGAAAGAGACGGAAACATAATATGAGGATGGAGGAGAACCAGAACGGGAGAAGTTATGCGGTCAGCGATACCGTTTTGGCGGATGTAGCTGGGAGAAATACACTGTTAGGAGAGCTGGATAAGGCTCAACAGGAGGTAAGTTCCACCACGACGAACTCGGATTCGATGAGAGTGAGAACGCTGATGTCAATCGTATCTAGAATGGCGGCTTTGACACACCGGCGAATGATGGGACAATGACAGATTTCATCTCCATTGGTAATGCCAGAGACAAGGTCTTGTCCTTGCGGTTAGACCAAGTGAGTTACAGCTATGCCTGTGGCTCCATCAGCATAAACGAGCTGACCGTTTCCTTGCAGGCGTCTCGTGATGCAGCCAATGGATCTTCGACCAGTGTCGACCCTAGAGGATATATGACAGCTCTCAACAGTCAGATCGTTCAGACTGATGCTCAGATCGGGTAAGTCAGCTTTGTAATAATCTTGATCCTGCAAGCTGATAGGCAATCACACAGTGACATCAAGCAAGCTCGACAACTGCTGCAAAACCTTATTCAGACTAATCCAAAGCATGCTCCAGGATGGATCGCAGCTGCGTCTCTGGAAGTGCACGCGAAGAAGATGGTGGCAGCGAGAAAGATCATTGCGGAGGGATGTGAGAAGTGTCCGAAGAGCGAGGATATCTGGTTCCACGCTGCGGAACTTAACGTGAGTGTCTGAGCGATTCGTCCTTGGGCTCAGTCGCTGACAAGACTATCTAGACCCCTGAGAACTCAAGAATTATCCTCGGAAAGGCGGTTCAGCATGTTCCCCAATCTGTAAAGATCTGGTTGAAGGCGGCCTCACTGGAGACAGACGTGTCGGCAAAGAAGCGTGTACTACGAAAAGGTGAGCTGACTGGTCTTCTTCCACTATACGGCAGAGCTGACATATTTTACTACAGCACTGGAATTCATTCCCAATTCTGTTCGATTATGGAAGGAGACAGTCAATCTCGAGGACGACCCCGAGGACGCCCGAGTGCTCTTGACTCGCGCTGTTGAGGTCATCCCGACCTCAGTCGAGCTCTGGCTTACCCTCGCCCGTCTTGAGACACCCGAAAACGCGAAGCAGGTCCTCAACTCTGCTCGTAAACGTATCCCCACATCACACGAGATCTGGATCGCTGCTGGTCGGCTTGCAGAGCAGTCGCCTACAGCGGTGTCTGAAGTCAAGGTGGAAGATGACGCGGAGACGACGCGAAAGCTCGCGGCTCAAGTCGACAAGCTTATGGTCGGTGCTGTGAATTCGCTAAGGAAGAACCAGGTCATCCTTTCTCGAGAACAGTGGCTGCAAGAAGCAGAGAAATGTGAACAGGATGGGAGTCCGCTCACGGCGCAGGCTATCGTCAAAGCCACGATTCATCAGGATGTGGAAGAGGAGGACAGGAAGAACACGTGGATCGAAGATGCGGAACGGGCTGGAAAGGGTGGATTCTTTGAGGTAGCACGAGCTTGTTACGTTGTGGTGTTGGAGACATTCCCGACATCTCCTTCCGTCTGGCGTAAGGCTGCGGAGTTCGAAAAGGTTCATGGTACACCGTACGTTCGCTGTCATTCTACTTGCAAAGTGGAAACAAATTCTGACAATGTCCACAGACAAGCGGTACAGGATATCCTGGCGAAAGGAGTGCAACATTGTCCACATGCCGAAGTCCTCTGGCTCATGGCAGCGAAAGAGAAATGGGTCGGTGGCGATATCCCAGGCGCAAGAGTTATCCTTGCCGAGGCGTTCGAGAAGAACGAGGACTCCGAGTCTATCTTCCTGGCAGCTGCCAAGCTTGCGTCGGAGACTGGAGAGATGGAGGCGGCGTTGCAGATCCTGGAGAAGGCGAGAGCACAGGCGAATACGGAACGAGTAAGCTATTCCTCTATTCTTATGGTTATGGCCAAGGCTGACGCGGCTATCTTGCAGATCTGGATGAAGTCTGCTGTTCTACAACGGCAGCTTGGTCAACTCGACGAAGCTCTCAAGACCCTTGAGCAAGCTATCACCAAATTTGCGACTTTCGATAAATTGCATATGATCCGAGGTCAGATTTACGAATCAAGGAAAGAAGTTGCCAGCGCTCGAAGTGCTTATGCGCAAGGTTGCAAGGCATGTTCGAAATCTATACCGCTCTGGATTTTGTCGGCGAGGTTGGAAGAGAAAGCGGGAGTTACAATCAAGGCGAGATCGTTGCTTGAGAAGGCACGATTGTACAATGCCAAGAACGATGAGCTGTGGGCTGAGAGCGTTAAGATTGAGGAGAGAGCTGGCAGTACTCAACAAGCCAAGTCATTACTTGCCAGAGGTAGGTCGGCTCACGTCACGGTGTCTTGATACGGAGTATCCGCTAACGACGAAAGAATTATCTTTTTACAGCGATGCAAGAATGTCCCACATCGCCTTTACTGTGGTCCATGGCAATCTTCATGGAAGCCCCTCAACAGCGAAAAGGTCGATCTGTCGACGCACTCAAGAAGGCAGGAGAACATCCTTCCGTCATCTTATCTGTTGCTAGACTGTTCTGGGGAGAACGGAAGATCGAGAAGACGAGACAATGGATGCAGAATGCGATCACGGCGGATGCAGATTGGGGAGATGCGTGGGGTTGGTGGTTGAAGTTTGAGAGACAGCATGGAGAGCAGGTGAGTGCGGACGACTGCGTATTCGTGTTCTATTGTGTATGGGCACTGCTGACTCCCCTTGGTTGAGCAGGAACGACAAGAAGCAGTCATTGAGAGATGTGTCCAAGCTCAACCGCATCACGGTCCGGTCTGGCAAGCAGTCGCGAAGGACTTGACGAATGTGGGCAAGTCAACGAAAGAGATTTTGGAGCTAGTAGCGAACAGGCTGGAGTGAGACGTATAGGGATAGTATCAAACATATGGCATGGGTCACGAATGCAGCATAAGACGATGTTAGATCGCATAAACATTGTTGCTGAGTCCGATGGCATGTGCGCCGACAGTCAAGCGACAGTCGGTTGCGGTCCGGCCGCGGCAGTAATTTGTGACCCAAACCCGACTGGACGACCGTCGGAACAAGACGGACTAGATGGGTCTCGACCGCGTCTCAAGTGGTGGGCAAACCTTTTAACGAAAAGACAGGTTAGCGTAGTCGATGGTGTATCTTTTCCCTAAAATGGTGCATACCGCGACACCAACTCGATCGACCGGTTAAACCAACCGACTGAAGCGACGCCTTGGACGGAGTAGACCCAAGTAAGGTAAGTGAGAGGTGGATCTTGCGCAGTTGTACTTGCATCCAAACTACCAGGGTATCATTGGTCAAGAGGTACGTAGGTTAGACCAATTAGTCCGATCCGATTCCAATAGGTCAAAGTTAAAGCTTCGATTGTACACTGCATGCCGTTAGAAGCAGTACAAGCGTTCAAGCGCGATGTTTGCATTTTGTTGTTTTACGAGGATCGTCCTGTGCGTTCCTCTCAATTGAACAATGGGATCAACAAACCCTGAATGGGTGATTTGTTTACTTTCTGCACGGTGCCGTTATTATGCGGGGTTGCGCAGGGTGAATTGCTCCATCTCAGGGTTCCAACTCCGGCTTTGGCGTTTGTTTTCTTTCTGTTCTTTTTGTTCGTTGTGTATTTTGGTTGTTCCCTTCCAATGAGACTTATGTTACCTTTTGTTCCGATGCTTCTCTCTCTCTCTCCTTGGCTACCATAGCAATAGCAATAGCAAAGAGAACATCACAAGACCTACTTACGATACAGACTAGTCATCAAAACTCAAAATTGGTGCTGTGTATTATTTACATGTCTCATCGGATGAACACGCTGATGTCTTACTTTTGGAAGAAGGAGAGACTGGACAATGCTTCGGTCGGTGGTGAAGTTACTGATGGACGAATGGATGAGATGGTTATTGACACAGCCCACATGATCCTTTTGTTTCTCTCTAATAGAGCATAGGAGCAAAAGGAAAGTCGGCCCGATGTACGTTGTACGTTGTACGGTGCACGGTGCACGGTGTATGGAAGCGAAGCAGCCTCTTGTTGATATCGTATCGTCTCTTAGCCTTTGCAGTCCAAGCGTTCCAGTAATCAGCCACTCACTCACTCACTCGCTCACCCCTTCCTCCCCTCCTTGCTCTCTCTTGTTGTGTACCTTCTTACTTCTATTACATGATGTCACTTGACTTGTGTATTGTATTCCTTCATCAATAATCTCTCTGCCCCTCACTCACTCACTCACTCACAACGACGAGCCTCCCTTCCCCTCATTCTTGGAATCTCCACTTTCAACTTCTCTCTCTTTCTTTCTTTCTGACTCCTCAACGATCAGACATCATCCCACTTTACAACACGCTCTTTACACACTTCACGCTCATTAACAATCACTGTACATACCAAAACAAAACAACATAAACCCCCTACGCCACCACCACACCACAACACCACCATCATACCACAACATCATCAATCGGCCTGAATCCCAAAAGAACACAGCCTCTTCTACTCATTCATACGTTCGGACCCCTCGTGACCTCTATTCTCACGAACGCCTCCGTTTTCGAGCCACCCAGACCCACGTCCACACAACGACAGACGCTTGGACCACATTCTCTTCCTTCTCTGTCTGTACGAACTGGAACTGAGACCCATCTCATCTTGTTTGTCAATGATATACTAGAGCTGCTTGTTGGACGTATAATTCAATATCATTGCTATAATACCACGAGCCTCACGCGTCCACTCCATTTGACCCTTTTTCCATCACCACCACCACCACACCACACACACCATGCGATCACGGACCTCACTCTCATTACTGGTATCTCTGTTAGGAGCGATCAACCTCGTCCATGCGGCATCTGCCGATCAATGGAAGGGTAAATCAATATACCAGTGAGTCGAATCTCATCACTCAATTATCAGCTTCAACACTGACGATTCTCCTTCTGTAGACTGTTCACAGATCGATTCGCGCCACCATCAGATACTGCTCCAGCTCGAACATCACCTTTACCAGCAATTTGTGATCCAGCATTGCAAACGTGAGTCTTATCCAGGCCAAGTTCTTGGGACAAGGGCAGACAATGCTGACCATTCGATGCAGATGGTGTGGCGGTACATGGCTTTCGATCATTGACAGACTGGATTATATCCAAGGGATGGGCTTTGATGCTATTTGGATCTCTCCCGTCAGCCGTGAGTATACCCTTGGACGAGGATGCAGACGACCATCGCTGACGTTCAATGTAGAAAACATCGACGTTTACACACCGTACAACTATGCCTATCACGGATACTGGGTCAACGACCCTTTAACGCTCAACCCTCGATTCGGTACTGCTGACGATCTCAAAGCCCTATCTGCGTCTCTTCACTCTCGAGGGATGTACCTCATGGTCGACGTCGTCGTCAACAACATTCCCGGTGTCTCAGCGAAAGACGCCGTCAGTTCCGAAACACTCATTGCGGACGGATCGAGATGGACAGACCCATCGGAGTTCCACCCCCAATGTTCGATCGATTATAGTAATGCTACCAGCGTCGAATACTGTTGGTTGGGTGACGACAAGTTGCCCTTGATGGACGTCAACACGGAGAACCCGACGGTGGTCAACACGTTGAACAGCTGGATCGGAAACCTGACATCCACATACGGGATCGACGGTCTCAGGGTTGACGCTGCCAAGCATGTTCCGGGACCGTTCTGGACTGGATTCTGCAAGGCGTCAGGTGTCTTCTGTATCGGTGAAGTCTACGGAAGTGATATTGAGTGAGTCTTTTTACAGCATTTCACAGGACGGAACAATGGACTAACAATGACTTTGCAGATACGCTGCCAGCTACCAGACCGAGGGATGGATGGACTCTGTCCTTGGCTATCCTCTCTATTACGGTATCACCAGCGCCTTTGGATCTCCCAGTGGAAACATGTCACACTTTGTCGATGTCGCCTCTCAGGTCTTGGCCTCTTTCCCTACTCCCGGATTACTAGGAAACTTCATCGAGAACCACGATCTCCCCCGATGGAGAAATACCACCGCCGACGCGCAACTCGCTTACAACGCCATGGTCGCTCAATTCATCTTTGATGGATTGCCCATCGTCTATTACGGTCAAGAACAAGATTTCTCAGACGGCGCAAACGATCCTTATAACCGAGCTGCACTTTGGCCATCCAACTATGCCAACTCGTCGACTTACAACCATATCAAGAAATTGAACGATATTAGACATGCGGTCATCAACAACGGTACCCAATTCCAAGGGAAGAACTTCCTTGATTCACAGACTAAGATTGTGGCGAGCACAAAGACAGATGTTGCGTTCAGAAAGGGTCCATTACTCGCTGTTCTGACAAACGTGAGTAGGCAGTCTCTAAGCCTTTACGCTTCATACGCTGATGTCTTCGGGGCTGTAGCGTGGAAGCCCAAGCGAGAGCCAAAGTTTCGGTGTTCCCACCAGCGGATGGGCGTCTCAATCGAACGTCATTGAGTGAGTACTTCAGCGGACCGTTGCCCTGCAGTCATCGCTGACATTCGCCGCCCTCAGTCTCCTATCGTGCAAGCCTTACACTGTCGGTTCTGGCGGTGCCATCTCGGTCTCATACGCTGCGGCCGGATACGGTGGTATGCCATATGTGAGTGGCGACTCAGTCTTCCTTAATCAAGCAAGTTAGCTGACTCGAGCGTGCTTCAACAGATCTTCGTCTCGCAAAACGATGCGAAAGCATTGAAGCTCTGTGGGGATGTCGGCGTTGCCACATACGTTTCGTCCAACACCACTACGGCCGCTGCGAAGAGCTCCGCTTCGAGCATAACGCCCATTGGATCGACATCAACAACCTTGCCTTTGTTGTTGGCGGGTTTAATATCCCTTGGTGTTGGAGCTGTCTTGGCGTGATCGTGTTGACTCGCATTGTCGGAAAGTGGAGACATTAGCATTGACTTTGGCATCAGCATTTGGCATTACCTCTCATTGCATCCAACCAAGCATATTAGGTTCAAGTAATATAGCATAAACCCCTTTACATCGTATATCACCTTTGCCCTTGCCCTTGCTAACGGAGCTTGGGCAATCCTCCCTTCCTCTACCCTTTTGGTCATATTGTTCTCGGATTCGATTTTTGATCGTGTTGTAACTTTATGTCGTCATGGATGGTGTACATCTTCTCACGGACTGTTGGGACGAGCGCGAGTATCGCAAACGTGTTGCGAAAGCGACAGTGAAGCAAAGCAGTTGGAGACATCAAACGAGGCGTGGTGTCAGGCAGATTGAGCTGCACTTTGTTGCCATGGGCTCAACATGTTGCAATCTGCCCTTTGCGTTTCCAGTTGAGTCCAGTCCACCGCTGTAGTCCAGCTCCTGTCCTGCATGTCTGTCAACCCGTAGCATACGTAGCATGCATAGATCTCCCAGGTCATCTATCGGCCTTCATCGGTCGGGTCCCCCACATGTATGCCACTGCCGCACGTACGACCGTGAGAAAGTTTACACGTTATAGCCGGTGACTTACCCCCAAAGTTGAACCATCAGTTCCTCTTTTACGTCGTCATACGATCCCCCATCATCAACAACATCGCAACTTCGCTTAAACACTTACCCACATTCACATTCATATCACAGATAGTAGTCCGATCTATCTATCTATCATCGTGATCGATCCGCCATAACGTCCTTCTTGACTCTCACTCCTTTCAGAGCATCTCGCTCAACCCTTTCTTCCGTTACTTCGACTTCACGAAGTCCAACTCGCACAACCACTTTCCGCATCCGCACTTCGATAAACGCATATCGCAGTTTCTCGATCAATTCTACAAAGATGGGTAAGGAGAAAGTAGCCATTATCGGTTCTGGTAACTGGTCAGTAACTCATTCGCTCTTTTGATATGATCGGGATTGACAGAGCTGATGATGTGTGCTGCTCATTAGGGGATCGGCAATTGCCAGATTGGCCGGATTGAACGTTAGTAAACACACAGATGTGTTTGATGATTCGCGAGTCCCGATCTGGGTGTTTGAAGAGGATGTGAGTGGGCTGTATCATCTCACTCCATGCCACTCAGCGGCTGTGTTCCTATTACCCTTCCTCCAGTTTGCCCTGTTCGGCTTAGCAGTTACATGAGAGCGAATGCCAAGACAGCTGCAGAGCTCAACTTAGCGGGCTTGTGGAACTGCGCTGATATGATATCTCTTCACTTCCCCAGTTCGAGGGCAAAAAACTTACCGAAATCATCAACGAGTCTCACGAGAACAAGAAATACTTGCCTGGAATTCAGCTCCCTGAGAATGTGGTTGCTATTCCGGATCTGGAAGAGGCCGTGAAGGATGCGACGGCATTGGTCTTCGTCATGCCTCATCAGTGTGAGTGGCCCTTGCGCTATCTAGGAGCTGTATTGTCTGCTCGTTGGGCACAGGTCATGTTGGGTTGGAAAATGTGTAGAAGAAGAAAGATCGGTCATTGAGTGCGGAGGCTGATGCTAAAGCGGGTGTATAGTCTTGGCGAAGACGTTGGACATCCTGGATGGGAAGGTGAACAAGAACGCCAAGGCCATTACGCTTATCAAGGTAAGCCATCCATTCCCTCTTATCAGCTGTCAATCTACTTGAGTATACCTTTATGGTCATGTCGCTGATCCACCGCGGTACACTTGCAGGGTGTCGAAGTCAAAGGCGCCGATATCCACATCTTCGCCGATGTCATCGAGAAACGACTTGGTATTTCCACCTCGGCCTTGAGCGGAGCCAACATCGCCAACGAAGTTGCAAAGGATACGTTCTCTGAAACTACTGTTGGATATAGGACAGAGGAGGACGGCAAGTTGTGGCAGAAGTTGTTCCGTGAGTGTGGCTGCCAGGATCCCAAGACGCAAACGCGAAGTCTCAAAACGACGAGCGTCAGAGGACGAGACGACGTCGGGAGAAGAGCCGCGAGGGATGGACCAACCGACGCTAATACACTTACTTGCATTCGCAGAAACGCCCAACTTCAAGGTCCAACTCATCGATGACGTGAGTTTATTAAGCTCAATACATTTCTGTCGGCTGCTTACTAACGTGCGTACCCTCAGGTCGCCGGTGTCAGTCTTTGTGGAGCTCTCAAGAACATCGTCGCTGTTGCGGCGGGCTTCGTCGATGGTCTTGGCTACGGAGACAACTCGAAAGGTGTGATACACATATTTCGCTTGCTCTTCCGCTCTAGGTTGCAATAAGACTGACTCGTCATCACACAGCTGCTATCATGCGTATCGGTCTGTTGGAGATGAAGCACTTCTGTCAGGAGTTTTTCGACAATGTCAAGGAGGAATCGTTCTTGCAGGAGAGCTCAGGTGTGGCTGATGTCATCACTTCTTGTGAGTAATGACTTTGAGGGGTGGCATGCGGCTTCACCCACTGATCTGAATAGAATGCTAACTCTTGCTCAGGTTTGGGTGGTAGGAACAAGAGAGTTGCAGAGGCGTTCGTCAAAGAGAAGAAGGTGAGTGAAGGTGAAGTGGTTGCAAGTGTCGCGCTGACATGGGAGCAGCCTTTTGACGAGCTCGAGAAGAAGATGCTGAACGGACAGAGTAAGTGTTTCTACGCCGCTACTATTTTTGAAGCTTTGCTGATCCTCTTCCAACCCGTTTGCAGAGCTCCAAGGTATCCACACCGTGAGTTGGCTGTGGTTAATGGATGGCGTTGTCATCCTCGTTCCTGACACTCTCCCTGATAGGCCAAGGACGTCCACGTCTTCCTCAAAGAGAGAGACAGAATAGGTGCCTACCCGTTGTTCGACAAAGTCTACCAAATCTCATGGGAGGACTTGCCCGTGGCGAAGCTCACTGAGGGTTTGTGATATCCTCAGAGTGATCCGGGTTTTGGAACATAGTGAAAGATATGACGAAAAGTAAACACCGATCGATAGCACAGAACAATTACATTAGATACATTTCGCATGTTTATAGATGTCAAACAGATGCAACGAGCAGTTCATTGTATGGTTCGTCTCACGACGCAGGGGGGCTGGGTAGGGTTGCTGAAGGGTCGATTACACAAGTTGGCGGAAGGTTAGGCTGATTCGTCCTTTTTGTATCTTCGGTTCTTTAGGTATTTCGTGCTGAAGGCAAAGGGGAAACACTATATGATCAGCACCTGGGAGACCACGATGTGACGGTCCTATTTCAATTCACTTTCCAATATTCTTGTGTGCGACCTGGAGAGATGGGGAATATTGTGAGCGCAAGTAAACCTGTGCGTTCAGGATCCTTGACAGGACAGCTCACCTTGCATGACCACCAAACTCCCATTGCCAAGTCTGCGAATGCTCATTGCCCATCAGCGAGCGTATACAGACAACCTTCACTCAAGGTGGACAACGACAGACAGGACACTCACATCCACTTGACGTTTTTCCTTCCTTCCAGTCCTATCTCTTCAATATTTGCTTTCGTCCCAGACTTTCGAGCTTTGCTGGGTAATCTTGGTGACATGATGAATGTCCGTTCTGCACCTAGACTGACACTTGCAATAACTAGGTTGTTCAGATTATCCGAGTGTCTCCTACAATAACGAAACATAAGCCATGTCAGTCAAGCGTGGAAATTCCGTTATGCTTAACGTATATCCCTCAGACCTAATTGTTCTTCACTCACCCAATATATACACTCCCATCATCATACCTATTCAACATGACATGATTGAACCTCACCCCTAACTCAACTTCCAACCTTAATCGTATATTCTCCAATATTGGCGGGAAAGGATAATGCATCGTTATTGAAGAGCCGGAATATGATAGTTCTGCGTTGGGTGTGGTGGAGTATGCTGCGATCTGACGAGATTGGGGGAATGTACGACCGTATAGCTTGAGCGTGGGTTGATCTTTGGAGGATTTAGCATGATCGGTGTAGGTCTGATGATGAGGTTGGGAGACTTACACCCTGAGAAGCAAAAGGGAGATGGTGTCAGCTGTTTGTTTGTCTTACCACCACAAGACCTAGTTCAGCTGGTCAACTCACAAGTGTCCAGGTTGATCAGCTCGTCATACCATCTCTGTGCCTCGTCGACCGCTATAAACTGCGACGTGCATCAAATGGAATATCAGCTAACGATCAGTTGTTTCCCCTCATTTGTTGACGATGTCGGATGCAGCTTCTTCGTACGACGCCAGATGACCCACCTCGGGTTGATAATACACATCCCCACCATACCCTAGCCCGTCTACCTTCCATCGCTCCACGAACGACTTCAAGCTAACCTGCTGAAACTCGTCTGTCGGGCTAAATTCCTTCTTCCGACCACCACCACCACCAGAGCTAGACTTCTTAACTCTTTTGATCGGCTCATCCGCGATGTCGGATAGTGACGAAGCTGAAGATGAAGATGCTCGTCGCTTGGGCGCCATCGTGCGCGTGCGTCGTTTGAAGCTGGGTGCAGTAGTGAAATACAAGAGAAGAGATGTAACGATCTTGAGCTTCCGTCCTTGTAATTGCCGGTCAATCGATGTGGAGGTAGATATGTCGTCAGGCACGGATCATTTGTCTGCGAGAGAGAAATAATGTATTGGGTTGGCCACCAAGCGGGTATTTGATAGTCTTCCCACACCCTCTCCGTCGTCATTGACCTCATCAGACAGACCAATCAAGCAGTCATAACAATACCCAGCAGCGACAGAATATACAGCTATCCCAAAAATGTCTTTGGCCGACTTGGCCGAATCGCCTTCCTCTTCTTCCACCTCTTCATCTTCTTCCGCTTCATCGTCCCGAATATCACTTACAATACCCACTTCGCTCCTTATCTTACCTACGACAGCGGCGCTCATCGGTCTATCGATCGGTGTAGTACGAGGTGGGAATAAAGCGAGATTGAGATTTTTGGCGGAGAACGCTCATAGACAACCAAAGACAGTCCAAGGTTGGGTAAGTCACACTTTCTAGTATTGCAATGACCATATCCCATAAGAAGCACTCTCTTCATTGCTTGGACCTGGCCTTGCACTCTCACCCACGGATCGTACTTGCGCTGAAGAAGGCTGATTCTCTTCTTGTTCTAGTACTTCTACACCAAAACTCGAAATTATCGTGTATTCTTCGGTGCTCTTCGATCAGGTGGGAAGTACGCTCTGGGTCTAGGCGGAGCTACAGCAGGTTATTTTCTCGTCGACGAGAGCGTTGGATGGACACGAGAACGGTTGTTTGGACCTAAAGGCGATGTCGCGCCACAATTGGATGATGAGGATGAGGAAGAGGAGGGGATATATCGGAAGACGGGATGGAGGAAGGGGCAGGTCATGTGGGAAGATGGGGCAGCTGCTGGAGGTTTGTTGGGGTTGGTAGTGGGTACAGCATGTAAGTTGCTCTCAGCTGTAAAAAGTAAACGACGGAGACTCAGGTCAGAGCTGGGTGGTCGGCATCGGTGCAAGAGCTGTAGCCTTGGCTGCAGTCGAGGTGGATATGGTGTATAGTATAATAGCAAGGAGGAGTAGCCGATGTGTCAACGAGCTGACCAGTTTGCTTTCTACTCGCCCGCAGATCGTCTCCCTCGACCCCTGTTTATCCGTTCGGTCCTCATGGGCACCATCCTAGGAGGCACCACATCAGCTATGCAAATCGCCCAAGCGCACATTGGTAAACTCCGAGATGAGCAAGAACGAGCCGAACGACTGGCTACCAAAGCCGAAGCGAACGCTGCTATTGCGTCAATAACGGAGGAAGTGGGACCTGCTTTGGCTCTAAGGGGAGGAGGAAGCAATACGGAGCCGGCGACAATTTAGTCTACAGCAGCAGAGGTGGCGATGGAGGGTATGGAAGGTGGAGTAAAGGAGGAAGCACAGGGGTGGTGGACAAGATTAAAAGGCTTTGTAGGCGCCTGAGGTGTCTGATATGATACATGCATGGATTGGGCTGTAGCGCGATGTGTACAAGTGGTGACATGTGCGGAAGACAAATGTATGAAAGGTCGTCAATGGTTATAGAACCGCTGGGCGGATCTCGTGGCGATGCGGTTGAGACTACGCGGAGCGGTTATCGCTCTCGCTGATTTAAGCAGCTACTGGAGCTGATTGGGTTGGTGCTGGAGCAGCAGGAGCACTAGCCGTTTTGGATGCAGGCACTTTCGCAGCTCGACTGTCTGCACAGACATCGCCGAAGTCTATGATGGGATAATCTCGATCAGTGAGCTGTCAAGTCAAGGTCCGACACAAGTTGGAGATAACGGAGAACGAGAAAGGAGCTCAACATACCAGAGTTCCACCTGGCGACAATCTCACTCTCGTACAGATCCCCTTCTTTCCTTCCACCGCTCGATGCACTTGGGAGAGGACCAAGGCTTGAGGACGGGGTGATGTTTGATCGACGTTTAGAATCACGTTTACCTCGGACAATCTTGCGGGTCTACCAAGACGAAACCGGTCAGAACGAGCCACAAAGGGAAAGTCGGAGTGGATGACCTAACGGGAACCCGTATAGAAGAATGAGGGGGAGATCTGCCTGGCAAGAGGCTTCGCCGCTTGACTCACTTTGCTACTCCTCGGATCCAGCCTTGCCGGAAGACCCGAGCCCGAACCACTCCCTTGTCCTTGCTTCTCTTTCCCCTTACCACCCTCTTCCTTCTCCTCATCAGATTCCACATCCATTCCTATCCCTTCATCACTTCCTTCCCCTTCTCCTTCTCCCTCAGTCAACACGCCGTCATCCTCCATCCCCGCTCCATCCACCACGATACCGTCCGCACTCATCTCTGAATCTGAGCTTTGGTCACCTTGCAAATCAAGGTCCATCGTACTGTTCGCAAGCGGGTGAGTGGTCGAATGTCGTGTGGGAGAAGGAGGGTCGTTATCGTCCTCTGGTTGGAGCGATCGGATAGGTGTGTTGTTGTTTGATGAAGGGGGTGTGAGTTCGGCCATCGTGCTATGATTTGGGACAGCTTGGTTGTTATTGTGAGATTGACGAAGAGAAGAACGCAAATACGAGTAGGATATGGAGGTTGCGGACGAGGTGACGGTGTGGTGACACTAAGTGGAGGTCGGTCCGAGCGATGTCAGACACAGCGAGTATATAATGTTCACTTTCAACATTTCCAGCAACATACATCTGACAATAAACCGAGGCCGACTCAAGTAATACACGTACACCTAACAGACCTGCTCGGCTATCTACTCAAGCATACACTATCAATCATGTCAACTCTGCAACCTCAGATTCAAACGTATCACACCTCCCTCCCTTCCCCACTCCCTTCTTTCCCTTCATTCCAATTCCAACTCACCCGTCTCACTTCCACACTTATGATCTGGGTAGGAGCCGGTCCGCCCACTCAGCCAGGAGAAGAGGTCCCCACCGTCGGAGGTGGAGAGAAAAAATTGGCAGGAGATTGGAGTGTTGCTATGCCATCGCGAGGGGTGAGTGGGGAAGTGTTCCTTCCAGTCCCAATCTAATGCTCAAGAGAATTGGACGACGTATGCTGTGTGATTGGGAAGATCTCGTAGCGTGATACTGATGGATTGTACAGAATATACCGGTCACTGCTACACCGATATTACGATCTGGAACTTCAGATATTGCCTTACCGATGTCCCAACGATTAGGTGAGTCCACTTGCGTCTGGTACCTTACATGTTCCCCAAGAGCTGCACTCTGTCTTTTTTTAGATCGACTTTAGCTGACTCTCTTATTGTACGATGGTCACAGCACGCAAATTCCCTTCAAACCAAATTCACCTATCGCTCTCCCTCCCTCCATCGTTGACGAGTCAATCGGGTCCTTCGTTAGATCCCTACGCGAGCAAAGTGTTATTGGTTATGGAGAAGAAGTTGGGCAACTGGCTGAGTGAGGTCTTGGCAGAGGAGAAAGGGCTGTAAGCGCGTAGAGCACCGCGCGATAGGGAGGGCTCAAGCCAGGGGGATGAGGAAGAGAAGTACGCATAGCAGCCGTGTTTGTGAGATAGACCTATACCACGCATGTATGTATCATACCACTTTTGCAATTCATGATAGCATACCACTTGTGCAACCATCCGTAACAACATTACGAATACGAAAGCATTATAACATGCATGAAAACGAAAATCAACAGAAACAGTGTATCGTACCATTCATTCCATCACTCACCGTCAGGGCTGATCGTGTCATCATCATCAACACCGGTGTTAAAGATCGCGTTTACGACAAAATAAAGTTGACATTCTGTCTTTCCCCTTCTTTTACTCCATATACATCAACAACAACAACAATCGACAAATAACATCAACACACTCAGCTCGATTCGATACGTCCATCATGGCTGATGCACAATCCGCTCCTGCGAGTGGAGAAGAGACCACCACTACCGTGATCACTGCTACGACTCACTTGACTCTCCCAGCTCATCCTACACCATTAACGTACGATCAACTGAACCCCAAATCCATCCCTCACGAATTCTTCGGACCTATCGGTACAGGTGGTATCACCATCCTCGCCCCTCTGTTCACATACATCTTCTTCTACACATGTAACGATGCGGTGGGGTGTACCCCCACTTCGGTGGGAGGATGGAAACGTTCTTGGGAGTTGGTGGGGGACTTCCCAACGCAGGCTGGCAAGTTCTGGGATTGGAAAGCTGCAGCTGTTTATGGCGCTTGGTACGCTTTCTGTATAGCATGTTGGGCGATCTTGCCCGGAGATAAGATTGAGGGCAATCTGTTGAGAGATGGTACAAGGAAGGTTTACAAGATGAACGGTGAGTTTGCACCACCCCATTATGTTGTTTTGATCTTTGTCCTTCCCCATCTTCCTTTCCTGCCTTCGCTCTATGACCGTAACAACAAGCACTTTCTTAACTGCAACACTCATAGAAGAGTGACATCGCTGAACTCTTCGTTCTCTGCCTCTAGGCCTCTACACCCTCCTCCTTGCCCTCGGTATCTCCCTCGGTGTGATCCTTCAACCCGGCGGTATCCAAGCTTACACATGGCTCCACGACCACTGGGTCCCTCTTATCTCTGCGAGCTTGGTGATGGCGACGGCTCAAGCTGCATTCGTATATGTCTGGAGTTACTATTCCAGGGAGTTGTTGTCGCTCGGTGCGAACTCGGGCAATGTTGTTTACGATGTGAGTAGGAGATTGTTTCTATGTCTGCTGTTTTGGCGAAGCTTTAGATCTACCTTAGCAGAGCCGATTGACATCGCTGACACTATTTGTTATCTCACTCGCAGTTCTTCATGGGTCGGCCTCTCAACCCTCACCCTCCATTCTTCCCTTCCTTCGACCTCAAGACCTTCAACGAAGTTCGACCCGGTATGATTCTCTGGGTGTTGCTCAACATTTCCTGCGCTTGCGAGCAGTATGTCCGACTCGGTACACTCACCGATAGTATGTTGCTTGTATTGGTGTTTGAGGGATGGTACACTTTCGACTGTTTGATCCAAGAGGTGAGTCTATAGGTATCACTCCCAGCGAAAAGATACAAAGAATGGAATTGACCTCGTCATTTTAATGCTTTACAGCACACCATCCTCAACCAGATGGACATCACTACCGACGGTTTTGGCTTCATGCTCTCCTTTGGTGATCTTACCTGGGTGCCATTCACATACGGTCTTCAAGCTCGTTTCCTCGCTTTCAACCATGTCACCCTCGGTCCTGTTTGGACCGCTGTCATCGTCGCGATCGAGTCTGCGGGTATCTATATCTTCAGAACTGCGAACAATGAAAAGGGAAACTTCAGGGCCGGCAAGAACCCCAAGAGTGAGTGTGGGCAGCGCAGTGTTCTATGGGCGGGACCATCTATATCGAGGAAACATTAAGGCTGACTCAAACCGCGCCTCGTAGACCTCGAGTTCATGCAAACTGAGCGAGGGACAAGATTGTTAACTTCTGGCTGGTGGGGACGTTCAAGGCATCCCGTGAGTTAGCTGTGTATTCTGTTCGGTTTCGGATGTCAGCTGATGGTTGTTTGTCTGGTTATTTAGAATTACTTCGGTGACTGGCTTATTGCGTATGTCTCTGTCACTCACTGTTACTGATGGGTTCCGCTCACGTATTACCTATCATATAGCCTCGGATGGTGTCTCCCTACAGGGTTCCACACACCCCTGACTTATTACTACCTCGTCTTCTTCATCATCCTTCTCGTCCACAGGCAGATGAGAGACGACGAAGCTTGTAAAAAGAAGTACGGCAAGGACTGGGACAAGGTGAGTGCTGTGATGAGGTGCACTCTGCGCCGCGGCTGGGAAGTGATGACTTGGCGTGGAGGTGAGGGCTAACATCCGTGTGCTCTGCAGTACTGCGAGCTAGTCCCTTACAAGATCGTGCCATACGTCGTAAGTCTGAGAGCTAAAGATGATCATCGTGGAGTGGAACTGACAATCGGAACAGTACTAAACGCTTGGTTCAGGATCGAGGGACTGCAGACGAAGCGAGGGAAAAGTGGGGGCAGCGGGAAGCAACAAAGTGGACGGTGGAAGGTGACAACAAGGGAAACAGGGCGTGGACGGAAGGAAGAATGGGAAGCAAGCAAGCAATATCTGAAGGGATCGTGCTAGTTCAGATCACCTTACTATCTCGATTATAGTTTCTGAATAATTCATATATACATACATATACCGTCATGTGAGAAATGCAATCGATTCATCAGTGTCAGGTTGCAGAAACTGGCGTATGAGCTTGACATGCTGTGAGGAGTGATGTTTTCTTGCTTCTTCAATTCTTCATTCCAACACCAAACATGAATCGTTTGCCAAGTTGACAGTTCTCATACCGATTCGGTGCGAACTCCTGTTAGATCCATTGCAACCCAAGGATATCTCCCCAAACTGCTCGTCGTGTGATAGGAAATGGTGTCAATGCAATCCATCAGACCATCGTATCATACAAGACCCAACTCCAACTACTCCTAATGCTCCTACTCCTACTCCAAAGTCTAGTATGAAGCCTCGGGAGCGGCTTCCTGCTGAGGAGCGGCGGCGGCGGCGGGAGGGGGGATAGCCTGCACTTGGGGTTCCTTGTGCTCGGATCGGATCTCGATGGCAGCCTCGGGCTTGGGCCTGAGTAGGGGAAGAGTTTCAGTTTCCGTGTGACTGAGATGTATCAGGAAAGGATACTCACTCGACCATGTTGATGACGTCGGGAAGGTTCTTGGAAGGACCTTGCCTGCCCTCGGGGTCGTAAGGCTTCATGCTGTGGTAGAGGGGAAAAGCAATTAGCGTCGTGTTCCAACTGTACGTTGCGAACCGCTACGCGCTCCGCTCGTTCGCTCCACTCACATCTTAACCTTGATACCCAAAACACCCTGTCGGAGAAGGACGTGTCGGACGGCGTAGTCAATGTAGTCACGAGCGGGTTGACCGGAGTGGACCATGAAACCGTCGGTGAACTTCATGGACTTGGCACGAGCGGCACGGAGTTTACCGGAAACGACAACCTCACAACCCTTGGCACCGGACTCCATGACGAATCGAAGGACACCGTAACATGCTCTGTGAACAGTATATATCAGCTTGAGAACGAAACCTAGAGAAAAACAAACTGAACGCACCGTCGCATGGCAAGACCACCGAGGAGCTTGTACCTCAAAGACTCGGCCTGAGCAGTGGCGGAAAGACCTCGGAATTGGACCTTCTCGGCGTAAAGCTCGAGAGCGTTCTCGGGGAACTTGAACCTCTTCTCGACGAGAGCCTTGAGCTCTCTGATTCGTCGACCCTTGTCACCGAGAACCTCTTGGGTGTGGGTGGCACGGATGATGATCTCAGTTCGGGCGTGGGTGACTCGAACCTCACATCCAGAGTAACCCTCCTCGGCGAGTTCACGGGTGCTGTATGGGTGGGGTGATGATTGCGATTGAGTGATATGCGAGTTCGATATTTGGATATGATAGATCGAGCAAGGAAGAAGGAAGAAAGACAAGCATATCGTCAGCGATCCGACTCCTTACGTGTACTGCCTCTTCCTTCCATGTCCTCTTGCTCCATCATCACCCTTTCTCACTTCATCCTCCGATGCCATCTTCCCCGATCTTGCCCCTTCCCTCTGCCCATTTCTTTCAACACAAAACGCTATACTCACAAAAAGTCGTTGAGCTCGGCCTGGAAGACACCGTCGGCGACGAACTTTCTCTTCTTTGAGATTTGCTGAGAGGTGGCGGCCATCTTGAATTGATTTTTTTGATCGAGTCTTTTGACGATTAAAGGAAAGGAGAGAAAGATCTATGAACAGAAGCGTTAAAGGTGAATTCGATGGTTGCAGCCAAGCAGCGAGTGAGAGTGTGAGCAACGACGCAACGGTGAGAGGCAAGCAAGCCCAAACGACACAGAGTGCAATGCTACCAAACTGCCAATTCACACAAATCGTACAAAACGAGTTTCTCCTCGGCAAATTATTTCTTATTTCCGAACAGATGTAATGTGGCACTTTTGAAAAGATACTCTTGAACTGACGGGATCAAATGGAGAACCACTACTACAATATCAGGCTGCTTCTGTGTTTGATAGCGTATCAGTCTCACCTAACCCCCTGACCTCGCAGGCGCGAAGCGAAAGAAGCGAGAATGCAAGACATCAACTATTGTTTTGTGATTTCCTGTACTTCTTGCTCTCATTGCAACTCGACACCCCCCGTACTCAATGAAGATCAGCGTCAGACGGCCAAAGGCCAGTGAGATATTCGGGTCGTTCCTCGGCTTGTTGGATATCAAGCTTGGTAAGTCATTGCATTATTCAGTGCTGTGTTGTTATTTCATGCTCACGAATCCTGTGGTGTGGTTTGGTAGGTGCCGAGATCATCTTACTGTTCGGAGTGAGTTGTAGCGTCCGGACCGAACGGCGAACTGTCTCGCTAATTTCAGTCCCGATTGTAGCTCATCAACAAGGTCGCGGGACTGTATGGTCTGATCACAGTGTTAGTGGGAGGATCGTTTGTGCAACTACTGTACTATGCGTATTCGACCGGGACGTTGTTCGCTCTCTTATGGGGATTAAGAGTGGTCAAGTCTGTAAGTGGCGACCTCTTTTATGACAAACATGGGAGGCAATGCTGACATAGTCGTTATTTCTACTTTCATTTCATGCTATGACTTGGCTTTCGTGTATTTAGGAATCCGCCCACCCCACATTACTCCTCTCGCACTTGTACGCTCTCGACCACCTCATCGTCACCATATTCCACTACATCTTCTACCTCACATACTGGTACTCTGTCCCCCACGATGGAAGACGGACGATCAATTCACAAGCGCAACAAGATTTGATCGACCTGGCATTATCCCGAGGAGAGATCAGACAGCCTACAGAGGATCAGAGTGAGGCGTTGGATGAGTTGAGAGTTGCTCTTGCAGGGGAGATTTGGGAGGCCGAGAAGGGTTTCGCAGTCTGGACTTTGGTCATTGGGTGGTTTGTAAAGGTACGTTGGGGGTTCTGGAGTAGCTGTTTCACCATATCTATCGAACGAAGTCCTTTTCCATCTTTCCACTTGACGTTGACGGGTACGACGTGCGAGTGAAAGAAGGAAATGCTGATATCCATCCTTCTTACAGATCTACTTCATCCTCATATTATATTCCTACGCAGCCCATCTCGCCTCATCCACATATCACACCCTCCCCTTAACAGCACGAGGCAAAGCGACCCAAATCGCCCATCCCTCAAGCAACAACACCAACACATCAGAGGACGACCTCCAAGCGGAGATCGAACTGCAAAAAGCAGAACAAGAAGCGGAGGAGCGCAACGCGGGCGTGAGCGCAGGACCTTCGGGTAGTGGGAGTGGTTCAGGTCTAGCGAACGGGGAAGCTTCGGGCAGAGGGGGTAAAAAGAAGGGAGAAGATGATGAGGATTTCTCTTGGGATTAGAATAAAGAAATGTCACAATGAGATGTATATGAAGTGATGACTAAGTACGCGTCTGCCTTGATAGTGTTGTGTCATAGAACGCTCCTATCTTTGGTGTCCTCTTGCATGGCTCAGTTTAAGATGGGCCAAACGTAGAAAGTAAGGTAGATGAATTCTAGTTCGGCGTATTCGCGTGGCCATCACGTGATGTTCCTCCGACCAACGAGAAGTGGAAGATATAGTCTGTCATCGGCATCATTGCATCACTTCCATCCAGTGAATCAATCAACCCATATCGTTTTCTCCACCATTGCATCTTTCGTCAGGAGAGAGTTAGAGCGTATATAAACCGTCACCTACAGCTTAGACAACTAAGAAGCACATACGACCTGTATCTGTATATCTAAACAGTCCCGGTTTCTATCCACAAGACCTTTCCATCGTTGTTGCTTCACTCCATTACCCCGATATTCGCGTAACGCACCATGAAGCTCGTCAACAAGCATATAGAAAAAGACGGATCGGTACGTGATCACCTCTTAATCTGGATTAAGACATATGCTGACCTCCAAGCGTGATGCTTCACTTCACAGGGGTATGTCACACTTCGACCGGAAGATGATGAAGATATGTGGCATGTCTATAATTTGATTTCAGAGGTGAGTGAGCGTTCTCACTCTTGCTCTATTGTCTCTGTGCCTCGAACCCCTCAAAAACAATCTGGGATATGCATGTTCGTACGTATGGAAGAGGTGCTGATACTGCTCTTGCCTGGCTATAGGGAGATCGAGTTCGAGCTTTGGCTGTGCGAAGGGTACAGACTGTCTCTTCAACAGGATCATCCGATTCGTATAGAGTCAGGACAAACTTGACCTTGGAAGTGACCAAGGTGAGTGGCATGTTATTCTCATCTTCAGTCTTGACATTCCCCCTCTTGACCATCAACCCCGGTTCATACGTGTGGAACGACGTCTTCTGACTCCTTTGTTCCCCTGTGCTAGACGACATTCTCCCCCGCCGCTTCGAGCAGTCAAGCCAACGGCCAAGGGGAGAAGAAAGAGCCTACTGCTGCTTTACAGATCTCTGGAAAAGTGGTAGAGGAGAACGATTATGTGAAGCTGGGAGCGTATCATACATTGGATTTGGAAGGTGAGTGGACGTGGCCTTCACTTCATCACTCTGGGAAGTACGGATATCGAGAGATTTAGAAAGACTGGTCATACCTCTGCGAAGAGATCAAGGCGATTTCGAGATGCTCTGTGAACGGTAGCTAACGTTGTCATGTCAATTCAACTCCACAGCAAATCGCGATTTCAGATTGTCGAAAGCGACCGGATGGGATTCGGTAGCTCTGGAACGTATTGAGGAGAGCACGCAAGAAGGTCGAGGGGCGGAAGTGGGAGCTATTGTGTGTGGTGAAGGTGAGTAGGAAGATTACGAATGTTTTCTGGAATGAAGCACATCTAGTCTTTCAAGCGGGACTTGGGGTTTGATTGTTTTACGAGCCCATGCTAAGTCCGTTTCCAACGCTACAGGTACAGCTGCTATCTGCCTGCTGTCGGAACACATGACCGTGGTCAGACAACGCATCGACACTCCCGTTCCCAGGAAGAGAAAAGGCGGTACATCGGGCCATGATAAGGTCAGTTCAGCTGGTCGAGTCGGCTCGGAACGACGAATTAAGCTGAGCGTTGTGATATAGGCGGTGGAGAACTTTTTCTCGACAGTTTACCAGGCAGTTTTGCGTTTGATACCTTTCCAAACGCTCAAGGCTGTTGTCATTGCCAGTCCTGGATTTACTCGTGACTCGGTGAGTGCAGGCGCTCTTTAAGTCTGGTGGGCGCGATATCGGTAAGATCTTGACGCTGATGCCAAGTACACTATGTAGCTGTACGATTACATCTTCCAGCAAGCGACCTTGACATCCAACAAACCTCTCCTCGCATCGCGCTCCAAGTGGATCAAAGTGCATTCCAACACCTCGCATGTGCATGGACTGGTGGAGGCGTTGCGAGCGCCAGAGGTGGCCAAGATGTTACAAGGAGCGAAGTTCGCGAAGGAGGGCCTGGGACTTGATAAGTGAGTGTCATCTTTTTCGCAGGGCTTACGGGTCGTGAAGTTGCACCCCTCAATGAAAGTGGTGCTGATGAGACCTGTCTAGATTCCACAAGATGTTGGCGACCGACGAGCTTCGAGCCTGGTATGGACCTGAACATGTCGCTCTTGCGGTCGACAGAGGGGCAGTCGGTACTCTACTAATATCCGATGACTTGTTCCGGTCAGTCCATTCCTGTGTAGTTTTGGATGTGCTCGTTAGCTAACTTGCAATACGTGTCCAGATCATCCGATCCAGTCAAACGAAATAGCTATGTCCAGATGGTCGAAGATGTCAGAGCTCGAGGCGGAGAAGCGCTGATCTTCTCGTCGATGCACGAGAGTGGACAACAACTAAATCTCTTGACGGGTATCGCGGCGATCTTGACGTATCCTCTGGATGTTGAAGTAGTTGAAATGGAAGAAAGAGAGGAAAAGGAGAGGTTGGAGAAGGAACGGAGGGTGAAGAATGGTGAAGACGAGGAGCACGAGGAAGAAGATGAATGAGTACGGTCAAAAGGGGTGATATACAACAATAATTGCATGAATCGCGTGGTCGGCGACAGTTTTCAGTGCGGAGCTCTCTTCCAAGCCTCACAGGCTAAAAGGGTACTGCCCCTCCTCTGGCGTAAAAAGATTGCATATGATATTCTATAGTACTAAAGACTGTGCACTTATCTCCCCATCCATCCACCGTCGACGACGAGACATTCGCCGCTCACGTAGTCACTAGCCTTTGAAGCGAGGTAGACGATCGCACCCTCAAAGTCCGTAGGTGTACCCCATCGGCCGGCGGGGATACGTTCAAGAATCTGACGAGATCTGACGGGGTCGGCAATGAGAGCCTCGTTCATCTGCAAACGACGGGGAAGAGAAGCGTTAGTGAGTGTCACTCGCAGCGATTTAAGGAAACATGGAGAAAGCGGTTCAGCACTCACGTCCGTAGCAATGTAACCGGGAGCGATGGCGTTGACGTTGACGCCCTTGGAAGCCCAGCCGTTAGAGAATGATTTGACCTGGTGAGGGAGTAGGAAGGTCAGCAGCAGTAGGAAGACGTGGTGCGAGGAGGTCACACTTACAATACCTTGCACACCGTGCTTGGCAGCAGCGTAAGCGACGACGTTCAAACCACCTTGGTATGCTACCAAACTGGATACGTTGATGATCTTGCCCAAACCTCTCGGGTTACCGAAAGCGCCTCCCTCAGGAACCGGCTCGCCCGCAACCCCACCTCTTGATTCGAGCATATGTCTACCGGCGTCTCTTGTGATAGTGAAGACCGTATTCAAGTTGACTTGCAAAACCTCATTCCAATCGTTTTCTGGGAAGTTCTCAACGGGATGTCGTCTTTGGATACCACCGCAGTTAACGACGATATCGAGTGTTCGTCCGAGGTCTTTTGTGACGTGAGGGATGAGTTTGGCGACGTCTTCGGAGGAAGAGAGATCGCATACTACGATATCGGCCTTTCCACCAGCTGAAACGATGGTGTCTTTGGTGGTTGTGTTGGTGTCGTTTCGTTGGACAAGAATGATGTCGGCTCCAGCTTTGGACAAGGCGAGAGCCATACGAGCACCGATACCTCGAGTGGCACCGGTGATCCTACGCAGTGTATATGAGATTAGCGTTGTGCAACCGTACGACCGCAAGAGACAGGACACCAGAGGGCCAGATCATCTCCGAGGTTGGAGAAAAATGGGAGGAGCGGACGTGAACATCACTCACAAAGCGGTCTTGCCCTTGAGACCGAAGAGTTCGTCAATGTAAGAAGACATGGTGCGTGGTGTGTATGTACAGTTTGGGTTGAGGGGTAAGAAGAGGCTCGAACTACTGTATTTAGAGCTGAGCTATCACCCGCTCTTATACTTTTGTGTATCGAATGAACTCTCTACAACCTGCAACACCCGGTCCGAACTACCGGTAGCTACCGTCAATGGCCGATGTAGTATTCACCCGACCGGACAGAAGTCTTAGTGGGAGGGTCGGATACATTTTCCTTCTATATGGAGTGAGTAAATAGAGAAACATGAATTGATCCGCTCTTTTCTCGTCAGGAACGGGAGTATTTTCCTCGATGACGTTGAGGGAAGCGAGTATCCTGGCAGCTTATCTCTGACAACTCATATTGAAGGAACAGTCACGCTCGCTACGGTGAGGTGGTGCATCTTATCAGTAAATACTATGGGTACTCGTACATACTGTTGGGTACTCGCTCCATCACATGCAACATACTTACAGTACATGTGTCTGTCAAGCATATTATCCACTTGATCAACTTCAGAACAATTGGAGTATAGGAGACCTTACTACGCAAGCACGAATGGTCCAATCGAAGTGTAACTAGCTATCTCTTGTCCCTCCACTCGATCGAATCGCGTAAACGTAAACCCAACGAACCAGTTGAGCGAATTGCGTGACAAAAGAGGAACGAAATCAATCAACCACTTACGACGCGGGAAACGAAACAACTCGACTTGTCAACTTTGTTCTGCGGCTGCGGCAATACTGCTTCTGCTACTGCTACGAGGGAATATTATCAGATTGATTACAGCGATTGTTTTGTCAGCGGTTGTTGATATACTATAACCGACGACTTCCTTTCCCACCAGCCAACCAACAATACGGACCCCGTGCACGTTCCTTTCCGCTCGAGAAACGGTACCATCCAATCATTGCGGAACGACATCCTTTCTCGTAAAGTCAAGTGAAGCAAAGTAAAGTAAAGCCGCAAAACAAAATGCCAGCTCGTGATCCCAACAATTCACCGCATCTCCCTTCTACTCTCCCCTCGACTCATTCCCAATCACCAGTCTTGCCGACCCATTATCCCAATACCACCCTGTCTCCCTCGACATCGGGCTTTTCCGTCCACACTTCACATTCTGTCACGGCGACAAGTCTGCATAGTCCTCCTACACCGGAACACCGTCCTCAACAACCTGGAGCTGGATACTTCTCTCAGGTGTTGAGAAGAGTCAGTGGGAGTGCTGGTGTCCCATCTGGACCTAGTTCTTTGCAGCCTATGGAAGCTCCTGGTGGGAATGGAGCTTTTCAAGATGATCCCGCAGCTTTGGCAGAGAGACATCATGGAAAGATGAACAACGGAGAATCGACTGAAGAGTGAGTATTCGTCTGTCCTCTGATTGACATGACGTCTATTGTGTATCCGTGAACTAAGCCCTGATTTACGCACAGACGATCATACAGTATACCTTCTCATGGATCTGGATCTACCTCTTCCCAAGCAATTCGAGACTCTACAGCTCGACTCGCTTCGATGTCTTTTTCGTCTCGACCACGAGCATTCTCCTCAACTTCTGGCGGAGATGCAGGTTCCTCCTCATTCCACTTCCAGTCGTCTGTGTCTCCACTTGCATCGACAAGACATCCTTCAACGTCGTTCTCTTCCGCTAGTCACCATGGGACTGAACATCGACCATTAAACCCCAGTCACTTGAACCCCGCAGCAGCTGCTGGTACAAAGATCCCTACCGTCCACGAGCAGATCTCGGACGATATCTCTCCTCCCAAAGCGGGTTTCCCAGCTTCACCGTATACACATGGCAAATCGGGATTGAGTATGATGCTCGAGAGGGACAAAGAGGACAGGAAAGCGAAAGAACAGGATGCCGCAGATGCCACTGCGGATGACACGGAGGAACCACAAGATGATGGTACCCCTATGCAAAAGAAGGGCAGCGATATCGCGGAAGAGAGCGACGAAGATAGGTCAGGCGACAAAACACCTATGCCTCGTCGAGCTTCTCTAGCTGCTGACGGCCCTGACGGCGGATCGGAGGGCTCTCGAAGAGCTTCTGCCAGCTCTCTCAGACGGTTCCTTGCTGACGGAAATGCCCGAGAAGATGTGGAGAGCGCGACCGAAAGTACGCCCCTACTCGGTGGTGGTGGTGGTGGAGAGGGGAAGAAGAGATCATGGGGCGGTCAGGCAGTAGCCGATTTCGGAAGGTGGAAGAACAGTCTGTCGAAAGTGTCAGCAAAGGACGTCGCGAGGGGTGCTGTTGTGGAGCCCATCAAGACTCTTCCTTCGGTCATCCTGGGATTGCTACTGAACGTCTTGGACGGTGTCAGTTACGGTATGATCCTGTGAGTTGCCTGGTTTCTACACACTCAGTGTAGAGCAGTGACTGACACCAATTATAGTTTCCCCGCGAACGCCGTCTTCGTCGATTTTGGCTCTCTCGGTGTATCGATGTTCTTCGTCTCGTGCGTACAGTTATGCTGGACCTCGGATCTAGCTCACCTGTTTCTTTCTGCTACAGATGTATCGTCTCTCAGCTCGTCTTCTCGCTGGGCGGCAGTATTTTCCCCGGAGGTAACGGTTCGATGATGATCGAGGCCGTTCCTTTCTTCCACATCCTGGTCAACATCATCGAAAACGTGGTTGGAGATGATGATAGGGCGATCATAGCGACCACAATGGTGTCGTTCGCGTTCAGCTCGATCTTGACAGGTAAGTAGTTACAATTCGCACTTCCGGTGAGCGGTCAGTTGAGACTGGTTGCAGGACTCGTATTCTTCGCTCTTGGTGCTTTCAAGCTTGGAGGTCTCATTGGATACTTCCCTCGACATATCCTCGTGGGGTAAGTTACCCGCCGTACTTTTTCGATGACCTAAGCTCATGGCCCTTTCAGGTGTATTGGCGGTGTCGGTATCTTCTTGATCGAGACAGGACTTGAAGTCTCCAGAGGACTGAAAGAAGAAGGGTTCGAGTACAATCTCGCAACGTTGAAGCTATTCTTCGAATCATGGCACGTCGTCGCTCTTTGGACGATCCCGCTCGCTCTTGCCATCCTCTTGCGAGTGATCACCCATTTCTACCATCATCAACTTATCTTCCCAGCATACTTTTTCGTCATCCCCGTGATCTTCTACATAGTCGTGGTGATTGGGCGATGGGATATGACGACGTTGAGGAATGCAGGTTGGGTATTTGACGTGGGAAAAAATACACAAGCCTGGTGGAAGTTCTACACTTACTTTGTAAGCTCCCTCCCATCTTCATGTGTACCCAAACAAGGCGGTTGTTGACTTTGTGAACTTTCAGGATTTCCGTAAAACGAATTGGGAAGCTTTCTGGGCAGCCATGCCTACACAGCTTGCGTTGGTCTTCTTTGGTATCCTTCACGTGCCTCTCAACGTGAGTTCCGATACCGAGATCTGGTATGATCAGATTGACTGACAACTATTTGTTTGTCAATGCCGATAGGTCCCTGCGCTCGGTGTATCGCTCAGCGAAGATAACGTTAAGCTCGATCGAGAACTGCTCGCACATGGCGCTTCCAACATGCTGGCAGGATTGACGGGAACCGTGAGCTATCTCAGATGAACTTATCGAGCTGGCACTGATGTTGACTCCCGCAGGTTCCAAACTATTTGACCTATGTCAACACCGTGTTGTGTGAGTTGCTCCAGAGACGAGTAGTCTTGCTCGAAAAATTGACATTCCATGCAGTCTATCGAGTTGGCGGTGGCTCGAGGTTATCGGGTCTCATGCTCGCTGCGGCTACTGCTGCTATCATGATGGTTGGACCTGCTGTCATTGCAAACTTGCGTGCGTTTTTTCCTATGCACATACAGGACTGATGGCTGACGTATATACAGCTGTGATGGTTGTTGGCGCTCTGATCTTCGTCCTGGGTATCGACCTCACCATCGAGGCTGTGTGGGACACTCGTCACCGCGTCAACAGAATGGAATACATCACCATATGGGCGATCGCTATTGGTATGACAATGTATGTGTTGTTTCTACGATTCCCCGACGCGAATGCTTACGAGACGACTCTGTAGCTTTGACTTCGTCATCGGTTTGTTGTTCGGTATCATCCTTGCGTGTATCTTTTTCGTCGTGCAAAGCTCTAGACGAAAGGCCATCCGAACGGTCTTCAATGGCTCAACGGCCAAGTCAACCGTCAGGAGACCTAGACCGCAACGAGCATTCTTGCAACAAGTTGGATCGCAGACATATGTTATGAAACTGCAAGGTTTCCGTAAGTCTCTTCAGCTCAACTGTAAAGTACCGAAAGCTAATTGAGACTGTTCTAGTGTTCTTCGGTACTATTACTCATGTCGAAGATGAGATCCGAAAGCTCCTCGATCTTGCAAAATGGCAACACAGCCCCATCCGATTCCTCATTATCGATTTCGACCTCGTGCACGGTCTCGACTTCTCCTCCGCAGAAGCCTTTGTCCGTGTTCAGCGACTGTTATCCGCAAAAGACGTCTTGCTCATCCTTTGTGGAGCCAAGCCGAATGGTTTGGTAGGAACGGCATTGCAAGGCGTTGATCTGTGGGCGGATAGAGAAGGGACTAGAGTTGAGGTGTTTGAAAGGCTGAATGATGCGCTGGAGTGGACTGAGAACGCTTATCTGTGAGTGGGCGGAATGATCGGTCGGAAACGCCGAGAAGTTGACATCATTTTGTCCTTAGAACCGCATTCTACGAGAATCAACAGTACATCGAGAACGAAGCTGCGGCGAAGGTGATCGATTTCCCTAAAATCTCCAAGCCGCCCTTCTCGCTTGCAGAGTCGTTCCAGAACAGTCCCAGGAGGAGCCATTTGGTCAAAGCGGGTGGTGATACACTGCCTCATAGTGAGTGAATGCGACAAGCTTGCCGACAGGCATGTGCTAATGAGAGCTTCTTGCCACTATCAGCTGGCTTCGCTCCTCCTGCCAGTCGAGATCCTTCGCCCGAATCCGACTCTGCTCCTAAACAACCATTGTCCATCCTCCTCCAGACATTCGGCTCGTATATCGACGACGGCACACCGGACCGTTCCTTCTTCTCTCAACTATGTCCATACTTTGTGCAGAAGTCAATCATGTCTGGCGACACCCTCTGGCAGCAGAATGACCCAGCGGACGGACTATATGTCATCGAGATAGGATGTCTTCGTGCGACCTACGCATACGATGATCATACCTCCTTGGTACAAGAGACGATGGTCGCTGGTACGATTGCTGGAGACTTGTCGACATTGAGCGAGACGAAGAGGACATGTACGGTAGTCGCGGAGAGGGATTGCGTATTGTGGAAGTTGGATAAGAAGGGGTTAGAGAAGATGGAGAAGGAGAAGGCCGATGTGGCAAGGAGGTTCATCAAGATTGTATTGAAAGCTGTCGCAGAGGAACAGGACGTCCTAGCATCGCATCTCATTGCGGTATTATCGTAGTCTGTGGACGGTGTGGGGATGGCATTGGACGTAATTGCCGTCGATGTAGAGAGGAAGAGCGAACGAGGGAGGAGTTGTGGTAGACGACAAGAGAGTGTGATGCGCATAAGAATGATCAAATGTCGATAAATGCATTGCATGGTATCTTTTAGCTTGTAGCCTGTTTTCGATGACGTCTATTGTACACTAAACTTGAGGAATACATGAGCTCACCTTTCGCTGCGTTCATATCGTCTGATGAGATAAATCAGTGCAAGATACTTCTGTACTGCGTACTCGAGTGCTGATACTGCATTGCAAGGTCAAAGGTCTCAAAGATAAGATTGTGAAGATCTACTAATTAAAACGATTGACGCCTTCCCGAGTCTAGTGCAGATCTTGACGCCTCCGCCACGGCACGGCACGAGATGATCCGCATCATTTCGAACGTCATCTTTCGTCGGATGGCTATCAATTTAGAATATTCATAAATCATTTGCGATGTGCGTGTTGTCTTCGAAGGCGTTGTGAATAGAGTGAGAGTTCGCTGGATCGAAGCATGTACGTTGGAGACTTGATCATAGAATAGAAGATGACGATCGGTTGGAATGTATGTTCCGTACAATGTGATAAGTTACGATTGTCATCTCCCTTTTTTTTCCAAAAGTGTGATATCTTGGTGCATACGACCACATTTCATCTATGTCGCGAACTCGCCAGTCAACCAGTCTGACCCAGTCTTAGACGAAAGGGAACCGACCGACCATCTCCACCTCGGCCTCGATCGCTTTCACTGACCGCTCGGTACATTTCACCGTCGGCTATATTACTCATCGTCAGTGAGATGAGCGCTTGGACCTTGTGCCACAACCAATCGATCAACTCGGCCGAGGTCGAGAAAAGGACATGCCACCCATCTTATCAGATGAAGGAAGGGTACCCATGCGGCTGTGTTGGGTGTTGGGTGTTGGTGTACATTGAGCATTGTGCTCCACAGTACAACATGAAACGAGACCAAAAAACGCTTGGATCTGCTTCTTCTTGTGTGCGCCACAAACCACTAGTCTCGTTTCAAGTCGAGTCCAAGTCAAGTCGTATGTGGATAGATGACTTGACAACGAACTCGATCTGCACGGTGCAGAAAGCAATCGCGTCTCGAGGGGAAAACCTGCCTCTTGCGTCACGACGTGGTTAGGTGAACCGAACGACCGAAAGTGAGACTTTCTCGGCATGCCGAAAGATATTTGATTGTCGTATTAGCAAATGTCACGTCAAGCTTCAGATGTATACGTCAACGATGCAATTCAAGGTTGGTTGCGATGTATGATCGTCGTATCGACTCGAAGTGGTGTGTGCGTTGGTGGTCAGTAGGCTCGATGGTTCGTTATCTCTGTACAATAGCTTCGGAGACAAGAATAAGTGAGTCCGAACCTAGGTCGTCCCCGCAGAAGTGGTGTGCGTAGTCAAGCCGTTCTTCTGTACTGGACTCTCTCTAGATGGTTTGGTCTAATGTGAGCACATGGTACGCCCTACCCCAACCCATCCCCGTCGATCATTAATCAGGAACAACAAGAATCAGTTACAACTTTCAAGCTCTGCTTCATTACCCGTCTCTCCCTCTCGCTCGCCGAGTCCGGTTTATCAGGAATATTCAAAATCGTACATAGGACATAACGTAACAAAGGTCTTGAAAAATGACAACGCGTCTCTTTTGGTAGTCAAACCCTAATTTGGAATCGAATCCGTATCGTAGGGATCGTGCCTCGATACACTCTGTTCGTTCGTTCAATTGTACCAGAGACACAAGGAGGAAACTCTGATTTGATTCAGCTTCCGATATCGATCTGGACGTTGACGTGCCTGTAACATTATCGTTCTAGCATCAAACACAACCCAAGAGGCTCGGGCTCATGTTCTACTCGGTCGAGACGGACTGGGCCAAACTAGACTCCAGACCCATCCCATACGGACACGGTCGAGTGCGACAAGTTGCATGTGTATATTGCTACAATATCCAGTCCAAATATAGCCAGGCGACACCTTGTATCGGTTGTCTCGTGCCTTTCTTTGTCGCGATGAAGGCGGGATTGACCAAACCCAATGGATGGGACTACGACTCATCGGGTCCTGATCAGCACACAGGGCATTCTGCTCTAGCGGATGAACCAGCAAGCCAAACCAAAATTTGTCACAACCGATGAGAGGACAGACAAGGCACCATCGGGTCGGTCGACTGCGCTGCTATCTCACTATCTTACTCGTCCTACCAGACAGACCAAATTCAACCCAAAAGCGAAAGGGTTTAATACTTGACTACTACTACGATTTGTAAACCGTGATAGGTTGAGGTTCTCCATTTTAGCTTCGATTAGTCAGGTACCTCTTTTTCCCTCCCTCTGCCTGCAGATGTGAACCCTTTCCTCATCGTGTAGGTAAGACAAAAGTCCGGTTCGTGCCTGAACAAACGAAATCTGCCGTACTAACAGTAACCCGACGACGACGCGATTGTTACTGCCAACCCCAGAAGCAAAGGGTGAGACTAGACCAGCACTACGAACAGTCAGATAGCCGGAAGTAGGTAGAATGTGCCTGGAAGTGTTGAGAGACTGTCCGATCCTTCTTTGTCATTTTTACATACAACGCAAACTTGAACCTTCCGTAAGCACATTTTGTTGTATGCAAACCCCCTCCGTTGGAGAAAGAGCACGCAAGCACAGAGAGAGAGAGAGAAGAGTGAAGGTCTCGTATAATTAGTAACCTATTATCGTTGTCGAGATGATACATGCAAAGAAAAGACAGGGTCCAGGGAAACCATCATTGATTCTAGCCATTCCCTTTGAACACCTGTCTCTCTAATAATGATCTCTCTTCTTCTGCCGCGATCAAAATAGAGAGAAAAGAAACAACGTAAACGGACGGTGTGTACCCCCCTCTTCCACCCCTCATCCCCCTGCTCCCCCCGCCGTCAGCGGCTCCCTCCTACCGTATTGCTTTTGTAATAAAGCAATAAAGCAGCAGAGAAGTAAAAATACAAAGGCAGTCAGGCCTTTGCAACTAGCAACTAGGGCTCTGGTGCCTTTGGGAGAACATCAATCAATAATATTATTATTCTTTCGCGTAACCCAAACCAAACTAAATCCATCCCATTGACCCCCCCGTTATATCCCGGTCAACGACATACCTCTTGCCCTTTTGCTCGTCGTCTTCGTCGTCGCTATTACAATTATCGCTGTTGGCACCTTCTCGTTGCTCCTCGTTACTGTTTACATCCTATAGACAAAGTTCAGGAAGGGAACATATCTCACGTTCAGCATCCAGCATCCCCAACACGTTACGAACGCCTTCGGTGATCTTGTCCATCCCTATCGTTCCTGTTCATCATCATCTTCAGCCACAAGAATCATCGAGTCGTCGCTACACAGTTCTATAGTTGTTCGACGTCTCAAGTTTCAACCGAAAGCCATTGAACAGCTCAGAAACTCACTTCGCAAGTATCGACACCGCCTCGCTCGTTCATACTACTCAGTCGTTGCTCGATAACTGACGGGACATCGCCAATCAACCTCCGCGCCGTCACCTCTTAGTCAATCTTGGTCACGCCTCGGACATCTTCGTTGAACGGCTTTATTGTGTATAGACTCTAGGAGCATCACTCACTGCCTTGTTGGAGGAATAGGCCTTTAGAAATCTGTGTCAGGAGAACGTCGAAAAAGAAAAAGACAGGGACATTGGAGTTCGGCCTTTGAACATTGACAGACACCGAGCTAAGTGAGTCTTCATATCAACGTATTTGGCACCGACAAAGTGATCGAACGCTCATTCATCTGCCACACAAACAGACCCCTCACATCGTCTTGGTTATTGATCAACTAGCCACCAATCGAGACAGGAAAGCGTAATGAACGACGCGCATTACCAACAGCAGGGAGGGTACGATGGCCGAGGAGGAGATGGAAGAGAAAGGAGAGACGAGGTGAGTTTGCATCCGGTCTCTGCGCTTTCGGTCGAATGTTCTTGTTCGGTTCTCCATCTGTTTGTATCTGTGTTTGGGTGTGTGGGCGTGTGCATCAGATTTCGCGCTAGAGCAGGCGAGACCGAAGGGATTCCTTCTTGACCGAGGTCGTGCCCAGAGGGACTGAGATGATCGAGTTGATCGCTCGGACCACCTGCTTGTCTGTTTGATGAAGAACGAAAGCGAGCTAGTCAAACGGTTAAAAGCACTGATGGAAGTCAGAACGGGGTCGAGCGTTGAGGGAAAAGAAGGAAAAGGAAAATGGGGTGTGTGATTGGCCTTTGAAGGACGAGGTCTGATTTAGGCGAATTCATTGCCAAGGGTACTCATTTGGAAGCAATCAAAATGCCTTGACCTCCTCCTTTCCACAACCTCTGTCTCTACCTTTCCGGCCTTTGCGGGGAACACATGCGTGAGACTGAATGCTGTAGCTTGGACCCTCGGCGTGGAGCGGGTCATTTGTGGATGTTTATAAGATAGCACTCTTATCCTCTTGATTCTGTCGCCTCTTTGTCACTGCCACAATTCGCCTTGCTTCCTGTCAAAGCGCATCAAACTGACAACAAACAAACTTGCGCAGTACCAACAACAATCATACCCTCAACAACAACAACAACAACACCAACATCATCAGCCTCAACAGCAACCGCAACAACAACAACAGCAACAAGCTCAATCACCCCCCACATCCGCATCTCCTTTCGCTTTCGCGCCTCCCCCTCTTTCATCTGTTCCCGTGTCAGGCTCGTCGCGTCCGCCTCTGCTCGCTCATCACTCTGAACCTCCAGTCGGACAACAGTATTCCTACTATCAGCACAAACCTCAACCCGTCCAACACAACACCTACCCTTACCCAGCAAGCGCATCAATGAACTATCGATCATATTCTGGCGAGACCGAAAGGCAATCGCCTCAGCAGACGAACTTGACTCGGACGCCTAGTCTCTCTGTTCTTCCTCCGGGAAATTCAGTCCCATCACAATCGAGTCCACTTAACGGCAGTCCTTTTGCCTATCAACGTCAGCCCAACGAGACGCAATACGGTACCCCTATGAGCCAACAACAGTCTTCCCCGCGGGCTTCTGGCTTGTATCCCCCAAATTACTACACGACGCCATACTCTGCACAACCGAGTGCTGCAGACATGCCTCGATCCCTATCTTACCCTTCAGCTTACACTCAGTCATACCCTGGGTATCTTCCCTCCATGTCTGCCCCTTCATCTCTTCAGCAGCCTGGCCATCCTGGTCTGATTAGACATAACACCATGGCTGGTCCTGCTTCGGCAATGGATATGAGGACTGGTCCAAGCTTGGGATACTCCTTTGCCAACAGGCTGCCCTTGGTCGATCGACCATTCAAATGCGACGAATGTGTTCAAAGCTTTGTGAGTGTTTCTCGCGCCTCAGCCACCCAAATTTGTTGCTGACAGTTTCCTTTCAGAACCGAAATCACGATTTGAAGAGACATAAGCGTATACACTTGAGTGTGAAGCCATTCGGCTGTGACAAGTGTGGTAAGACGTGAGTGCTGTCAGTCTTAACCTGCCATCGTTGGCTGATCAATCCTCTCGCAGCTTCTCACGTAAGGATGCCTTGAGAAGACACTGGCTGGTCAAGGGGTGTCGAGGTGAAGAGGGAGCCACAGCGCCAATCAGTAAGTTCTGTTGGTCGCCTCCAGTTGTTTCAAATGCTGATTCGTTTCGCAGCGCCCATGTACCCAATAAACTCCCAACCACCGGCATTGTCGCCCCCTACTCCGCCTACGAACGTATCCCCAACGGAAAGTCAGCACAACGGCTTCGGATCAGGATCATCTTCGTTCTCTCACCCTTCTGCGCCCCCACCTCTCCACTCGCTTCCATCGCGTCAACAGTCTGATCAATCCCAACTTATTGTGACGCCTGATGAGATGGCTGCGCAACAGCAACAGATGGCGAGAACGTCCATTGGAGACAATGGCATGGCACCAGCCCTAGACGAGCCGCTCGTCCTCGACTCGACGATGGGTGCTGCCGGTGGCGCCAGTCGAGGTAGCGCAGGATCGATGGAAGATGGTTCCGGTAGCTATTTCGATGGTGTCGTCGGTATCAAGCAAGATGGCACAGCTTTGATCGATAGTCCGCAAGGCAGCGCCTCGCCTTATGCTCGATTCCCAACCTCCCCCTCGAACGGCGTACATCACCATCCTTATCGTCGGCCCATGGCTATCCCTTCGCCAGGAAGACAACAGCCTTCGCCAACAACGACAGGGTCGTATCAAGGTCACCGGAACTACTCGCCAAGCAGTCTTGGTGCGGACAGTAAACCGATCTTTGCGATGCCATTCACTCCCAACGGATCACAATACACTGTCCAGCAACATGAGGGCTTGCTAGCTCCTCCACTCGAAACAGCAACGAAGATGGAGAAGCAGGGCAGTGCAGACGGACCACCTGATACGTGGCAAAGGTGGTGAGTATTCTAGTCGTGAATATACGTGGCAGCATGGCTAACTATGTGACTGATAGGCACCGACCTTCTTTCCCTTTCCCTGCTCCTCCTGGAGTAGCCTACAACTTCGACCCATCCAGTCCAATCGACGTCGGCGCTCAAGGATACAGTCAATAGTCTCTTTCCTTCTTTCGGTTCTGCCTTTTCTCCATTACATTGACCGTTGTACAACGCTTATTCCGGGCTTTAAAGTTATCATTTCTGCTTTTTTGGTTCAGCGCGTGGTTCGTCTCTCGTCTGCGGGACAATGTCTGAGGTTTCCACAGAGCATCGCTAGGTTACCACGTTCCCCATTATATACCCCGGATCGTGAGGTAGTAGGCTTTCTTCGGTGCTCTCGATTATATACATCCATACAGTATATACACAATATAGTCTTTAGATCATCCAGATGAAGGGAGTCGATGGTTTCGTCTATCGAGCGTCGAGCATAATGAGCAGCATGAAATGGTCTGACATCGATTGTTCAGAATAGGCAGTTGTTTCCGTCTTGTGACCTCGACTTACATCCACCCCTTCATTGTGCTCTTCGTACTTGTCACCAATGTCCGTGGATCACTGTTGTAAGTCTGCTAGTCATCACCGAATCAATGTGTTTGTGAGCTCTTATGCGTTGGCTATGCTACTCGTGCTTGAGACGAGTATTCACTGTTTTGTACGTGGTATCGCTCACGAAGTAGAGAGACAACACCATACAGTGCGCATCAGCGCCGTCTGTCTTTACGCCACTTCATCTCAATAAGCAAGGCGGTGCTGACAACAAGGTATCCGATAGTTTTTCTATTCAAGCGATTTAGGTCGTGCCGCTTCATATTGCGGTGTATGTCATGGTTGATGATGGTCAAGTGATATCCTATCATGAGCATGTCCATTGCTCTGTCGCGAAAGAGACAGATGAGGATGAATGATCGGTTGTGCTTCGTCATCGGCAGAACGTGACGTTTGCGAGTGAAATCTTCGGCAGAAGCAACGCCACTAATGGGAAGACACATAATGCTATCAGAGATACTGACTAACCATGCCGTTGCCGTCTACATTGTACTTAGAGCAGGCCTCAAGAAGAGGTAGCCAGGGGGATATGGTTCTTCACAACATCACACAATAACACAGGTGATAGGTCGTTGGCGACAGACCAAGTCCGGCCGAGGGTTCTGCAATAGTTTGTTTGGCGCCACAAAGTGTTGATGGGGCGATATGATCCGTCAATCTGCCTGATGTGATCGTCATGCCGCGAACGGACCAGACTTTGTCATCCTCGCATAAATCGCGACCGCATTGGAGCTGCACAGACGGAGTAGATCGATGGATAGCGAGGATAGGGCTGGAACCAGTGTGCGTTGATTGTGCCACAACTCACTCTTCATCTTGATCAACTGGTGCTTCCAATGGGAGGATCCGCCTTTCGACTGGGCCGAGGGGTCTTCATGCTTTCTGTATTGTCTCATTTTATGAGTGTCAATAGTACAGAATCCTTACTTGTTAAGTGCCAGTGCGGGCACAAGGTATGTTTCGATGTGTACTCAGAAACTGCAAAAAGTAGCCAGAGAATTATCCTCCTTCACCTTCTGTAATTTATATTATGGTCCGCATCCATTTCTACAGCACACTGTACAAGTGAACACTGAAAGCATTCAAACCCACTTTAGACATAATCTGGCATGATGATGCATTGGTAGTGAATGATTGCGAAACAAGTATAAAATACTGTTCTTTTCATTGCATGTCTCCTGTGACTTCCATCAAGTTGTGACAAGTATATTAGTTGGACACAGTGTTTTGGACAACAAAGAAGGCACTTCCTTGATAGGGACCCTGTCACTTGGTTGTTAGAGCCCCCATAATGTCACACTCATGTATCCTTTCTCCTTTTTGTCTTTGAAAGGATCCAAGTGTAAACTTGTAAGGGCTCGTTGTGTGAATACTCTGAGCAGTCGCCACCAAAGCAACTCCCACTAATTGTGTCTCTCTGTATCACTTGTCAACTCCCACAAATCATTCCCTCACAGCATATCTCATTGCAAAGACGAATACTACACCACAATCATTATTCACTTGAGTAGCTCTGTACTTGCTTGAAGCAAAAGCTGCCTGGATCCTCCTCTGCCATGTCAACTACAGCTACTACCAATAGCACTTCCCAATCCCACCCTGCCTCTTCATCTTCATCTGGCTCTGGCTCTGGATCTGGATCTGGGTCTGGGCCTGATGCCATCCCAAGCTTTGGGACAGGCATTGAAGAACTTCCCCCTGTCCCATACAGGCTCAGAGGAAACACCGTCCGTCAATTCTTGCGCCAATATCAGCCAGGGTCCAAATGGGCTTCTTACCTGCGGTCCAAATATTCACCTGACAACAAAGAGTTTGCCAAGAAAGTAGAGGATATATTCTTTCAGAGGGATGAAGACCAATTTCCGCTTGATCGCAAGCTGGCGACTGAGATTGCAGATGCTTCTTCCAGTGAAACGGCAAATGTGCATAACATTGGTGTCATGTCCGCCGAAGAAGGGGCGTGTCACGACCGTATACCGATAATCGCGAACATGCCACGAAACTCGTCGTAATTCATAGAACCTCGACGCGTTTATACGAACTTAGAACTATCACATCGTTGTACCGCGAATCTTAGATCTTTACCAATACATGTGAGTCCAGAATATGGCCTTTCAGCAATTGGCAACCGGGAACATGAACATAACCGAGAACAAGCGAGAATCGCAAAGGGATATAGATGAAGGAACAACCGTAGACAAGAGAACGAATCCCCAGCGATTCTCGATTTTAGTCTTCACCGTAGTACATGAACTTAGTCACCGTAGCCACAATCTTAGTAGTCACCCGATCAGTCTCGACTTAGCTGTATATATGTTATACCCTTAAGTCCATGACACACGCGAACTTCACATCTACAATACTGTTTTGGGTCGAATCTTGGTCATTGGCTGGTCGGTGTGACGCCCCTGACAGTATCGAGAATCGCTCACTACCTTGGTTCGACCTCCGTGTATGGGAGAAGATCGCTTCATCCCACGAAGATCCGCTCGTTTAACCTCAATTCCACGAACGAAGGACGAACTTTCGCTTGGAAACAATTTACCTTCGCGAAATCAACCACCTAGCCCCCCTTCTTCAGACACTCCTTCGCCACTTTCACCAATATCACACGAGACACAGAACCTAGTCATGTCGGACCCATCAGATGCTCAGAATACCAATACCCTACCCGAGCATAATGCGTTCCAAAGGCAAATGATGTCAATGATGGAGCTCCTCACACAAGCAGTGGTAACACTACAACAAAATCAAACCAGCCCAGCTTCGTCGACGGTAGCTATAAAGCCCAATGAGGTAAGACCAAACCCTCCTGCAGAATTTGACGGAAAAAGGGATAAACTTAGAGGTTTTTTGATGAATTGTGAGCTTAACTTCAGACTAAACTCAAGCAGGTTCGCGAACGATCGAACCAAAATCGATTATATGATCGGATTTCTCAGAGGTCCCCCAGAAAGAACGATCAACGCCGTACTCGAACATCATGCAGAGGATGATATGTTTCATGACTACACGAAATTCGTGGAGTATTTAAGACTTCAATACGGAGACCCAGACGAAAAAGGGTCAGCGCGAAAGTCGTACAGAGATCTTCGACAATCAGGAACGGCATCGGCGTATTTAGCCGAATTTCAACAGATTCTTGCGATCTTAGATTGGAAGGACGAGGGTCCGGTAGTTCAACATGCAATTGACGGCCTGAAATCGTATCTGAAGGACGAAATCTCTAGATCAGGATTGGAGCCAAAGAACTTAAAGGAATTGATGGACTACATAGTCCCATTGGATGAAAGAATGACTGAAAGGTTCATTGAGAGGAAGAGAGAAAGAACGGAGTTCACGGTAGGAATAGGACGAGGATCAACAGTTGAAGGAGTTGGAAGCACGAATTTAATCACAAATGCCCCATTTGTGAGGGATACGGCACCTCATCTTAGCGCGGGGGGGCCTAAGTTCGTGTCTTTGGCCCGAGGTCCACTAAATTCGGAAGAACGCAAACGAAGATTCGATCTGGGCTTATGCTTATACTGTGGAGGAGGAGGACATGTGGCTCAGGCATGTCCAGTAGCCGCGAGAAAATTGATGGGAGGAAACCTAGTCAGGCAGGAAGGGACCAACCAAGGGGAAAATGGGAGAAACCCGCCGAGTTAGGGGAGGATCGGCGAGGTTCAATAATACGCTTCTCGAAAACACAACAAGTTCACACAGACCGCTCGAAGTTAATGCAGAATACGAACGAAAATACCGAAAAACATTATACAATTCACGAAATACCTAGAGAATCTGATACCAATGGACAACGATTATTAATACAACTACAAGAAGACCAACCGATCTCCACCGCCACACTTACAGCCCAAAACGATACCTCACTCAGCGTACTTTGGGATACCGGGGCGACCGATGCATTCATCAGTACGGAAGCCGCGTTATATTCAAAAATACCTTTACAAAACCTTACCAAACCAATAAACTTAACAATGTTTAATGGGAAGGTCGCCGAAGATGGACAAATTTCACAATATGTGGAGACAGATCTATGTGTCCATCAACAATTACCACCAATAAGGACTCGGTTATATGTGACCACTTTCAAGGAGGCGGATGTAGTCCTGGGCTGGGAATGGATGAAGGAAAACCATGCGTATCTCGACGCAAAAAAGGCTACTGTTTTTATTCCACTCGACACGAAGTTCATCGGTTCCGTAACCATCACGGCTTCAATGTTAAACAACTACGCTACGTTTCCGAATAATATAGAACTGGGTCCTGAATTACGATGGTCATCGCCCGAAGTTAGTCAGTCTAGAAGGAAGAACGAGTCAATTGGAGTGCGCTTGAGAGCGGTGGAAAGAGGACTGGACGAGGAACAAGAAAATCCCTGGTTTGAGATGGAGGAATTAGTTACGTTAGAACCTCAATTTATGGAAGATAAGGATCAGGAAGAAATTGACAAGGAAGATAAGGAGTTGAAGGAAACAATTCCGAACGAATTTCATGAATATATCGACGTCTTCAGACAAACTTCAGGTACTGAAACCCTACCACCTCGAAGGTCATACGACATGAGGATCGATCTAATACCAGAGGCAAGGTTAAATTCGGCTCCGCTTTATCAATTAACTGAATCCGAGAAAGATACATTACTTTCAACCTTGGAACGCGAACTTCATGCAGGAAGAATCCAACCTAGTCATTCGTCGTTTGGTTCTCCGATGTTTTTTGTGCCAAAGAAGGATGGAAAATCAAGGATGGTGGTAGACTATCGAAAGTTGAATTCAAATACGATCCCGGACGTGTATCCCCTACCTCTGATCTCACAAATCACGAATGATCTAGCACGCGCAATCTTCTTCACGAAGTTGGACTTAACGGGCGCCTATCAACTACTCAGAATAGCCGAAGGTCACGAGAAGTTCACTGCGTTTAGAACTCATTATGGGATGTTTGAGTCCTTGGTAGTGAGGGATGGTCTTCGAAACGCCCCATCTGTGTTCCAACATTTCCTAAACGAATCATTCCGAGAAATATTAGGAAAAGGAGTAACTATTTATATCGACGACATCCTGATCTACGCTAGCACGCTCTCCGAACTTCATCGACTTACCATCAAGGTTTTGGACATTATTCGCCGAACTTCACTATACTTGAAGGCTTCAAAATGCGAGTTTGGAAAACGATCGTTAGCTTTTCTTGGCTATATCATCTCCGCAAACGGTGTAGAAACGAACCCTACTAAGGTCGCTGCTGTGAACGAGTTCCCACAACCTACGAACCTTAAGGAATCCAGGTCATTCATCGGATTAGTCAGCTATTATCGACGATTTGTGCCGAATTTCTCCAAGATTGCAGCGCCAATCACCGAACTTACCAAAAAGGACGTGAAATTCGTATGGGGCGATAGTCAACAACAAGCTTTCGAAGAACTCAAACAGAAGATGACAAATGCACCAGTGATAGCGCATTATAACCCATCCTACGACACTATCTTACAAACCGACGCTTCACATTTTGGATGGGGGTTTATAATCTCTCAAATTAATCGAGATACCAACGAAGAACATCCCGTAGCGATCGAATCTGGGCGATTTTTGGGGGCGCAACTCAATTATCCAACGAATGAGAAGGAATTCCTTGCGATTGTACAAGCCTTCCTTCGATGTCGACACATGCTTCTCCAAGTTCACACGAAAATCCTAACCGATCATCTGAACTTGACGTATTGGATGAAACCTAGACAACTAAGTCCAAGACAAGCGCGATGGGTGGAGTTATTGGCGGGGTTTCGATTCGAGATAGTATACCGGCCAGGAAAGTTCGCCTCGATGCCAGACGCATTATCTCGGCGATCTGACTATCATCCAGGAAAAGGAACGACAATGTTCAATGATGATAACTTCGTACAAGCGCTACCAAATATCGTACTGGAAGACACGAAGGTCAGGCAACCAACTCCATTTTCGGTTTATCTTCGCGCCTTACAAAGGACGGGACCCTTGCCTGACAGAGATTTCTTTGTAAATGATGAGGATGTACGAGCTGGATTACGGGTGGACGAAAGAATAGGGGAAGTATGGAGGGGGATGATGGGAGTAATCTGCCAAAATTGTCAACATCCGGAATGTCGCGGACACTTCACAGAACCATCTACTTTGGCGAACTTACGCCGGGAAACACGAAATTCATCATTTCAACGTGTATCTTGGACCAAACTTGGTTTCTTAAGTTTTGACGGAAGAGTTTACTTGCCAAATTTTGGCGACATACGGGAAAAGATCTTACGAGCACGACATGATTCATTACTTGCGGGACATCAAGGTATAATCAAGACCTTAGAGTTAGTCAAACGAGACTACATATGGGAGAACATGAAGAAGGACGTTGAGAAGTATGTGGGAGGGTGTACAACATGCCAACGAACGAAAACAACGCATCAGTTACCGGCAGGATTGCTGAAACCGCTAGAGGTCCCCAGGCTACCATGGAGAGACATTAGTATGGATTTTATCGAACAACTACCTTCATCAGAGGGGTATGATTCGATACTTGTAATAGTCGAACGTCTCACGAAATGGGCGATCTTCATACCAACTGTTACGACTCTCACCTCGAAAGGACTAGCATCCCTGATAGTCACACATGTGATCAGCCAACATGGTGTACCAGAATCGATAGTATCTGATCGGGGTACGAAGTTCACTGCCGCCTTTTGGAGGGATGTAACGAATCTACTGCAAATTCGTCTACGTTTGTCAACTTCGTTTCATCCTCAGACGGATGGGCAGACCGAACGAGTTAATCAAGTCTTGGAACAATATCTGCGAATATACGTGTCATATAATCAGGACGACTGGTCGAATTTCCTTCCACAAGCAATGTTCGTGTATAACAATACGAGTCATTCAACCATTCACATGTCCCCTTTCTTCGCGAACTTCGGTTACCATCCTCGCTGGACAGACGAAATTCGATCGACAAAGACTGAACTTCCAGAGGCTAACCGAATAATCCGCGAACTACGCGATCTACATCACGATTGCCAACTTTTCATTCAATCTGCCAACGAAGTTTATGCCAAACACTACAATGCTCGTCGACAGGATGGTCCTAAGTTCAATATAGGGGATAAAGTTATGCTATCTCTGGAGAACTTAAAAACGAAAAGGCCAATGAAGAAGCTAGATCAAAGGTTTGGTGGCCCTTATACGGTAAAGCAGGTCATTGGAACGCATAACTACCGACTCAATCTGCCCAAGTCAATGAAGGTCCACGACGTCTTCAATATCTATCTCTTGAGGAAGTACAACGAAGCCTCATTCAAGACACAACAGTCGTTTTTGCCGGGTCCAGTGGAAGTGGAGGATGGAGATGGAATATATGAAGTTTCAAGTATTTTGGATGCAAGAATCAACAAGAAGACACGAAGGTTAGAGTATTTGGTGGAGTGGTTAGGATATGAAGGAACGGATGAACATACGAGCTGGGAGACTGAAAGTAATGTAAGAGGGGCGAGTAAAAGTATAGCTGAGTTCCATCTTCGTTTTCCAAATAAACCAAAGGGAGAGACTTAAATAGTTAGCGCAATGACCACAGTTAGTTCGCACATTTTAGTGAACCTCACCAAACCAGGCTGAAGTTGATGTGATCTTCGTGAACATGGATGAAATTCATATGTCATTATACTACAACTAGTCCTTATTTCTACAAACTTATGTCCCACGTTAAGATTTCGTAAAATGTTCGTTATATACAAAGAAAAGGTGTCGCGGAAAGAGATCATGAAATAAGATAAGAGGGAACGGAATAATGAAGGTGGGACGAATACAACGCCCGGACATACGCAAACCTCTCCCACGACCGAATAAGATCGGCTGGCCTTTGCTAAACTCACATCAGTTCGATGAAGTTCACGCCAATTCGACGAAGTTCATCAAATTCGACGACGTTTGTTGGTTTCTGGCGGTGGAGAGGGCGATTCTTCATCGCTACTCGATTCGTCCTTCTTGGCTCGCTTAGGTTTATCGACTCCACGCCTGGTCGGACTGTCCACGTATGATGAAAACTTTGAAGGCGAGACCGAGACCGAAGTTCGCGACAGACGACGAAGTTCGTCACGATCGAATCGACGTTTGCACGAGGCCAAACATTTATTCGTGACCTGTAGTTCCTCCACGAGGTCTTGTAAGGCGGCGTAACCATCTTCGAAGGTCACAGCGGAAGCCGAACCGGCAACTACGCTCGCAAGGGTAGTTACAGAGGCGATGATAACTGAAGAAGCACCGATATTCGCGCTGCTGGGCTGAATACCGCGTCTTGACTGGTCGTTCTTCGAAAGTTTCAATTTGGCGCCAACGATCACTTCATCGGGAAGGTGGGCTGAAAAGGTACATTGCCCATGTGTACAGGACAAACACTTTTTCTTTCTTGTCGAGGCCTTGCGTGAAACAAGGCATGGTAAATCGTCATCGCTATGAACATAAGACGAATATCAGTGAACATGGCCGAAGTTCGTAACAATGGAGCGAAACTCACACACATCGCCCACAGGCGACTGTGCGCTCGCACTCGTACGCATCCGGATATGCCGCCTAATGAACGTCAGCGAACTTCACAATAACTTAGTCAACATATTTTCGACTTACACGAAGAGCGGCCTCCATTCGCTCGGGGTACTTTCCTTTCCCCTCGACGTCAGGCTTCATGTCTTCCTTTTCCTTCCCCTTCTCATCATCCTTCAAATCCTCAGTTCCCGCCTTTGACAACGGTCGACCTTCACCCTTGTCGCTCTTGCTAGCCGGTGGAGGAGGGGAGGGCGTCACCGGGCCCTTATCTGTGGAAAGATGCGTTAACTTCATCAAGCTCAACGAACTTCGTAACTTACCAGACTCAACTTCGCGAACTTCAGAGTCCGTGGCCGCTAATTTACTTCCATCCTGAGTCTCGGCAGACAAATCGACATTCGGGAGTTTCTTCGATCGATTAGACGAGCGAGTGGCACGGGGTGCCGTCGATGAGGAAGCCTTTGGGGGTTGCTTGACTGGTTTGAAAGAAGGAGCGGCAACTTCACTAGAATCCGACGAAGTTTGACGAACTTCGTCTGGTTTAGACGAAGTTCGCAAAGTTCGAGTGCCACCCGCGTTAACTATCGATGGAAGGATCGAACCAATGTCAGATTCGATAGAGGTGACTTTCTTCTTATTGGCTGACTTGTTCTTCAACGTCTTGGGTGTTTTCTCGGCAACCACGGGCGAACCTTCGGGAGAAAGAGGAGAGAGAGAGGATTCGGTGTAATCTGCGTAACGTCAGCCAAAATCGGACGAACTTAGGCTCAATCGATCGACACAAGCTTATTCAACACACCAAACTCACCCTTGCTCCTAGTAGAGCGCGCCATCGCAACGATACGACACGATTGTTGCGATTAACGGCTTATATGATGAAAAGAAGGTAGAGAAGAAGAAGAGAAATGAAGTTGACATTGATAACGGTGATCAATGCGTCAAGTTGGGATAAACTCGATTTAATGTTCAACTTATATTCACCACGCGGCTATCTATGTGGCGCTTTATCACCGCACCCCACATATGGATAGCATAAGGGCTTATAGCTCGCGAGGACGCTTCGCATCAAGGAGGGGGCGACTGTCACGACCGTATACCGATAATCGCGAACATGCCACGAAACTCGTCGTAATTCATAGAACCTCGACGCGTTTATACGAACTTAGAACTATCACATCGTCGTACCGCGAATCTTAGATCTTTACCAATACATGTGAGTCCAGAATATGGCCTTTCAGCAATTGGCAACCGGGAACATGAACATAACCGAGAACAAGCGAGAATCGCAAAGGGATATAGATGAAGGAACAACCGTAGACAAGAGAACGAATCCCCAGCGATTCTCGATTTTAGTCTTCACCGTAGTACATGAACTTAGTCACCGTAGCCACAATCTTAGTAGTCACCCGATCAGTCTCGACTTAGCTGTATATATGTTATACCCTTAAGTCCATGACACACGCGAACTTCACATCTACAATACTGTTTTGGGTCGAATCTTGGTCATTGGCTGGTCGGTGTGACGCCCCTGACAGGGCGCTCAGGAAAGCACGTGATGATGCAACGGCCAGAATGCACCTTGAAGCTTGGAAGAGGAAAGACTGGGATTCACTTGCTAAAGAGGTAAGCACCAATCCTTTACATTGACCCACTCACTTGCAACTGACCTCATTTGCTTGTTACTCAGGCGTCTTTCCCAGAGGACCAGATCATCAAATGTACCCTTGATCTCACCAACTTTTCTACCTTCCTCTCGTCCTTTGCAGAAAACTCAAAGTACTCTTCTTACCTCAAAGAGCATTACATTCCTGTAGACAAGACTACACTTGATGGATTTGATGAAATTGTGGAGAAAATGGGACAGTTTGATGTAAAGGTTCCAGCCGGATTGGGTCTCTTGTTGCAGCAAGAAAGAAAGGAGGGATGCGAAGAACTGAAGGCCAAACAGTATGACAAGGAGGCCTTGTCGCAGTGGATCAAAGAGAAAGTGACTGGAACCTCCAAATGCTACCAGGATTGGAAGAGTCATGCCTCATCCAGCAGTGGTGCCCGAGCCAGGCAGAAGACCCAGCCAACATCAGCATCATCAACAACAGCTCCACAATCAACTGCACAGCAGCACACCCAACCCACACAATCCTCAACATTGCCAAAGAGTGATGTCGAAGAAGTCTTGCAGTATGTCAGAAAGGGTGGTGGAAGGGCAATGACCGATGAGGAAAAGGAGAGGGCAAAGAGAGTTTTGAGCAGCTGGTGTTCACAAGAGTTGGGAGTGACAAGGAATGATATCAGTGCTGTAGATAGTGGAATGAGTAGTGGACTAGTTGCAGCAGCTGCTTGATCTCTGCTGGAGAATGAGGTAGATTGTCAATAGATCTGAATGGCTGTGAGAGGAAGCTTGGCGCTGCCTGTGATGGAATGAAAGTTTTGCATATGTCATAACACTCTCTGGAACTGTCACATGGGTCTCTGTAAATGTTCAGTAAACTCAACTGAGGGGCGCTATGAGACAAGAAGTGTCAGTTATGTTTTGAACAAATCAGCTCTATCGATTTTCTTACACCAATCCAACTAATGATGACAAGGAACATTATAAAGGCGCTTCATTCTCAGGCATGTTTGTGCAGCCCATTCCTGTTCTGTTGAGCTTTGTTTACCAGGGTGCTACATACAGTGAAACTCACAGCACAGTGACATCCTTTCAGGTGAAGAAAATACAAAGGATCAGCCAAATGATATGACAGGTGTAATCTGGGCGGGACACTGTCACATATGCGAGGAAGAGTGTGGCACCAACTCTCTTTCCCTCTTCTTTGCCACCATCCTGCCAGAAAGTCCAATCACCCGGCTCCATAGTATCACAACTCCACTTTCTGACTCATCTCACTGACAGGTCAATCTGTTATCTCATCAGGCCCAAGATGTCAAATAAAAGCTCTGATGCCACTTCCCACTCCTCACCCTCACAATCTTCTACCACCTCATCTTCTCCATCTACCTCCTTGACCAGTTCTTCCAAAAGCCCAATCAGTACCACTGGCAAGTTCAAGCTACATGAAGGCAACTATGGTCATTTCCTTGAAGCATTCCATCCCAGGTCCAAGTACTCCACCTACTTGCAGTCAACATTCTCTCCTGACAATAAAGACATTGCCAAGGGGATTGCTGACATTGAAGGCGGAAAGGTTCAGGAGTATGAGATTACACTGGACAGCAGACTGGCAAGCCAGCTTACCAATCAGGAGACCAGGCTGAAAGGGAAAGTTAAAGATGCAAAGACAGCTAAGGCAAAGGAGGAAGTGGTGAATGAATATATTACCAAAACATCTACCAACCGAGAAGCTTGGCAAAAGAAAGAATGGGGTTCAATATCAGCTGGACCAACAACTGATACTCCTCCCTCTTCTTTCTCCCGCTCTTCCAATAGCCTGACAGGGACCACAACAAAATTCAAGCTGTGCAGGGGCAATTATGGTCATTTCATTGAAGCGTTTCATCCCAGCTCCACATATTCCGCCTACCTACAGTCAACTTTCTCTCCTGACAACAAAGATATTGTCAAAGGGATCAAAGACATTGACAGAGGGAGAACTGGTGAATATGAGATCACACTGGATAGTGAGGTGGCTAGCCAGATCAGCAAACAGGAAACTAAGTTGAAAGCAAAAGTGAAGGATGCAAAAGAGGAAACTGCAAGGACCAAAGTGATCGATGAATATATGACTCGGTCACAAACTAATCTTCAAGCGTGGCAGAAGAAAGATTGGGGTTCAATTGCTTGTACAACTACTGCATCTGACCAGGAAAAGAAAAGCAGGAAGCCTGGTGGGTGATTCAAATATGGTTTGTTGGACTCATTGCTAATATGAATACGGCAGTATCAAGGCGTCCTCCTGAGTGGTCAATGCCATACTCGAGTCAGAGCAAGTCTCAAAAGTCGACCAAACCACCACCAAGTGAGACGGAAGGTTGGAAAAGACCGGAATACGGACAGTATACAAAGGAGGACTTTGATCTAGCATATTCAACGGTCAAGAGCGGTGCTTTGTCAGAGTTGACACCTGAGCAGAATTATCAAGTGAAAGACATGCTAAGGAGTCAGCATAGGTTCGGACGGCAAGGTGTGAAACCGGTGGATTTGGATATGGTGGACAAGATGACAAAGTGGGAGTGGCCGAGCATGAAATCTCATACGAGGAGGTTGGCGGAACGGTTCCCTGCCGCGATGTCGCATTACAGTGATACTAAGCGGAGTGCGGCGACCGCTGCTTAGGTAGCTTGTCAGCAATCACTGCAAGGTGATAGATATTGTAGATTAGTAGGTTTGGAATAGTATGGGTTTTCGTCCGGTCAAGTAGAGGATAGAATCTTGATGCGACGACAGTTGCGGGCGTAATCTGTCATCAGCGCGTTCTCGACCGCTTTACAATGCAAGACATCGCACATCGCGTCGTCAGGAGGTTACCTAAGCGTGTTGTACACGCTCCATTCCAGACCAACACTGGATCCTGCAACCATGCAACATGTGTTTTCGCGCTACCCTCCCGTCGTGACCGTCGTGAGAAAGCACTGTGTGTCTCAAATTTAGGTTGTCACACTGTGCCATTCTACGCAGATAGCGCGCTCACATTGTCACGAAGTGTACCAGTTCGCGCTCACGTTGTCGCCACCTGGTCCACATGTCAATTAAATGTTTTCGATGATCACCCTAAAAAGTCTGCCGAACAAGGATTATGAGCGGACGGGAGTCGCTTTTTCTCTGATTTGTGGAGCACGTAGATACGTCCCAAGTTCGGATGGGACGGGTCCGAATTGCATTTAGCCCGACCGACCGGACACAGTGGAAGCATATAGGGATGCCTGGACGCCATGGCCATGCTTATTGCTAGTTACGACACGATGAAGAAGGAGCAGTTGCTCACACATGAGGAGGGAAAATGTAATAATGTACAGGAACAAGATCTCTGTGCTGGAGCGAGCGAGCGAGCGAGCGAATAGGTAACATGTTCGATCGACGATCAAGAAATCATGGTACCAGACCCGCGAGCGTTACTTATCCAAAATGTTCATTGAGAGTGCCTATCGACCCCAGACTTTCGGTTTTCAGGGGTATGTGGTTAGAATGCTCCGATCTAGGTGCAAATCATCAATTGAACCAGCTTCTATATGTGGTATAGAGAGCAAGTAGGTATGGTAATCTTCCCTATTCAAACGGCATATACAACGACCCCATTTTGCGGTAAAGTTGAGTCGTACCGCAGTTACAACGTGACTGATAGAAGCATCAATAATGTATTTCGTGTGAACGCACAGAGGAGCGGTTTTGAAAAGGTTATCAAAGATTAGTACGAAGTCAATGGAAAGGGTCCAGGGTCAGTGATCACCCCTAAAAAATCATTTTCTCGTTGGAGACGAAAAAAAGAAAAAGTTGGACACCAATCGCAAGCTACAGTGCCAGACGTGAGACGTTGATGCATTGCGAATACCTGGTCTCGATTCGATTCCCACTACGTTGCCAGGGATGAGGAGTAGAGTGATAATCGTGAGAAGAGAGCGCGCGGTGAATGAGTGCGTGGGGCATACCTTACACCTCGCGTTACGACGGGGAGACTAGTATTTTGTCGAGTTGGGGAGAAGAACATATATAGATTCAAGACAGATAGATGTGTTACGAATGGAATGCTGCAAACTGTCTCACATCTATCACTTTGTCAATCACCTGTCACTCACCAGCATATAGCAATAGAGACGATCAAACATCTCAACGCCACGGTGTGATCAACCTGACCACCACATTCCGTTCCTCCGATCTATCACCCCTTAAAAAAGTCAAACGAGCCGGACGCCGTACCGCACCGCGCACCCTTGATTATCGTAAAGTTCAAAGATGCCATTCTGGAAGAAACGTGACGACAGACCTGGTTCTGCTTCTTCTTCGTCCTCGCAGAAGAGACCGAAAGGTCACAAGAGCATCTATGCAACCGCACCAGCTATACAAGAGAGAGAGTCATCGCTTTATCTACCGACAATCGCTATACCCGCGAATCGTAGTAGCGGGAGAAGAGGAAATAGTAGACGAGGCTCGGGATTAGATCAAGCCACGGTTCAATCATCACCACAAAGGGGAATTAACAACACCAGCGCTAAGAAACCAAATAGAACCTTGTTCACCACTCTACCCGATCACATCTTCAACAATCATCCGCAACAAGAAGTTGTACGGGTAACACAGCATCATAATCATCAGTCCTTCCCGTACTACACAAATCAACAATTACAACAACATCCATACGATCGTCATCCTCACTCTCATTCCACCTCTTATTCCTTGTCGACATTCGACCTCGATTGTCGAGCGTACTCTTCTAAAGCATACAACAGTTCGACAGTGGACATACGCCGACCTAGAAGCATCTCCTTTGCAGACGATCCTATCTGGACGGACGAATCTCGATCCTCTTCATCATACTACAATCACAGCTACGATAGTGAAGACGAGGACGACGACGAAGCGGAAGAAAAGCATCATCCGGCACATCAAAAACGAGCAAACCTCGTCACAAAAGCGAGATTGACTTGTCAGAGTTTGCTAGAATTGGGCAAGACGATGAGCGGTGCATTGGGATTGAAGGGGGAAGGGATGAAGTCAGAGGTGTGGGGGAAGGTGAGTGTGGCCGCTATCATTCTGTCCTTTGACATTTGTTTGTTTGTTTGTGCCTGTCATCACTTTGTACGGTGATCCGTGCGTGGGTCCCATCACTTCATGCCCCGCTGGCTCCATCCTTTCAACTATTTGAAGATTACCTCCCTCTGCACTTTCCTCCCTCATCATCAGAACCTAGTCGCCACCTTGTCGGTCTACCTCTCGACTCATTTGCTTCTCTCCCTGGAGCGCACGTATCTCTTCCTGTCGTTATTGCAAGCATTGTTTCCCTGTCGGTGCGACCCAAGCGTTCTCTATTCTTGATTCTTTTCCTTTTTTTAAATACGTCACCATCACGGTTGACCTCTCCACTTGTTTCGCAAATGTTGGAATTCGATCACTGATCTTTGTCTCTACTCTTCATCCGAAACAGTCTCACGCTACCGACGACGCGGACTCAATGGCTGCTCCACCACCCATACCGGCTCGATCACGACTTCGTACAGTACCTGAGCCAAAATCCAACACCTCGCCTTACCCTACACCGGCACACACCCCCTCACTAGATTCATCATCCACATTATCACTCTTCCCAACCCCTCCAACCACCTTGGGTCACGCCGAAGCGCCTGCTCGAGTCGTTGGTCACAAGAAGTCAGAGATCTTCCAGCTTCCGGTTGACCCTCCACTTCCACTGGAGGAATATCGAACACCCGTTTTGCCGTCATCACCGGTCGCGGGCACTCTTGAGTCACCTAGCGGACCCAATAGATCGCCAGGCAGTAATGGAGATTCCATCTTGACTTTCGGTAAGAAGAAGAGCGGGAAAGTGGTAGAGAAGGACCCGCACAAGGTGAGAGACGGTGCGGAAAAGAAGGCAAGCAGCAGTGGTGTCTATACTCGTAAGTGCAGCCTCGTCAACTTGTTCTACAAATGCTTACGCCTTTCGTGCTTGTAGCTATGACTTTCCCCGGAGCTTCTGGTCCAAGACCGTCCCATTTCCCCACCCACGTCTACACACCTCCGACCTTCACGCTCCATCCTACAAAACCGCAACCTCAACCTATCTCTCCATCCGGCTCCTCGATCCACTCCTCGTCGTCATCACATTCCGACTCCACTGCGCCTCCCGCGACGCCACTCTCCCCTACTACGCGATTCAGCAAAGCGTTGAGCAATGTCAAACGGTTCTCCACCAACATCAAGGGTCAAAAGGATAGTCAACATCCTCATGCACACGACTACTTTATCCCAGCCTCTATCTCTTTGGAGAGCAATTCGACCGCCAATCATTCCCGAGACTCTAGTCTGGGACCGCAAACCCCTACGTCGAGCTACCAACCTCATACTCCAGTAGGGGGCTACTTCCCGCCTATCTCCGCCGGGTTGGGTATGGGTCTTCCTGAGGACGTGGGTTCCCAGGGAAGTCGGACCAGAGCACAAAGTACCAGTGCGACTACTGTTCTATTCGACCATGGCGTGGAGAGCGGTAAATCACCGATGCAGAGTCCGAGTCTGGGTCATAAGGGGAGGAGAAAGCCAGTACCGAGATTGGCAGATGATGGTCTTGTAAACGGGATGGCCAAGTTGGAAGTCGAGCAGACGCACGCACTGTGATTGGGAGGTTAGATTGGCATGGTCATCGAGCATATGGACACTACTTTTAGAGTTTCGCATGGGTTGTATTTCGCATTAGTTTCCACATTGTCATGTTCACTTTGTCTCTCATCATTTATAGTCGATAAGCGTTTTTCTATATTCACTATTATAGTCTCCCTATGTCATACGGGTCCAATTCGTCGAAATGACTCCAAGTCTGCGTGTTCATCCATCTCGCACATCCTTAGGACTCTAACGCAGTTCGTGACCTGCTCTCTCATGCGAGCAAAATCGCCCTCCATCTGACTGCCTCATAACCCCAACCGAAATGTACAAAAGCAGAAGCCAACACTAGCCATACGCTCTGGCCCCAGCTGACCTCTACTCCGCCCTGTGTGATAAGGTTGTTCGATTGGGAAATTGCATGACCGACTATAGCAGCTTGAGCGATGAAAGCTACCCATGTGAAGCTAGTGGCAAACACCTACGATCAGCCAAGAACTCCCCCAACGGGCGTGTCTGGTGTGTATGGGAGATACTTACATGAAGCAGACGGACACGGTGAGAAGGTGTATTTGGACGAGACTGTACAACTTGTCCTTGTTCGGTTCTGGATCGACTTGGTATGAGTATCGAATGGAATAAGCGTGAATCAAGCCTGAGGCGATGACCAAACAAAAGGCTGTTTGTAACGAAGAAATCGTTCTCATCAGCAAGATTCAGGCCGCAAGTCAAATGTCGCATCGAGCCGAAACCATACTTACCAACAACAGAGGTGACCGCCACTCTACCCAGATTGAGATTGATATCGTTAGGGATCGTGAAACCGAAGTAACCGACTGGGATCTGCCATTGAAAGCCCCGGAAAATACAGCCCATCTTCTCTGTGATGACGAGGTTGGAAACGGTGTAGCCGCAATAGTTTTGAGAGGCGAATCGGATCTGTCCAGTAGGAGGAACCATTCAGTGTCAATATAGTGAGCTAGGTCAATCGGCAATCACATCATTCGGAGTGTAGGAGTTCCTTGTCCTGATTTGTGTGGGGGGGGGGGAGTCGGAGTTGAATCAGACTAGACTTACCACCTCGCTTGACGTAGTGACGGAGACATACCATACTGAATCTGCGCTAGAGAACGCAGCGATGGCGAGGAAGATGCATGATACGATCGGGTAGCCGAGATGATAGGGCAGACCTGTAGTCCGTGAGGGTGCCATGATATGGTGCTAGACCTGGAATGGTCAGGTTATGTGAGTAGGTGAGTTTGTCTTGTGAGCGATGAGCGATGTAGAAGCGACAGAAGCTCAAAAGTCCGACATTGTAAGCACTGAATGACTTTGTGCGACGAGCTGTAACACCCAACCTTTCTCCTGTGACACAGCGAGCGAATGAGGGTGATTCCGATCCACAAAGGATGTAAAGCGAGAGGAGTTTATTGTGAGCTTTTCTTAGTTTCACAAACGCAGCTTGCTGCGACTTCGGGTGTCTCCTCTCAATTGCATAACTGGGATATGGGTGATAGAGCATGACATGGCGTTTGTGAACGATGTTGTAGTACAAGTGTTGAAAGCGTAAGAAGAGGAATAGATCGGTAAATTAGAATATCTCAACTGCCGCCTCCACCCAAAAGTAGCGTCAGGTAATGGAATGACGAGATGAAGGTGTGTGGTGTGTGACGTGGAGCGTAGAACGCGACACAAAGCTTACCAACTTTATTCCACATCTCATCTCTGTTGTGTACAACTTCACTTCTATCTCTAACAACGTACAGAGATACAGTAACGAAATGAGGTTCACATACACCCTCTCAGCATCACTATTGGCCTTTGCATCCCTTGTGAGCGCAAGCAACGTCATCGATCTCGATACAACCAATTTCGACCAAGTAAGTTCTATATATGGGCCGTTTTTTTGGTCTTCCACCGAATGTCTTGCTGATCGTGCTTCTGCTTGTCTAGTATGTAGGAGGTGACCGGCCTGCTTTGGTAGAATTGTGAGTCGGCTTATACAACAGCGGTGGTTCGTGCACGCTGACGAAATTCCCTTGTGCAGTTACGCACCGTAAGTCTTGTCGATCGAAGTGGGAGGATTAGTTGCTGAGTAAGTGATCGAAACACAGATGGTGTGGACACTGCAAGAACCGTAAGTCCAGTTGTGATCGTCATGGATGAAAAGCCTAGCTGATCGGACAACAGTCGCACCAACATACGAGCAACTTGCCGATGCATTCCCCACCGTTCGTTTATTCATTCACTCAACAAGACGAACCGCGAACTGACCTTTTGGTGATACTACAGGACAAGGTGGTGATTGCTAAGACTGATGCAGACGGTGTTGGTCGAGAGCTTGGAAGCAGATACGACGTGAAGGGTTTCCCCAGTATGTCTGCACCTCCCCTTACCTTCCGAACAGTCTGTTTCGCTTTCAGTGGCAAATGCTGACATTGTCCTTTCGTAGCTATCAAGTGGTTCCCTGCCGGATCTTCCAAACCCGTTGACTACAGTTCCGGACGAGACCTCGACTCTCTTGTTGGATTGTATGTTCAGTCACCCGTACAGCAGTCCTGTATATCCGCTGACGACATTCGTCTCTCAGCGTTACCAAGGAGTCCGGTGTCAAGTCTAAGATTAAGCCCCCTGCTCCTCCCGCCGCCGTCCAGCTCGATGCTACCAACTTTGATGATATCGCTTTGGATGACAACAAGAACGTCTTGGTCGCTTTTACCGCTCCTTGGGTGAGTAGTCCTCTTTCCCCTGCTGAGATATGCACAGGCTGACCAACATCAACTTTCCACAGTGCGGCCACTGCAAGGTATGCAGAGTCTCTTGCCGTTTATGAATCGCGAAGCTAACTGATTGGTTGAATATAGAACATGAAACCCGCCTACGAGAAGGTCGCCAAGGCGTTCTCCTCCGAGTCTGATTGTGTTGTCGCTCAAATGGATGCCGATGAGGCTCAGAACAAGCCCGTCGCTGCCAAATATGATGTCCGAAGTTTCCCCACCATCAAGTTCTTCCCCAAGGGCGGAGCGGAGCCTATCATGTATAGCAGCGGTAGGACTGAGGAACAATTCATCGAGGTGAGTTGAGACGTGCTCGTTGTGACCAGCGCTGATGTCGATGTCGTCGTGCAGTACCTCAACGAGCACTGCGGTACTCACCGAACTGTCACTGGTCTCCTCTCCGAGACCGCCGGCAAAGTCCTTACTCTCGACACCCTCGCCTCTTCTTTCTTCTCCGCCAAGCTTCTTGAGCGACCTGATATCCTCAACAAGGCCAGGGAGTACATCGGTACTTTGACCGACAAGAAGGCCAACGTCTCCGCCGAGTACTACGTCAAGGCTATGGAGCGGGTCCTCGAGAAGGGTGAAGGGTGGGTCGTCAAGGAGCAAGCCAGGTGAGCTAAACACCACTTCATTATGTGATGACGTGACGAAGCTAAAGTTGTTGATTTTAGGATCGCTGGTCTCCTTGCTTCTCCTTCGCTTGCACCTACCAAGCTCGACGAGCTCAAGGTCAAGGCCAACATCCTCTCTGCTTTCGCTATCAAGAAGGCCGAGGAGGCTTACGACGCTGCGGGAGAAGCTCTTGGTGATGCGGCAGCCGCTGCTAAGCAAGTGCCTGGTCAAGTCAGGGACGGTGTGGATCAATTTGCGGACGCTGTGCAGGACAAGGTGAAGCAGATCAAGGAGGAGCTTTAAGCGGTAAACGATGAAAGAATGGAGTCACGGTGGATGTAAGCGGATAAGAAGAGGTAGATCAGTAGCTAGTGAAGCATTGTTACGATGAAATGCATACCGTCATGGCTCGATCGCCATCAGATACAGCAGCAGCAGCGTGGATAAGAAATGCATCGAGTTTAGGTTATAATGAAAAGTGCCACATTCGCCACGATGTCAGCTTGCGCGTCGCCAACCTCAAACCAACTGTGACGTTGTTCATTTCCATAACTTCAATCTCAGTCTGATATTACCTCTCTCCTCCTCATATCGTTGCATATCACCAGTCACGATGGCCAAAAACCCCACCGCTAAACTGACGGACCCCAAGGTTGCTGAAGAAGAGAAGAAGACGGAGGAAGAGGAAGTTGAGAAGCCCGTCATCGAGGTTCCTGTTCTGAGCGTTGAAGATGGTACGTTAAGACCTCTCTCCCTTATCAGATCCAGTTTGAACGACTCGCGTTCACCTTGAGTGTGAGGTTGATAGTAGAGCTGACGTCTACCTCGGATATTGTATTATGTAGAGATCCTCAACAACATCACACTCATCGGTCGAGCAGTTACTTCCATCGAACCTCGATTCACGATCCGAGTATTAAGAACGCTCACGACGCTGAGGAAAAGGTTGACGAAAGAGGTCTTGAAGAGTGTATTAGATCAGGCATTCCCTAAAGGATGTAAGTGTGACTTCCTACCGTCTCCCACTTGCTTGCTCCTGAGGCCAAGTTGGTTAAGGAGGATTAAGCACTGCGTTCGTTCTCTTCACTTGCTGTCCTTAACGCTGATTCATATTTCCCCTTCCTCCCACAGCTAAAACCGGTCAATCCCTCATCGCATCCGACATTTTCTCTTCTCTCCCCTCATCCAAACCTTCCTCGACAGAGGAGATGGAGGTCGACCCTGCACCAGCGGCGACAACCACTACGACTGCCGAAGGGACAACTACGCCTGCTAGCAAGAAGAAGTTTACACCTCCTATCGATGGAGCGAGTGGTGATCTCCTGCCTGAAGGAGTGATGTATATCAGATTATTGGTGATCTTGCTCAACCTTGATGCTGGTCGAGTGAAGGAGGTGAGTCCGCTTCTTGTCGTGTAAGGGGGAGGACATGTCTTACGACTTGGGAGCTGACGGACAATGATGATCACTTCGCGTAGGCGGGAGAATTCGCTTTGGAGACTACGGAAGTCATCAGCTCGTTGAACAGACGGACAATGGATCAGATCGCTGCAAAGATATGGTTTTACCTCGCACGATCATACGAGATCCAAGGAAGATTGGCAGAGCTACAACCGTGAGTGGTCACGCCCCTGCTTCTTTTGGCGTGTGGTCCAGCTTCATGCTTACTTTGTACCATGTATAGATCGTTCTTGGCTATTCGACAAACTGCTGCACTTCGAAAGGATGAGACTCTCGAGGTGAGCTTCTCCATCGTGACCGGACCCGATAGTTCGTACCGAGAGCTGACTGAATCTTCTTGTCCCACTTGCTAGGTCACCGTCATCAACCTCCTTCTCCGATCTTATCTCGCCTCTCAGCAATACGACCAAGCAGACAAGCTCATTGCCAAGACCACATTCCTCGGCGCTGCGAACCAAGCTCAGACTGTCAGATGGCTCTTCTACGCTGGTCGACTCCGGGCTATCCAGCTCAACTACTCTCAGGCGAGGTCATACCTCCAGACAGCTATCAGGAGAGCACCCAAAGATGAGGTTGCTCCAGGTTTCGTGCAATTGGTGAGTTGCATCAGCACCCTCAGAAAGAAGGTTGAAGCTGATCGATCCCATGATGTAGATCCACAAATACTTCATCATCGTTGTTCTCCTCACTGGTGTCATACCCGACCGAGCTTTGTTCAGGAAACCTGTTCTCAAGCAGGCTCTCATCCCCTACTTCCAGATTGTGCAAGGTTAGTCGACTCCACGCTGTGCTGTGTACATCGTGCTAATCAAGCGTGTCCGTGTCTAGCTGTCCGAGTCGGAGATGTCACTGCCTTCCAAAAGGCTTTCCAAACCCACGAAGCCGTCTTCCTCGCCGATTCGACCCACTTCCTTATCCTCCGACTCCGTCATTTCGTCATCAAGACCGCTCTCCGAACTATCACCCTCGCCTACTCTCGTATCTCGCTTGCGGACGTGTGCATCAAACTCCATCTCGACTCGGAGGAAGATACAGAGTACATTGTGGCCAAGGCGATCAAGGATGGTGTGATTGACGCAACGATCGATCATCAAGGTGGTTGGATGCAATCAAAGGTCGCAAGTGATGTTTATGAAACCGACGTTCCGGCCAACCAATTCAACAAGAGGGTTAACTACTGCACCCAGGTGTACAACGAGAGTGTTAGGGTGAGTGCAACATCGGAGCTGAAGTCGACGTGTGCAGAGTCGTGGCTGACCTGAGTATCGTTCACAGGCAATGCGATATCCACCCAACGCGCATCGCAAGGGTGAGCTTCAGGTTTCCTGTTAGTGAGATCATTAGCTGACTGGACGGCTTTCTGGACAGAACTCGACACGGCTGCTGATGCTCGAGAGCGAGACAGAGAGATCGCTCAACTTATTCAAGGCAGTGAGAATGACGCAGATGACATGGACGACATGGGTGATTTGTAGATGTTGCGGAAGTGATTGAGAGAGATAGAATGTCAACAGATGCAGAGGTATGAGATATTATGAAACGAAATGATTAAGCGAGCACACTATGGAAGAAAATAGTAATATTGATTGATTATGAGATCCGCCTGTCTGTCTAGTTGTACATCTGCACTTGAACTCCGATGACGCTCACGGTCCTCCCTCCCACTCTTTCCGACCAGGAGCCACTTCCGTCTATATCAAGCTAGCAATACCCTTCTCCTCGGTCCGCCAATTTGCAAGCAGTGAGCCGCTCTATCCGATCCAACTGCTTCCTCCGATCGCTTTGGTGGGCGTCGACTCCCTACCCGCAGCTTTGGCGACAAAGCTGTTCTTTGCTGGTGAAGCCTTGACGCTCTGCTTCGCAGGTGAAGGAGCCGAGAACGAACTTCTCGTTGAAGCGTCTCGCGTATGTATGACCGCAGGCAAGAACGAAGTTGGTGTAGGATTCTCGTGATAATGTTTGAAACTTGAATCTGAACCTGAAGGAGATCCACGACTCGTCCCGGCGCCAGCGCCTCGTAGAGGTGTGACATTGCCCAATGCCGTGGCGGATGCGGCACCGGAAGGTGTCTCGCCATCGAGTAAGTGTCGGGCAGTTCGCCCGGGAGCGAGAGTGGTAGGGCCTAATCTGGGTTTACGAGAAGCGAGGAAAGTGTATGGTCCTTCAGGGATGACGGCAGGATCGTTATCCATCATCACCTTGTTTTGTCGCCTAAAACCGTAGACAAATCTAATCAGCATCCATTCTGTCTTCCTTCCCAGCCATTCTCCCTGATGGGAAGAAGACGTCACTCACCTCTTGTTTCGACTGGTCTTGTATCTCCAGAACACCAAACCAGCAATGACGAGCGCCGCCACAGCACCAATGACAATACCAACGATCGCTCCTGTAGAGAGAGATGCGCCCGAAGCTGCTTTTCCAGAAGCGGTGTAGACTCGGAGAGAGTTGAGAGACCAATACGCTTCGGAGAACGCGGCGGGGAAGTTCTGGACAAAGTTCCTGCACGATGAGGGACAACCGGTTGAAGCGTAGGTCGATCCGGCGCTAAGTACGGTTTTGGCAAGGTTAGCCACATGGCAGATGTACGACTGGATCTCTCAATAGTCAAACTCACTAGTCTCCACAGAATGTGATGTCAAACACGATCACATGGTTGTTGAAGTCGCCTCGACATGGCACGGTTAAGTTAGCAGCGGGGATACCCCAGTTGGCAGTGTTGGTGGTAGCAGTGTTGGGGTTCTATGGAGCAGATCACGTCAGCTATGCCTTTGTGAAGCCGGACGTGGCAGGTAGAAATTCGGATCACGCCCGTGGTTGGCAAGGAAGTCACTCACTCTTACGTCCTCGGGGACGTTGGGCGAGGTTCGAGGCCAGAAGTAAACGTATACACCACCAGAGCTACATTGCAGCGACTGTCAATTCCTGCTTTCTTTGCAGACATGTCACCGTCCCCACTCACTTTTTCAAATCTCTCCACATCGCATACCATCCGCCTCCTACACCATTGATCGGTCCACCATACGTTCCATTCCCGGGGTCTGTCATCCTAACACCACATCCCGTATTGCCCGAGACATAGGCACTGCACTGGGATAGACCCTGACTTCCACTCATGTATGTTCCACCTTGCAATTCACACGTTTCGGAAGTATGAAGGGCGGCGACATTGGCTATTTGAGGTAGGGGGTTGGCAGAGAGACCGGTGGTAGCGTTGTATGCTGCAGATCCAGCGAGGGGGAGACCGTTCGCTCCTTCAAGAATATCGATCTCGCCACCTGCAGGCCAACCGTCCTTGGTCACTGTCCAGAACGCAGGCCACTGTTGAGGGAGAGATAACAGTCAGCTCCGGCAGAGATAGCAGTTTACACTAGGTGCTCGAGTCAGATTGAACGACGACACTCACAGTTCCACATCCGACAGGCATATGGTTCAGATCGAGAATGTAGACTCCCTATTTGAGGCACTTATCAGCGCCATACTCCATGTGAATCCCCTAACCGCATTATACACCTGAACTCACATCGGCAAACTTCTCTTTACTGCTGATTCGGACACTGTCCCTCCCTCGTCCGCTCGCAGTGTTCGATGAATCGGCACGCATGATGAACGTGTTGTCCGATTGGACGTCGACGAGACTTGCGTCCGACGCATCGGATTTTGATACGTAGCTACGAGAGCGTCAGTTCGAAACTTCCAATTCATAGCGAAGATTGTATGGACTCACTTGACGTAGCCTTGTGTTGGGTCGTCGGCCGTGAAGAAGTCTGAAAGCGTGAAGTAGTCAGGTCAGTATTTGAATCACGTCGTGACCAACTGTCTTGCAGCTCAAACTTCAATATTGACCCCGACGATGAGACCATGTTCAAGGGGACCATATCCTTCTTTTGATCCGCCTCTCACCAAGACTTTTCTTTCGGATCGTCTCCCAGCTACAGCCCACATTCATCCTTCTCAACCTTCCTCTCGCCCCAAGCTCGAGTCTAGCCAAGAAACCGAACACTCACCAAACTTGTCCATGAAATCATTACCGATATAACGTCTCGCCAACTTCAGAGTCGACTTGGACGTATACCTCGTCGCATCTGCGCTTGAAGTGGTTGATTGTGCCGAGGTGTAAGGTGCCAGAGAGGAAGAGACGAGGAGGAGAGTGGTGATTGCTCGTGAGGGGAGGGCGTGAGATGGCATCGTGTGATTTGTTGTCGGCCCGTAGTAAGTTGTAGGTGGTGGGGCTGTCGATGTTGGATAGAGAGAGGGCGAAATCGGTCGCTCTGGCTCACAAGCTGATTATTGTCACTGTGCTTGATTCCAGGATGAAGTTGGTTTTGACCAAGCGGAAAGGTGAATCACTATAATGTAGGTGGTAATTGGGAAATGAAGCCGTTGACGTCGTCTTCTAATGAATGAATATATGACACTTAGCGTTTCGCTCTTCCGACCAAGCATCTTGGCTTGAGTAGGCGATGATATACCGTAACAATGTCTCACCTTTGTTATACTATACGAACGCGGATTCTGGTCACCGCTAATTCCAACGTCGCTCTCTATCCTAGCTTATACTATCCTGTGACTTGGCTTGGCTCTTGTTGAAGATGAACAAGATGGTAGAAGTAGTAGCAAGAAGAAGGTGACTTGCAACGTTCAAAGTTCAATGTTCAGATGTATGATCGCAGACGCAACGATCAAAACAACTCTTGGAACAAAATCAGACGACTAAGACGTATGTCCTTATGGATGGACCTTAGTCAGTCACCCCATCGGCTCTTTGCTCTTTCACGCAAGTCGATCAGGTTAGACCGCTGTTTGAACCCTGATTATTGGACATCATCACATCGGGAGGGAGAGAGACGAGACTGCAAATCCCTGTATCGGCTCGCATATCGCACGCATGCATGTGTACACCGAAGCTCCTACGCGATGCTAGACACTAATAGCCCTTGTAGCTTAGGAGGGAACAAGTACAGAACCGTACGAAAATCTCAATTGATTAGACTCGACCCTTGTCACAAAGTCGTAAACAAAGCCGGAACGGGAAGTTAGGACAATTACGACAACCCGGCCGGTGAGTCTTTTCTCTTCTCCTCTCCAGCTACCGTACGGAAATTTGAATTCGAATTCGACGAACCAAAACTTTAATTCTACATGAGAGATGCGATGTCGCAAGGATCGGCACAGAGTCAATTCAAGAGATTATTGTCATCGGATGCTTTATGCTGATTCTTATACCTAAGCTTGGTATGTTTCCTGTGTCTGATTCACCGTGCATGATCGTCGTCAAGCAACAGTTGCAGATAGGCACACAACATGTGATCCCTGTAAGCCCGTGCGCAGTGCACGTACCCGTATGCACACATCGTGTATCGCATCCGAACCCAAACAGTACGGCCCGAGCAGCACATGCCTATTACTACTCGTCTGCTACACCCAGCGCCCCCCACGTAACTGCTATCAAGAGTCATATGACCGTCGAATCAGTACACTCCCACTCACACCGTTGGACTGACAAAACATGCATTGATCGAACAATCACACCATAAAGCCCAACTGACTACATCTACTTCATGACACCATATATGATAACTTCTTCCTGTCTTTACCACCTCTTCTCACCATCGTAATCGGCGTAGAACTTCTTCAAGTCCTCCACATCGTCACTGCTGCCGAGGAAGACGGGGCATCGACCATGGATGTTAGGAGGGACGATATCGAGAATACGTTGAGTACCGGTTGTAGCAACACCGCCAGCCTGTTGCATCAAAAAGATCAGCTTCATTCTGTGGTCTCACTGCTCAAGTCGCAAGCTATCACTTACCTGCTCGGTGAGGAAAGCCATGGGGAAAGCCTCGTAGAGCATTCTCAATTTACCTACAAGCAAAGATATCAGCCATCGATTCTTCCATATGCCGGCTTTGACTTGCCGGCAATTACCGGATATACTCACCATCCTTGCTCTTCTTGTCATCGGGGTAACCAAAGATACCTCCGTACAACAGAGTCCTGTGAACGTCCGCCACCATTGAACCAATGTATCGCGCAGAGTAAGGCTTGCCGTTGCTGGGGTATTTGATGCTCTCGAGGTAAGAGTTGGTAGGGGGGTAGAAGTGGAGAGAGTTTCCTTCGTTGAAGGAGTAGATCTTGCCTCGGGAAGGGATCTTGATCTCAGGGTGGGTGAGGATGAACTCTCCGAGGGCCTGTCGAAAGAGGACGTTAGCCTTGCATCTTCAGAAGGGATGGCTAGATTTTGAGACCAAAACTTTGTAGTCAGATACCACACTCACCTCGTCAAGAGTGAAACCGTCGACACCCTGGCCAGTGGACAAGACAAGGTTACAAGAGGAACCGTACCTAAATCATCTCTCCGTCAGTTATGTATCGTCGGAGCAGCAGCCAGCGCACTTACATGGTGTAACCAGCAGCGACCATCTCCTTTCCGGGTCGAAGGACGTCCTCGATAGAACCGCTAGAGCCCTCCCTCTATAGGCCAAAACGAGTTGTCAGCCTTTGCGAAGAGACTACTGGATCGGGATCTCGTTACTCACCACCTTGTAGACACCGAAGATGGTACCGACGTTGACACCCGCGTCGATGTTACTGGAACCATCGAGAGGGTCGAAGACGACACAGCTGGGGTGAGGAGTCAGCCACGTGTACATGATATATTGCTGCAAGAGTAGCTCATGCATCGCTGCAGAAAAGTCAAGCTTGTATCCTTTGAATCGGCCTATCTGAGGATAAGAGACGGCGAGAGGCTGCTTCCGAGAAGGAAGTTCCGCCCTGCGTAACAGCAGAGGGAAGGGAAAGGATATCGCACCACAAGAGCTTCCAAAATAGGAGTAAGATACTCACTAAGTACCCTTACTTCCGCCGACAATGATCGCATCATCAATCTCCTCGCTGACCATCACACTGACTTTACCGCTCGCTCTCAACGCGTTGACCATGATATCGTTGGAAAGGACGTCGAGCTTCTTTTGATCTTCACCTTGAACATTGGAGGCACCGGCGAGACCGACGAGATTGATAAGTCGGGCTTTTCGGACGTTGGAAGCGATGTATTTGGATGTTACCTATCGAGCCGACCGCATAGTGCGAGGCAAGGACGGGTAGACAAAGGGGAGAGAATAGAAGAGGTCGGTACGTGAGGAAAGAAGTGCAGGGGAGGGATAGTGGAGCACATCGGTCCATGCAGCCATACGTAGGGAGCAGAGTGGCAGAAGCGCGTGTTGGAAGGCAGGAGATCACCATACAAATCATAGTGTACCATTTGTGGGGAAGAGTAGCAGAACATCGTCACAAGAGCAACGTCGGAGGGAAAATCAAAGAAGAAGGAATTAAGACCACTTGTCAGCTCTTTTACTCTCCGTAACGGTACGCCAATACTCTTTCTGACTCACCTGGATCGCGATCAGCAACATGGTCAAATCACCTGTGGCATCTTCACCGAGGGCATATTGCTGGGACAAGATGTGTCGGGTGAGGGTGATCAAGTCGGTGGAAGGGGGTTCGAGGTCGGCTCCGAGAGTAGCTTGGTTAGACATTGTGCTGGTGGTGGAGTGTGGGATATGGGTTGGTGCTGAGTACTGTACTGTGCTGTGAAGTTGTATCAGTTGATGTTGACAAGTAAATCAAGAAATGAATATGATGTCTGTTTGTTGGGATGGATACTTTTTGAGATGGTAGTGGTGGTGGTGGTGGTGGTGGTGGATGCGGAATGGAATGAATTTAACGGATAAGATATCGGGCGGTTGTCAAAGAACGGAGGTGGATAGGAATACTCGAGTATACCAGACAACAGTTGGCAGATGGGAGATACGGACCGAATTCCCCCGCTATTGCTCCCCCCCTCCCCCTCCCTTGTATTGCCGCACGTCATACATTATCCCTATCAAGGGTCCGGCCCGGTCTAATGATCTTTAGCATACTTTCGGCATTCATCGGTTCAACCGTTCAACCCCACACTCGTCCTTCTCCCCCGCCAGAATATATATAAAGTCAGGAATCATGCATCATGCACTCCATCAAAACCAGGGATATATATCTATATGCATCGAGGGAAAGAAACAATGATCTCATACATCTTCTCATTTCATATGATTGTGCTGCGACCTGCCTCCCACCAACCTAACCTGGACTTGGCCCCCCTGCACTACTCCGCACCGCTTTTCACCTATTACTCTTCTGCGAAAGCTGATGCATCTATAAAACGTCATTGAAAACAGATAGACGTCAGCGGGGCATCCACAAAACGACCTGAAAGGGTCAATCAAAGTGCTACTCACCTATCACATCGTCCACTCGCAAGATCATCCTCACAACCTGTGTAGCCAACAAGAACTGTTGTCTCTTTGAGATCAAGGGGTCGTAGACGAATTGCGCTTTCATGTCTACGAAAATGCACAATGTCAAATTTACTCTTCTAACCTGTCATCACTCGAGCACACTCACCGTTCTCTCCTCGGCCGAGACAATCGATACCCAATCGAGGGTTCTTCTCAGTCACTTGTCGACTCTTCACGTCCGCAAGGGTGTCAATCGGTGAAAGACCAGAGTTCTCAGCAAGGGCAAGGGGGATGGCGTCCAGGGCATTGGCGAATGCTCGCATGGCGTATTGCTCGATGGTGGGGATCTGCGCAAAGGGAATGTCAGACACTGGAAAGGTACGAAAGTAATCGTTGAACACTTACCTCGTCAGCCTTCTTGGAGACAGCGACCGACGCGCAGATCTCTGCTGCACCACCACCGTACACCACTCTGTTGTCCTTGACCAAATTTCGCACAACACAGATGGCATCGTGAAGAGCTCGCTTGGCCTCGTCGATGATCTGCGGGAATCACAAATGTCAGCAATTATATTGGGCAACGAGCGACGAGGTGGAACACGCAAAGACACCCATGGTACTCCGCGTCTGTTTCTCAAATGAGACTCACCATCTTGTTACTACCTCGCACAAAGACGGTCACAGCTCGGGTGTTCGCACACTCTTCAATGACCAACATCTTATCTCTTGTTGTTCCGAAAGTCAACTCCCTGACCAAACCCGCACGACCGAGCTTGTCGGCTGTCAGGTCCTCGAATCGAGGGACAATGCGACCGTTTGTTGCGATCGCAATGAGCTGTGAACACGGGTGTCAGCTGAAGTTCGACAACCATCAATGCCGCGCCAGCTCACCTCGATCTCAGGTCCACCGACCCATCGGACAGCAGGAAGCTCGTTTTGCATAAGCAAATGGTTGGCCTCGTCGTCAAAACCCCATTGACAGATGACAAGGTTAGCACCGGTGTCCTTGACCCTGGATGAAGTAGTATATCAGCTTTCTGCTCCGAATTAGCCTTCGCTTGCGCCAGGCAGGACGACAATCTTGGTCTGTGCAAGTACACATCTCGATTCGTGTAGTGGAAATCGGTCCAGAAAGCCACTCACATCTTGATCATGTCCAAGAACTTCTCTTTCTCGTACTCTCTCAACTTCTTGTACTCCTCAACACTCTCAATGTCCAACTTGTGCTTCGTCTTAGGTCTAGGAGGCTCGAAGGGGCATGTCAAGATTGCAATCTTGGCATCTCGAACGGTCGTAGGCATTTGGGGGTGAGACATGTCTTTGTCGATGACGACACCCTTAACAAGCGAAGTGTCTTCGAGTGATCCACCGACTTTACCGTCAACTTTGATGAGCTCGAAGTCGACATCCCGTCGAGCGAGGTCAGCGACGGAAAGGACGGCGTCAACAGCGATAGAGGCGAATTTGTCGTGGGCGATGGAGACGCTGTCAAATGCGCAGATGGGTCAGTATTGATTAGATGTCATAACATTACGTCGAGAAAACTCACATTTTGCTTCCCAAACTCGTCTTGGCAGTCTTGAGCAAGTTTGATGTGTCCTCTTTGCTGAACTCGATCTGTGATATGAAGACCAGATTAGTCAGTTGGACGTCGAATGAAGCAATGTATTTCACGCACCGTGTCCGCAACTCTGTCCAACTCCTGGATAGCAACCTCACAAGCCTTCTCGTAACCGTCCGCAATTCTGATAGGATGTATTCCTCGCTCGAGAAGTGTGAGAGCGGAAGACAATAACGCACCAGCAAGGACTGTGTAGAATTGAACATGTCAGCTCTCTCATTTCCAGTACGCAGGGACTTCAATCCAGGGTAGGGTCCATCGTTTGGCCTCTTTCTGAGACAGAAGATCGCCGCATGCTCTCCTTGCACTCCGTACTGTGGATACTGGAAATGTCACACTCACCGACAACACCAGTGGTACCATCTCCAATCTCATCGTCCTGCGATTTTGAAACCTCCACCAACAGCTTGGCGATCTGGTGGTCCACCTCCATTTGTCCGAGGATGGTCGCACCGTCGTTTGTCACTGTGATATCGCCATCGGGAGAGATGAGGATCTTGTCGAGGCCTGTGTAGCGGTCAGTTGTGGTTACAACGATCATATAGCCTCAAAGAGGTCTGATGTTGGAGGTAGACATACCTCTGGGTCCGAGCGAGGATTTGATGATGTTGGTGACTGTGATAGTGTTATAACAATTAGCACCATATCTCGCCGTCTTCTATTCCCATTCCCCGTCTCTATATCATTTCTTGAGCAGGAGGACCTCACCAGATCGAGCCGCAAGGATATGACTCTGGAAGACGGTGACGTTATGTCAGCTGCCTCTCAGATTGTGGGAAAACCAGCTCACCCGAATAGCTTCCAAACCGTGCGTTCTTACTTTCTTCCCTTGTTCTCTGCATGTATGCATCAGCTACCGAACTTATCCATGGTAGTACTTTCGTCAGCTCACCTAACAATGATGAACGGTCTACCGTTCTATTTGAACGTTAACACAAATTTCATCGTCAGCGTATTCTCCTTTCCCTCAACGACCGAGGAAGTCGTGTAAGCTGTTCGAATTGTGGGACTTGGACTCACCTCATCTTGAGCGTACACCGCTTGACCAGGGTTGATCTGATCCATTGACATCTTACAAGGTGCTTTTGTTGTTGATTGGGATGTATATGAATCACTCTGAAGAGTCAAAGTCGCGCAAAGTACTGAATGAAGAATAGTAATTTGGAAACGACTTGTTCTACGAACCTCCACGCGCGTGTCGCGTGCCTTCTACCCACAATAGATCCTGTAGATTAGGCATGCGTTACACCTCCACTTGGAGGGATGGGCGGTTGATAAAGTTGTTGGCGAAATGAGTTTATAACAATACTGCGTCAAAATATACTTGAGGAGTCAAGATTGGAGCAATGTCCAAGAAAGCCGAGGAGCCAAAGGCGATGACAGCTAATAACAACAAAGGCAAGGGGAAGATGGCAGAGACATCAACGACGATGAGGGCGAAAGACGAGGAAGAATCGCATAGGATGAGAATCACCTCGGGAGGATCAATGTCTGCCTACGTTCAGTTCGGACTGAGATATCTGAGGGTGAGTCAGATGTTCTTCATTCCCACCGTACCGTGTAGGCTGCCTCATTCTGCCTGATAACTACCATTATTAGCTGCTCTGTGTATCTCGTGTAAGCTGATCACCGGGTGTTTTCAACTGTAGGAAAATCCAAAAACACCACTCGTCCTTCATACCCTCCCTCCTCCTTCTCCGTCTCCACAAGCTCAACCGAAATCGGATAAATCCCAATCCGAATCAAGTGGACCTTCCAAACCTCGCTCTCTTACGACTTTACTCCCATGCACTACTACCGCCCCCCGCCTTATTGCGATAGTAGAACTTATCAAGAGGGAATATATCGCCCAGATCCGAAAAGATCTTCAGCGCACTGATCCAGAAGGGAAGGGGAAGGGGAAGGGGAAAGGCAAAGGGATATGGCAGTATACCGAATGTGGGAATCATGTTCCTCCTTTGCAAGAGCACCAGGAGGAGGTAGAGACGATGGGAGACCTCACAAGGGTATTGGGAGGTAGAACAAAGTGAGCCGCCTCGTGCTCGCCCGTTTTACATGAGCTGATGTTGTATCTCATTCGTGGCAGACCAAAAATGACACACTCGCCATATTTGCAAATCACACTTTCGACAAGACCGTTAGGTCTCGAGGAAAAGAGGAATGTGTCGTGTCAATATGTTTTGGCGAGACGGAAGTTGAGAGGGAAGGGGAAGAAGGCGGGCAAGGGAAAGGACGCAAATGGGAATGAAGAAGTAGAAGACGTCGATGTGGGGAAGAAGCTAGAGGAGGACAAGTCGCAGCGGATCTCCATCGAAGATAACACAGCTTCGACGGAAGCGGTGGGCTCGAAGGCGGATCGAATTGCGGCGAAACGGAAATCAGAAGGAGAAGATCGACCAGGGAAAAAGGCCAAAACAGCCAAAGTGGTCTAACGCGTGCTGAACGAGCTCGGTGACCACAGTACTCGTACAGCTTGTTCTAGAACGCAGCTAAGAGGCAAAGACGGTAGACTTTATGACTATACGAGATGTGATGACATTATGACTTTATCCTGCTATGATGTAATCTATAAATGCTACATTGATTGTTTGATATGTCTCCTTCCCTCCACAGGATCGCCATCCCCAACTTATAACATCCATATCTCCACTCTTGAGCAGATCATACCTGATTATATGGGCGGTCCTTAGTTGACCGGTTTCGCTGACAACTCTCTCTTCTCCAACTTGCCCTCTTCGATCGCTAAATCCGGTTTTCTCCCTGGCAACTCGACCTTTGTCTCCGTTTCTGCCAACTCCAACGCCTTGGCCCAGTCTGTCGTTGGGAACTCGACCTCGAATCTCACGTACATGTCACCTTTCCTCCCTCCCTTCCCTCTGATTGGCATACCTTCACCCTTGATCACCCAGACCGAACCGGGCTGGATGATCCTTTCCCCTCGTTTAGAAGTAACGTGTATTCCTCGTCCGTCAAGATGAATGAAGAGGACGCGTGAGAAACCCAGTAATGATTCGGAGAGTCGGATGGATAGTACGATCTGGAGTGAGCCTGCGGATCCGGGATGATGTCGGAATGATGGATGGGGTAGGTGTCGAATGAGGAAGATTACATCGCCTGCTGGGATATCGGGCTACAACAGAGCATTAGTATAAGGCAATGACTGACTGTCTATTGTCGCATTAGTCCACTCACCGCCTCGTCACCTTCCCCTCTGAGAGCGATCCTCTCCCCATCCTCTGTACCCGGGTCGATCATAAACTCTATTCTCTTCTTCTCCTTCACCACCTTTTTGCCTTTACACTTCTTGCACTTCTCCTTCTCCCGTAATCGTTTGCCTTCGCCATCACATTCAGGACATGTCGTCTTCATCTTTCCAAGGAGACCGGGGCCAAGCTGCAAGAAGGGAGAACCCAATCAGCAAGGAGTAGATGAGGAAGCTCCCATGATGAGATCCGATCTGAGATATGCTCCAAGACAACACTCACATGTCTATCTGTCAGAATGAATCCCTTCGCTTCGCATCTCGAACAATCTCCGGGAGTGACACCGCTCCTTGCTCCACTCCCCTTACATCCCCCACAAACTCTATCTCTCTCAAGACTCATGACCACCTTCTTCCCCTTGAAAGCTTCCTCCATCGTTATATCATATGCAACGGTCGTATCTCTCCCTCTTGAGGGTTTCGGTCTTCTCCCACCGCTCGGTCCGCCAGACGGGTCGAAAGAGAATCCAGCTCCGCCACCACCCATGAATGGGTCAAAGCCCATTCCTCCACCGAACATGGAAGCGAAGAGATCGTCCATGTCCATATCGGGACCCATACCGCCTTTCGGTGCACCGTCGGGACCGAACTGGTCGTATGTTGCTCTCTGCGAGAAGATGATACGGACATGAGATTCAGCTTACACATTTGGGGATGTAAGTGAGGAAAAAGGCATAACTCACGTCATCAGGATTGGAAAGAGTCTCGTACGCTTGACCTATCCGTTGAAATGTCTCGTGGGCTTCGGGGTTGTCTGGGTTCTAATCATGAATTGTATGTCAGCGAATTATCCCTCAAGATCAATTTCATATTTTACCAGCTCACCTTGTCCTGAAGAGGTGAACGATGGTCGGTCAGCCAACAACATGTTACTTTGAATCAGACAGACGCACGGGATGATGTTGCATGGCCTATAGTACAGTCGTATTGTCAATGATTTTCCAGGAGTCCACCATGTCGTTGACCGACCTACCTTTTTCTTGTACGCCTTTTTGATCTCGATCTCAGTGGCGTCGACCGACACCTCGAGGAGGTCATAGTAGGACGAGTCTGCTACCACTGAAGGGTGAATGTACCTCAGCCCCCATGTCAGGTTCCGTGTTCGCTACACGACTCACTGTTTCTTTCTCACGTCTAGGTGCTGCTTGTATTGAATAGAGTCACCAACATTTCATCTCATAACATCCAATCGTCATAAGTCATACAACTCTATCGCTTGTTGCAGGCTGCAGTTCGAAATATCTCTAGTCACGTGTTCGGTACTCTGCGGTGATGTTCGGCTAATACCATTGAAAGATATCCACGTCATCTCTCTGTCTCCCCTCCTCCCCCAAGGGAATATCAAATAAGTTGTTACACGGATGTAAGCTGGGATACATTTGCCGAAATAACAGCGTTAGGTGGATTTCTTTTCACCGCGGTAATCCGTTCCCCCCATCTCCGCGACTTGCACCCTCGTCACTCGTTCGTTCGTTCCCCCCCGGCTCTATCTCTCAATCACTTTCCCCTTTTCTCTTTATCGTCTTTTTCTCCTTAACCAGCTTCCCTCTTGCTGCTCAATACATACATACCTTGCAAATCACAAAATGAGCATGTTTGTCTCTCGTAACGCCCTTCGAGCTCAGGTAAGTCAACTATATCATTCCACTTCGGTCGGCCGAACCTCGTGGTGTTTCGCGAAACAAACAGTCAACCACCAGATAACAACACCCGCTCATAAGACTGACAATGCTAACACTATATCCTCAAACAACAGCTCCGACCCTCCTTCGCCAGGACTTTTGCTTCCACTCCTGCTGCTCACGCCCCGTCCCTCAAGGAGCGATTGGCCGAGCTCATCCCCAAGGAGATCGAGAATGTGAAGGCCGTCCGAGCTGCCCACGGAGGCAAGAGCTTCGGTGAGGTTACCGTTGACCAGGCTTACGGTGGTATGCGAGGTATCAAGGTGAGTCTGCGACACTTGTCTCCTCCCTTCACACCAAGACACTCGGCTAATGCTTCACTCTCTCCTCTTCCAGGGCCTCATCTGGGAAGGTTCCGTCCTCGACGCCGATGAGGGTATCCGATTCCGAGGTCTCACCATCCCTGAGGCTCAGGCCAAGCTCCCCACCGCTCCCGGCGGTTCCGAGCCCCTCCCCGAGGGTCTCTTCTGGCTCCTCCTCACTGGTGAGGTCCCCACCGAAGAGCAAGTCAAGGGTCTCTCCCAGGAGTGGGCCGCCCGTGCCGAGATCCCCAAGTTCGTTGAGGAGCTCATCGACCGATGCCCCAACACCCTCCACCCCATGACTCAGTTCTCCATCGCCGTTAACGCTGTGAGTGATACCGATCCGTTCGCGCGCCCCGACATTGCTGACGAGGTTTTTGTTGTGATAGCTTAACCACGATTCCGCCTTCGCCAAGGCTTACTCTAACGGTGTCCACAAGAAGGAGTACTGGAAGACCACCTTCGACGACTCGATGGACCTCATCGCCAAGCTCCCCGCTATCGCCGGTCGAATCTTCCGAAACGTCTTCGGTGACGGCAAGGTCCCCGCCATCGACCCCAACGCCGACTACTCTGCCAACTTGGCTACTCTCCTCGGTTACGGTGAGAACCCCGAGTTCGTGGACCTCTTGAGATTGTACATCACTATCCACTCTGACCACGAGGGTGGTAACGTCTCTGTGAGTGTTCACAAGCCAATTCACGCACAAAGTTGTGCTGACTAATTTACAGGCCCACACCGGTCACTTGGTCGGTTCCGCTCTTTCGGACCCCTTCCTTTCTTTCGCCGCCTCCCTTAACGGTCTCGCCGGTCCTCTCCACGGGTAAGTTACCAGTCACATGCTCTACTCGTATAGCAGCCTGCTGACAAGTCATTCAGTCTTGCCAACCAGGAGGTTCTCCGATGGGTCCAGAAGATGCGAGCTCAGATCGGCGAGGATGCCTCTGACGAGAAGGTTGCCGAGTACGTCTGGTCTACCCTCAAGGGTGGTCAGGTCGTTCCCGGTTACGGTCACGCCGTCTTGAGAAAGACTGTAAGTGGGATTGATCGCAATAGGTAGACTTTTCACTAATGGTGTCATGACTCGTAGGACCCTCGATACACCGCTCAACGAGAGTTCGCCCTCAAGCACCTTCCCGACGACCCCCTCTTCAAGCTTGTTGGCCAGATCTACAAGATCGTCCCCAACATCCTTCTCGAGGCCGGTAAGGCCAAGAGTGAGTCTTGGCAGATTCTGTCTGAGGTGGACCATATGCTGATCGTTGTATCCAGACCCTTGGCCCAATGTGGATGCCCACTCCGGTGTCCTCCTCACCTAGTAAGCTATATCTTTGGTGATATCAGCCGGATTTTAGCTGACGATCTCACAGCTACGGTCTCCACCAGCAAGACTTCTACACCGTTCTCTTCGGTGTCTCTCGAGCCTTCGGTGTTGTCTCTCAGCTCATCTGGGACCGAGCTCTTGGTGTGAGTGCGGGAGTAGTCTGTTGGGTGGTTCGAATACTGATGATATCGCTTGTTCGTAGATGCCCCTCGAGAGGCCCAAGTCTTACTCCACCGACGCCATCAAGAAGATGTTCGAGAACAAGTAAACAGTCGCATGTTGGTGACGAAAAGGTGTGGTCTTTGTATTCATTGGAAGATGAGCATCATTCCGTATCAATCCGTATTTTTAGGGAAATGGATGGATTGCATAGACTCGGTGTGGTGCGTGGCTGTACAATTGTGGCGACGCAGTGGAGAACGGTAGTCCCACTGGTGTTCTTGCTTCGTTTGTGGAAGCAATCGATTGGCAGCACCGCTTAGACACACACATTTTCATGACGTCTAATCGTTATATACAACATTGCAATGACTCGCTATCCTACTACCGAAACATCTCCCAAACTCTCCCATTCTCTTACGACGCTACCACCCACCTCGTCGTCCTCTTGCCCAGACCCATTGAGCACCAACACTCTCATCCCGCCAAGAGCTGCCAACCCTTCGTCCCAAGGCATGAATTTCAACTCGAATTCATATGTCCCTTCCCATCTCTTCTCCTGTTCTTGTGTATCTGCCTCGGCATTATAGTTAGGTCCAGTATTGACGATCTTCGGAACAAGTTTGATCTCTGAAGTGAGAGGGATGAGGAGTGAATTGCCTATATGATGTAGTGATTGATTCGCGGAGGATGTCGAGGTTGAGGTTGAGGTTGGATCTCCTTTACGACTTGATCCAGCACCTGTGACGATAGATGGAAGAGGTTTGTTCTTCTGCAAAGAAGTTTGAACGATCGTAGGCGGTGGAGGGAATACCACTTCTCCCCGCTGTTGTTCTTGCTGGATATCTTGACCGAAACCTAACAAGGAAGGCGGTACACCCTGTTGTGGTGTAGACGGTACACTACTTGAAATCAGACTTCCTGCCGCTTGTCGTAATTGCGAAGAAAGAGGAGTCATAGGTCTTGATGTCGAGGTTGACGGTGAGAGAGGTGAGAAGGGTCGATTACTCACAGCGCTCGTGGGAGCTGGTGAGAGAGGCGTGGTTGTTCTGGAAGGTGGTGAGAGGGCAAGAGTGGGTGCGGTACTGAGCGGAGTTGGAGCAGAGGGAGGTGGGAGAGGAGTGAGGTATTGGATCGCTATTCTTGGAGGAGATGGCGGTGTTGATGATGATGTGCTGCCGTCTCGCTCATTGTTCTCGGCCACGGTGTCTTTGGGTGATATAGGTTGGATCGACCTCACTCCCAGGCGGAATTGCAACCCGAAGACCTGCTCCACGTCAACCTCCCTCTCTCCAACTACCATCAGATCAAATTCCCATTTCTGTCCTTCGTCCTCGTCATCCTCCTCATCGCCAAGTCCTAGCGAGGGCAATCCGCCTACTCTGGGACTGGGACTGATCATCCCTCCTCCCTGCTGTCTAGCTGGCGTACCCAGCGGACTTGGAGGTATGGCACCGCGTCCAGCGATTGGTCTGTTTATCGTTGAAGATGGCGGTTGTACCGGCGCGAGGGGAACACGTCTGTTCAGAGTCGAGGTTTGTAATCTCCCGGGAGTATGGTACGGTCCCGCAATCCAAGTTACGTCCAATCGACCGAGGGGCAAGATCGTTCCTCCTTGATAAACCGGTGGGAAGGAGGATCGTCCAATTTCGGTTTTATCGCTGGGAGAGTCATCGGGAGACAGGACGAACAGGTATTGTCTCGTATCGTTCGGTATTAACGTTTCCCCTTGTCCTTCTTTTTGTAATTGACCACCGATCGGACGACTGAGCAAGCCCTGCACCGACTCGAGATTCACACTTTGGAGTATCATACCTTCCACTCCTACATTCTGCATGAGGATTTCGAGGTAGATGTCCTCGCGATGGAGAGAAGATAGGGAATGATTCGGATGAGAAGGTGTTTGAATACGCGTCTTGATAGCGAGAGGAGGATTGACCTGTATCACGAGCAAACATAGACGTAATCAGCATTGAACCCGTTGACAGCTGACTGATGAGGAGCACGGGAGGGGAATGAACGAATGGTGCGAAGTCTGAATACACACGTTGAACTTCAAGAACCGCTGAAATGTCCTTCTACCATCTAGAGTCTCCCAAGCCACACTACAGATGATGACGTTCAGACCTAGATCTTTCATCTCGCTTTCCACCTGTATCTCTACAGATTCTCCAAACTTGAGTTCGGGAAGCGTCTCGTTTGCCGCATCGGTCGCTAGCGTTGTTGCTGCCTGATCATCGTCGTCCCTCGTGTCTGTGGGCGGCGGTTGACTGGTTGAGGAAGAATGTACCACCTCGCCTAACCTGTACCGTCCACTCGGTCCTTGTATCTCAACCATCATCTTAACGCCTAGCACATCATGTTGTCTAATATGGGTGTTCTCCAGTCCTAATCGAAGAGAGACATTGGAACCGAGAGATAAAGCACCGTATGGCGTTGGATAATTCGGAGTAGGGGAGAAGGTGAATCCGTCAGGTGGGGGAGGGACGGGTAACGGGGTAGAGGGGAGGGGGGAGTATGATGGTGGGAGTGTTGTAGGGATGAGGGTCTGAGGCGAGATGGAGAGACTGCACAGTGGTAGGACATGGCGTTAGTCGAGTAGAGGTGAGGTGATATGATGGTTAGTAGGAGGACTTACACATTGAGAGTAAGGGGAGCCGAGTCCATGTTGGCTGGCGTTGTGGGTTAGGTCACGGAAGGCTTCGACCGTCGGTAAGATGACTTGGCGAAAGAGGTCGTCTCTAGATCAAAGGCGATACGATTGCCGGGCGACTATGTCGATCTGAATGTCAATGTCGGAAACGATAGCAAGGTCAAGAAAAGCAAAGACGGACAAAATAGAGAGAAGTGAAGCAGCAACATCATGTCCAACTCGAAGCCGCGTCGCGAGGACCTCCTCCACCTAGCATGTCCAGGTAGCATTTTGACTTTGTTTCGATTCGGCACTGCTGGCATTGACATACACACATTTATGAACCGATTCATGTCGACACAATCACACTTCTCGACCATATTGATGTAGGTACAACTCTGCTACCTGCTGCTACTAACATAACCAAACGCTATTATACAAGATGTAACCCATTTTCCCTTCAGTTACATTTTTCTCTTCTCCTTCGACGATGATCACCGTATTCCACTTTGGCTCCCCGCCACCCCTTACTTCAAGGTCTGCTTCGCCAACTCCCTACTCTGCGCACTGAGTAATTGGAAAGCGTTGTCCACAGCTTCTTGAGTCGGTTTCCTCGTATCACGATCTTGCACCGATTCATCCACGACGAGATGTCCTTCTTTCGTGAGAATTGATAATGGGAGATGGGGAATAAACGTTTTCAAAGAGGTCTGAAGAGCAGCGACTTCGATCTTGCTTGATGAGAGGGCCTACGAACGATGTTATCTCATAGTCAGCGTTGCATTTGTTGATCAGGTTGGGGTTGACATACCAGAACCACCTCTCGCAACGCAGCGTCTTTCTCCGCCAGTTGTCGCTTGACAAGATCCAATCGCGCCGAGTCCAGCTCGAGCTTTTTCATGTGTTCTTCTCTTCTTCGTCGATATGCTTGTTGGGCACGTTTGTTTTGCTCGGCGCGACTTAGTTTTGAGCTGCAGCACATTGATTCGCAAGTCAGTATACAATCGTCTTACAGTTTCGAATATCGGTTACTCACTCTTCACCCTTGCCAGCGTCTTTCTCATCCGCTGATGCCAAGGTTGGATCGATTTGAGGGTCAACCTGTCCGTGTGGTCCCTGTAGTGCCATCCTGCTCAACTCGGATAACGAACCCATATCTTGAGGAGGAGGAGGTTGATCTCCATGACCTTCGAGTGCAGGAGCAGGTGAAGCCCCATGAGCAGTATATGCGATCTCCGCAGCTGCTCCAATGATCGCGTCGACATTCGCGTTGTTGTGATTGTTGTTGTTGTTGTTGTTTTCGCCCTTCTTCGACCGTCTCTTCTTTCCTGGAGGTTGTTCGTCCATCTCCTTCCAACCTGCTCGTTCATGCGGTTGTTTCCTCCTCTTCCCACCCATCTCACCCTTATCTCCGTAATCCGTAAAGAGAGCAGCTTCCTCAATCGCATCTTGTCCAGCAAGAGCGCTTTGCGGAATCTCTATCGATGCAGCTGCTTGAGACGCGATGCGGGCAAGAGTCGGTGGGATAGGGATGGCAGGGTTCGGAGGTGTCACACTCCGAGGTGCGGGCGGGGTGGCCGTCGCTGTCGATTCGAGGTATTTCGACAATTCGATATGTTGTTGTGGTGGCCCTCCTCTACCGCTGGATCGTTTCGGCTCGGAGTCGGCATGAGACTTGTCGTGTGTTGGGATAGCATTTGATGGCAAGGGGACAAGGTTTGATCCTGAGTCGGCTCGTGCTGCGATACAGTGATTAGCGTGAGAATATCGCTATAATGCATTGATCGAAATCGAAAAACATACCAGCATCTCCTTCAGCGTGATGATAATCGTGCTGGAAGTCTACGGGAAGATCAGCTAACTCATCCCTCACATGGATTTCGTATCGCCGATCAACATGCAAGTAGGAGATATCACGAATGTGTATGGATGCAGAGCAACATGAAACCCAACATACATTCCATCAACTCATGACCTTCTGTATCCTCTGTGGGTCTTACATCCGCTCCTTGGGGATATAACAGAGCTGCGATTGAAGAATGACCTGGATGGTTGTTCATCTTCACCTTTGTCTCCGAGTGTTTGGGTGGACGCGTCAAGTGGAGGTGTGAGGTGGATTGGAGGGGAAGAGAGACAATCAAGAGCTGGAGAGAGACAGGAGATGTCAAGTTATGTAACAGAACGAGAGAGAGAGAGGTGGGAATTATACGTAAGCACTCAGTGACAAACGACACGATCGTAACAAACACCCTTTCGGCGATATCGGGGTTATACATGGATGATACCTCGGTGTGGCAGGGTGGTGGCGTTTGTCTTTCAGATCTGCATTGCAACAGTTGATCCGACTTCTCGCATCGAATCCATGCTGCACTGTACGTGGGGTGATGAGCCGCCTCTAGACGTGGGAGCTTCAGAGGTGGTACAACGATATTCGGGCTACAGTCTGCATGACAAATTGCGGTCAGATTTGTATGACTCAAACCAGGCCGAACCAGAATACCGCTTCGTCCACTGTTCATGTCACGTATCACGGTGCACAGGCTATCTGGTAGTACATGCTCTCAGTAGCGATCTACACTGAATCAAGATAGGCAGTCCGAGTCAGAATCTTTGTATCAATGCTTCTTTGCTCGGCGATTATAACATCGTATGATCATCATCCCGTACCGAAAGCGTTCTCTGATTCGCCCTTGCATCGGACCACCGCACGCACACCCTCGTTGGGCAGCTTGCTATATAATGTACTGACATTTCGGAGAAGGCTGGAATCATCATCCACTCAACAACTTCAGCTTCTAGCTTACTTACTTACCAACTCGCTTAATTTCCTCACAATTCGCATTCACCCAACTCCACACAGCACGATGCCAGCCCTTACAAACTCTCCCATGTCTTCACCTTCGTTGCGAACTATCGCACATGCGCAAATGCGTAATTCGTACTTCCCTTCTGTCCCTTCGGCTGTGACTCATTCATATAATCATCACACTGGTCCGGTACCTCGTACTCCTCAATCGAGCCTGAACGTCACTCCGAATCGCCCCGCGGCCCCACTTGTAGGGTGTTTGAAGCACACTCAACGTGCAACAACGCAGCAGCAGCAGTATTCTACCGGACGCCCCGCCGTGACTAGCGCCAGTCCGGCCAACGAGTATCCTCCTACTTACGCACAACATGTGGGTGATAGGGCTTACGTCAGTCCTGCTATGAGAAGTATCAATCCGCAAGAAAAACGTAGGGCGAGTATGGGAACAAACTTCAAAGTCTCCCAGATCCCCCTTGGTCCAGGATCCAACAGCTCTTTCACACCAAATTCTACCAGAGGTATGCACACTGCCGTAGCAGCTCACGAGATAGATACTAGTTCGGTCCCTGGACGGACCCAAACAATGGATAATGGTGCGAGAAGACGACCTTCCTTCAAAATCGAATTACCCCCAAGGCCTATGTCCAACGCGTCTCCTCAGCACCGACCACAACCGCACATCTTATCTAATCAACTTGTCGATTCGCCATCTGCCCAAGAACCAACATGGTTCGCGAATCGTACACCCTTAATCAATGGAGGACCGGCTTTCAGAGACCCCTTCGCTGCGCATTCCGAGACGGACCAATGTGTAGGAGAAGGACAAGGTGGATATATAATTCTTCGTGCTCCTTCACACGGTGCACATCCTTCCAGGCCAGGTCCGATGGCGACTCAGCAGCCAGCAGAAGAAGTTTGGCCTGGGATGGTAGGTCTAGGATACAGTTTGAACAGGCTCAGAGCACCTACTCCGTGGTTAAGAGATGCGAGAGACAGTCAAGACGAGCCTGAGGAGGACGGAGAGTGGCTAAGAAGGGAAGGTATGGAGAGTGTCGAAGGTAGATTGAGGGGTTTGGGGTTCGCTTAAAGAATGACTGGGCATACTCCTTGTTCCATTTATGTATTTTATGTATGTATTTATGTACAGCAGATATGAGATGCGATGAAAATCCACTGTGCAGTCTCTGAGAAAACTCGTGAAAGAAGCCGAAGAGGTCGTGATAGGCTTTCTTTTGGTCGACTGTACGATCCGAGACTTGTAGATAGCGATCATGAAACTCGTGCATGAATGTGACTTGTGTTCTCCCATGATACTATATACTATATACAGGACATACAACGATTTTGACTCTTTACACTCTCACTTAATACCCTTGAGGAAATTCCATTCTTCTTCGTCACTATCATCATCGTCCATTTGCAAGTCTACATTTTCACCCTTCCTTTCTCCCGACTCCAAGACACCCTTCCTGCCTTTTTCCTCCAGGACCGAATACATCCTCCCCTTCTCTAGGTTCAGATCGCTTGTCAATGAAGGCTCTTTCGATCTCCTAGGTATTTCAACGACCACTTCCACCCCTCCCTTGTTTGTGCTAGGGTCGCTAGTCGACGAAGGCTCCTTCGATTTCCTAGATCTTTTCTTCATTACTTCCACACTATCCAGAGCTTGTTTGTCCTTCTTCTTATACGCTCGTTTCGTACTTCCATCTTCGATACTGTGTTTGGACGAACTACCGTGAACGTCAACTGAGAGTGGAGGTCGACCTCGTTTGCGCGAATGAAGGGGACCCAGCGGTGAAACCGGTTCTACGTCCTGCTGAAGTGGGATCGATTGGTCGGAAGATTTTGATGGACGGGCTGTTACTGTCGCTTGGGATTGTTGTAAGCTTGACGAATCATCCGGTCTGGCATTTGAGAGGTCGAGAGTTGCACCATCCGTCGCTATCGCCTCTGAGATCCCTTGTCCTTCTGCCGTGCCCTTGGCGTCGGTGGCAAGTACATCACTCTTACTCTTCCTTGTCCTCCTACTGCGCACTGGGGGCTTCTCAGGAGGAGGCACAAAGTCCGGATCATCCGTTTCTTTCTCATTATACGCGTCATCGAGCACCACATCGGGGGATGGTGTTCTTTTCTGAGCAGGCGAGAAAGTCGTACTTGTAGGATTTGGTCCAGCTTTTTCAATATCGATTGGCACATCGTTGATACCATCCTTAACGGGATCGTCGAGCGTCTGAAGGACGGGCGCAGGGTGTGTATCATTATTGGAGCGATCGACTGTCCCATTCGTGTGTAGAGCTTCCTCTAAAGATTTGTATCCTTCCGCTTGTTCCTCCGTCATGATCACGTCCACGTCCACAACCCCATCGACGTCCATTTCCAGACCAACACTGCTACCCTCTCCAACTACTCTCACTTCATCATCTTCGGGCCTAGGATATTTTCTAGGTCTGCCCATCTTCTTCTTTGGCTTGACACTTGATGTGGTCGAAGGTGGCGGTGGTGATGGTGTTGGTGTTGGGTCTTTATACCATATGGAATCGGGGACATCCATATTCAGTCTATCTAATCCTAAGATTTCCCGACGCCATGTTTCCAGAGCGAAGAGTGCCGCTGCGTCGAGTGTGCGGAGGTCGAGCCGCAGTTCGCGCACACGTCGTGTTGGACCGGAAGGAGGAAGAGGGTGTGAAGGTGTCGGAGGGGAGGGAGGAGATATTCGAGGTGGTGTCGAAGGTCCCAGCACTTGTTGAGGTCGTGATTCTGTCGCACCATCAGTGGACGTGGGCAGAGGTTGGGTATAGACGATCATGGAAGCGGGCGAAGAGGCGTCTGTATGCGGTGTCTCGTCATTGACGGCAGGTGCAGACGCCACACTAGCATCCGGGTTCAGTTGCTGCTGCTGCTGCTGCTTCTGGACCGGCACTTGCTCCATGTGTCGCTCTTCACCGTCTCTCTTCTCAGTAATGTCTCCAGTATCCTTCACAGCCTGCTCCTCCACCTGCACTTGCGTCTCCTTCATATAAGTCTCCAGATCCATTCCTTGCGGCAACTCTACCGGTGCGTTCACACCCTTCTCATGCGCTTGTGAGCTATCCGGCGTCCCAGGGGGCAGCTCGCTGCTCTCCACGAGTCGCACATCGATACGGTGATAGCTTCTCGGTGTCTTGTATCGCTCGAGTATGTCGTGCAGCTTCAGCAGATGTTGAGGCGAGTGGAGGGAAGTAAGGAATTGGGCGAGTGGAGGAAGGCAGATTGCATGAAGAGTTTCGGCGTGGGTGAAGATTACCGGCGGCGGAAGAGCAGTAGAAGGGTTCACCATCTTGATGTGTCCTTAACAGGTGAAGGTTGATTTAAGCTGGATATATCAGGGTAGAAGGAAGAAGAGAATGCTTACCTTTGTTTACGAGTTCAATCCTAAATCGTCTTCCCTCTCAAAGGTTCCTCGGGAGAGACTAACCGGCCTTCTGTCCGGCACGAAACAACTGTAGGCTCAGTTCCGTCCCTCTTTCTATTCGAATGATACGTTCTCGTTACTCTCGGCCCCCAGCAGTTCCTGCGCCGTGATGTGGGTGCGAAAAGATGAAGGAAAGATGTGTCAACTGGGACATGTAAGAAAGTCTCATTGCAGTTGCAAGTAGAACATTCAAACGTTGACGTCACCATTTATTTTCACTCGTTTTCGGATCCGAGTTTCAGATTGAGAAATCAATCGATGCGATGAATTAAGAGGTTGGTCATATCAATTACCTCTTCTTTCTTCTGTTACAATAGTATTAACAACAACTGCAAGATGTCACAGACGTTTGCTGTGCCGCTAGCTAACACTAGAGTGAGTCTCGTCTGCATGATGAAGATCAAGACCAAGACCTGATCGATGTCGTCCTTGCTCTTGCTGACTGACACCTCCACTTATGTTCTCAGAACGTCACCATCGTCGCACATGTCGATCATGGTAAAACCAGTTTCGCAGACAGTCTGCTGTCGTCAAACAACATTATTTCCTCTCGAATGGCGGGGAAACTGAGATTTCTGGACTCGAGAGAGGATGAACAGCAGAGAGGTATCACAATGGAGAGTAGTGCTGTGAGTGATATAGCTTGGCTCGCTGTAAGTGTAGACGATGAAGCTGAACCAAGACGTTATGATAGGTCTCGCTGAGGTTCGATATGAACAGAATGGGGCCCGATGGGACTGGTGAGCTGAAGACTTTCGGCATGGCGTTTAGATGCTCATTATGTATCTTTCAGCAACTACATCGAAACACCTGTGCAACGTTATCGATACACCGGGTCACGTCGATTTTGCCTCCGAAGTCTCCACCGCTTCCCGATTATGTGATGGTGCCCTCGTTCTTGTCGATGTATGGGAAGGCGTCTGCACACAGACCATTGCTGTCCTGAGACAAGCATGGATTGACAAACTTCGACCGCTACTCGTGATCAACAAGATGGATCGACTGATCACCGAGCTAAAGATGTCGCCTTCTGAAGCATATCACCACATCTCCCAACTCATCGAACAAGTCAACGCCGTCATGGGCTCCTTCTATGCTTCCGAGAGGATGGAAGATGATCTAAGATGGCGAGAAGAGCGTGAGAAACGTCTGGAAGCTCGACGAGAGCAGGAAGGCGATGATGCACCCACCCAAGGCGAGGATGGGGCCGCAGCGGCAGACATCGACGCTGAATACGAGGAGAAAGAGGATGAGGATATCTATTTCGCACCGGACAGAGGAAATGTCCTTTTTGCTTCTGCAATCGATGGTTGGGCTTTCAGATTAGGCAAATTCGCAAGACTTTACGGGGAAAAGCTGAAGATCAAAGAAGGGAACTTGAGAAGAGTGTTGTGGGGTGATTGGTATCTGGATCCCAAGACGAAGAGAGTGGTCGGAAGGAAGAAGCTGGCAGGAAGGAATTTGAAACCCTTGTTCGTTCAGTTCGTTCTGGAGAATATCTGGAGGGTATATAACACTGTGCTGGATGAGTAGTGAGTGTTTCACGGTCTGCCATACTGATTATCGTCCGACACTGACGATACTGCCCAGCAATCCCGACGCCGTCCAAAAGATCGTCACGGCCCTCAATGTTCGAGTCACACCGCGTGATGTCAGATCCAAAGATACTCGAAACCTTCTCACTCTCATCATGCAACAATGGCTTCCCCTTTCCACCGCCACTTTCCAGGCGATCGTCGATGTCATCCCGTCCCCGTCAGATGCTCAAACCATAAAATTGCCATACATGCTTCATCCCGAAAAGGCTGCTAGCTCGAACACCGCACTCGCACCCACAAATGCTATCGAAAAGGGCCTTTACGAATGCGATCAATCTGAGAGTGCGAACGTTGTTGCGTATGTCAGCAAGATGTTCGCTGTGCAAAGGGGTGATCTGCCTCAGTTCAAGCCGAAGGAGATGACAGCAGAGGAAATGAGAAAACGAGGGAGGGAAGAACGTGAGAGAAGAGCGGCTGCTTTAGCTGCTCAGGGCGAAGGAGCGGCTGTACGAAACGGAACCCCAATCGATGGCATTGAAGGACTTTCGCAACCACTAGAGGCCTTGACTGTTGGTGATTCTGATGAAACTTCTGCACCTGTTGCAGCTCAGGAACCGGAACCTGTGAGCGATGACTCGGCCGAAGTCCTGCTGGGATTCTCAAGAGTCTACTCTGGTGTCTTGAGAAGAGATACATCCCTCATCGCGACGTTGCCGAAATACGAATCCGAACTTGGACCACTGCATCCGAGAAACGCGAGATATCTCATCAAAGTGGTCGCTACCGACCTATATATGATGATGGGTCGAGAATTGGTCCCGGTCGACGAGGTGCCCGCGGGTCACGTTTGTGCTATCGCGGGATTCGACGGACTTGTGCCGAGAAGCGCGACACTTTGGGCTCCTACAGCGGAGGGTACGACAGAGCTAAGCGAGACGACAGAGTTGATCAATTTGGCAGGCGTGTCCATGCAGGTGAGTAACCCAATACCCAGCGAGTTTTGTAGCTTCAACTGACATTCGACAGGCTGCACCGATTGTTCGAGTGGCACTTGAGCCGGAAAACCCAAGTGAGCTCAATCACCTTTTCCGGGCGTGACCGGACCATCTAACTTACTTTACCGCCTCAGGTGATATGCCAAAACTCATCCACGGACTCCAAATGCTGAACCAAGCAGACCCGTGTGCCGAGTATCTTGTGCAAGAGACCGGTGAACATGTTATCATCACAGCAGGAGAGCTACATCTTGAGGTTTGTTCTGCTTCTTCTGAAGTCGTCTCCAAGAGACCGCGCTGATATCTCTACAGCGATGTCTAAAAGATCTACGGGAGCGATTTGCAAAGTGCGCTATCCAGCAGTCCGCTGTCATTGTGCCTTTCCGAGAAACAGCTGTCAAGGCGCCTGGTAAGTTGTGTCGGATCCCGTCGGACCTGCCATGGGATGCTTGGCTAATGACGATGTTCGGTGTTTGTCGTAGACATGGCGCCTCCCAAGACGTCTGGTGCACCTCGAGGCACAATCAACGGCTCCGTCCTGAACGGTCTTGTGAACTTCACCCTTCGCGCTATTCCTCTCCCTCCACCTGTCATCGAGTTCCTCTTGATCCACTCCAACACCATTGCAAGCATGCTCGTGCAAAAGCGGGACAAGTCAAGCGAAGAAGGTGAATATCAGGAAGAGAGGGACGCAAGTCAGGGAGGCCATGAACAAGCTCGAGTGTTAAGTCCTGAGCAATTCTGGACCGAGTTGGAGGCGTTGTTGGACGAGGCTGGAGGTGATTGGGTAGGAGCAGCAGATAGAATATGGAGTTTCGGACCGAAGAGGATGGGAGCGAACGTGCTGCTTGATCCATCTGGGAAGAGTCAAGTTCGGTACGTGTAGCTTCGAGATCTCCAAGAGAGGGACTACAAGCTGACACCTTACGACGTTCAGTCTCCGACGTAAAGAACAGCTATTCGCAACGGCCAGAGCTGAAGGTCAATCGGCCGATGATGCGCTCGCTTCTGCCGACAACGCCGTTGCTCAAGATCAACTAGCCACCATCGGTGCGGATGAGGAGACTGCTCGAGCAGAGTTGAGGCTATTGAAGGACTTCGAGGGTAGTATAGAGGCTGGTTTCCAGATGGCTACTTTCCAAGGACCGTTGTGTTCGGAACCGGTTGTCGGGATGGCATGGGTCGTTGAGAATGTTAGCCTGAACAAGGAGGAGATGGAAGCGGAGCAAGGTGCGCTTTCGGCTGCTACAAGAACACAAGTGTCTTAAGCTGACATACGATCACACCATAGGGAAAGGAAGAACATCAGCTGTTGTTGGTGCCCTGATTTCGTCTGTCCGAGATGCGTGCAGAGCAGGTCTACTTGACTGGTCACCGAGGATCAAATTAGCCATGTACACATGTGATATCCAAGCGTCAAGTGAGTTTCCTGATGTACGGTGGGGGTATCTCAGCTGACAAGGATGTGCATAGCCGACGTACTTGGTAAAGTGTATGGTGTGGTGGCGAGAAGACGAGGAAGGATTGTCTCGGAGGAGATGAAAGAGGGTACTTCGTTCTTTACGATCAGGGCGATGTTGCCCGTTGTAGAGAGTTTCGGATTTGCGGATGGTGAGTGGCTGCGCAATACTGTACCAACTGAGGTCACCATTATCGACTCGGGCGATATTCTTCTCAAGGTCATCTTCAGAATGGGACAGAGAGCTGATTTATATCCGTTTGTTCTGTACGCAGAGATCCGAAAACGTACATCTGGAGCTGCTTCCCCTCAACTTATCTTCTCAGGTTTCGAGACCCTCGATCTCGATCCATTCTGGGTTCCAACAACCATCGAAGAATTAGAAGATCTTGGTGAAAAGGCAGATAGAGCGAATGTTGCCAAGATCTATGTCGACGATGTGAGGAAGAGGAAGGGAATGTTTGTGGAGAAGAAGATTGTAGAGTTTGCAGAGAAACAGAGGACTCTGAAGAAATAGTAGCGAGGATGGCTAGGTGTAGAGGCGAAGTCGTAGTGCATCTTTCTTGCATGCATCGGACGAATGAGAGACAACACGATCACAATTTGCGTCTATCCTATATACAACATTGATAGATATTCGCTTCACTGACTACATAAACATCCCACCTCCCCCTCCGAAACCACCACCCCCGCCGCCTAATCCGCCCCCGAACCCACCACCACCTCCTCGTCCCCCACCTAAACCACCGAACCCGCCACCAAATCCACCTGCACTACCACCGCCTCTACCTCTCGGACCACCGAATGGTCCTCCCGGTCCTGGTCCAAATCTCCCCATGTCCGGACCAAATTCTCCTGGAGGTGGCAGCTCGTCACCCCAACGATCATCGCCCACTCCCACTCCACCAAGGGGATTACCCCCCGGGCCAGGGAATCTTCCCCCAGCTCCACCTCCGGCACCCGGACCTACTGGATCCCACCTCGCACCGGGAGGCTGGATACTTCCCCCTGGTCCAAAAACGTCTGGATCTTGACGACGTCGCGAATCGAAGAGGGGATGGTTGAAATCGACCAACATACCACCTCCATCTCTATTCGGATTGAACTGGCCTGGAGGTTGGAGCGAAGATAATGGGTCAAGATCACGTCGACCGACTGATAAGGGGTTTGAAGATTGGTGAGGATCGCGAAGGGGGTCGAATGATGGTCCGCTCGGATAAGGAGGAGCGGGACGAGCAGGAGGCGGTTCGTGCGATGGTGCGGACGGTGATGGGTTTCGAGGGTTCGAGCCGGATTGTCTGCAAGATAAGGTACGGATGTTAGCCTCCCCCAAGTCAAGTATGTCTAGAACCGGTACTAGAAGATGGGATACACACTCTTGGTATCCTGGGACTTGGAGACCGGGCAAAAGTCTAGCAATCACATCTCTCTTGTACTGCTCCACGAATGTCTTGACACTGAAATAGGTGTAACAAGTCTCAGCTGACATGAAGATATGGATACGACGAAGCCTACAGCTAACAACTCACGTAGCGATCGATTTGAATCCCACTGCTTTGGCCGGTGTTTCAGGTGAAGTGCTTGAATCCGAGCTGGACGAAGCTGTTGCCGAGCTTGGGATGGGGAATGAAGAAGGATCGACTAGGTCGTTTAAAATCACCGAGATGGTATTAGGTGCACCATCCTACCGCCGCACGGACTTGTCAGCTTATACTCTGTTCATCCTCACGCGAGGGAAGAACGGAACGAAGAAGCTGACTAACCTCGGCCATTGCGTCGATCTGTACTCTCCCTCCCATCCTTCCGACTCTTACTCTGAACGTCAGAGCACTTTGCTCATGTTTGTATTCAAACGAATATCCATCTTCGCCTCTGGAATTCCAGCCCTCTCCCAATCTTCCACCACTACCACCTCCACTGACTTGCTCTGAATCTTGTTGTTCTTGATCATCTACTGCTGTAGCGGTTTCAGAAGCGCCGTCATCTATATCGCCTTCCGAGATTTCTGCTACAGCAGCTGATGTGATGTTTGGTTCATCGGATGATGAGGAGGTAGGAGATATGAGTCTGAATTGAAGGGAAGTGTGGATGGTGTGGACGAGAGCGGCGATGACGTCGGTGGGTTTAGGTAGAGGGGAGGTGGTGCTTCGAGGTAAGAGATCAGGGAGGGATCGAAGCAAGGTAGTGGTATCGAGTGGATTGGACATGACGCTGTGAGTGATAAACGATATGTATGAGACTGAATGAGCAGCGGAGTTGTCAAGTTGAAGACTATAAATCAGATGAATGGACGATGAAACGCAAAGCAACGCGGAAGCGTAGAGTGGAGGTCAAATCAGGGCACTTGTGGCAGATCCCCCGATTACCAGTGTGGGGATTCAGTGACGACAGGCTATCAATTTTTGCGTCTACCAAGGGTCGCAGGTATCTTGAAGGCGAGACATCGTCAAGCAGAATGACTGTTTCATGTTGAAACGTGACTACAGCACGCCTTACGGAAGCATGCATGTCATATGATCTAGAAACTCGTTCAGAGCGAGCAATCTCACCACTAAACATCAACCGCAGCATCGACATGACAACATGAGGAAACACGAGACGCGTCTCATTGCCACTAAACGTAATCACCGAAATGCCGATGTAATTTTCATTGCCTTTTGGCGTTTCTTTGTGCTGCTGACGTAGTAGCAGCAGTAGTAGTTGGCTCAGAGAGAGTGAGCCAGGGATAAGGGCGCGCATCGTGAGTCAGTAGCATCAAATCCCGTCCTTCTCATTCAACCAACCTTCCCCTCCTTTTCTCTTCCTCCAAACCACTATACAAAACCGGTACACAGAGTAACCTTGACACAAGGAACTACTCTGCCCCTGCCGTCAAACCCTCCCCATAACCCTCCAACCCAGATTCAGTCAACAGCATCGAGAGAGCTTTTCGCCAAGTCTATCTCTGCAGTTGAACAGAACGTCAAAAAAGGAGTAGTTGAGAGAAGAATCGAAAGGAACAAGAGAAGGAAACCTCCCTATCCCTCCAATCGTCTCGTTAGTCCTCGTTGACTCACGAAGAGTAGCTGGCCAAGCAGAGCGGAGACAAGCATACGCGGATACAGGAAGTCTTCTTAGCCATTCAAGAAAACGATTCCCGTATAACGTGAGTCTTGAATTAAGAGACAAAGAGAGCTCGGTCATCGGAAAATCGCCATCATTCAACTTGCCCGGCTGACTAGATTTACGTTCATCACTCTTTGTCATCGCCTCAATCTCCCATCCATCATTCAATCTCCTTCTTGCCACCCTTTCCATCCTCCAGTCTCACTCCCGTGGATACATATCGTCAACCGTGCATTGCGATAGCGACTTTCCACTTTCTCTTCTTTCCGAACAATCTTCAATTCAGACTTCGGTCAAGCAAGTCGAGCGCAGCCCACTGCACACCTTCATTGGTGTCCTTACTCCTTGCTTTTCAACACATCCACACAACAACCGCACCTTCACAATTAACCTTTTCTCACACCTTCACGACTCTCGCCACGTCCTGATACGTCTTCTCTGGATCCCGGAATTTCGCTTTCCTATTAATACACAATCGCATCGCGAGTAATCGCCCAACCTTTCACGAATCCCTCGAAAACATCAACATTTGCCACCGATAGGAATCCCTCTTCTCACGACCTCGTTTCCGCTTTCAAGTCGGTACTCGTCCCTCCGTCTAGGAGCGGTCGTACCACGACCCCTGGGTCAGCTGGGGTTCATCCCTGTCCCACCGTCATGCCATACATGTACGATATGCCCGTTGGGCACGAGGTCTTCTCACAACGTGCTCGCGGAGCCGACGTCGAGTATAGCGGAAGTGACGTAGAGCTCCTGAAACTTCTCAACGGTGGTTATCAGCGACCTTCTTCGTTCAGCGAGGCAAGAGGTTACGGTCGGGAAGCGGAAGTGGAAGAGATTGATGTAAGTCTGCATTCTGAACAAGGAGCACATTCACCTTTGCTGATCTCCGAGCCTTCATCTCCCTTTCATATATCTGCTCCTCCTTCGGAATTGCGCACCGATCACGCCTTCCTTTTACCTTGTCCTCCTTTCGTGTGTGACTTGTTACGACTCCGCGAAAAACCGACTTTTGACGCGCAGGAAGACTTCATGCTGTCAGGACGCCAAGCGAGGATGTCCTTCAATGGTCATCCATATCCTTCCATTGGTCCCGAAGCGAGTGCTTTTTCTCGACCCCGCGACGAGTGGATGTACGGTGATAATACCGGTGCACCTCGTGGGGCGATGCATATGCAAGAGCCGAACTTTCATCACTACAACGACAGGCAAGAGCCTCCTTTGGCTTTCCCAAGCGGCAATGCGTTTGCTTTCGACCATGAACCCGTCCCCGACCCTGTGATCGGTTATTCTCGACAGCAACAACACTCGGTTTGGTCACCGCCACAGCAAGCTTGGCCTAACTTCCAGCCGACAGACTTCCGCGCTCCTCTACTCCACCCGAGGCTCGTTCAGCTTCCTGAACGGCCTATCACCCCTCATGATACTTATCGCTACCCCGCTAGTCATGTCGAGTATACCTACGTGGCTCCCGCCATCCCCGAAGTCAGTGCCGAGTCTGTTAACGCCGCCTTTGCCATGTGGTACGCTGCGCAAGTTATCAACATACTCGATATTCCTGGTCAGTACCGTCCAGGTGTCGGAGGTGCCTCTGATGAGCTTTGGGGCCCGGGCGGCCGTGAAAAGGATGCATGGCTCCGCGTTGGACGATCACCCCCTGATTACTCGAAGCCTTGGGGCAGGATGGGGATGACGCAGACTCCCGTTCCTAAGCCACGACCAGTCCACCACCGACGACCCGAGCTCGAAGCTCGAGACCCTTGGAATGTTGCTTGGTCACACGCCGACAAACCTAGTCCTGACTTTGTCAGCTTCATTCTCGACATGATCCAGCGTATGACCATTTCGCCAACCGCTCTTGTCGCTGGCGTCTGGTTTTTGCAAGGTCTCGGCCTTCACGAAGGCGATGGAACCAAAGGTGCAGAGTTGCGAGACTTCCTGCGCGAATATCGATCTTACGAACCAGAGGCCATAGAGAGAAGAGTGGCGACTTTGGGCTTGATCCTGGCGGGCAAGTGGTTGGATGACAACTCTTTCTTGACTAAATCCTGGTGCGAAGTCACTACTATCCCTGTCAAGCAACTCGACATTATGGAACGCTGCGCCCTTCACGACCTCAACTTTTCGCTTTTTGTTCCTGTGTCGTCATGGGTCGACCATGTCAACAAGCTTTACACCGCTCTGATTAGCAAAGTCCTTCCCGACGAAGTGGATGATATTGTCATTCCGTTTATCGACCAGATGGTGACTGAAGCTCGAGAAGTCGAGCTCGACGATCCTCAGTCAGCCTCATCTTCACCGAATTATGATCGACGATTATCGGCTGAGGAGCTCCCGGCCGCGGCGGATCAAGCTATCAGTAGGGATTGGGGATCTTTCGCTCGTACATATGCGCAAGTACCGACCGATCACGCGCCGTGGGACACTCGAGGTGCGGATATCGACGTTGAAATGGAGCGTGCGGAACGAAGCGTTGATGCTCTTGTCAACGAAGAGGAGGATGAAGAGGAGGAAGAGTTCCTCGATTATGATGGAGCCAAACGGTGGCTGCCACCCGTCTCTGAACTCAAGCGATCGACCTCCAACTCGAGCGAGCGAAGTTATGGATCGGACAACAGCCACCAACGCGTGACATCGTATCCGAGCTACACCAATCACGTCGCGATTGATGAGTTCGCATCATCCTCGCGACACCGATCTTCCAGCGATTGGACATCTTTGGGCTCGAAGCCAACCAAGACTTCGGACTGGCGATCAGCCGATGCCTTTGACTACGACCAACGCATCGCTCCCAGTTGCTGCCAGAGATGCGATGGTCAAAAGTCGGTACACAAGCGATCACCCCTCGGCTCCCGCGGTCATCCTAATATCGGCTATCCCATCGAACCTGGAATCTCGGTCGTGGCCCCGCCAACACAGCTATATGAGCCGATTTCAGAATTTGGTTACATGGGCGCGAGCTCATTGTCTGGAACCAAACGGTGGGGTACCAGTGCTTCTCAGTGGTAACACTGATTAACGTGGTATAACATTTGCAGACTCAGTTCTGCTTCCCCACGAACACACGAGGACCTTTTCGATTCCGATGTTATGGACTTCAATATTCACACCCTCCCACTCTGTCCTATGCTGACAGCTGGTTACCATCGGTGACGATGCTGACCGGGTTGTCCCTTCCGTTTCGTCACTTGTACTACACAAGAGCGCGCTATACATGTTTTTTTCCAACGCGCCGCCGATATCGATATTTATCACGTTTCGCTTCGCATCTTCTCCGTGTGAGCGGTCTATAGTATACCCTCGCATTTATACCTTCATGCCATCTTCTTGACTCTTTCCGATGTGGTCTCGGTGATTTGCTGATCACATCGACGAAGTCATGGCGCACCATACCCCTTTTTATCAATCACGCACCACGTCGCTCCATTTGGAGTCGATTGTGCACGCTCCCCTCTCTGTTTTCACTTGTAATTTGTCGTTCATCCGTCTTATAGTGTGGAAAGAGGAGAGAACCAAATGGAAAATTGTTTCATAAACCCAAAAACAAAAACAGAGGATGACAATTTGTTCATAGCCCTTTAATTCTCGTGACTTAGCCATCGTTACCTCAGGCTTTCAATCTTTTCCTTTTCTTTTTTCTTTTTTTTTAACTTTTCCCGTAGTTTACAGCGAAGTCAATTGCTGTTGTACATGTTGCCATTGTGATTTGATGGACTGTGGATCATGATGCATTGCTTTTCTACGGGATGACTGATAGTAGTGCTGCACTCTAGTTGTGTTTCTGTGTTCTGATATCTATCTATATATGACTACTCAAGATGTGAGTCTATGGCGAGGCTGACGACGAACCAGGCTAGTGGGTATAAGTCGACTTGAATCTACATGTGTCTAATCACAACACACTCTGCTCAATTCTTCTCCGTCACTTGGTTAGATCCTATTCGTCGTTCAAAGCCTTCCACCCAATGAATGACATTTTCCCACCCTCCCACCCTAACCACGCCATCGGGCAACCAACCTCTCTCAATCTTCTCCTTTCGTAATCGTTCATATTCCTCCACTAGACCATTCTCTTGTTTTTGGAGATATGTCATCTTTTCAAGAGGTTGGAGTTGGTCGGGTACATGGACGATTGCGTTCCATGGGTAATTGCCAAATAGCAAAACTTTGGTAGGGTACGGATGAGGATGAAGCGATGTAGCGATGTCATAGGCGTTTTCGGACGAATCGTCAATGAGAAACAAAGAAGATGTAGAGTGGATGATCTAGGTAGGAAAAGAGATAGTGTCAGATTGATGATCTGTCATCGATCACCCTCCTGTCCTGATTGCAGAAGCGTGACAATCGCACACTCACCTCTGCTTTTGATCGTTTCTTGTGTGAAACAATCGCCTTTCTCGCAACATGTCCTTCTTTCTCCTCCTTTGTCGCTTCGAGATGGGCGAAAGCGCCAGTGAAGTGTATCTCGTCGAAGACTGCATAGCGATATCAGCATCTCAACCCAGACGAGGATAACGACAGGATGATTGGTATAGCATGGAAGACAAACGCGTTCCCACTTCAACTCACTATCTGGAAGATACTCTGCTATCCAATCTTCTGTACCGGCGCGTTGTGCCTCCGATCGAGCAGTGATGATAATAAGGCTACGAAGCATTAGCATCAGCATCAGCTCGTCTCCTCATTTCACCCCCCAGCTGCCCTATCGGAGGAAAGGTACTATCGTACAGTGAAGCTGTAAAGTCAAACTCACTTGTATCCCATCGCCTTGAGCTTGTGCAACGCTTCTTTCGCACCTGGTACAGGAGGAGCACGCATGTAAAGTCCTCCTTGATACAGCTTGGACTACGAAGCCAAAATGGGAGGGATCAGCTTGAGTGCTCGAGTGCTTGCGTGTTCCACATTTCGCAGGTAAAGAACCACTCACAACCATCCCTACTGTCTCTTCTGGGGTTCCCCAACCTCTGTTCATCCAATACAAGTAGTTCTTGAAATCGTCTAGCGTCAAAGGTGGTTGTGTATCGAATAGCTCGTTGTGCACTGTGACGATATGAGAGGTGGGTTGACATCGTCAGTGTCAGCGATCACAGAGAAGAGTTCCTGCTGGCTTGATTGCTTGAGCACAATTGGTCCAGCACAGTCTTGAACTCGCTCTAACAAGGGAGGGTGGAATGAAATGGAATTTAAGAACACAACGTACTGTCTACGATCGTAGCGTTCGTCTCACTAAGTCACAAAGCATCGTTGATTAGCTACTCCATTACCGCCTGAGTTACCTGAACAGCACACTCCACGTCGTGCTAGATTGCTCCTGCCAACTCACCAAAGCACGTCATCCATATCAACCGCTATTGTCCCTTTACCTCCTTTGCTCTTTCCCTTCTTCTCTGCAGGGGTCTCTTGACCACTGGCTACGATCGTAGCGATCTCCTCGTCGTCATACACTTGCGATGAGGCCATTGTGTCGTGAGCGTGAGTGATCGTCTTGCAGAGGGCTGGTGGCGATTGACAGGTCGTTATGCGTGTAGCGTGTAGTATACCTTATACGATATGTCTATTATGTGGCTGTCGATGCTTTGCTCAAAAACGCCTGTTGTATCGAGTATTGGTTGGTTGGACAAAGTTGGTAACTCTGATGACTGCACAGATCAAAATAAGCTCAACTAACTCTCGAATTCGTGCTAACCCAGGCTCATATTCGCTCGCAACGCCGCAATGCAACGCAACGCGATCCGGAATCCGACGGGATCCGACATCCGCCACCGTCAATCAGGCACGCTCGTACAAACCGTTCACCAGCACTCACAAGGTCGTATAAAGTTATCAACGAATGACAATGACAACATGCATGTATTATATACTCGGCTCGTGGTCATAGCAGTGTGCGTGTTGATGATCACTGTCCTCCACTCAAGCGTATATCCTGTCTCGCTATGACAACCTTTAATCCACAATCCACAAATCCTTTTTCGCTGTGACTTCCCTTACGACCGGCATCCATTCAACTACAAATCGCTTTGTCCTCGTTGAACATCCTTTACAACAGATCTGCTTCTATACCCTCCAAACTTTCCTCAACGATGACGTGCTCTGCTAGTGTGCAAAATGCCCTTGACAATGCATGACTATGTAATGAAGTTACTATAGATACCTTCCTGCTACCTTCCTTTCTCCCTTTCCCACCAAGAACGCCTTTCGCTCATCATTGCATTCCATCTACCTCGACCCATAGCCTTGAGGCGCAGCACCTGCACCTCCTCCGCCCGAAGATGATGCCCCATTCATAGTTGGTAACGGTGCACCATAGCCCGCTCCTTCTACAGGTGATTGTCCGTGACCAGAAGCAGTAGCATATCGTTCTGCCATTTCCCTATCATGCGCATAAGTCCTCTCGCCGCTATACTGCTGCGTGTGCAACGCTTGATGAGGTGAAAGTTGTCGATGATGATACCCTGATCCCGATCCCGGTGCAGGAGCTGGAATAGATTGCTGTTCGTACCTGCTTCCATTGGAGTAGGAGTTTGCGCGATGCGTGTGGGCAAGCGAGTGCGGATGATGATGAGGAGGAGGATGCGAATGTGCATCCCAAGAGGAGTGATGAGGGGTTGTTGTCGCTGGTCGATGAGGATAGCCGACGTCTGACGGAGGACCGTTCCACGTAGAGTTTGAAGGTGTAGGAGCATAGGCGGCAGGAGAAGACGAAACGCTCGTTGAAGATCTGTACCGATCAAGATCCGGACGTTGTTGGTCGTATCGTGTGTAAGTGGACGGCTGGACTGATCCTGATGGGATAGGCGGATTTGATCTCGGAGAAGGTCTAATCACACCGTCCATATCCCTCTCGTCAACCGTACCGTCTGAGGCGGCGTCAATCGAATCAAACTTGACATCGGCAGCTGCCGCCGGTGGGTCATCATTCAACAATGCCGAGATGCGCATTCCACCTGGACGCGAGATGGGCTTCAAGGGACTTTCTCCAACCGCTTGCGCGCCGCCAGTGGTGGCTTGAGGTGAGTTGGGGAACATGCCAAGTCGAGGTTCGTATCTATCGGCTCCACTCATGAAAGCGGGATAGGTATCGTAGATGGTTCGAGTAGGTTGCGCGGTAGACTTGAATGTGTCGTTCAAACCGCCTTGAGCAGTGACGCCATTCACCTTGACCTCTTCCATTTTCATACCTCCAGCTCCAGTAGCGACGGTCCCCGCTCCTCCTTCTACCAGTTCCGACCTATGTCCTTCCAGGAAGTTGCCGACCTGTCGCTCCGACTTGCCTTTCAGTTGCGAAGCGATCACCTTGACGTCTATGCCATGTGTCGCCACAAGTTCCTTCACCCTCCGTTTCTCCTCAACCGACCAATACGAGTTTGTCGCTGATCTCCTCGCAGGCTTGTCTTGTCCGCCAGGCGTGCCGGTTCCGAGCAATCCAGAGGCATCCACTGGTAGAGCAGTCGTAGGCGAAGCGGCACCCAAGACAAGAGCGGAATCGACGGGTGTCCCATTAGCGATGCTAGTATCAGCAGGATCGACGACAACCTTTCTTCTCTTGCCAGCGCGTTTGACGGGTGGAAGCAACTCAGTTTGAGCCACGTTCGGATCGAGGGGTTGACCATTCACAGTCGCCGTGGTGGGCGTGGCAGCAGACGGCTCTGGAGCAGTCGTAGCCGGAATTCCCGGCACGACTGGTTGTGATCGGGAAGCCTCGGCACCAGAGACGGAACTAATCCTTGGTCTCTTTGCGGTCTTGACTGTCATTCTCATCTTTGCCTTGCCACCACCGCTTACAATCGATGAAGGAGCCTCGCTGCCTGCTCTCGATGTCGCCGTTGATTCCAACTGCTCATCGTCATCGTTGCCACCGTTGGCAGTCGTAGCTGTCATTGCCAGGTTTGTCTTCCTCCTTCTTCCAGGACCGTGACCTTCACCTACGCTCGAACTCGGTCGACCCTTTCTGGCACTCGTTCCAGGAATAACCGACTCCTCTCTATCGCCTCGTGCGTTGCCTCTAACTGGCGTCGAAGTATCGTCTTTCGCGTTGACAGTGGGCTTTTTCTTTTCGAGATCCGCCAACAATGCCGCGGACTTGCCACCTTTCTTGATAGGGATCGACTTCTTCTTTCCTCCACCCCGCTTGCTCGCCAACATGCCCTTGTAGTCCACCTCCTTCTTTGTCCTGTAATAGTAGAGGACGCAATCGGACGCGGTCTTGTTGGATATCCCATCAGAAACCCGTCCAAACTGCTTAGGATACGCCATATATCTCCTGACGAATTGAGCTCGCTCTTCGGGTGTCCATATCGGTTCCGCATTACCTGCGAAATCGTAGAATGCCAAGGGATCAGTGACAAGGTCGTTGTCGTCGTCATAGCGGAGTTGGCGCTCTTCATCCAGGAGCATGTCGGGTACAACAGCCGATGTTTTGGAGGCACGGAAGTTGGGATCCTTCGCCGCTGTATCCGCCAATCCAGCGAGAATCATCTCAAATTCTGCTTCGGTAGTGACAGCATCTCCAGCACCGCGTCGTCGGTTTCCTCGAGAGTTGAAAATATCCTCCGGTATAGGTGTGGTGGGGGCTACAGGTCCAGGAGTAACCACAGGGAGTAGAGCACCCGGAACATTGAACAGATCGGCTGGCGGTGGCCCGCGCTTCTCCATGAGCGAATCGAGGAAATTGCAGTGTTCTCTCCACTCCTCGTCTAGCTCAAGGTATTCGGCTTTTAGGCGCTCCACTTTCTCCTGTGCGACTACTTTCTCCCGCGAGACAGTGATAGCGACCAACTTGGCTACCATGTGTTGCTCCTGCACAAGCGGTTGTGTAAGCTTCTTGAGCATCTGGTTCCTCTCCTGGTCGTCAATAGCTAGAATCCGACTGGTGTCCTCTGGCGCAGTGTGCAGATTCCACGCCAATATCGAGGTCTCATCAAAAGTGATCTGGTTCGACTGTGTGGCCTTGATGGCAGCGATGAGCCTTGCCTCTTTGGGATCGTCGAAAAGAGGTGCATCGCGTTCGTCTATGTCCGCGGTCTTGGGTCCCGCTTCAGTCTCGGCGTCGGTCGAGTCGGCCGTGGGCATGGGATCTTTCCGAGCGAATTTGTCACCAAAAGGCGACGAGAGTGACGTATTCGAAGGAGGGAGGTTCACGGCTCGTCGCTCGGCAATCGTGACTCGTCGGGGTGGAGGAGGGCTAGATGGAGAACTTGGGTCGGTCGTCGACGTGATCAAAGACGACTTGTTGCGTGTAACGGGTGGTTCAGGTTTCCCTTGAGAAATTGGCGCGGATGACGTGGGACTCGGTGCGCTGTCTTGCTGCTATGAGACAAATCAGTATCAATGTATGATCGTGGAGCATTGCGGCCCAGGACTTACCTGTTGCACAATCTGGACCTCTATGGAAGTAGCATCACTTTGAACAGCAGGTGGTACTGCCGAGTCGGGAGGTGAAGTAGGTGCCACTGGAGTAGCAGGTGACGGATCCCGTTGCTGGACCCCTCCATCCATAGCGGCTTGTTCAAGCGCCGAAGGGCCTGTTCCACTCGGAGACAGGGCAGGGACATCCGAGGTCTCGTTCACCATCACATCGATGTCTGTTGCCGCTTCAGGAACGATCTCAATGACGGTAGTCGCTTCCGCAACGAGATTCACTTTTTGGGCCGCTCTAGTGTCGAGACCAGGGATATCCTTGCTCGGTGGAGGCAGGTTCTTTGCCATTTCACCTACTGGCGAGGACGCTTCTGGCACCACATCATGCTCCACTGTCCCAACTTCAGCTTCCGTTGTGTCCATTACGACGTCCGCGTCTGCTTGCTTGTGTGGATTGTCCATCGTGACATCCTCATCGATAGGCTCCACAGCTTCGGGCTTCAAACTCGAGTCTCCGGTCGTAGATGGCGGAGGAAGAGCCGGAGTCACCGGTCTGTCGGGAACGTCATCTTCAGGTGCGAGATTCTCGTTCGTATGTGGTTCCGTAACCTCTGGCTGTGAAGTTGATTCTGATTCTGGTACAGGTGGAGGCAGGGCAGGAGTGTCCGGTCGCGAGGGTACGGAAGGTGGTTCGAGCATTGTACTATCCGTTGGGAGCAATGTCGATTCGCTTGGAAGTGGTTCGGACTTCACCTCAGGAGGAGGTACAGGGGGTGTAGGAGGTCTGTCAGGATGTTCCGTCTGATCCACGTCCATCTCTTCTCCTGTCTTGATATCTTCTCGTTCGGACGGCGCACGATCGCTTTCACGTGGAGTGCTCGCCTTCATGGGAGATCGGGCAGCTTCCGGGTGGTCATCCGAGGCCGGCCCTCTCCACCTAGTTGGATTGGAGGTACTTCTCCGCCTTCCTCTAGCGCCCGAACCGCCCCAACTGTCCTCGAGGTTCCGTCTTCCGTTCCATTGTGGTGGTGGTGATGGACTTCCCGGCCTTCTCCTATCCCTATCTCTGTCTCTTTCCCAATCCCTCTCCCGTTCCCAGCGATCTCTATCCCTGTCTCGCGGTGGCGACCATGCCCGTCGACCACGATCTTCAGGCTTGTACGACCACGACGATGACGGTTGTCGAGCTGTTTGGACTGGTGAGATGACTTCTCCTTCTTCCAGATCAGCCTCATCTGCGGTGGCAGATGGATCGGCCTTGATGTCCGGTAGAGGGACGTGCGAAGCAGGTACACTCGAAGCCCCTTCAAACTCCCTCGCCCGTCGAGTTTCAACAGGACTGGACGAGCCTCTCATTGATCTCGGTGCGCGAGGAACTGAGGAGGTCTCTGGTGGGGTTGATGGTCTCGACGCATGTTGTGAAGAGGCGAATGCTAGGGAGGATGGTCCAGGACCTCCCGCTGAGCTAGTCGGCCGGTCAAAAGTCCGTGACGTTTCGCGACTCTGGAAGGGGCTACGGTCTCTTTCGTCTCGTGATGGCGTTGCGTACTGAGGTCCAGAACGAGGACCGGACGGAACCCGGGGGGACGAATACGCGGGGGGAGTCGCAGTGGCCAGAGCTCGGGGTCCTCTTGGTGCTGATGGTGGTGAGCGAGGCGGTGGTGGTCTGTCTGAGGGGTAACGTGGGGGTGGTATTTGAGCGGAAGACGATGACGGTCGGGGAGGTACACTTCTAGGTAACTCATCGCGGAATCTGTCTCTATCTTCTCGGCGGTCTATCCACCGTCGATCATCCCTGCTCCATCCGGGTGGTTCTCTTTCCCTCGGAGGACCAGACGTGAAGCCCGAAGTCCGTCTTGGAGGCGGTAAATCCCCGGACCGTCCAGAGTCCAGACTCAATCTATCGCGAACGTCGAAACCCCTATCTCTATCTCTATCTCGGTCCCGATCTCTATCGTAACCTCTTCGAGGAGGAGATGGCGTATGTGATCTCGGTCGCGAACCTGGTCCCGGAGCTCCCGAGTGAAGTCGAAATGTCTGACGAGGCGGAGGTCGGTTCTGCCAAGGTGGGATAGCGTAAGGTCGAGGCGCAGAGGACTAGCGACGCAGAAAGTTGTAATAAATCAAATGGATTAGGATGACGTGAATGATGACAAAGCGAGACAGATCGTCAGCTCGGTAACAAATGCAAAATCGAACGCCACTGACCTCTCCGGTTCTACTGTACCCGTTTGCCCTATCTTCTCTATCCCTACTCGAGAAGGAGACGTCTTCCCCTGCATCCCATCTCGAGGGCCCAGCTCTCGCTGAAGGGCCAGGAGTGGAAGAGGAGGGTTTGGCTGGTGTGTAGGATGATGAGGACATGGTGAAGGGAACAGCCGTCGGACCTGCTTATGCGAAATGGGGATGTGTTGTTGTGTCGTAGGAAATTGGTATTATTGTTTGTTGTTGATAAAGGAGCGACCGATAATGTGCTGTTGACCCTTTCTTCCGCCCCGTCTAGCGACTACAGCATCAGGGGTTGAGGTATCACTTGCTTTCCCGGAAGATAGTGTAGAGTATATCTGTCTAACGTGCAAGAATTGTAGAATGTATAAGTAGCAGAGATAGTAGAGAGAGAGAGAAGAAGGCACAGAAAGCACAGAAAGAGAGAGCAGACGTGAGCTGACTAGCTCACATGCGAACAGCGAATTACGAAGAAAACCTCGAATTAGCACACGGAACAAGGTTTGTATCGTTACCCTGAGGTCGATTCTCATTAGGAGCATTACAAACCAATTGCTTATCGATTCACCCTTGCAAAGGTGTGCCGCGCGCACTGTGCCACAGGCATGTCAAGATGTCGGTGTTAGGCGGGCATTCCTTTTCATCGTTGGGATAGATCTATCAGTGTTCCACGTGGCTGGATCAAACAGACGTGTGATGTTGAAGACGTCATAATGGTTCGTCACCACCTATCCGTACCGTATCACTGGGCAACACCTAGCGCAGTCCTGCGGGAACTGACGCGACACATATATATAATTGGGAATGTGCCAATGGCCACCCCGCTTCCCTTCCCAATTCAATCAACAATATACCACATCTCCCCATACATACTCATAACAAACAAACACAATGGCCAATCTCATCGAAGGACTCTTCAACGTCATCCAAGTGAGTGCTGTCCTCCCGTTATTCTACGCAACGACCTCGACCTAGCCTAGATTCCAGCTATACCCTTTCTTTCTCGTAAAGAGACTAACGTGGTTGTCTCTCAACTATTAGGGTATCTTCCAAAGTATCTTCGCTGTACTACAATCATTCGCCAATGTCGTCTACTCGCTCGTCCACGGCGTAGTTTCGTTGGTCGGGAACGTGCTTGAGAGTGCTGCGTCGTTGGTCGGCGCCTCTGTCAACTTTATCATCTGTGAGTTGGTGTCTCGACGTCGTTCACTCTTTCAACCATCCTCGCAATCTCCATTTAAAATCTCACTCTATATATTGGGTCTCGAATCTTGTCTTTGTCTTTCCGTGAAAGTCATACGTACAGCGACCTGGAAACGATTGTGAACGACTGCTGACCTTTGTGTTTCAGCCAACATCATCGTCATCGGTTTGGTCGGTGTCGCTTTCATAATCTACACGGACCGAAACAAGCGTGCGAGTATCGGCAATGATATCAAGCGAAAGGTGAATTGATTACAGAATCAACGAGGACAGTAGCGAGCCAGTAGCGGGCAGGCCTTTGAGGACGAAGAAATAGGAAATAGCATCACGACGAAATGTTTTGAATGGCAGACACAACAGCAGTATATATGATTTTAAATGATGTATCTCGATGTATACACCTCCATCCTCCCTCTTCCATGATCGCTCACACTAAACGACTATTGACAGGACAAACATGCAAGATGGATACCCACGGGGACTCAACGTAAGATTTCACGGTTCATTCTGGTATGCGGAGACCCCATTTCGAGCTTACGAGACAAGTTTGTTGACACACCAATGTTTGTACAAATAGAACAATCTTTCATCTCATGATCCAGCTTCAGTAGCAACATGAAAGCCGGACTATGGTGTTGATACTATCCGCCGCATCGTGGCTGATCCGGAATGCGCAATACATTGTATGTCATCTTACCCTTATAGACCTTGCTCCCTGTCGTTTCCACTTACTCTGACCTTCCAAACATAAAACAACACTAACCTCGTCTGTTCGTGTCATTAGATAGCAGCCCTCTTTGGTTTCTTCACACTCCTCTTCTCGATCGCTGCATATCGTATACTCCGCTGGGTATTCCCTGTCCTTTCCAAATTCGTCCCTTCCCGTTCTATACCCAAACGTAAAACACCTACTACCTCATCGAGGGGGAAATCAAGGGATGTGAAGCCCAAAACTGGCACTCCGTTGGAGAAAAGAGTAACGAGGTCATCAACTGCAGCTACTGGTGGTGCCAGACGGAAAAGGGGAAAGAATGTATGGTGGGAAGGAGTGTATACAACTCTGCTCTCGACACTGGGTACAGGTACGTCTTTCCCCTAATCGGGTCACTCGCCCTGCTTCGTCCCTCCCAAATCGTGGATGATATCGCGTCGAAAGCTTATCCTTCTGAATGATCATTCAGGTCTTATACTTTGTTCTATCTCATCGGCATTGCTATGCGCAATCTCACTCACTTCGAAGGGGTGTGAGACACTACGACATCTAGGCTTGTACGTGACGCATCCTAGCTTTCATGTCCGAGCTGATTATTGTGATGTGAGCAGAATCGAGTGGTTACCTTGGAGAGAAGGGTTGAAATGTTATAGAACTAGATGGGATTGGTAGGTCTTCTCTCCTTGTTTCTCGCTTGCTACCAGACTGATGTCGCCTGCGGTAGGGTTGCGGACATGCTTGGGGAAATAGTCTGGACCGTGCTGCAGGGTCACGAATACGGTGCTGTACCACTCAAGAGCATGTGATGCTACAAGGTTATGCGATGTTCGCCCGGCCCCAGCAGTGGATCCGGATGATTGACACCGCACACCCACGTAAATGCGGACGGGCTCAGTCAGAGATGCAAGAGTAGTATCCATGCTATATGCTCAAGACCGCTCATGCTATCGTCTTTACCAAACTATCATGTCCTTTCTCTGGAAGTGGGAACAAATGTCCTTTCCCTTTCCACCTATCGCTCCCACTTTGTAACCGTCTCACAATCTCCTCGGTCTTCAACGACTCCCCTCCACTAGTCGACCACACCGCATCTTCCCAACTCCTCTCGATCTCCGGAACACCTAGTCTATCTAACGCTTCAGCAGCTTTGGAAGGTATTATCGGTTGGAGCAAAATACTAGCGAGACGGAGAGAGTGATAAGCGTATGTGATGGCCTTAGTACCATCGGCACTGGACCATGGTGCCAAGTCGGTGAATAACTTGTTGGTCTACAAAGACGAAAACTCGCAATCAGCAACCTCGTTGATTCCCGTCAACTTGAACAACGGATCGCTCACCGCCATGATCACCTCCAACACCGCACCACAAGCATGGTTGACCATATATCCTTCCATCTTACTCTCGACATCGTCTCTCAGTCCTGCCAAAAGCCCGTCTAGATCTACATCTCTATCTTCTGAAGATGAAGGATCAAACTCTCTCGTCGCTTTCTTGAGCATTTTGGCGCCTGATATTCTGGATAGTAGATTACCCATTTGGTCGGCTAGCAGTCGGTAATGAACCTCCACTTGGTCGGGTGCGTAGTCTGTCAGGACATGAACGATGAATTAGCTTGCTACATGAAATTGCCCAGGCAGCGACACGGGTGTGATGGCCAACTGTCCACGCACCCGCATCATCGGTCAGACTCCCTCCCACTCGCATAAGATACCATCTTACACCATCCACACTCCAGTTCCGCATCGCGTCGATAGGATCTACGACATTGCCCTTCGATTTTGACATTTTCGATTTGCCCATCGTCCAGTGTGCGTGGGCGATGACTCGGTTAGGTGGCTCGAGACCTGCTGAAGTGAGGAGCGCTGGCCAGTGAAGAGCGTGGAATCTGTCACAATTGAACATGATCAGCTTTCATCCTGCTAGATTGTCCCCAGATGGCAGAGACAAAGGTCGACCAGGATGGGCAAGAGATAGTACTCACTTGATGATATCTTTTCCGACAACGTGAACATCAGCAGGCCATCCCTCTTGACCCTCTGGATAACCTGTCACGGTAACATAATTGATCAAAGCGTCCACCCATACGTAGATCGTCTGGTCTTCATCGCCTGGTACAGTTATTCCCCATTTTACTCTAGATTTCGGTCTTGAGACGGATAGATCTTCGAGGGTCTGTGCTTGACGGATGAGTTCTAATCGTACAGTGTTTGGATGGGCGGCTATATCCAGTGTGAAACGACATCAGTCTCATAATCCTTCGTCTCCTCTCAGCAAAGTGGCTCGAAGCAAAATGCCAAGGACATTCACCATCTTCAACGGATAGCACACTCACATTCTGGTTTACTTAACCACTCTTGCAAAAACCCTCTATACTTTGACAATCTAAATTTCCAATTCACCTCTTCTTCCCAAACCACCTCGTTCCCCGTCTCAAGAGCTATCATCTTCCCATCTTCTCTTTCTGTCACTTGCGATGCTGCGTAGAACGATTCGTCGGAAACGGAGTACCAGCCTGAATGTGTGCCTTTGTAGATATCACCCGAGGCCACGAGTTTTTCCTGTAAGTTATCGTCGTCCGTTAGCCCAGCTCAGGACTTGTAGCCCAGTAGGGACACGGTAGGTCGTATCGAATTTAGAGAGGAACAGTTCGTAGAGATGTGTGTCACTCACCCAGAAATGCTGCACTGCACGCTCATGCCTCTCCTCCGTCGTCCGTATGAAATCCGTATGTGAAGCGTTTGCCAATTGAGCCAAGTCCTACAGCCGTACATTCCCGTCAGCTTCTTTTACCCTCAGATGGTCTGCTAGCTGTACTCACTCTAAATCTTTGGCTGACATCGTCGCAAAACGCTTTCTCTTCTATTCCTTTCGCCTTTGCAGCCTGTTGGATCTTCATACCATGTTCATCTGTGCCTGTCGCAAAGAGCACTTTGCGTGTAGGATGTCTTAGTCTAGAGAAGCGTGCGAGGACGTCGGTCAGCAGCAAGGAATGAAGATGTCCGATATGCGGAGCTAAGATACAAAATTACAAGTCAGCCTTGCATGCTTACCAGCCAACAACTAGAGAAGAATGACTAACCTGCATTGACGTAGAAGATGGGTGTAGTGACGTAGAACGGTTTGGCCGTCGCAGGATCGGAAGTAGGGGTGAATAGCGAAGGGAGCTTTGAAGAGGATTCTACGGGTGTAGAGGGAGTCGTATCGCTTGTTGTGGTGGAATAGGGGAAATATCGAGTACTAGTTGGTTGGGCGAGCCTGAACGTGATTGCGGGGATCGACCTAATTCTAGCTTGTCTGCAAGATAGCAGTGTCCTCGGTATTTGCGGCCGCATGGTAATGCTCTAGTTCTCCTTCTCCGTCCCACCAATTCTCGTTGAACAGTGCTGGTATGGTTTGAACAACGATGCTACCTGTCATTGTCACCGTTGATGATAGTCTACAGACTTTGTGGATGTTGTCGGGACATGTCGGTGGAGGGAAGCTAGAGTGCACCAAGAAACTCGGTCACGTGATCTATAGCTTACAGCTTACAACTGAACTTTGCCGGAGGTGACGAGGCCGCGCTACGATCTCGATCCTTCGCATTCATTGCATTGCCTAAACACTTTGTCTTCTCGATATCTATACACCTCTTTTTGATACCTCTTCGGATCTCTCATACACGCAAGCACATACAACACAATGAACAGATCAGGAGGAGAAGCATTTGCGAAACTCGCACAACAGCTCAATCGTGCTCGACTCCAAGCGAGCGGCGGCGGTGGTGGTGGTGGCGCAGGTCGTGGTGGACAATTCCCAGGTGGTGGAAAGGGATTCTTAGCAGGTGGCGGAGCGATCGGTGCTTTGTTAGCTGGTGGCCTTGTCCTTAACTACTCTATCTTCAACGGTAAGTCAGACGTCAATGTCAATGTACTATAGTCTTCCGCTTTTGGCGAGATCGAAGATCCGATTTACTTTTGCTGATACTTCTATTCTTTCTCGCAGTCGATGGTGGTCATCGAGCAATCAAGTATTCTAGGATAAATGGTGTCAAGCCCGACATCTATCCTGAAGGAACCCATTTGGTCGTGAGTATACTGTTCTTGCCGCCGCCCGCGAAGGCAGGGAACTCGTGCTGATCGGTCTGTTTGACTCGATCTTAGCTTCCTTGGTTGGAGAGCCCCGTCATCTACGATGTCCGAGCTAAACCTAGAAACATTGCCTCCTTGACTGGTACCAAGGACTTGCAGATGGTACGTTGCTTCATTGGAAGCTGTTACCAGTGAACCGATCAGCGCTGATCGCCCTTGGGTACTTTTCAGGTTAACATCACCTGTCGTGTCTTGTCTCGACCTTCCGTCAACGACCTCCCCACTATGTGAGTGATAGTGGTGGCACATCCCCCTGTGCTCTCAAAGCTGATGCTTCCTTGTCTACCAAAGCTACCGAGAACTTGGTACTGACTACGATGAGCGAGTCCTCCCTTCGATCGTCAACGAAGTTCTCAAATCCGTTGTTGCTCAATTCAACGCGTCTCAATTGATCACACAACGAGAGATGGTTTCCCGATTGGTCCGTGAGAACCTTACTCGACGAGCTCGTCGATTCAACCTCATCCTCGATGACGTTTCCATCACCCATGTCGCCTTCTCTCCCGAGTTCACACATGCCGTCGAGGCCAAGCAGGTCGCCCAGCAGATCGCTCAACGAGCAGCATTCTTGGTCGACCAGGCCATCCAGGAGAAGCAGAGTATCATCGTCAGAGCTCAGGGTGAGGCTAGAAGTGCAGAGTTGATCGGAGAGGCCGTTAGGACGAACAAGGGTTTCTTGCAATTGAGAAGACTTGAAGCCGCACGAGAGATCGCCACCACGTTGGCACAGAGTGGTAACAGGGTCATGTTGGATGCTAGAAGCTTGTTGTTGAATGGTGAGTGGCATGAAGTTGAGCCCCGAACACAGTGAAGACATGACTGACACGGATTTTTTCTGCAGTCGCCGACGATGAGGTCCTTTCCTCCGCATCAGAAAAGAAGTAAAAGGTCGGCTATGATAGGGTCCAGGTAGTCAACATAGTATATGCAGCAACATCTCATCGTCCATCGTCTCCGTAGTGAACGTGGTGCTGCGAAACTCTGAGCAATGTGTAATGATCTTGTGTTGCGTTTCTCGACGTCACGTTTTACGCTCGGACAGCTGTCCATGAGCACATCTTGATCGAAGTGTCCTTTGGTTATGCGGAACACACACGCAACGTACCGAGATGCCTGAGCACGGACCTCTTTCATCAAGAACGTGCGTGGAGGCGATGTCGATCTGATCTTTTCTGGTCTCAATGCAGGGTTGGGTGAGCCTTTGTGTTTGGCAATCTCGTACGCTTGTTACAATCAGGGATCACTCTTGGCTGGGAGAGATTGAACCACCATTTGTTTCTTCTGATAATCTGCATATGGATGTTCGGCGCTCGATAATATAATCCATGACACTTAACTGTCAATCCATCTGTACATAGCGTAGCGTCTTTTGCCATGCCCAAGTTCGATCCAGCTGTTTGTATAGGGTGAGTACGGGTAACTTCGGCCATAATCTTCCCACGCAGAGTCTAACCATCCCTTCCCACATTGATTCTTGTCTCACCGACAACACTATTTATCATGTTGAGAACCATTGTTGACGTACGGGTATTGCCTCACCCTGCACTAGACAGACCTTGGAAAGGAGGTCAACAGATCGGCGTCACAGTCTCATACCTTCAAGCATCACAACTCGGTCAAAAACTTAAAATACACCCACTATTAGAATGTTTGACTTGGGATCCTAGTGAGTTGACTTAAGATCTTTCGTGGACGCCTGCTTCGCTAAGAGTGACTCGTTCGATATCGGACAGAACCATATGGAGTGGGTCCCGGTTTCCCATACTCGATCTCGCTCGTCGCTGATTATGAGGGAGAGTAGAAATATATCTCATGGAACGTTGTAGAGTTCCCATCGATGGCTTGTATCTATATAGATTACGATGATACCCCGACCGGTGAGTATGGGTTGTGTCTCGTTCCGTCAATTCTGGGCAATGCTTATCTTCCTGACAAATGTCTTGTGCTGTTATAGAGTGAGCTGCCCATCTCACCTTTCTGGTTTGTGCCTATCTTGTTGAAAGGTTAGCTGACTCTTAGCGTGACAGGTTGATTAAGGAGAGATTCCAACCTGCCACTTCCCCCAAAGTGGAAGAGCTGATACTTTTACACGACACGACTGGGTGAGTAGTAGTGTGCTCATGACATTTGGATTGTACTGCGAATGCGAGGACAGTAGGAGGCATACAGCTGACTGAGGATCTTTGAGGTAGTTGGTGTATACGGGTAGCAAATCGATTGGGTGTCAAGTGAGCGGTACCCTTCCAGGCGACCGTCAGTGGCGTTTTGACCGTTGATGCTGACCGACGAACGCAGCATCACCGACGTTCTGACCGGTATTTTCGACTGTGAGTTGCCCTTGCAATTAGCGCTTCGAAGCGAACTGTATCTTGGATCGTGCTGACGAGACGGCTCCGCAGTCTTTGCGAGTCCTTTGTATGTTGACGAATTGGGCGAGATGCACCCGAGGTGAGTCGCGCAGATGTACTGTATCCTACACGCCACAAGCCTCTTTGCCACACTACGTTGCTGACGACATTCGCCTCCATTCAGAGCTGTACGAGTCATGTGAGTCACTAGATCCACTCCCACTTCACTGTATGGGACGAACGTGAACAGCCTCTTACTCCACCCCTTCTGAATGTGGGTAGGGAACAGCAATACTTTGAAAAACGAGCTCAAGGGTTCCACGATATATTCGAAGGATACCGCAAATCCGACGCATTGTTGGGTATGACCTATTTTAATGGAATCAGATATAATGATGATTTGGTGATGCGCAAGCTGAATTATGTCGCTACGAATGTGTTGGTCCTGAGTCTTGGGAATTGTTGATGCAACAGCTATCTCTCAGACAATGAGTTGACTGGGAATCAGACGTCAGGGAAGACAGTTGAGTTTCCTTAGTGGACCAGTCATGGTCCTATGTTGTGGTGGACACTCATTCTCTGATTCTCAGACCAGGACCCACGTTTACCCTCGATACGGCTTACCTCGTGTCAGGAACCCGACGACTGCCAGTCAGCTGTTACAAGTGTACAGGACGTGTGGCACAGATGGCGTTATCAGATACTACTGTTCATCACCTCGCGATATGATGCAAGCGCTAGAGGGAGGGTTAGAATGGCGTTTTATGATGATGTCGTTGTATGTCGCTTGCTGATGTGATTGACTCGGCTTCTCATGCGAGTCATGCACGCTCAGATTCCCACCAAGAGGGCCCCGTGCGTCTCGCTCGCTCTCTCGTTCGAACGAGTCGAGCCGAGCCAAGTCACAGGACAGCAGCTGATTGACCTATTCGTATGCATGTAAGCTTAATCGAGTCAAGCTATTCCTGCGGTGTCCCTCATTCGTGCTATTGCGCATTATCTCCACCCATCCAAGCTGCCACTGACACTCGGAGATTTTCCACGGTGGTGTTTTAGTTTAGTGAGTCGCGATATGGCGTGCTGAAACGTTGAAACATAAGATTTCAGAGTTATTGGACATACTCACTGTATAACGTGCTTTCATGCCATCTCACCCCATCTCAGTCGTTGGAATACACCTGTGCTCGGTGCTTGGCTGGTATCGCCCCTCTGTGCCCTTCCCCCACAAAACACGTAAGCATGCGTGCTTTACGCTTTGATCGACTTGTGTTTCGTTGGATGAGTTGATCAATTGCAAGGCATTGCGACATCGATTTTTTGAGTCAGCATTGGAAGATGCGATCATGTATGACTGACTACATATAGAAAGGTGTTTATTCCTTTGTGAATATGTTCACCCGCATATCATCATACTTTCCAAGTGCTACTAAAAAGGCGAACAATCATACATAGCCATTCCACTGATATACTGTCAAAACAAGTCCACAAATATTCACGTCTAAAAGAATTTCGAGCCAAGCCAAGTCGACATCAACACAATGTCCGCTGCTGCCATTATCAATCATCCCGACTCCGACATCATCCCTTCCATCCTCTACACACCCACGACAACTCTCACTGCCTCTCGAGGACGAACCTATTCGCGTACTTTTGAGTATATCGAACAAAGAGCTGCTGAGAAGAAGTTGAACCGATCAAAACGAGATGGTAGTTCTTCTTCTACCGCGTCTTCGTCATCCTCTTCATCATCGTCATCAAGGAAGGAGCGAGTAGCAGCACCGGGTCCTATTCAACGATCACCACCACCTCGACGATCTACTTCCTCTCGACGATCTTCTCAAAGTTCAACAGCAACAGCCGTCACCAAACCCATTGACTCTCACCAAGTCTCTGCTCATCACTCCCTTCCCGAAACGACAGACGAAATCTCCACAGACCCAATCTTGTTCCTCCCTCCACTGCTTTCTCCTCTTCCGAACGATCAGCATCATCATCACGCACATGAACATGGCGAGCACGGACACGGCCACGAGCAACAGTTGGTATTGCAAGGGTTGATCGATGCTCTGAAAGGGTTCGAGACGAGATTACCTAATATCGATCCTGCAAGTTTGGCATTACATCAAGCTTTACATCATTTCAGACCTATCGGTACTGATTACGCTTCGACAAGATATGATGAAGCTTTCAACTGGGATCAATTGGTGAGTACCGAGTGATCCACATAAGGTGTCCCATTCCGACTCGCGCTAATCTTTCCCTGTAGACCCTCCCGAAAGCCGTGCAACGAGAATGGTATTGCGTTGTCTTCCGATCTAGACGAAAACCCGAGTCTTCCAACTTGTCATTGTACAAAGCGGACAGAGAAGCACACGAAGAAGCGGTCAAGAATGGCGGTCTTGTAATGTATTGGTACGGTGTCCCAGATGAGACCGGTCTCAACCTCGCAACTTGCATTTGGCAAAGGTGAGCGGAAACCAACACACTCCTCCTTCGATATACGTGAGCTGACATGTTTTCGCTTTCGTAGTCGACGACACGCGATCAATGCTATTTCGGGACCTAAACATATGTCGGCGATGAAACAGACTGAAGGCGCATACGAGACTTATTCGCTCGAAAGGTGGATCTTGAGTAAAGAAGCTGGAAAGAGGGATTTAGATTTGAGGAAGTGGACAGGAGGTGATGTCGGATGGTGATCAAATCGTTTTGATTGTCCTAGCTTTGCATTGTGGAGAGGGTTGTATACTAAAAAAATCAAGATGGAAGACGAATAATGATAGGACGATAAGGAGGATGATTTTGTATATACATCAGCAAGGGACGTTCTAAATGTACATAGCACTGCATATAGGGTTCGAATACATGAAATGATCAACTTATACCCGTATTATCGATGATCTAAGCGTTAGTTGCAAGTGACGCCGTGGATGACCCAATTATCAGATTAGGAGCCGATGCGGTCACAGACGATAAGATTACATCCGTGTTGTCAGCCGAATTGATCCATCTGGTTGGGTCTTGGATATGGTCGGGAGTTGATCGACTTTATCTTTGTTGCTTCGTCGCGAGATGCGTTTTCGGGGAAACGAGACACATGTTATCCCTCGGATCGGCCGAGTATTTTAGTGTCACACTAAAGGTACTAGCGCAAGGAACGTGCTGATTTCCATCGCCGTAGCGTGTGTGCGTTCCATGCTACGGAGTGAGGAGTATGTACAGTGAGTACAGCTTACACGTCGTGGTCGTTAGCTTCGGAGCGATGAGCCGAATGCTCGGTATACGTTGTTGTTCGTAAACAGACGCGAACGCGACGAGGTATTTTAGTTCAGGTCCAACAAGAGGAAGGACCTCGTTATCGCTAGCCTAGTCTGGTTTGCTTAGTGGCCCTGGCCCTGTGCATCTTGATCTACAGCAAATCCGACATACAAAACACGGTAGAGCCGATATATCACTTGTACGACGAGCTGCGAAGGATGGATGGATGGACCGCGACGCAACGCAACGCAACGCAACGCAACGCAACGCAACGCAACGCAACGCAACGCAAGTGAAGAGTGTAACCGAGCGATACTCATACGACTTCTACGTTCGTCTTCCAGGACTACGTTCGTCTTCCAGGAATATATGACGTATTTTGTATTCTGTAACACACGCACGCGCGCTTCTCGCCCTGTCAGCATGTGTCGGTCCGCACTATTGCGCAGCTACAACGAATAGAACAGCGCTGTAACTGTAACTGTAACACGGGAGGCGTGATTTTCGGTTCGGGGGAAGATCTTCACAGGGTTAATGAAAAACCTACACCCTGACGAACAAAAGACAACGAAGAAATCCATGTCCACTGAGTGTATCGCCTTTGGATTTTATGCTTCCGTCCGTGTGGACAAGGGGAATTGAAATTTGGTAACTTCATGACCCTATCCGAAAGCACACTTCACGCCTTCCCGTTTTGTCGATCATATGGTTCATCCGACAGGATCGACGGCGTCAACGCCTCTCGTAATTTGGCAAAAACACAAAACGCCACTTTCGCTCCGGGTGGTTGTATGTATCTGTAACACACCTGTATTTGCATGGATGCGTGCATGTGTGTTCCAAAAGTACGAGTCCAAGTGATAGGGTACTCCCGTAGTGATAATATGATGATGTTCTGTAACGAAGTAGTCATACCTGATCACCTCTTCTGTCGACTGTGTCGGCCGTGGCTCTACAAGCGAAAAGGGGGGCGGGCATTGTTCTTCGGGTTATCCAATGCGGCGACGGGATGATGTGATCAATGCCTGCGCTAAATTGTCAAAATCGGCCCTGAGAATCATTTTATCCCTACTTTTGGTTCTTTTTCAGACAAAGAAAAAACAAAAAAAAAACAAAGAACAAAAAAGATCGACGACTCGTGAGAGAGCGACTTGGAATAGACTACTGTCCCCCACCCCCCACCCCACTTCGCCCGCACCCTAATTTTGTCTCGGTGCGCGGTCCTGTCTCTCGTCCCTTGTCACTTTCACTTCTGGAGTTGAGGTCAAATGGGAGGGAGGGGCGTATGTATGTATGTATGTACGGACGGCCAGCCGGTGATGATCAGGTTGTACCACACTTTCCCTTCCCTGCCCATGAGGAGCATCTTTCTGCATAGCAGTGCATGTACGTTATCTGGTTACGAGCCCTTCCATAACGTTTGCGAGAGAGTAGCTAGGGCTCTACCGCCTCAATCGTCACTCTGAGACAAAGTTACCACGAGTACATTGTTTAAATGTTCACGCATACAATACATTTGGCTGATTTCGTGTACGGTAGACCTAGCAATAATTAACACCATTACGCAAGTTATCGTACGCTTTACGAGTACTTCTTGCACCCCCCACCACTCGCCATTCTACTCTTCCCCCAAACAGTAATAAATAAAGTATTTTATACCCCCGACCGAACTGATTGATCGTCATCAGTCCCTTCTTCCATCTGCTCCTTCTCGAGACAGGGGACGGACTAAGACAGAGAACGAAGAAAAAGGGATCGCCGTCGTGCTGCTGTGTCCTTGCTTGTCTTTTCTGCTGTCGTGTATTGTCTTTACGGTACCAAATTATTATTCTATTATCATACGTGTACATTTTAGCTTCCTTCCTTTCCGGCAGAGGTTCCTTATTTTGGTTGGGATCTGGCTTGAACGGCAAGACTAAAAGAAAGAACAAGTACCGCAGACCGGGCGAGTCGAGGCGGGCAACGAGTACTTTCGTACTGTGCGACAAGGCGAAAAGAGACAGGCGGAATTCCACTACTCGACCTATACACTGTTTATTACCCTATCTACCGAATCCACTTAATCATCACTTACTCACTCACCACTCTACACACTCTCGTTAACGACTTTTTCTTTTGCTTCCATCGTCGTTACTATCATTGCATTTATTCGTCTCTTCTCTTATTCCTTTTGTGGCCTCACCGACGACAACCACGTCGAGCCGTCAAATCTCACTTTCTTTCGGCACGGCTTCCTTCTAGTAGTTAGCTCCACAATAGATTATTTGTTTTTGTTTTCTTCTTTCTCGGATCTCTCTCGTCAATATACATCAGCAGCTTACGACTACGCCGAAAAACCGGCTTTTGGTGGAGTAAAAGGGATCTGCGACTATCACATATACACGAAAGACTAGTCGCCCCAACCCAATCCCACAATCCCACCCATACGATCGGCCGATCATTTATTAGTAGTGGTAGAAAGCGAAAGCGGAAAGGAAGATCAAAAGGAACAGAAGTGCGGGAACGTTGTCGACGTCGATCAATCAACTTCTGATCGACCTTTTTCTTAGTACCGCTTGGCGACATACATCCACTACCTTTTGTCGTTCCCCAAAGTTAGGTCTTTCGAATTGTACTTGTGATCACATCGTCAATCCATCCGCTGCTCGACAAAAAACAACATTCCGTCTCGACGCTCGACATACACGCGCAAACTTGGATCACACAGCAGAGTAGAGAGTGAGGCTAGAAAGAAAACAGGATAAGAAAAGGATACCGTTATAAAACAATTCCGTGAGTCGCCGCTCGTGATCACCCCTTTCCTGTGACCTCCGTTCCGTGTCCTTCTGTGTGTTGGTGATCGGATCGCCTCTCGCCCTTCGACTACTCTGCGTTTGGAAGGGGGTCCCAGCTTAGGCGGGCAAGGGGCTCGAGCGATATCCGACGGGCTGCGACCATCATCCCCGGCGATCAAAGGTCGATCACTCAATCGTAAATGATCGTCGCTTTGACCCGGATGCTGTGTCTCTACCATCAACACGCAATCCCATCTTGACTCCCTTTGCGTTTCATCTATCTTTATCAGCCTCCAGGCCTTCACCCCTTTCCTCACTCGGACTTCGGGCTTGTTTCGTATGTTCGCACGAACCATTTCGGACATCTTTCCTCCTTCCTCGTCAGCACGGTCGTTGTCTCCTCCCCGGGAGTTGCCAACGAAGCTGGGGATCAAAGGGATCGATCGTCAAGCCTGCCGGTCGGGCCCTTCTCGTCTCGTTTGTCGTCTGACATTGATATACCGTCGTGTCGAACGACTGTTGCTTCCAAAGAACAGACAGCTGACCAGAGTTTATCAACCATCCTTCCTCTCTCTTTGTGATCACCTTCGACCGCTCTCCTTTCCGCACAAAACGGCATCTTTGCCTCGCGCTTGCGCCCATCTATCCATTTCGCCCGCTTCGGCTGTGCCTGCATCTTCGATCACCTCGTCCTTTGCGCACACCCTCCCAACGCCCTGACTTGCATCCCCTTGCTCGGTCGACCGGTCATTCCACCTCGGTCGCCTCATCATTTGTGACGATCGACCAAACGCCCTCGGATTGCTGTACGCTGCGTGACACAACTCAAATTTTCCCTCCGTCTTATGCCGGCGGCCCATATTCTACATCGTCAACAACACGTCGCTCCTTCCCCATTTGATCGTCAACTCTTCACCCTTTATAAACCTCATCTACCCATTATTGTCGATCCCCTGCGCCCCCGGTACCTGGTCCATTCTATAATATCTCCCTTTTCACTATAATCACTGTCCACGACAACCATCCCTCGAATCAAACACGCCAATAATATACGACTCTGATGCTGCAATCACCAATCAACCGCACGATGTTGGCACTTCCTATTACGACCATGCAGGACGACCACATTGCTCACTGCGTCGGTTCAGAACTTGGATCAAATCAGTCACGCTCGGTCCCTTCAATCGGTCTCCAGTCGACAGCGGATTCCACAACGGAACCGGACACCGAGCACGAGTACGAAATCCGTAAGACATCGATGGTAGCAGCAGGATCATTACCGTTTGCAAGGCTACACACCACAATTTTTCAACCCAACGCCGCTTCTCCCTTTCTACCACGCGACGAAGCCTTATCGCCACGATCAAGCCTAATCTCGCCGAAAATGTTGCCGCGAAGGCAATCCCGGTTCGACCCCATGGCTAGAGAGGAGGATGAACCGGTGGATGAGGGTTACGGGGAGCTAAAGCATCCCTTACATCGGGTCATGGAGGAGTCCAGTGAGCATCGGGACTCACAAAAGGAGAGGCCCAAACCCGCAGAATCGATCAGTCTACCTGGAATTAAGTCCCTCTTCGGTGTTTCAGGTAAGTCATCAGTTAGATGATGTGGTGGATTGGTATCGTTGAGCACACTGCGTAGCACGTGCTGATCTGATCATAACAGCCGACCATCCACCCACACCGTCATCATCTGCTCTATTTCAATCACCCTCACTACCCTCTTTGGTGCCCAACTCACCTTCCGGATCACCGAGCTCAGCTCGAACATCACGCTATTCCTCCCTAGCATCATCAACTGTACCAGAGAATTCGGTCGGTTGGTGGGCACCAGAGTTTGGGGACCGATCATCACCATCACATCTCAGCCCTTATCGATCCAATTCTTTCCCGAACACACACCCATACGTGCCAGATGAACCTGATCAGAAACGCAGGAGGTCAGATGGACCGCCCGCTTTACGAGACGCAGAGGAATCAGCGATGCTGAGATGGCAAGCGCAAAGCAGGAATATGTCATATCCAACTGTCGGCTCACCGGGCGGAAGGAAGGCAAGTGTCACGGGATCTCGTAGTCTGCACCCTCCTCCAGCACAGTCTGCAGCGATGTCGGCGGCAATGTCTCGAGGTTCAATATCTGGTTCTACCTCAGGACCTCTATCCCCTTCCGTGGAGCATCCCGGCGCTCCTCCCTTCTCTCGTCGACCATCAGCTGCTTCTCGAAGTTCTTCTTTAGTGGGAGGTCAACTATCGAGACATTTCGCGGATCTCACCGCTGCAGATCGATCACCATCAGTTCCGTCGCCGTCATCAGAGATGTTACCACCATTGCAGACGGCCCCGTTATCCGATCGCCGATCTTCGGTCATGCCCCCACCACTCATGGCGAGTGACGATTCTCGACTACTCGCACCTTTGTCTGCCAGCATGGCCCGACCTCCGTCTGACGTGTACGACCGAGATCGACTACGTCGCCAATCGCTCACGCGACCACCTAGCCCGGAGCCCACTCAAAGACCAGAACTCAGACGGTCGTCTCTGACAGAGATCATCATGGCGAAGAGCGGAGATGACGTAGCGATGGCACAAAGACGGCTCAACTCGCCCATGGTTGCTGGTCCATCTAGTCTTGCGATGGACAAGCCAACGTTTTCAGACTCCGTTCATCCTGGTCAACTACCACCGCAGGCTTGGACACAACGACGCGAATCGACTGAATCGACCAACGGACTCGGTCTCATTCCGGACGATCCCCTTTCATCCCGACGACGGAAGAGGACGAATGCCGACGAGGTAGAGGATGTATCCATGCCAGGCGATCCAGCTATGAGTGGTATGGACGTTTTGGCGGAGATGGCGAACAGAGTCGCCCCTGCTTCAGCGGATGAGTTGAAGCATAGAAGGGGCAGCGAGGATGATAGGGAGGATAGTCCGTCAAAGAGCGGAGCGGGTGGACCCAAGTATACTTGCGCTTATTGTGCGAAGACGTTCTCGAGACCCAGTTCATTGAGAATACACACTTATAGCCGTAAGTCATCAACAGTCGGTTCTCTCGCTGTGCAACGCTGACATCTATCTGTATCTAACAGATACCGGAGAACGACCGTATGTGTGCAAAGAGCCATCATGTGGCAGACGGTTCTCCGTCCAATCAAACCTCAAGCGGCATGCGAAGGTCCATCAACTAGGCACATCAGCAGCGATGGCAGCAGCAGCGTCAGGCGGTCATTTCCCGCCTCATTCTCATGGACGATCTCAAGCACCTGTCGCCCCACCACCACACCATGCTATGCCACAACCGTCATATCATCCCCAAGCGCCACCTGGGTACTATCCGCCTCATCCCGAGTATGGAGTACAACCACCTGGACCCTATCAGTCGTATCCTGATCCGCGATTTGCACAACGACAAGAACAGTATGGTCCACCGCCTCTACCTGATGGTCCGGCAGGATATAGATCTGCGAGTGCATCAAGAAGGACTTCGAGGGATGGAGAGTGGAGCGGAGAAGGGGATGAGGAAGAAGAGGAGATAGACGAATTGGAAGAGGACTAGACCGTGTCGTTTAAAAGGACACTGGAGAAGTCAGCGTGCGAGATCCATGTGTATTATTATGTCATCATTGAAACATAAGAGAAGAAGAAGACGAATCAGCCCTATATAGACTAATGGATACGAACATGTATCATCTTCATCCGACCGCTATTATATGCTTATTCTGCAAGGTAGTATGAAGCCCATAATAATATATCACTCGCATTAGCGATTTGCGCTCGGTGCTTGGTGTACACGTGTGGCGTGCCTAAAATTCCTAAAATGATTGTTTTGTGTTTGTGTTTGGGGTTTGGCAGGCTGGGACGAGTAAAATTCAGGGTCACAGCTGTTGATCGTATCGTACCACTCACTCACTGTACTCACTGTAGCGGCCTCGTCGAACCACCTTTGATCCATTTCGCAGGTGCGTCGTGTACGGCATTTACTTTATTTATTGATTCGCTCGTACAAAGACAGCTTTCTTAACTTTTCCTTTTCATTCTCCATTCTTTCCATCTCTTTAATTCTGGTTCATTTGTTTGATACCATCACGCTCTTTGTTCGACAACTACTTTAAAAGGTATAGACGGGAAGAAAAGAAAAATAATAATATCAGGACGCGTGAATTGATTGACGGCAAAATGTCTGAAATCCTCTTCCAACTTGATCAACTTCGAAAACAGGTGCCGATCCCAGTATGGTATACGGCCCTGCCTACACCTGTTAGGGTGTTGTTCTGGGTTATTGCACTACCGGCTCTTATCATTGGGTTGAACGTGTTCCAACAGGTCGTGAGTCGTCACCATCAGCTACTCATCTATACGACGAAGTGGACTTCTCCAACACTACACGCTGTTGGCGTGAATGCAATGCGAAGAGAGGAATGACTGCTGACCAGTCGAGTTGAATGTCTTAGGCCCTGCCCCGAAACAAGTCTCTCCCTCCTATTGTCTTCCACTACATTCCATGGTTCGGTTCAGCTGCATACTACGGCGAGGACCCTTACAAATTCCTCTTCGAATGTCGTGAGAAGGTGAGTTCTTTCTGTCTTTCGCAGGCCAAGCTGTCCTTGAATCGATCCTGTGCTGTGCTGATGAATGATGCCTTGTCACTGTAATTAGTACGGAGACCTGTTCACTTTTATCCTCATGGGTCGCCGAATCACCGTTGCGCTCGGACCCAAAGGAAACAACCTTTCGTTGGGCGGCAAGATCTCTCAAGTCTCAGCTGAGGATGCCTACACCGTGAGTACATCTCCTCGGTTGCCGATTTGTCTCTATTAGGACTGTGTACGTGCTGATCAGATGCTTTGCGGTCGTAGCATCTCACCACCCCTGTCTTCGGCAAGGGTGTCGTGTATGATTGCCCCAATGACATGTTGATGCAACAGAAGAAGTTTGTGAGTGATCTTGCCACCGCGATAGTCAGGCCAGCACCGCTGACATATGCCTTCCTGTTCAGATCAAGACTGGTCTCACTACCGAAGCTCTCCAATCGTACCCTCCCATGATCCGAGCTGAGTGTGAAGACTACTTCACCAAGACCCTCGGCATCTCCGCCTCCAAGCCTACTGCCAAGAAAGTCGACCTTCTTCACGCCATGGCCGAACTCATCATTCTCACCGCCTCTAGAACCCTTCAAGGAAACGAAGTCCGTGAATCTCTTAACGGAAGTTTCGCCAAGTTGTTCGAGGACCTTGATGGTGGTTTCACCCCTCTCAACTTCATGTTCCCCAACTTGCCCTTGCCCAGCTACAAACGACGAGATGTTGCCCAGAAAGCCATGAGTGACTTCTATATCAAGATCATCGAGAACAGAAGGAAGGGTGAGAAGGACGTGAGTGTGCCGTTTATCTAGGGCTTATTGTCTCAATTGTGATTGGTCAGCTAATGGCATGGCAAAACAACAGCACGAGCCCGACATGATCGATTCCCTCCAAGGTTGCAAGTACAAGAACGGTGTACCCCTTACAGACCGTGACATCGCCCACATTATGATTGCCCTCCTCATGGCTGGTCAGCACACATCTTCCGCCACTTCGACTTGGGCTCTGCTCCATCTTGCTCATTCACCAGAGCTCTAGTGAGTTGGTGATGCGCAACCGCAAAATCGGTACTTTACTGACCTTTGGATCCTTGTGCTTAGCGAGACTTTGTATGAGGAGCAGAAGACTTTGTTCGGCAACCCGGATGGCACTTTCAGGGACATCACTTATCAAGACATCAAGTCCTGCAAGCACTTGGATTCCGTGATCAGGGAGACCCTCCGAATGGTGAGATTTGCTTCTTCGAGGATATCTAATGTGTTGTCTGAGAGCTGACCATTTATGACGTTTTAGCATGCCCCCATTCAGTGAGAACTTGCCGCATCGCATCCGTGGATTTAACCGTCAGCTAACATCAGTTGTCATTTAGCTCGATCTACCGAAAGGTCATGTCAGAGATCCCCGTGCCGCCTTCGCTTTCCGCCCCTTCTGAGCAATCAACCTATGTCATCCCCAAAGGCCACTTCATTATGGCTGCTCCTGGTGTTGCTCAGATGGATCCCCTCATCTGGCAAGACGCCAAGGTTTTCAACCCCACACGATGGCTTGATGAGGCAGGTGTCGCTGCCGCCGCTGTTGAGCAGTACTCCAAGAGCGAACAGGTTGATTACGGTTTCGGCGCTGTAAGCAAGGGAACCGAGTCACCTTACCAACCCTTCGGTGCTGGTCGTCACAGATGTGTTGGTGAACAATTCGCATACGTCCAGTTGTCCACCATCATCTCGTACATTGTGCGAAACTTCACGATGAACCTCGAGGTGCCCGAATTCCCCAAGACCAACTACAGAGTGAGTGAGGATATGCGTAGACGATCAGAAATGTGCTGATGGGGAATTGCTTGCAGACCATGATTGTTCAACCCTTCGACCCTTACGTTTCGTTCACTCTTCGAAAGCAGGACGTCTAGATGTGTTAGCGGAGACGGGGGAGGCATATATGAGATCGGTGCATGTTAGATTGTGAGGAGGGCACACGAGACGTGGCGTTGTCTCTGGTGTTGGTACGGTTGGCACAGAACATACATGATTGTGATGATGATACCTCGAATAGCTTGAATGCATGATAAACACTTTTCACGATACAGTATCGCTCGCGGAGCTGCAGGTGGAATCAAATTGTGCCACTACTCGTATAGTTTATTGAATTCCAGTGAATTGGTTCTGTGATTTGCACTGACGTCAGTGTGGCGATCGTCATAACCGTGTGATCTGGAGGGGTGAACCACCACCGTACATCGAAGTCTACCGTGTCATTATCACATTGTGAGAATCGAGGGCGTAAGTTCAAGATGCAAGTGGTTGGTTGGTGGATGGTATAAGAACATGTATATACATACTCCTTTTCTTCCTTTCTTTCCTTTCTTTCACACACGCAACACGCAAACTAACACACAACCCCACACACACACACAACCACACACACAATCATAATGTCTTTCATCGCCCTTCGTCCTCTTGTCGCTAAGCGATCAACTACCGTCGCCTTCCTCGGTGCTCGACGAACTTTCGCCGACAAGCAGACAAAGGAGGAAGCCGGTGGTGTTTTGGAGAAGGTCGGACAGGCTTTCAAGGTGAGTTGGCGTCTCGCATTGGTGGTTGATCTTTGTGCACTGCCGGTGGTGGTGGTGGTGGGCGGAATGCTCAAAGCTGGCGAGGGGTTCGTCACCTACTGCGTTCCTAAGACCACTGCTTGGACTGGTCCAGCTTCCAACCATCGTCCCCCACACCCTCTCAATTATGGAGAAGAAGGTTCACAAAAAAGAAATATCAACTTGCTGACCACGTTTTTGTCTGCTTGCGTCACACAGTCCGACGGTGCTGTTGGAAAGCAGTTCCAAGGTGACGGTAACATCGGTCAGGTCGGAGAGGCCGTCGGTGGACCTTTCTCTTCCAAGGGTGCTATCGGTAAAGAGTGAGTTGTGTTTCCGTTCTGAAGGAGCTGTTGTGTTACGTCCCTGCTTTACTTCGACTCCCCTTTCGAGGATAGAGGATTCCCACCATCTATCCTCAGATATCCTTGCACACCTACATTCTTTTTACCGATTGTACGGTTGACCACTCCATCTATCTTCTTTCGTCAAGCCTTACTGTTTCATCTCCTTGGGTCCTCTGATGCAACCTCGCCTGCGTGGCTCATGATCTGTCCCTCCGCTCTGCAAATCGCTGATGCTCATCTCTCACCACCCCAGGTTCACCGACTCTGGCTCTGTCGGCGGTAACGTCGAGAAGGCCGCTACCGACGTCAAGCAGACCGGTCAGGAGACCAAGAGCTCTTAAGCGCTCTTTCCGAATACGAGCATGAGATGAAAGTCAAAACGAAAGGGGAACGAAAGGATAAAGTATGAAGTATCATTGTAGCATATATGCAATGTGTCAAATCAATCTTGTTGGCGGCCAGCTGCCCCTGCGTAGGGGCATTGGGAAGCAGTGATCGGAATCTACAGTCATGCTTCCTTGCAGCCAAATCTGACCAGTATGCTGCTGTGTATCGTAACAGTGTGGACGGGAATTAGCGGCAGAACCAAAGAGGACAGCTATCCAACTAGACAACACAACCAGACATTAAATCACCGAATGCCACTTCTGGAAGCTCCAGGTCCTCAAAGCAAGAAAGCTCAAAAGCAAGAAATCATCATGTCATAACGATCGTTACAGATAGTACCGCTAAATGCCTCCTCGCACTACTCCCCATAAGTATACTCGACCTCATCCACCGCTCCTCCTTCTCTCTCTTCATGATCCCTCGTATCCATCTTGATCGGCATAGGACCCCTCGTATCAAGTTCGTCCTCCTCGTCAAATACTTCAGTACCAAGACCGAGTGCACCGAGTCCGCCGCTAATGCCGCCGACACCGTTCATACCGGGTACCACGGGACGAAGGGGGGATCCTCCGGAGCCCGAGCCTGAGGAAGATCGTCTTCGTTCGGCTGGGGAGCGGGGGAGAAGGGCGAGAGTAGGGGACATATGCTGTATAAGAAAAGCGGAATGATCAGCTTCAGTTCGGCTCCAAGACAATTCTTCTCCATTCCCAGCGCCAGGTACAACGCTACTCGCAATGAGAGCGAGAACCTCTGTTCGCTGTGACTTGTTCAGAGACAAAACTCACCTCCCAGGTGTTCTCCCCATCTCCGCTCTTCCTTCTCCCTTGACCTCTCCCCACTCTACCATCTCTTCCCTCCCCCTCTTCCTCCTCGTCGTCCGGTCTTTCTCCCCCAAATCCAGCCCCATTCAACCTCGCCCCTTCTCCCAGTTCTCCCAAGCTGACCACACTCTCCGAATCACTGATCTCTTCGTCTTCTCCATCGCCTCGCATAATCTCATTCAACCTGCTCCAAGCTCTATCTCTCTCATCCCTTGGACGAGAAACGTCGCTCCCATCTCCCGAGATCACCCCGACACCGGCACCTCCACCTACGCCAATCGGGACAGAACTGCCACCTCCGCCCGTACTGCTGAGTCCGAAATCGTCCCATACATCATTGGAACCATCCCCATCACCAAATACCTCCCCTAAGACGTCCTCATATTCGTGCAACCAGAATTCGATCATCCCATCAGGATTATAAGGCAACGCCGGAGGAGCCACGCTCTTCCTCGGTGGGAATACATCCGACTCGCCCACAGAAGATGTGCGAGGATGTCCGCCGTTCGCATGAGGATGATCGTGTTGGAGTGCCGGGTCTTCCAATACCACCGCAGAGGTCGAGTTGGACCGTCTGTGACCAGCATCTGGCGAAGGTAGAGGAGCCGACTGGATTGAGTAATGTCGTTTATTGTAGAACTGTACCAAAGAGCGCAGAGCGTACTCCTGAGGCTAGATTTACGTTAGTGGTACCCTCGTGAAGAATCATGTATAACATCTGGCTTACCAAAGCATCGTCCAGTTCCGTGTCCTGATCTGTGCCAGCCAACCACTCATCTCGAAGTTCAGGTCGACAGTTCAAGTAGATGGAAGTGATAACCTTCATATTTGCTGTGAAAGAAAAGATGATCAGCTCTCGTCGTTGGTCGCTATAGCCTCAGCCATTCGGAATAGAGTTACGCACTTTGTCGCCATTTTCGTCCACACCAAGGCATTTGACTTTTGATCAGTTTCAATACCTGAAGCTGCAGCATTGGATGATTGACCCGCAACATCCGTTTCAGTATTTGCTGTTCACCCACACACTCGGATCAGTTCCCACTCGTTACTCCCAACATCGTTGACAACTTACCGAGCTCTTGTATGTCGTCAACATATATGTCCTGTGACTTCTGTGCTTTGTGATCTTCTGCAATACCTTCAAGAAATTGATCGTCGAGAAGAAGTTTCTCCACGAATATTCGTTAATGAGTTCCACTTCAGCACCGTCCAGAGAGGGCGCTTCTGTAGGTCGAGGTGAGAGTTTTGGTGGTCGAAGCATGTCGTCTTCTGGTCGGTCGGAGGGTGTACGAGAGCAATTGAGGTGACAGTATCGGAAGAAACTGTGTCAAGGGGAGAGTGTCAGTACATCTCACCTATTGATACGTCTACGTCTTCACCTCGACGACCGGGTTTAGAACGCTACCGGTCACAAGAACCTTACTCACTTGAGATCTTCCATCTCATTCCTCGTCGTGACGACCGTCATAAGATCGGTCAAACCGAACATCTTTAAGACTAGCAGTGCGCAATTTGAGTCGAACAATAGTTGTGCAAGATAATGGAATTTGAGAACATCTAGAGCAAGAGTTTCGTCAACACTGGTTTCTAGACCTTCACAAGTGGGCTCGGAAATTAACGCTTTGTGAACTCAACTCACGAGAAGCTTTGAACCATTTCAACATGAGCAGCAAGATTGCCGAGACAGCTTTGGAAGTGATTTCGCGATGCCTTGCGATATCCACATCTTCCCTAGTAGGTGGCGGTGCGTTCTCGGGAGCTATATTGAGCGGTCAGCGGCAAGTGTGAGAATCAGTGTGCAATGCTGAACTTACGTGGCATCTCGGTTGTGGGAGAGGTAAATCCTTGCGGCAAACCGTTCGCAAGATTGACGCTTCCGGCTCCTGGACTTGTCACGGTCGCAAGTAACAGCTTGAGCAATACTATGACACAGCTTTGTAAAATCGGTAGGGTGTTTTTCTGCGCACGGCCACGTATGTCAGTACCACATCGCAGATCGCAGATCGCTTGACTTTGACTCGGACATCGCACTCACATAGATGATCTCCACCCTATGCAGACGCCTCGCCGCCGCTCTCTTCTCTCTTGCAATCTTCGCACCCTCCTTGTCACCACGATTCAAGCAGTCCATCTCCTCTTCTTCGTACTTCCAATCCCTCCTCATCGCTTCCTCTACTTCTTCGTCGTCCTCTTCATCCCATCTGGAATTGGTAAAACCGATCAACCCGCTCTTTCCCAGTCCTCTCTCTTCCCGCATACATTCCTCTCTGGCCTCCCACATCTGAACCAGACCTAGAGATATATAGGCATGTCGGTGGTAGAGCTTGTCGGCCTCTGCGATAGCAAAGGGAACAAGACTCGTCGGAGCGTTGCCTGAGGAGCGGGAGTAGGGGAAGACGAACGGACGAGTAGGGTCAGTCTGATATTGCTGTTTCTTCTGCTTCGGCGCCGGAGACGGTGGAGGAGACGGTGCGGGTGTACCGGGTAGCGGATGTGAAGTAAGGGGCGCACCATTGCCTTGTTGGCGCGGAAGTGCGGGCGGTAGTTCGGTTGAATGATAGTTGGGTCGAGCAGGGATAGGCTTGACACCCTCGGCGAGCTTTTCATTTGGAATCGGAATGACGTTCGAAGAAGGCGGCGCAAAAGTAGGGTACTTGGTAGAAGTATCCCGTCTCCAATTTGCTATATCAATTGGCGAAGCTTTGGTGAAGTCTGCAGACAGAGTGAGCGTGAACACACTGTATTAACAGCCAACTCACTCTTATCCTCTGGTTTGAGTCCCGCCCACTCTCTGGACAATGCTCTAGCCTTCGCGACCTCCTTCATTCCACCCAGGCACGCCAGCAATGTCTTCCATAGTAGGAGCAAGACTTTCTTGACAGGATAGCCTTTTGGCAATCTGTCTTTGAGTGCCGCGACCATCTGGAAGAGCACGAGAGGCAGCGGCGGGGACATTGCCACTAAGGGGATGTCAGCTGCTCAGCCGCTCGAGGGATTCTTGGACTTGGTAGCTTACTGAGCTCATCACCAAAAGTCTCGTCCGTTCTGAAGACCTCGACGATGAAGTACAACATCCCAAGCAAGTCCATCAACTCGGCACTTCGATCATCGTACGGATCGACTTGAGCTGGGACAGTCCCAGGAGCAGGGTTGCCCGATGCTGGCTTGTCGTCACTGTTACCACGAAGGTCAGCGCTATAATTAGTCACACATAGGACAGACCGACTCACGCCGAAGCTGTATATCGTCTCGCAGCATCTCGTAAGCCCAGGACTATTGTCGCAACTCCATCTACCGCTCTGATAGCTTTGGCGTTCTCGATGACCCAATGCAGTTGCATCTCGGGTGAAGTCGTCTCGGCGAAGCAACCTGCATTCGTCTGAAGTCAGTTCACAGCCGCGTCCACATATGACAGATTTCGCAAACAGAAACCCAAACAGACCTTGAAGTAGATATAGTAGCCTCCCCTGTGCCGTCCGTCTAACGTCATGTATAGGACTTTCCAGCTGTTCCAATTGTATCTCGATAAACGCCTTTCTCGCATTCAGCGGCGCCTCTGTCCAATCTGCGGGGTCATTAAATTTAGTCAAGTATCTCTCGTTTGTAGATACCGCGGATCATCTGTGGTAGGTGCACTCACCTCCCTTGAAGGCACCTTTGAACTTTTCGGGATTCTTCGCGACATGACTCATCTCAACGTATGGATAAAACTCTTGAAGCTCGTTCATGAGTGTATCAGTATCGTCGTATCGAAAATCGAACAGTTGTGTCTGGGATGATGACAAGGGAATCAGTACGAATTATAGACCGAAGTAAGCCAGGGAATTGATAGCTCACCTTCTGCTTTGAAGCCATACCAGCCGTATGAGCTTTGAGCTGTCCGAGAGTGATACTATCCTGATTATTCCCACCTCCTTCCACGTTCTCAAACGCTTCCCTTTTCAGAGGTAACATTGCCGGTGCTCTCGGTCTCGTCAAGATAGGAGGTGCAGGCTGTCCGGCTCCTGTCGGTCCTCCTCCTGCACCAGCTCCTCCGGAATTATTTGTCTCTTCCGCGGATTTGTTGGTCGTATTTGCCACAGGAGCCGGCCCACGTCGCATCATATCTAGCATCCCGCTGAAGACTGGTCGTGCAGAAGACATGTTTTGATTCCTCGATGGTTGATCCCAGGTTTCGTTGATCGGTGACGAGTTGGACGGATTCGGTGATGATGACGAACGACTGTTGGCAGAATCAGAAGGAGAAGCCGATCGACCTGAGGTCGCTGTCATACGAGCGGAGACAGGGGCTGTAATGCCGGGATGTAGCGTGTCAAACAATCAATCAGGTATCAACTTACAAGTGGAAAGCGAAGTTGGAATGAAGCGAAGAAACATAATATGGTAGACAGGGGAGGAGTGACGCGGGGTAACAGGGCATAAACCACGTGGCTCGTCACACTTCACTCTCGGATTTCGGAAAGTGTCGAATTTCAAGGAAGACGCAATCAGATCCTTTCGATTTCTGTGCTTTGTTGTTATTGTCACTTTGACATCTCATCGCATATCTGACCAACTAGACAACTCAGCGTTACCGCATATCCGTCCAACATGTGGCCATTCACTTCCTCGCCCGCTTCTGCGTCAACCTCGACCCCAAACTCAGCTCCTTCCTCTGCCGCCGCCGCCGCCGCTGACGTTGCCTCGGCTGACAAATGTCCTGTCGATCACACAACCCGACAAGCCTGGTTGGCCGCTTCATCATCTGCTTCACCTCACCCCTTCCATCCTGAGGGCAAAGCTCCTCCACCTACTGGTTCAGCATCACGCCTATCGCAAGACCGAGTGATCTCATCCATACCCCGAGCTCCAGTGTCTCATCCCGGACCCTCACAACCACCATCCGAACATGCTATCCCTACCGAGTCTGCACCTGGTCCGGGAGCACACAAAGACGAAGCTGGGAACTGGGTTTATCCTTCCGAACAACAGTTCTTCAATGCCATGTTGAGGAAGAATCATAAGCCCAAAGCACAGGATATGCGAACCGTCGTCCCTATTCATAATGCCGTCAACGAGAAGGCTTGGGAGGAGGTGTTGAGGTGGGAAAGTCCGTTTGGTAGTGAACGATGTGGTGGACCGAAACTGGTCAGTTTCGTGGGTAAACCAAAGGAGAGAACACCAAAGGCTTGGATCAAAACTGCTTTAGGGTGAGTTCTGTTCGGCCGTCCTTATCAAGTTGGAATGCTGATGGGATGTGCATTATTGTAGATACACACCACCATTCGATAGACATGACTGGTTGGTCGATCGATGCGGTACTCATGTTCGATACATTATCGACTTCTACACCGGTCGTGCCGGTGACGATGGCAAAGTGTCATTCTACCTCGATGTTCGACCCGCTGTCGACAACTTGGACGGTATCAAAACACGATTGTCTGGATGGTGGAACATGCCTTGATTTTACAATGCATGCAGGTCTTCACAATCATACATACATACATACATGGGATATGATGCTGAGTGTGTGCTACAGTTCTGGGTGAGCCTGAAGATTTCCATTAAAAAAACTATATATAACCAGAAATACACCATTTGTCCGATCAACTATCTCATTCGATCCCTTCAATATACCATTGTCCCTTATCTGACTTTGCCCAATTTGCTCTTCGAGAGACACCTCCGGTGTCGGAACTGACGTATTCAACCTCTTTCACTTGACCTTTCAATTTGTCTTCCACCATTCCATCCGATTGATCCGACTCGGCCGATATGACACGAGAGAGCGGAGAGTGAACGATCGGTATGAGGGATGTCGTCCCGACGATGAGGTTTGGCAGTTCTTCGGGATCGGGTATTGTTGGTGAAGGTAATGAGATGAGGACCGCGATGTCGATTGTCGGTAAGGGCGGGACCTTGGGTTTCGTATCTGGATATGAAGATGGACACACTGCCAGTGGCTAGTATAACAAGACTCTGACTCAGCTAAAGTGTCATACCGAAAACTAGATGATAAGCGCACTCACGTTTTTCAGCTCCTCCTCCTGATCGTACCATGACACCTCCCACATCTCTGGTCTCTCTATCTCCTTCCCATTCTCGGTACTCCAATCCCACCGCGCTAATCTTCTACTTGGAACCCCTCCTGCACCCAATGCACTAGATTCTCCAACTGAATTCAAGAAACCCCAGAACCCACCCTCTCTCTCCCATACCACCGAGAATGGTTCCCCCCTCGCTCGAGCCACTCGACGGACTTTCAATACTCGGTGGATGAAGAGTAGGAGGATGACCGAGATTCCGAATGCAACGAAACCGATTCCGATGGCAACGATGGTAGATGTCGGTATGACGATACCGTTGTTCCATTGATCATTGGAATGGCGTTGCGCTTTGGCGGAATGTAAGAATGGGAGGAGGAGGGGTATCAGGATCGGGAAAGAGATAGCCATATTGCCGGTTATTGCGGTATCGATGTGGATCGTGGTCTTATGGTAGCTTTACGAATGGTTTCTCACAGACATGCTGCGTATCATTCGAACAGGAATAGGTACGTGAGGATAGCAATACGATGTGGTGACGACGGGGACGAGGATGGAATTGATGCTCTGTCCAAAATAGCCTAACCGTAATGTCTTGTCCTCGTGCATTGAGTCACGCCACCCACAGTTCAGTATCATCCCAATTGCCGACGATCCCACTCTCATTCTCCCTTACAACGGCGATCTACCTCCACATGGTATACCCTATGAGTATAGATCTCATTTGGGATAAAATACACAAAAATACAATATTATCCCCCTTCCCGCGATACAACGACAACAACTGCCCCGGACATGCTGATCAACCTCCTTGTCGCTTACTAGTCATCGGAGTTCCACACCATCCTCCGTTTACTCATCACCATCAACAACAACAACAACACTCACGACACCCTCCCTCCACTCATCACGACCACTTAGCCGGCTGTTCATCCATCACCCGTGTACAGCTCCAGCTAGTCTGTCGTTCATCAACACCACAATATGTCTGACACTTACGACGATTATCCCTCAAGCGGTGGGAACGACGAAGGTGTGAGCCGAGTGAATGAGTCATCCACCATGGTTCATTGGCTCGGACCTTTACCTTCCCAGAGCGACTCTTCACGAGATGCGGAGACGGAATCAGCTCTAAAGACACTATTCGGTGAAGCGGCAACAACTACCGATCAACATCCCGAACAAGATTCAGGACCTGAACCAACTCTCGCCTCGGCATCAGAAAGCGCCAACCAAGTGAAAGAGCTTGATAGTCTCGCCGCAGCTGCCGTTGCCACCACAATGGAGGATGAGCGAGATGGTTCACTACCTATCGATCCTACACTTATCGATCGATCCGTCACCCCCACCTCTTCCGCAGCAGGAAACAATCATATCGGCACAGATACAGGAGGGGGAGCTTCCGCCGCGGTCAAACGCAAAGCTTCTTCGAGGGCTAACATGCTTGCACGAGGCGGAGCTTGTGAATTCTGTAAACGTCGAAAGTTGAAATGTTCCGCCGAAGAACCGACATGTGCCAACTGCGCTAAGATCGGAAGAGAATGCGTCTATTCTCAGAAGAAACAGAGAAGTAGGGTCAAGGTCCTCGAAGATCGATTACAAGAGTTGGAGAAAAGACTGGATCACCAAAACACCAGCAGTAATCATCCTTCCGTCGCAACGATTGCCAGTGGAAGCGATGAGGTGCTAAGGACCCCCGGACAAGATGGCGTCGAGGTCGGTGGGACAGGTCCAGGGGTCTATGATGACACCTTTACCTTGTCGAGCTTCGAATTGGGCTTGACACCAGACAAGAGGTTCGAGCCGGACTTGATGACGCTGGCAGATGCTGCCGCGGCAGACACAAGTGTCAAGGCCATTGGAGACGGAATGACATTCCCCTGGGAGGATCTGTCTCCAGAGGCGATAGCGAACGAGATCGTCAAGGCTGCTGCGGGTGGTAAGGGGATTGGGGAGAAGATAGTGGCTCATCTGTGAGTCTGCCGTGTAAAACCGAGTCTCATTGCCAAGCTGACAATGAATGGAAAAGCATTCAACTCTACGTCGGACCCCCTTCCTGCGCTTTCCTTCACCCTATCATTCCCCCTTCCACCCTTGTCGCACGACTGTCCCCGAACTCAACCTCACCCATCCATGCCTGCTTACTCCTCTCGTTCATCCCTTTCCTTCTCCCCCTCTCGCCTTCGCCAGCGCTCCAGTCCCCCTCCATTCCCTCGCTCTTGTTGCCACATTCACGAGCGCAAAGTGTCCACGCAATCACAGTTGCAGATCCCCGTTTCCTGGATCTTCTCACGGCCAACATGATACGCGGTATGACCTTCTACGACCAAGCGAGATTCCTAGAGGGATGGGCCGAGACTCCTGCATCAGCGGGCATGATACACGCTACTGGTCTCGATAAGATGGGGTATGTAGGCGAGCGGTTCTTGGCCGAGAAGAGTGACGGTTGGAAGGAGAGATCAGCGAGAGAAAAGAAGATGCGGTTGGTCATTCAGAAAGGTGTTATCATTCCGCCACCTGAGACCGTGAAGGAATTCGAAGACAGGATGAACCTCTTGTGAGCAGTTCGTGCACAGGAGCAACATTGAGTGACTGACATTTGCATGTGTAGCTGGTTTGTTTACAAGTGCGACAGGGCAGCTGCTATCGGTAAGCTCCCTCTCACTCAACTGGCACATGATCTGAGTGGCTAACGCACTGTATAGGTTGGGGATGGCCCTCTTGTGAGTGAATAGTATCGGATCCTTTCACAATCCGATTTACTGATCGGACTGTCGCAGCTTTCCAAGATGAAGAAATCTCGACCCCTTGGCCGAAAGAAGAATACGAGAGTGTAAGTGTCGCACATAAGTGGGGAGAGTGACGAAGAAGGGTTAACATTTCATGTTTGCCTAGCATGCGGCGCTTTCTGATAACCGGACTATCTACCATTTCATGAACTCGACAACAGTGGACAGTGCAGCCAATGACTCGACGCTCTGCGCACAAGTGAAAGGCATCACTTTGCTCTTCCATGCTACAAGGTGGGTTGCAGCTACCTCCAAACCAATTGTCCTGATTTGATACGGACTTGTTGATTAATGTCGGACGAGTTCAGATTATGCGATCTGCCCAGCGGCATTGCTACACCTGAACGGACCTCTAGACTGATTCGGCTCACACAAGAGTACATGTCAGATTTACGTCCGGTCAAGCGAGAATATTCTGATCTGCCTTCGACGATCGGCTCATTGAATCAGGCCTGGATGACTCTGTATTGGTGAGTCGACTTCTCGCTCTTCAGAACCCTTGTCGGGGTATTGCGAGGTGGACCTGACGTGGTTCTGGTGATACTAGTGCGTTGGTATTCCTGTTTGCGAAGGAGGAGGTCGATGCCATTCCTGGAACGGAGCGCGAATATCTCGACAAAGTCATCGATGTTGCAGGTAAAGTGGTAGATCATATCCAACTAGCTCAAGCTAGTAGTGGTGTAGAGTTCGGTAAGTGCTCGGGACAGCTTCTATTCTGCTCTTCTCTCTGCATTGGACGGGACCTAATGTGCCCTTTGCTGTTGTAGCCGGACATGATTTGGCGTCAGCTGTGATTTGGCAGGCGCTCGGTCGGTTGATGTACAAATATTCGAACCGATTGGCGTCCGACTCCGAACCTAAGGAAGGCGATGAAGCGAGAATTGCGGTATTGCAATCGCACGGACATGCGTTTAGATCAGCCTTGGCTGTCATGGTAAGTCCGCTTTTTGCTCCAATGGGCCAGTGAGCGGTCAGCTAAGTGATTTTGGTTTGATGGGTTTAGGGAAAGACCGTCCGATTCGCTGCTGTTGGTACTCATCTCTTAGAGTAAGTCTAGAAACAGGAATCGACAGTGTGAACACTGCAAGTCACCAAGACTAACGATCACTGTCCTTTGGCGTAGCAACATAATGTTGGGATCGGAATTCAAGACTGGAGAATGGGAGAGACCCGATAATGTCGAATGATCGTGTTTGCGTTTGTCAGTGTGTCATCAGTTTCAGTTAGTGTGGGATATTTTTGGGTCTTGCGTTACTTTGTTCATGTGTGGGATATCTATGACTATGCACTGCGCTATCTCGTAGTGTATGCGGTAGAGACGCCTCACAACAATTGTGTACAGCCTCACTACCCTGCAGAATCGTGTAGAGTGCAACCAGTACTAGTGTCGCAATGTCGAATAAATGTTATATGACATCGCAACAACCAAGTCCGAAAAATATAATACGTGAATGAGGTGCCCTGTAAATTGCAAGGCGTGACCGGAAATATAAAGACGAACTATGCACACGATAAATAAAGACAAAGATGATTGTGCCACTGGACAACGGATAGGCTCATGATATCCCTTTTTGTTGTTTTAGCAACGCAGCTTGTTTCTCATTTGCAGCCTAGTATCCACCGATTAGATCAGCTTCCCATCCCCATGTGGTCCCGACAGCACCGCGTCCGACACCAGACTACCGTAGGTTGTCTAATGATTGCGAGCTCAATAGTCTTCAGGAAGGACATCGACTCACCTGAGAGATTGTCAAATACGCTCTTGTTGGACTCGGTTGATGTAAGTCCACACCCACACCCACGGCCATTGCCTTCTTCGCATCTATTGACATGTTGGCCGCCTTTTTCTCTAATCCGGTAGTAGCTGCCGAGTCGTCTTCGTCCGAATACTCGAAGAACGATTGCATGAGATTGAGGAACTGCGAGGAGGTTGTGTGTAAGCTGAGGTCATCACGCACAAAAAGAGGATGCATGAACTCACTCGTTCAGTCTTGCAGAACTGTGTTCGAAAAGGCAAGGTGAAAGGTCCGCATCAGCGCCATTCGCAATTCAACGTTCAAACGCGCGCACACTCACCTTGGGAACCGAGTCCGTCGCCATCAACCTGAAGATATACACCTGAATCCTCTCATACAGCTTGACCATAGTCTGCAGCAGACTTGCGTGCAACGTATTTCCCACACCAGGTTCGATATGTCCCTTTATACCAGCATCTTTATCTGCGGTGATTTGATTCATGTAGGCGATAAGTTCGGCACGAAGGTTGTGGTCGATATTCAGCTCGCAAGGTGATGCAGGGGCAAGGTATGCTACAACGGAACGCAGCCGTCAGTGAGAGCGATGGGACAAAGCTGAACCATTGCGCCGACTCACTGTTATAGATCACAAATGCCATGGCGATTAGATCCTGCTGATGCTTTTCCATCGCCGCATGTCCACCTGACTTGCTATTCTTGCCTGATCCAGGTCCAGGCGTCGCCACTGCCGAACTCGTAGTTTGGAATCTCCTCTTAAAATCCTGAACGTCCAACCAGAAACTCAAATTCTCCTCACAGAAATTCGCTCTCAGAAACTCTCTGAACAAACTCCTCAAAGCGGGCTCTTCAAGGATCTGTTTCAGTCGAGCCGTATGACTGTCTTTCACATGATTATCGCCACCTGGTACACCTGATATGTCGAAATCGCTCCGGAATCGATCAGATATAGATGTTCGACGTTGAGGTTGAGACGGTCTAGTTTCGGCTGATAATCGTGATTTGTTGAGTGATACAGACGATTCCTGGTTATGAAGATTTGGTCTAGATGCACCTGCGCTGATCCCAATCCCAATGCCAACACCGCCTTTGTTGGCCGAAAACGATTCGCGCCATTTAGCTGTTTCGATTCCTTCCTTCGTGAACCTGTAGACCGCTTTTTCGGCGGCTCGGAACTCTGCCTCTTGCTGCATGGATTGTTAGCACCCATCGTGCAGTAAGCACACCTTAAACGAGACTCACCATGATTCCGCCTGCACCACCTCCTGCGCCTCCTGCTCGTACTGTGACCACCAAGCTTCCCTCCTTCACTCTCCCCTTGTCGCTGACTAGGGTGATCAAGCCGTACCTCACGAACTGACCAAGTATGTCCGCCGCCTCATCCACACCGGTCGCTGACGTAAAGTCTAATATCCAGTCGATCGCCGACATCGCCATGAAACAAAACTCCTGCGAAGCATCCTTTTTCTCTGATGCTGGCACTTTTCTCACTATCACTCCGTCCGCTCGATCGAGTGTCTCGCCCTGCGGCAGTGGAGGCGACTTTGTGTAGAATCGTGATAGGAAATGAGCCTGTAACTCGTCGTCGCTCAACTTGGTCACGTTCGCCTCTCGTCCTGCGAAACGTCTGAAGAGAACTTCGATAACGCCTCGTGTGATGATGATCTCGTCATCCTGTGACCGTCTTTCGAGATGTAGCAATTTCATGCAGATCGGTTGAGTTGCGAATATCTTTAGTAAGGGGTCCGCTGAGATACCGTTCTTGGTGACGAATCGTTCGAGGATATGCAGACCTTTGGCAGTGAGCATGAAGATCCCTCTATCCTTGAACGATGGCGAGCCGAGATCTGCAGCGTTCTCGATAAGATGGGAGTCCATGAAATGTTGACAGATGCCTTTTGCCATTTCGCGAGACATGGAAAACGTCGTGGTCGTTGTGGTAGTGATGATCCGTGTCGGATCTTTTGGATCGGCAGACCGTTGTGATTGGGAGAATTTCAGTGATGATAGATTAGCACAAGCTTCATCACTACGAAGTGGCGTGTCAGCTTGTCCTTGCAGTGAGATTGCACGAGCTACTCACGTCGTAAAACTGTTCGGATAAGTCTTGAAGAAGTTCCTATGCGTCTCGAAATGAAGACTGACAACGAGAGTGCAGAAGAGATCATGGGTATCCTGTAGACGGATGATCAGCCTTGTTCTCCTTTCCATCTAATATCTCACCTACCTTTACAAATGGCCTGCCCCGACGCGTAGTCTTCATCAAATGGGAGTTGGTAGACGTCGACATTGCAAGTCGTTACAGCGGGCTTCGCGTGATAAGGATAGATGAAGCGGACTGGTGGCAAGAAGTGTACAATATGATGGTCTATCTAGAGTGTTTGTCCCAAGTTTCTGACTGATGTATTATGCAGCTGGTAGTCGGCACTGATGAGCTGAGGTATGTGAATGGTGATAGGAATGATGGGCGAGGAAGCAATCTGTTTTGATGAGTGGACGTTGATATGTGTATCGTGAAGTTGAAACACGAGGCTGTGTATGGAGTGGTGGAGTCTGTGAAAGGGCTTTTATGAAACGTGGTCTCGAGCGTTGTGAGAGGGAGATCTTCGTCCGATCGTTAGGGCTAGAGCAGACGTAAAGAAAGTCAGCTTGTGAACACTCGAATCTTGACCTGAAGAGGCACTCGTGTCCGAAGATCACTCAGAGGGCGGATTGAATGGAGGAAGAAGGATTGGGGGTGCTCACGAATGTGTGATGATATCAGAGCCATACACACAAGCTGATCTAGACCTGCTTCCCCTGCTGAGTGGCTGCTACTACCTGTTTCCTATTCCTACTGGAGAAGTCGTGTAGTTTATGTGTTCACGCGAAGATGTGGGTCGGATGGAGGGTTGTAAGGTGGAAGTAAAGCGGGCAAAATGACGATGTGTGGAACAACTAAAGCGAGGATTGGTACAAGATCAGCTTTATGATTTTAATTGCAGGAAACAAGACCATCAACCACTCACATTGATCTCCCGCTCAGACCTCTATTGCACTGTGCTTCTATCTGTGCCTTTGATCAAAGGTGTTGTCGCATCGCATTACTGTGAAGGCAATCGCGAGGAAGAGAGATGAAAGGCACTCATCAGCTGTCCGATCGTGAGGGAGTGGGTGAGAGCTGTACGACAATGCGATAGAGGAAAGAAACGAACGCTTTGACCTACAATATTGTGTGTATGTTGTCTGTCTGTGTGTTGTCAAAGCGAGGGCCGAAACAAAGGGATCGCAAGTCGAGACAAAGCTAGCTGCTGCCCCTTTGTCTTCTACCTTCAAGCTGTTCCTCTGCCAACCCGATCATTCGTGATTCGATACGAAGCAAAGGTGATCGTTCGAGCTCATTATTGTCCTACCAAGCGCTGACAAGTTGAAACGAGACGAGACGAGCCGGAAAAAGAACAATAGCAAAAGTGAAGAGACAAGCAATCCATCCATCCATGCATCCTCCAACTCCTTCGTTTCAAGTTTGGTGCCTGGATTTGATTAGTCCCGAAATAGGAAAGGAAATGGCACTTCGGAGCAGGGAACAAAAAAGGGGAAAAGGGGAAAAGGGGATTCCAGCTTCCAGCTTCAATTTCGTCCTTCTTGCTCAACCCTGAACAGTTCCTCTGTTATTGCTACACCTTACCCTGTTGATCGCCTGCCTGGTTGTTTCGTATCGAAAACAGCAATACAGTACACCCGACAAAGATACCGATATAGCTTCATATAGCTAGGCGTCTTCGTATATACCTCTATCTATCTTTCACAATGTGTTCTCCGACCGTTTATCCCTTCTTGGTAGATGTTAAGACCTTTTTCGCCTCGTCTGTCCAGCCCAATAACGTCTTCACGTCATTCTCCTTCGCACTCCCCTCATCTTGGGCTTTGTAGGCGTCAGCCACTCGTTGGAAGACTTGCGCAAGTCCTTGGAAAGTGTCTGCGGGCGAGGGTGATGTGGTAGAAGAGCGAAGAGACGATGTTACGAAAGATGAGATTTCTTCCATCTCGCCTACCCACTATAGTTGCGCCCATCCATCGATCGTGAGCCCTTATCTAAATCTGCAGGAGAGAAGAGCTTGGGGGATGACATACACGATAAGCCTTGTTGATACTATCCGGGATTGACTGGGTGAAACCTCGTAACGTCTCAGATTTTGATGAAGCAAACTCGTTGAGAAGAGCTGTCGCAGTACCAGGGGAATGTGCCTGGGCAGCTATACAGATGCAACCCCATAACGAATCAGCTTGAGACGTCACACGTCTGCGCTATAACAGATCTGGATGCCACAGTATAACTCACCAAGGATAGCGATGGTACCCAATCCTATTAAGCCTTTATTGATCCCCCCATAACACATCTTCAAAGCACTAGCTCCTCCTTCTCCCGCACCTTCCATCGCAAACACCCTCAACCCTTTACCTGCCTCGACATCATCACCTCCATTCAAGACTCTGACCACTTCTCCCATTGTCTCCTCTACTTCTGGCGCCGCAGATAGGTACAACTTAGGGACGAACGATCCGTCTTCTTTTGCTGGGAGACCAATCACGCTTCCGTCGATGAACGGGATCTTGCATAGTCGGAGTATACCAGCCAGGTCAGAGACTGTATCGGGTGAGATGGCATTGGCATCGATGTATATTGGTAGCTTCACACTTTGTCGAGTAACAGTTGGGATAATCTCGACTATCTCTCGAGCGAGGGTGAGCGCCGCAGAAGGCGGTAAGATGGATATAATCAGGTCCGACCGTGTAACAAGCTCGGACAAAGAGACGTTTTGTAATCCGGAAGCGGTGGCACGATCAAGTGTCGATTGTGATCGATTCGTGAGCGACGTGAGGAGTGTCAAGTGTGGGTGTCGTTGGTGGAGAACCCGAGCAAGGGAAGCTCCCATTGCCCCAGGGTAGAGGAAAGCGATTGTCGATATGGACATGTTGAGGCGAATGTGGTTGGTATAGCAGTTGGCAGCTTGCTCGTAATACTCAAGTAATTCAGACATAGGAATGATAAATACTCAACATCTCAACGGCTTAGACTCCCGTCACGGAGGGTGACAAATCCCGAAGCAGCCAAAGATAGATAGCGTGATCGGCTTAAACGGCGTGCGCCGAATCCCTCTGCACGGCGACTTCCGGCCGTTTCAGCCGTGACCAGGAAGATGAGCAAGATGTCTACATGTTGCTTGCATAATAGTGCCACATCATCGATATTCACACCGACTCGTCATTACGGTACTGAGCAGCAAGGTATCGCATCCTATGGTCATGGCACTAATTGGAGTGATGAAGCAGAGGTATTCGGAATGAGAGGCTGTTGATTTAACTTATGACGCCCCGCTCCGTAGGTTTAATACTCCACTGCGGGACCTGGGCTGGACTTTTTGGTGCGATATATCACGTGACTTTTCAATGAATTTCGTTGGGAAGCGTTTGTGGTCTTGCGAGGGACCAAAGTTGCGTTGAAACTTCTCATCCTCTAAAATACATACAGCTTGGACAGAAAACACAACACTATATATACATACAGCTTCTCCTATATAATCTATCGCTGTCTCGCCACCCGCAGCTACAAAACGGTGTGAGATATGACCACCACCGATTTCCCCCCCGCGCCGCAACACGACGAAATCATCGTTCCAGACTCTGCACCCGTCACTTCACCAGGTCCCTTTGAAGGTCCCGAAAAGTTATTAGAAGTATGGTTCGCCCCTTCTCTCAACCAACTTCCTGACGTGCCAGAATCTAGCTTGTCAGGCGGACTAAGAGCGAGAGCAGCGAGGGAGGAAGGTGAAAAATGGAAAGGGTTGAGAAGAGTCCCGAGAGAAGTTTGGGAGGAGATGTTGGATATCGTTAAATGTAAAGTGTTGAGTGTGGTAGAAGGTGAAGAATTGGATGCGTACTTGTTGAGGTGAGTGCGGTGTTCAATCAAACCCTCAGCTGTTCTGCGAAAAACAAGCCAGAAAGTTTCTCAATCTGGACCCCAACCACGCCGTCCTCTCATAACCCATTGTTTTACGTTACATCGCGTCCGCAGCTAACGTCCGTGCTTCCTCCTCCCTCAGCGAATCATCACTCTTTGTCGCCCCACACCTCCTCATCCTCAAGACATGTGGCACCACTCTCAACCTACTGGGACTGTACCGCATCATCGAGATCGCTCGAGCGTACTGCGGTTACACCAACGTCTGGCGATGCTTTTACTCGAGAAAATCCTTCTTTTTCCCCGAACGGCAGCACGGACCGCACAGAGACTGGAGGGACGAGGTGGACTTCCTAGACAAGGTGTTTGGTGAGTAGGCAATTTGCACTGTCAACGCTTGTTGTCAATGCAAAGAGGGCGTTGCTGACGGAGTCGCTGCACCGTAGGTACCGCTGGAGCCGCGTACACTGTTGGACCTATGAACCGAGACCACTGGCTTCTTTACCTCACCTCACCCAACACACAGCCACGCCTTCCTTACGATTCCAAACTCCCTTCCTCACTTATCGCTGCGCCACCATCATCATCCCCTCCCGCCGCCATATTACCGACCAAATACCAAGACACGACACTTGAAATCCTCATGTCCTACATGGATCCCAAAGCGCGTGCACCCTTCTTCCACACTGAAGAACAAACATCCTCTACACCCGGCCACGAATTAGGACAAATCATCTCTTCCAAGCTTGGGATAGACGAGTTGTTCCCTAAAGACGAGACGACGCTCGATTCGTTTGGTTTCGATCCATGTGGATATTCAGCCAACGCCGTCATCGGTACAGGTATGCCGGAAGCGAGTCACGTCGAAGGGAAACCTGGTGGAGGATACTTCACAATTCACGTAACACCTGAAGAAGGATGGTCTTACGCCTCATTCGAATGCAATGTCCCACTTCCAATCACATCTTCTTCCACCAAACCACCAGCCGTAGAGGGTCGACCTACATTGCAGAAACTCATTCGAAATGTCGTCGGTATCTTCCAACCGTGCAGATTATCCATCACACTTTTCGTCTCGACCACCGCATCAGGATCAGGAGATTCCGCTTCGAGCGTGCTCGGTGCTAGCGAGACGGAGGCGAGAGCATGGCAGAGTTTCGGAACAGACTTGCTCGGTGGCGATTTCGTCAGGAAGGACAGGATAGGGTACGAGTTCGATGGGTACGATTTGGTGTTTGCATGCTTTGAGAAGAAGGGATGGAAGGAGCCTAGGAGGGAACAAATCCAGGACGACCTATCCTGAGACGAGGTGCGTGGGGGAGGACGAGGAGGAACAGCACTGAGTGATGAGGCGAGGAGTCTGTTTGTTGAGGTCAGTTTCGAGGGGGATGATGATTTGTAGGACATTGTGTGCGATAGGAAGTAGGGTGGATGGGGTAGATCGATGTAGTGTGATACGCCAGAGAAGTGGGTTCTGGCACATCACAAGACAAAACGAAGCGGCCATCGAGCTGCCTGTTTATAGTAGATATCACGGGGCCAAACATGCACAGGCCATTTTCTTCTTTTACCGGGATTGGTTTGACGATGCAGCAGGATGTACGCAGTCTCATGGTCTTCCATACATGATTGTATGGATCTCCTCTTGCCTTTCTGACTCACTGTGCACTTTCCCACATGTCGATGCGATACATGCAATACATGCATAACCAAAGAAAGCGGTTTACACTGATCCCGAAGATTATGGACGGAAACAAATCTTCACGTGGTTTCAACGATTGAGCCTCGCACTTCGCTCGTAGAGAGTTCGTTCTCAATTCGTTCATCTCTTTCTGATATACTCTTCTGTCTGCTACAATCGCCAACAAAACACAATTCTCAAACTCAGAAACACACCATGGCAAGCACTATTCTCCCTCTCGAGCTGGTCGACAGATGTATCGGTTCTCCAATCTGGGTGTTGATGAAGAATGAGAGAGAATTCACGGGTACATTGATGGGTTTCGATGATTATGTTAGTGAGTATAGTCAAAGGTTCTTCTATCATCCTTGCCCTCATCCTCTATTGGGCACCACAACCATTTCGTGTCGTCCGAATCGACGACGACGATGTGACTAGCCGTAATTCTCTCGGTCCGTCACTTGTATCCGTGCAATTGCTGATCGCATCTGGTCATCATAGACATGGTGTTGAAAGATGTCAAGGAGTAGTGAGTGTCCGCAATCTTCTTCTTGCTCCTCTTCATTTCCCTCCTCTCATACACACTTCACCACGTCTCAACTATACCACTACCTTTCCCGTAGAAGTATGGCTTCTGACACGGCGTTTACTTTGTCCCGTAGCGAGGTCACACCGGCTGGAATTACAGAGACGGAACTCGGTCAAACATTATTGAACGGTAACAACATTGCGATGGTGAGTTACTATTTGGCCATTACCTCCCTCCCAGACCTTATGCTTTACAAGCGTGTGTCTGTTCCAAAAGTGTGACTCCCTTCGTATCCGCACTTTATACTGAAATACCGAAAAAACCACGTTTATTTTTCTCATTCGTCCACTTACCACTATACTACTTTTCTCCTTGTTTCCCTACCCTTTTACTCAAACTTGCTTCTTACAATGGGCGATACTGACTCGTTCCATTTTCGCAGTTGATACCGGGTGGTAAAGGGCCCAGAGCTTAGATGACGAAAACAAAAGTACTGTAATCATATTCCCTAATGCAAAGCACGATACCCCATGTCCAGTTGCGGTATGATCCTAATCACGAAGTCAACAGGCAGACGACGAGAAAATTGGTACCCCTCGATTTGCTGGCGATACTGACACTTATACTGATACTGCTCAAGAAGCGTACACATTGACGTAATCGACGAAATCGTCTGCGATATGGGATCAGACGACATAGGCTACATTGCATTGCTAGTTGAAACTGAAGACCGCCAGAAAGTAGCTTTAAGTATATTATATTAAATTTATAGATCAAATCGCGAAACCCAAACCTTCCACCTCTGCTTCTTCCTCTGCCACCATCACGTCCTTGCCTACAATCCTCACATTATCCGTACCAACCTTCGACCTCTTATCGAAGGTATAACCCTCATTATCTAACGCTTTGATACCTTCCCTCCTTGCGATTTTCAACGCTCTCATCCTACTCAACGTTTCATCCCTTTCGACCTTCCATTCATCCGTCTCTTTACTACCTCGACGAATGACGTCCACTTCTCCGCCTCCGCCTCCGGTGGTCGAGTCTGTCGTAGAGATGTACGATGCACGATGGACTGGAGGTGGTGGAGGTCCCGGTTCATAATGGATAAACTCTAATCTGACACCTGCTTCTTCACAAATATCTCTGATCGGCGCATGAGATCGAGTATTCGTCATTCGATGTGTATAGATCACATTCAACGGCGCTCTCCTGGTTGTCGTTGCGTCAAAGACGAATTCGCCACCTAATTGTAGGAAATGACCTGGATTATGCAGAAGTGGCATTTTCGTAGCTCGTTTGATCGTTTGGAATGTCGATTCGAGGGCAGATTGTGTTAGATAATCACCCTTTTCTTCTTCAGGTCCTGAATCACCCGTTTGTCGAGTAAGTCCGAGTGCGCGATATAGGGCGAGTGTAGGATCGGTATACATCTTGAATGGACATCGGAATGATTTGTCTGTTGATGAAGAAAAAGAAAAAGCTGTCGTCAGCTTGGATCTTTGTGACGAACCAGAATATGATCGACGATGTTGTTGTGATGATGGTGATGATGAGAGTGAATCCGCGTCGGATTGGGATTGAGGACAACAATTAAACTGACTACGATAACCATCCAACATCTTATCAGATCCATTTCCGATAATGACCAAATCCACATTCGCCTTCTCGAGCGCGTCAACCGACACTTCGCTCAGGATCGAGCTCATGTATTGGGCGCAGAGTGGACAGAACCCTACGATGACGATGATCGGACGAGTCAGCGACCTGGAGAACACACAAAGAATGTAGATTGGAAGGCGCAACTCACAATGTCTTATGAAGATGACGATAGTCTTTCGTCTATTCACCAAATCACCAAATTTCACCCTCTCCCCTCTCTCACCCACGACTTCCAACAAGCTCGCCTCGAAAAGCTCTTTCGGAGTAGGCGGTGTCTTCTCGTCAAACCTCTCTCTATCCCTCTTCTCTCTCATCTTCTTCTCCCTTCTACTCTCCTTCACGTTCTTCCCTTTCCCACCCGCGGCGATCGATTCTTCCATCTGAACTTCATCGAGAAGTGACCATGTCCCACACGTATCTCTTGACGAACAAGACGAACTTGTTGCAGAGACAGAGTTGTTGCGCGCTGCAAAGCGAGATGCGTGCGTGGTGGTAGGAGTTTGTAAGATTTGGGAAGAGGCAGAGGTATTGGAAGATGAGGAAGAAGATCCTTTACGAGGAGACATTTCGGGTCGTAATGATCGTGCTGGTGTTGTCGATGAGGGACCGGAGATACTGGCTTTTCCGACAGATCGTTTTTGAAGACCACTCCCACTTGTACTCGGTTTGGTGTTCGACTTGTTGTTGGAGGGATTGTAAAAGATCTGGGAGAACGAAGAACCGCTATTCGATCTACTGGAGATACTGTTCACTTCCGCCGTCGTAAGAGTGGATGAACGAGGCGAATGCTGCAAAGCCAAATCGAGCGGTGCCGCAACTGACAAGATGAACTGTTCGCTACCTCGTTTCGAATTCTTCGTACCGGCACCTCCAACGGTAGGCAGCGGGATTGCCTTTGATCTAGGTGAGATACCCTCGACCTGTGATTCGATAGCGCTATGTGAATGAGATGGGGATGTAGATGGAGAAGGGCTGTTGGTCCTTGCTAGATCTTCTAGCGATTCAGTCCACGCAGGTGGTAATTTACGCGACAAACGACGTAAGGAATTTATACTCGGGTTGGAAGTTGCGGACGAGATCGATGCCGATCGAGGAAAAAGGTCATATGACGTCTGAGTTGACGAAGAAGAAGTGGGCAAAGCGAGTGATTTGGATCGTCCAACGGAGATATTAGAGGTGGGAGTCGGTGGTTGAGAGAAATCAACGATAATAGGAGGTGATGGTGATGAAGTCGACAGCGACATGGTGAATAATAATCCGTAGCGCCGTGGCGGTTATCGAAATCTCGTTCGGTGGTAGTCTACGAGTGATCGAGCTTCGGAGGTGACTACTTGAGACTAGCGTAGGGATCGATCTGATTTTGGGTGCAATATATATATCAAACACCCTGAGTGTGTTTTCCCGTCTCTTCGAGTTGCTGTTCAGTGATTGTTGTCACGAGACCTGTGGACAGACTGTAGAATAGATTGATGTCTCAGATAAATGAGATCCCGAGTATCTATGATAGGAGGAATAGTTGATCAAGGGCGTGCGTGCAGGTGAGGCGGAGGCGGAGGCGGAGGCGGCGAGATGTCGAACGGTGGTCAATCGATTTGATATACTTTAGATTTGGGAAAGTCGGAGGTAGACTCAGACGGATCGAGGAACTATCACCTATCAGCTGGTGTAGATAGTAGATGAGATGCGATGGGATGGAAAGAAGGGGGGAAAGGGGGGATTTGGTTGAGAGATAGGTATGAGGTACTGATTAAGTGTATCAAAGTTCAAAGCAATGTCTCGATCCCTTTGGTTTTGTTTTGTTATCTTTTCATTCATTTTGACAACTGGTCGTACTGTACAGTATCATCCCGCCGTCCGTCTGTTCGCTCGAACGACGTAACACCGGCGTTGACACGCATAACCAGAGGCGTAGGCTCAAACGTCGTACCACTTTCAAAATCTAGTCTTGTCACGGCAGATTCCCATTCTCATTCCTCATCGCCATGGCCTGACGGTTTTTGTCAAGCCTTGTACTCCGCGTTTCGTTCAACGCCGCCTTGTATCGTCTCATCTCGTCTCGTCTCGTCTCGTCTCGTAATACGCTGAATGAATGACGAGGCGTCATAAATGAATCCAACGGAGGCTGAACAGACAGCTGATACAGATCAAGACTCAAAAGCGACGAGAAGAGGAAAGTAATCTAATTCATAAAATCATTCGATCATCCATCATTCATTACGCAGTGGCGTTTGCTATTCAGGAACAGAAAAGTTAGACTTCCCGCATTGATTCTTGCTCACTTATTGATTAACTGCAATCCTCCTTCTTCGGTACCATTATACCTACTTGTACGTGATCAATGACGCGCAGATGCACAGACGGACGGACGGACACCGATACACAAGTACGTCCAAACTATGGTAGAGGTATGACATCCCTGCATGTGTACCAGTATTAGTATTGTTACTCGCCAGAACGGATGGACAGCTCAGATAGGAAGGAAATGACATTTTCCGAAAGGTACAACAAAGGTTATTCACCCCTCTTTCCCGATCGAACGGTCTGGTCCAATTTTGGGTTCAATTCAATTGATTGACTGACCGACCGACTGAATAGTAACTTATATGACGTGTTGGATATGATATGAAACCGCAAATCACAGCAATACCTATTTGGGTCTTTGATCGATAATAATGGCGGGAACTGATCACATGCTTGGAAGGTTGTTATATTATTGCTTGGCTTGCTTGGTTGGAATGTTCTGTCTCACATCTAGAAGAGGTAAACAATTCGTTGCGATTGATACAGAAATCCGTACCTGAAGCAGCGCGATGCAAGTTGGCGGACATACCAACTGACAGTGGCAACGACGAACCCAAAACCGCAATCTACTGATGCACTTCCGCCTCAATGTCATGACACTGTAATGAATCATGCATACAACGCCTGACGCTCATACTGTATGCTAGAGTGGTGAACTTCATCGTACTGTCCGGACGACACAATTGACTACCATTGCCTTGCGCTCATTCACTCCCACGCCTCGTCGTAACCCAATGCACTCCTATCCCACTCTGCCTCTTCCCCCTTCCCAACTTGAGACATGATCGCCCCTGCTGCTCTTATGAACAAGCTCCCATCCACCTTACTCATCCCTTTGATAGTCTCATGGGTCTGGCCACCCGTGAGATATGTTCCAATAAAGTTGCCAGGCGGGGTGGCACCGTACAGAGACGAGAAATAAACCAGCGAACGAATAGATTTGGGCACATGCGAGTCTTTCAGGTCAAACGATCAGCCAGACATCCTTACGTGAAATGACATGCGGCGAATCCAGCTGCTTATCGGGAAGGCTGGACTAGACACAAATCATGAGACTCACCAGGGTATGCAAGACTCTTCTCGGTCAACGATAACCAAGGGTTTCGACTCTCCTTGTTCTGAGGCTCTCCAAGTGCCTGTCGCGCATCCTTGAGTTGTTTGAGCCCGCCATCCGTGTTCGGCGATACCGGGAAAGCGTCATACGACATCACCAATTCCGGGTTGAGGTGCGGCCTACCTCGGGACAGCGATGTGTGAAGAACCGCCAGGAGATATGAACGGAGCAGTGTTCGACGATTAGGGATAGAGAGATGGGGTAGGTAGGACGGAAGGAAGATGGAAGATGTGAGGGCGTGCATCTGATTGAACGGCTGGTTAGCATGCCCAAGAACCATGTGACTGTTCACCGGACTTACCAAGAAGAAATCAACCCTCGGTTCATGTCGTTGTCTCCCAGTCCCACAAGCTAGAAGAGTGACAAACACCGCAATCTCCTCGTACTTCCTCTCCCAGCCCGCTTTACCATCAGCGAGCTCTTCATCACACAGACTCCATTGCTCTACCAGCTCTCTCAAAGCTTGCGCTCGACCATCCTCAGTCGCTGCAATCAACTTGTCGTTGATCATCGAATCCGGATCGTATTTCGGTGGTGTCGTCTTTTCTGAGGTGGTCATTATTGCGTAGATCTCAAGGATGGATCTACCGAGACGTGGCTCCCTTGATGTGGAAGGTTGGAGATCGTCTTCGCTTGATACGTCTCGTGCCGGACGACGAGTATGAGCTGTAGATGGATCGACAGGTTTGGAAAGTTGTTCGAGGTATTCAGGTGTAATAAGTCGCCCTGTGATCTCATCTTGGTGGATGGCCGTTTCGGCGAGACTGGATGTCAAAGGGGCAGTCAGTCTTACAGACTCAAGACCACCAGAATGATCATTAAAGGTGTTTGTGTATCCACTCACCCTTCGGCAAGCACGACTCTATCTCCAAATTCTAGTCCAAAGCCAACATGAATAAAGGGATGAAGCACCCCTGCCATCAACCTATCAATCATCTTAGGTCCTTCGCACTCTTCTCCATTTTCAAGCTTGAAAGGTCTCCAATTCGCGTCGGGGGCAAAGATGTATTTATCCACCGTGCGTATGGGACCCATTCGGTCGATCTCTGTATGGAAGAAGGTGAGATATCGAGAGTAGTTGCTATATTGGGCCGGCAGGTCAATAACCCTCAACCCATCGCACAAAATTGTGCTCACTCACCCTTTCACACCGATATACTTCCTGTCTCCCCAATTATCCCTATCGATCTTCTCCGGCACTTTCTTCTCATCCACATCTTTCCTATCACTGCCGCTCGGATCCAGCGAGACGAGGTGTTTCTTGTCGTGTTCCCAAGTATCGCGGAGTGCTTTGGCCGGTGCGCCGAGAGCGTAACGGGTGAGGACGGAGTGAGAGAAATGGTTATGGGCGACTAGTCGGGTGGAGAGACATGGACATCAGCTCACTGACAAACGAAGTCCGGGACAGCAAGTCTGCTCATTCGTTGTGATCACCACTCCGTGCTCAATTGATAGTTGAGAACACCACTCACATCGCCTTCTCTCGTAAATATCATAACCCCTATCATTCTCCTCCAATACCTCCCTCACAGCCTGTGTACTTTCCCAAGTGACCCCAGGCCATTTCCAATGTGGTAGTTGGGACGGGACGACAGTAGAGTCTGGGAACTTTTTCGCATAAGGAGGAGGAGTCTTGTTGCCATTGCGGGAAGACATACTTCGGACAGTCGTCGTTATTGGTAAGCGAATTGCCAAACTCGTGGAAATGAGATTCGTTGATTTGGGAAGATTATTCGCAGAAGAGTATACCCGTGTGGAAGTTGTTATAGTATAGCGAGGCAGCATGGAGAATGGAAGATGTAAGAGGGAGGAGGTGTATTCTGTAATTAGCGGAATAAGTTGCTGGACAGCTGATCTGGGCTGAGTGTGTTTGTGTGTGTCGACAAGGGTGGACGTGGTCGGTGGAGGAGTCAGCTGAATCGGCTACGGTGACAAACCGTCAAATCATGATGTCATACTCCTGCAAATGACCAGTTAATAGTCAGATGTAAGTTACTCATAAGTGATACGGTCTTTTATTCGTGTTCATTGCATATCCATAACACATACAACTAAAGAATCAACATGTCCAACCAAGAACAACGTGTAGAGCCTTCTCAGGTGAACGGTCAGATTACCGCTGCTCAAGGCATCGCCCAGCAGGTGAGTTTGGGTCTTCCGTCCTCGCAACTCACTCTCACTACACTAGTATGGTCGCCAGGATCATCGAAGCAATATCATATCATACACTGACCAGAGATGTATTGCTATGGCAGGCGATCGGATCCATCCTCCCTGAATCATTAGGCTCAGCAGCGTGGCTCGAATCAGGATCGAAACTTCAACAAGCAGGACAGAAAGAGGTCGATGAGGCAAAGGCGAAGAAGGCCGTAGAGGCTACTGTTGATTCGGGTGTCGGAAAGGTCAAGTCGTGAGTTGGCGTGACTAGCTTCAGTACGACCTTGATACTGGAGACGATATTCGTTGAATCAGCATGACTTCAACGTGATCGCTTCCGCACCTCACTTGCCGCCATTTCTCCCGAACATGCTCATCACCCTACAATCTGAAGAAGCAATTGAGCTGACGAGCTCCCTTTACCTACACCCAGGGCTGTCGGCTACCTCACATCGGACCAACAGACCCAAAACGAAGGGAATCAAGAATCCCAAAAAGCTCAAGCAGAGTACAAACAAGCCACGTCCGACAAGATCTTTGACGTCCCCATCCCCTCAGGAGAAGGACTGAAAGGGAGATTGGAAAGTGTTGAAGGGATGATCACGGGCGATCAGAAGAAACAGATGGAAGGGAATATGAAGGCTGAAAAAGCAGCTTGGAAGGATGGCGTTTAGAATCCTCTGAGGTGGAGCAGGTGTACGCGTGGACGTGAGAAGTAAGGGCCTAGATTCGATGGCTTATCGTAAGACATGTAGCTTCGCGAGATTGGCCATGATCAGAGGGGGAGGTGTATTGCCTAGATGTCACCTCATGAACATATGTACAAATCATGACACGCGTTCCTGAACAACCTGTTACCTGTAAAAGTCCATATGCATTGCACAGTGTATCGCAATCATTATAGAAATATATCTGCCACCCTCTCCCTGCTATTCCCCTCCCACTCGACTAGGTTCCGCCACACCTGACTCCCATCCAGAAGTCCAATGTCCACGTCACGTCTACACGCCCGCTCAATGCCTAGGCACACCCTCTACGACTCGAGGATAAGTCTGTCGGATCATCTCGAACAAAGCTGGACTTCGTTCAGCAAGTACCCTGATCGCAAGAAGACCTAGTCAGCTATGAAATACTACCGCTGCAACTCGTCAGCTACTCACATGGGGTCTTCACCTAGACCAACGAAGATGGTCGAAACACCCGCGTCCTGTATTCTGTCAGCTTGCAGTGCCGTTTGGGAACGAGAACGAGGCTATACTCACAATAGCACTGCTGATACAGTTACCCTCGTTCAACCCGATAAGGAATGAGAAGAGGATGACGGGACTACAGACACAACAGGTCAGCTTCGTCTTCCAAGTCTACGACACTGGGGAGTAAGCTTACGCAGAATATTGGCCGTCTGAGTTGTATGCAGGGTTTGTGACTACGAAACGAATCAGCGAACAGTCCTCAGATGAGTATAGATGCACTACTACTCACATCTCAAGTAGAGGTATCCAAGAAGCGCACATAGGAATCCATTGAGGTAAGCTCCCCACATGAGGGCTGGTAGACACGGATCGGTCAGCGTTATATGAATACCGCGATAAGGCAGGTTATGGCTCACCAGTGCCGACAAGCGAGTCGTTGACAAGAGCATCGACACCCCTGTCCTTGAGAAGGGTCCAGGTGTCCTTAGCGGCGGGAATGTAAGATTTGCCGTAGAGCGCTATGATGATGTGTAAGTCAGCTTGATTCAACGGCTGACTTCTAAGAGCTACTTACAGATTTCAATGCTGTAATGTCACGAAGTTCAAAACGTCAGTAATCTTAATCGTAATTAAGAAATTTCAAAGCTTGACTGACTAGGCATCTGCGGCGGAGAAAGTATAAGTATATGATCAGAGATGCAATCGAGCGACGACAGGTTCACTCACATTTGTTGAACCACTGGATCAATCCTTGGATACAACCGACACAACATTGAGCCTGTCCACCTATCAGCTTTCGGGTCTTTTCTCAGGCAACTCCCTGACACTCACACAACAGGCAACGATGGCGCCAATGGCTAAACATAGAAAAGTCAGTTGCTTGAACAGTTGCCTTGAGGTAATACAATCGAACACTTACTGTCACCTTGTCCCGCCTCGTACTGCTGAACAGCTTGCAAGATCAACCTGATCAACTCCAGAATAGTCACGATCAAACTACCGAATGCAATAGATCCGAGAGAGAGGGTAGTAGACCGGATAAAAGCCTTGAGCGTGGCGCGTTTGGGGAGACCGGTACCCTCTGGAACTCGAGGACCGTAGTAGTACCATCCTGTAGAAGCGCACGATCTTCAGCCCTTGCCTTCGTTCGTTGTAAAATGTCTGACGTACCTCCGAAGATACCACCTGCAAGGGTACAGAGAACGACGTTGCCGACGACCTGGGATGTCCAGAGGTAGGCGAAAGTCGTGTAGAAGATGAGACCGGCGACCTTGGCCGACGAACAGCTGGCAGCAGTACAGGCTATGGTTGTGATGTCAGTGATAATTCGACTCATGACTAGTAATCATGACTTACCAGCACTTCCTGGAGTCCATTTGACGTAAATGGCAATACAGGTGAAGGTGTACCACACGGACAGAGCAGCTTGGAAGAGAAGACCAAGTAAAACGACAAGGTATACCGAGGGGTGGTGCTTTGTGATGTCGATGGTCACCTGGAGTAGAAGCTTGGCCAAAGGGATTCTGCGCAAGTTGGGTCAGTTACGCGTGCGGTGAGGCTATTGAAGGCTCAGACTCACCGTTTGCGCATAGACCAGTAGAAGAAGACGGATAACAAAGCGATCACAAGGAAGATGATTGCTCCGGACCAGTCTGAACAGAATATGTCAGTTTTTGTTGAGTCGGAACATGATATAGGTTTTAAAAGAGAACTCACACTTGATGTAGAAATAGTCTAATGGAGATCGCTTGTCAGCGCAAGTTATCACATATCCACCAATTTTCTCACTCACAGATACAGATACCGATGTTGAGAAGGACCGTCAGTGCAAGAGTGATCTCAATGATCACTTTGGTGAACGCTCGAACAAGCTATTTGATACGTACACCCTTAGGCACTGCCTTTATCACGATGACACATTTGGGACAAACTCACGGCGAGGTACAGAGCAGCGATCACGAGACCCAAGGCGCAAACAACGAGAAGAAGGTAGACGGTGTGGCTATACCCAGTGTTAGCGCCGTCCGTTCGTTGATCGCAGTTGGTGGAAGAACGGTCCTGACTCACTAATCGAGTGTAACGCTCGTACCCGTTCGCCCAGATCCAATATTACCAAACCCTCCTCCTAGACCGTTGACATCCACAAAGCTCTTTATAGCTATGGCAGAGACGACAGCCCACCCAGCAATGGCCGCAATGAACAATACAAGAGGGATGGGATCGTTCAACCTCTTTCTCGGATTGAGTCTCTGACCCGTTTTCTCGTTTGCTTGTGAGAAAGGAGCTGTATCCTGATATTGGTAGTTCGGTTGTCCGTTCGTCTCGGGGTTAGTCGCCGCATAAGGTTGAGAGGGTTTCATACCGTAGTTCGTAGGTGGAGGAGGGGCATAGGATTGTTGGGGCGGTCCAGGAGGAGGAGCATAACCCTGTTGAGGTGCATAACCGCCTTGTCCTTGAGGAGGACCGGGAGGAGGTGCATAGTGCGGTTGTTGTCGATCTTGTCCATAAGCTTGAGGAGGTTGTTGGGTGTATCCTTGTTGGTTTTGATAACCGTTATCGTCACCTCCTTGGTAGTACTGTGCTGCGCTCATGGTGCAATGTTGTGCACAGATGTGTAGGTGTGTCCGTGCGAAGTAGAAACGCAAATCGGAAAAAATAAACGAAGATCGACAAGACTAAATCAATGTCGGTCCCTCGCTGATGTATCTGATGGATGAAAGGAGAGCTACACTGCTTTGCCAAGGGGTCAGTGGTAACTACTTGATGTCCGGTATGAAGCTATTAATAATAATCGCTATTGTTTGTCTGTGACCGTTCTGATATTTTCACCCATTCATTGGTCTGCATCGATGGTCCGTTCCCAAATAACTGTAAAATGTATCACCATAACGTTATTTTCAACAAAACATAACAATACAATTCCCACTAATGACCTCATCGGATAGAACACCGGCAACTCTGTTCCTGGAAGTTTGACCAGGGAGGGAATGCCACAATTGAACAACAGTGTTTGGGTGACAAGGGATAATACCGAAATCCCGACTCGAGCCAGTAGAGTTGGCTCTGTGTAAGTGCGAGGTGCACTGATCGCGTGTATAGGATACAGAGAGACACAGAGCTCACTGTGATGACGCTTGAGTGGTGAATGAACGAGCGAGTGAATGGACGGACGAGAGCAAGCAAGTGACAATAGCTATAATCAATCAATCATATACCATCACAAAAGACACCACGGTCTACCATCACGACCCCATCCCAGTTCAGCACGAGTCACTGTTAGTGCAAGTACAAAAGCGTAGGATATCCAACGACAGCTTCAGCTCAGCTCAGCTCCAATCGCCGGCTTCTTTGGACCGAACAACACACCGTCAAGTTCGTGGATTGATCGCGTGTATACCGACCGTACCTCTGTCGACTTTCGCAACCAAAGATTCTTGACACTCTCCATGCTATCAGTTCGATAAGCTTCAATCCAATTGCCGGTGAGATATACACGAACTTAGAACGGTCCGGTCTTTTGTCGTGAGACGAGTAACGATTGCTATACGATGTTACGAGGATATGCCAATCAAGGTTATCCACCTCAACAGGGATATGGCCAACAACAACAACAGCAGCAACAACAAACATCACAACAATATCAACAAAATGTCCAACAGCAGCAACAACAGCAACAACAGGTCCAACAAGGACCGCAATCCGTCAATGGGACAGCGGATGGAGGTAGCGCGAGTGCTAGTGCGCCAGGACAAGAGATGAATTTGGCAAGCGTGTTACATTACCTCCAGAGCGAGTGGAGAAGATGGGAGAGAGATAGAAATGAATGGGAGATCGAAAGAGCAGAGATGAGAGTGAGTCAGCGCGGCGGACGGCTAGTCCCCTCTGAATAAGACTGACACATGTTTTTTGTGGTGGGATAGGCGAGAATCGCACTTCTCGAGGGACAAAGACGATCAGCCGAGAATCTCAAGGTAGACCTGTTGAGAAGAGTTAAAATGCTCGAGTTCGCCCTTCGTCAGGAAAGGTGAGCTATCAATTATCGTGCGCTGCTACTGGAGCAGAACCTAACTTACGCTGTTTTCTTTTGTAGGACCAAAACATTCAGCACAGGAAGTCGACCGGCTGGTATCCCACCTGCACGTCTGACCGCTCTCCAAGACGAGGAGAAGTCTACTCGGGACGATAAAGAAGGTAGCGGTAGTGAAGGCAGTCAAGAGGATGGTCAGTCATGTTTCCAACCTCATGATCCACAACTGCTCGAAGCCCTAGCTGAACATTTGCCTTTTGCAGTGTCCGAGAAACCACCCAAGGTGAACGGTGTTCATTCTGCTGCTTTGGGCAAATCGTCGACCGTCGCCTTGAGACAGCAGCAACCCGAATCTTCTGCTTGGAAAAACATCGGCTCAGCGCCTAGAGATCCGAAGAGCAGAGCGAGAAGTCGAGAGTATCTCAAGCAGTAAGTCACCGTCGCTCTTCCCGCTCTCCCTCTCCACGGGAACGACCTTACTCTACCTCTGCATCGTCGGTCTCCGTCAGCCCGGTTGTTCTTAGCTCACCTCCCCTCTCCCTCCAGATGTCTTCAAGAAATCACCTATCTCACCTCCCCTGGCGCTCTGAACCCCCTTCCTCCTCGTCCACCTGTCGACCCATCCTACCCACCTCTTGAGCGCAACCCGAATGATCCTCAGCCATCTACCTCTTCTGAACTGCAAGAACGTCCACGAAAGACTTTACCCGAACAAGTCATACCTTCCATGTTCCCGCACCCTAGAAGCGATGACACCAAAGACATCACGTCGCCCGATCAAAGTCTGCCCAACGGCTCTGCGCAGCCAGAGCAAGATGTGTCTTCGGCTTCGACCTCGGTTCCTCCCCCGAAACAGCCCTCTCCCCCCACTGCGCCTCCGGCGACATTAGAACCGGAATCACACGCTATGGCAGTGGAGACTACGGCTAGACCACCTTCTTCACCTGCACCTCGAACGATGGGTCTGCCCGAAACAGCGGAACAAGCACCAGTTGACGAAGGCGCCGAAGACCCTACTAAACAGATCCTGACAGCGATCTATCGACCTGATAGTAAAGCGGCCTGGAGGGAAGAGCTACGGGCGGCCAATGAGATGGCTGAGAAGGTGTGTAATATTACGTTTTTGATTTAGGTTGGAACGCATAAGAAAATCAGCTAACAGAGGAATACTTTTAATTGTAGGCCAAAGACAATCAAAGCAACAAGGGAGCCGATCAGTCTGACGAAGATCAGCTAGCCAACCTGAGTCTTTCCGCCTCCGCCGAGGAAGACGATATCAGCAAGACCGATGATGCGATTGACAAAGTTTGGACTTCAAGACGGAGTTTGAAATCACATCTTGACATTGTCAGGGCAATCGCATTCGCACATGGTCCAGGAGTGTTGCTGGCTACTGGTGGTGACGATTGTACCGTCAAAGTATGGGCTATGGATACCAGCAGCGTGGTCTCGCAAAAGTGAGTTAAGCGTTTTTTTTCTAAATATCGAGAGGTGTAGATGACTAATGATCTCCCTTTCCAGATCCAATGCTGGCGAAGTGGAACCCATCATCACCTTCCGAGGTCATACAGCTGCCGTGACGGCGATTGAGCTCTCATCTGCCTTGTCAACGATCTTTTCCGCATCATTAGACTCTACCATCAGACTATGGCGATTGCCGGCACACAATCATGATCCTTATTCCACTTATGATCCCTCGTTCGCCCTGCAAACCTTGGTCGGTCACACCGATGCCATCTGGGATATCTGTCTACTTCCTCCAAGAGAAGGGCAAGTGGATGGAGGAGCGACACAAAAGAGAAGGGGCAGTGCCAGTGGACCTGTACCGGTCGAAGGAAGACTAGTCAGCGCAAGTGCGGATGGCACGATCAAGTTGTGGGAATCGAAATCGTCTGGCTGGGCATTAGAGGGAAGCTGGGGAGACTTTGGGGAAGGTGTCGTTCCTACCTGTTTGGCGATATTCAATCTCGATTTCGGGAAAGTGTTGGTGGGATTGTCAAATGGATCGGTGAAGCTGTATGATGTTGATGAAGGCAAAGAGGTTCAGGTGTTTGGCGGAGTCGACGGTGAAGGTGAGTCCTTCGCTACAAACAGGATTTTGTGTCCAACAATGCTGATGAATTCCTTGTCACTTCCCTAGATGGTGAAGGATCACAAGTCAATTCGATTTTGAGTCATCCCACACTCCCGGCTATCATCACCGCGCATGAGGATGGACACATCAGGTTCTACGATGCCAAGTCGTGTAAGTTGAGATGCATCGCAGGCCAAGGGCGAAGCATGCTGACTGTGGTTGTTCTGTCTCCAGCCTCGTCCACACCTACACATACCATCTTGGCCCACCCTGCGCCGGTGACATCTCTCTCCATCTCTCCTCTTTCCCCAACTTGCATCCTCACTTCTTCGACAGACTGCTCGGTACGATTGTGGGACCTGGGGAAGAAGACGAGCATACAGGATTTGTCAGGACATAGGGGTAAGAACGGGGAGGGTGTGTGTGCGGTCGCAAGTCATCCAGAATTGCCAATTGTCGGCACGGCAGGTGCCGATGGGGTCGTGAGACTTTGGGGAGCGGGATAGACATGGCCTCCCCTTGCTTTTTGCACGATGAAAGCAGACAAAGGCAGGACTGGTGGCAGAGATGGAAGGTCAGGGTGAACATCTGCCACAAGGGCTGGGATGAACACCTTTCAACCTGGCAGGGGTTGTTTGACGAGACGAAGATCAGAAGATAGCCGCGACGAGGTGTCGACGAAGAAGCAAAGAGTCCAGTACGCGTAACGAGAACAAGAACGAGAACGAGAATAATAGTGTAGATTCGAGTCGAGATCAGAACCAAAGATAGTCAATTCTGTGTGTGGTGTAGTGTGCATTAGCATTGTCATTGTGGTTATGGTACGAGTACGAGTATAGTCTTCAATGCATCTTTGCTATCATTCTACGAGCATGCGTATCATGCATCAATACTGAGTTGAGTGGTGATGGTGGATGTGCCTTCCTCGGGGTGCCACAATCACATAACGCGTATTGGTAACTGAGACAAATTTCCCTGAAAAGCAGATGTTATACTTATCCGCGTGGCTGGCTTTCTTCAACAAAGACGAACATGAACATGGACATCACGTCTTCGTTCTCCTATCAACAATTACAGAGTGACGTGTTGATCGACATCCATCCCCACCCATCTAGCCACCTTACCGTTGATCAATCCATCTTATCTTACTATTGTGCGACACGAGTGACGAAGCGCTGGACGCTACGAACGGATCAAACTAGAAAGAATAAAAGGACGAGTCGTTCAACTTCGGAATTGAACCGAATATCGACCTTCGACCCTTGCGACGTGTGGACGTACCTGTCGCTACGTATTCTAGCCGTAGGAAGGGCTGAGAGCATCACTTTTGTGACTTATCAGAGAGCTGTCGAGTGAGCGAAGTAGGAGGAGGACATTTGGAGTAGGGCTTTGGAATATTGAGGACGTGTTTGTGCCTTGGTCCAATTCAGTCGATTGATCATTCACGAACGGGCGATCTTTGCACGACAACGACATCCACGACATACGACAAATCTTGCACCTCGTCGATAGTAGCGCATCATCTGTGCCTATTCCTATACTATACTATCCTATCCAATTCTATCTTAGCCCTTTACGAACTCTTCTACGAATATTCCTCCTCCCTACCAATCAACCTAATCATTCACATCGCACACCCTGCCCGAGTCAGACTCATCCCATCACATTCCCCCCTTCGCCCAACAACTATTGAAATATGGCCAAAACAATAGCTCAGCCCAACTTGGGTGGCGGCGGAAGACCGAGCATCGGTGAACCGAGACGAATGAAGAATACAGCGCGGAAAAGTACGGGTGGTAAAGCGCCAAGAAGGAGTGGACGTGAGTGTTCCCCTTTCGGTTCATAGCGGATGTTATAGTCATTTCTATCTCTTCTGTTTGATGTGATTGGACCAGAGGGGAGGGCAGGACGGAGATTATCGTGTGTGCTGGATGGATGGGAGGTGATCGTTGTGTGATGGAGGCGGTTGCGGCGGTGAATCGTTGCGAGACGGTGTGCGAGACGGTGTGCGAGATGGTGTGCGGCCGCTTTCGAGGCATAAACGAGCGGGACGCGAAGCGGTCTCATGTAAGAAGGGTTTCCGTGACTATTTCCCAACTCGATCGCGAAGGGCTTTTCGTGCTCAAGCCTACTACAGTCCGACGAACAAACAACGAAGACTCAGCTGACATGTCCCTCTCTCACCTCTTCAGCATATAATCCTATACCACCACGAGGTAATCCGACAGGCGGACCACCACCCAAAAAGAAGAGATTCAGACCTGGTACGGTGGCTTTGCGAGAGATTAGACAATATCAAAAGAGCACGGATTTGTTGATTGCGAAATTACCGTTCTCAAGAGTCGTAAGTCTTTTTCTTCTTATTGAGGACGATGCGAATACGGTGGGATGCAGTGCAATGGGTGCAGTAGTCGGGCGGTGCGGAAAGTTGAGCAAGCCTCAGAGCCGGAGAAGAGGCAGGAGCGACCGTTTCGCTGACTGTTAGTTCTGAGAATGGAATCGCTGACACCCGGAGCCACTTCGCTCATAGGTCAGAGAAGTAGCTTTATCACTCACGTCGGTGGAAGCGGGAGAGTTGAGATGGCAAAGTTCTGCAATTATGGCATTACAAGAAGCGGCCGAGGCGTTCTTAGTCCATCTTTTTGAGGATGCGTGAGTGGCATTTCCTCCCTTGCTCTACCATTTGGTCACCCCGGAATCCGTCAAAGGTGTTCATTGCGCTAGGAAGCGAGCATCCAATCTCACGTTTCGTGCTTGTCGCACAGACAGACGCTGATCATCTTCTGTCTTACACAGTAACCTGTGTGCAATCCACGCAAAGAGAGTGACGATCATGCAGAAGGACATCCAATTAGCGAGAAGAATAAGAGGCCAATGGCAAGGATTAGGATGATCGAGATATGCAGATAAGGGAGTCGGGAGACAGCGTGCAGGTCTTGTATGTCGAGAGAGGCGGATTGAAGGGGAAGAGGAAAAGAAGGAGAAGAAGTTCACGCCATACCTTTTGTTCGGGTTTGCCACTTACCATTTTTATCTGGTTTGCTTTGATTTTGTAGTTACAGTTACAAAGCTTGGGTTTTCATCTTACATATTTACGTTCAAGTGCCATACGCGCTATGCCAGCAATGTGACGCAATAGGAGAACACGGCACTCGCCTCTCAAGTAACAGACAGCAATGTGTGTCGAAGGGCGAGCGACATGCTCGGATAGAATAGTCTTACCTGCAAGACACAACACGTTATAAGAGAGAATGCTATGCATATGCTATCGTCCCGTTTCTCTTTCCTCACAGAACCCTCTTCACCTCGAACCAACTCTTGAGATAATGGACGTTCCAAGCGCAAAGACTGAAAAGGATGACAGTCTGTGCGATAGCCCACCATTTCACACGAGAGTTGGTCGATTCGCAAGCTGTGGCGGTAGAAAGAGGAGCAAGTCAAGTCAGCGCAGTCGTTCGGAGGTGAGTGATGGGCGCTTTTTGTGGGAGAAGCAGTGTATGTAGATGAGGGAATGAGGGCAGGACGAGGATAGTGAAAGATAGCGTAGCGAAGCGAAGAAAGGTCAACTCACTATCCCGATGAACTCGTTCTCTAACGACGAGATAAGCCTGTTCATCTTTGACAAGTTGTAAACCCGCGCTCAGATCTCTGACTTCTTGTTCTACAGGTGCGATATGTTCGTCATCTCCGATATACAGTTGGCCGTGAACGTTGAAACTACGTTAACAGATCAATACTAGTCAGTTCTGACTTTGCGAACGATCAAGCAAGCGCAAGATGAGGAGTAGAAGTAGTGGTAGCATGGTGCAGTCCAGCATGCATGAATGCTTCGACGAAGTCCGAACTCACCTTAACACCTTCCTAGCGTACGTTGACATTTCGTTGCTGAAACAATAGGTGAATCGACCGCCTCGATCAGCTGAAATGGAGAATGAACCTTGAGGTTTCTTATGTTGTGTATAGATTGTTTTGCCTTGCGGGTCTTGGACCTACAGAGCAAATGTGGGTAGGTCAGTGGAGTTTCAGAGATGATGTACACAACAACAATGAAGATAGTGCAGGCTCGAAGCGATATGGCGTAGCTCAGAGCGAGGAGGAAGCCTCTCATGGAACATGGAATACAATAGTCGCAAGATGAGACGGGCACTCACATAGAAATCAATATCGAGATGACCGCCTGAAGTACTTCCTCCCACTTCGTACGTGACTGTCATCTGCACATCGCGACACAAATCGAGTATAATCAGCTCAACATTCTCCGCACAAAGGAACCAGCAATGCCAGAGCAGACGCTGGGATGCTGCGACTGCCTCCTTGCCTACAGACAGCTCGAAGCAAGTCTTCATAGACCCACTCACCTTGTCTTGGGGTTGTAGGCTCTCGAAGAAACAATCCTTCTGCCCTGGATCTATCTCTATTCGGTGGGCGAGCGTGAAAGGGAGTACGAGCAGGAGGAAGGGGAGCAAGCTCGATGGTCGTAGTAACATCTTGAAGCGACGGGTGTCGAGTGCGAAAGAATATGTGGGTGCGTTCTATCGAGCTCGTGTCGAGCTATGAGTTTGGGTGGACTGGTTTTGTTGTTTGTAATTGAGAGTATAGCTGAGATGAACGTCAGAAAGTCACTGTACATCGCCTCGACTGCCGCTCAAAGTCAAGCACAACGTGGCACGCGACGCTACAAAGGCGCACCACACCCTGCCCAAGGTTTAGGCACGCCGTGGTGGAGCTTGAGCTTAGACCTTCTGCCACTTTTGTTGCGAATTGTATGGTAACTTGCCCAGGACGCGCTTTCGTCGTTTCCTCACCTCATCCATCCATCCATCCGATTCCATACCTCGTCTTCTGACATTTCTGTCTCTCACAACAACTCTTCATCACACCAATCAAACAAAACGTACGTCTTCTCCCGAACACCACCATAATGGACAGTCTGGGAGAACAAAGGTCGAACGAAGTGGATTGAAGTACGGGCTGACTTTGTGTCAAATTTCGAATTATTATAGTTGATCAAACATGGCCGAACCTATTGAACCCGTTGCCGCTGTGAGTGATCTCGACATATCACCACACAATTCCCTTTCTCCCGGATACCTCTATCTCCCCTTCTTGGTTCCACATGGGACCATGCAACCAGGCGGCGGAGCGACTGTCTCATGATGTCGAAAGCCAGCGGCAACGTTTGTTCATTGTGCTGATCGTGTCTATGGATTCAGGAGGAGCACGACCCCCAATTCGAGCCGGTCATCCGACTTACCGAGCAAGTCGAGGCCAAGACTCACGAGGAGAATGAGGAGGTTCTCTTCAAGATGTAAGTTGGGGTTGTCCGTCTTTCATCAGCATGACGGAAGGTATTCTCGAATCGAAAGGATAATTGGACTAATCACAAGTTCATCCACTCTTCTAGGCGAGCTAAGCTGTTCCGATTCACAAAGGAGTCTCTCGAGTGGAAGGAGCGAGGTACTGGTGATGTCCGACTTCTCAAGCACAAGGAGACGAAGAAGGTTCGACTTGTCATGCGACGAGATAAGACCTTGAAAGTTTGCGCCAACCACCACGGTGAGTGCTCATCACAAACACCTCTTACATTCTGCTGCTCTGCCTTGCATCTCAACTGCAATTCGGACGTCGATCTGAGTATAGGGCATGACATGCTGATATGGTGCTCCTCGCACAGTTTCTGGAGACATGAAGCTTTCTCCCAATGTCGGTTCTGATCGATCTTGGGTTTGGAACGTCGCCGCGGACTACGCCGAGGGTGAAGCTACTCCCGAAACTCTCGCTATCCGATTCGGTAACTCTGAGAGTGAGTCCACTATCTGGTCTCCGGCCCCGCTCGCGCCACACGATAGCTGATCCATCCTTCTGTTTAGACGCTAACCTCTTCAAGACCGCTTTCGAGGAGGCTCAAGCTCACAACTCTGCTTTGAGCGGTGGTGACGATGAGGATGAGGAGGAGAGCAAGGCCGAGGAGACTGCTCCCGTTGCCGAGTCTTCCGAGTCCGTTGCTGCTCCTGCTGTTGTTAACGTGAGTATGCGTATCGCACGGCACAATGCGACACGCTGACATCAATCGTAGGAGACCTCTACTGAGGCTGAGAAGGAGGCTCCTAAGGAGGAGAAGGCTGCCGCGTGAGTTCCAAGTCGACAACTTCCAGTGACCCAATTCTGATCCCATGGTACTGCAGTGACCCCGCTGAGGCTCCCTCAACGCACGCCCCTGGTGCTGTCGACGAGGTCAAGGCTACTTCCGCTGAAGAGTCCAAGGACGTCGAGGCTCCTGCTGCTCTTAAGGAGGAGGCTGTCGCTGAGAAGTCCGAGGCTGCTCTCGAGAAGAAGGACGAGTAAGCTTTCACGGAATGTCGGAGTGGAGAGGGGGAATCAATCGATCAATGGAGTATCTACTATATTCATTGTGGATGACATGTAGTGGTGTATTTACGACGTGATGTGACGAGAGTACCAACGCGCGGTTATGGTCATTCAACTCATTGTCAGACGATACTTCGCAAGCCCTGCCCTATTGTCGTTTGAACATGTTTCGGATGGAGAGTGGATATTGCTTCTGATGCATACACGAAATAATCACTAATAAACCGCTTCTGTCCGCTACGTTGCTTACTCTGTCCTCGCGAAACATCCCTTATGCCTGTCACCACTTGAGGAACTGCTTATTGTTGAGGAGGAACTTGCAAGAGCATGTTACCATTTGACGCAGGCACGTAACTGACATTCTTGCTCTGAGAAAGAGTAGAGGCTAAACAAGAGAAGGGCGATTAGCACTATTACCACTACAATTAAAGTGGTAGGGGAGAGGGACGTACCAATCTCTCTACTTGCTTCGATCTTTCTGAATTGAACAAAGGCATCTCCAGCTCTGTTCAAGGCTCTCGAAATGGTGTTGGCAGCCTCGGCTTCACCCTCTGCTCGAATGACGGCGGCCTGTCGCTCCTGTTCGGCCTTCTCGACGACGAATTTGGCTCGTTCGGCATCTTGCTGAGCAATTTGCTTTTGCTCAACGGCAGTGGTGAACTCCTTTCCGAAACTGCGGCGAACGAATCAGCATTAAAGCCAAGCTAGACGTGATGACTGGCAGGTCAAATCGGTAAAGGTGGACACTCACGTCATGTGTGTCTAAATCAGGAAGAAAAAGAAGAAACACATCAGCTTCGTCTACGACACTAAAGTCGATGTAAATCAGCTCACGATCGAGACGTCCTCCAACTGAATGTTGAACTCCTTGGCTCGGTTCAACAGATCATCTCGAATACGGGCGGAAACCTTGATCAGACGGGGATTCGTCAGTTTAGGCAATTGCGAAACATAGCGATGTCTAGCTGTCACTCACAATCTCTCGATTTGTGATCAGCTCGGAAGCTGAGGAGCCAACATGTCAGCGATTTGATCCCTATTGGTGATCCGAAGCGCAGACGTACCATCGAACTGGGCAACAGTAGCCTTCAAGACTTCGTTACCGATCGAAGGCAAGACTCGCTCATCGTAGCTGTATTACATCGATCAGCTATCTTATCAGAGTCGAGTAGCGACCCTTGCATAGGGAGATGGTGGGTAGTCGATTCTGATCATTAGGGATATATACTCACTCGAGACCCAAGTTCTGGTAGATCTTAGGGAGATGGTTGATGTCGGGTCTTGACATGACACGGAGAGTAAGGGAAACCATTTGCATGTCTGTCCAGAACACAAGCATGATCAGTTCCATTCTCCTCTTCTAAGTGCGAAGCCGAATGATCGGTCGTGCGAAGGACCCTTATCCACTCACCCTTCGATCCGGTTGTTGTGGAGATGTTTCTGGGCTTGATCCTGACATCGTACAAGATCGCCTTCTGCAACCATGGGATCAAGAAATGCGTTCCTTCTCCTGAAGCCTATGATCATCACCCTGATATCAGCTATCATCATAATCACTCTTACAGACCAGGTAATTTCGCATAGCTAAAATGGACAGAGGGACGTACATCGGGCTTTACACCTGAGAAACGATCGAAGAGGACCGCTCGATAACCACCTGGAACATCGTACAATGAAGACTGGACGACAGTAGCTCCGAGAGCGATAGGGACTGTAAGTCGGACCATACCATGTTAGTTGACAACTTCGATTTGCAAGTGGAGTTGAGCAGAGTAGCAAGGTGAGAGGCAAATCCAGATCGGCAGGCATCGGAACTTTGTCTCCAGGCGGCGACCTCACAATGGTCGATGGGGGAACAGACAGAAGTAGTGGGACAATAGACGTACCTATGAGTCTGGAGATGTTCTGAGCGAAAGCCATTTTTGCTTGAGTATAGAAGTGATGAGTGCTGAATCAGCAAGGAAGGGAGATGTGTAGGAAGAGTTGAATGTGATCAAGAGGGACACTAATCGAAGCGGCGGCGCAAGAAACGAAAGGATACAGTCACGATCTCGGAGATTGATGGATGTCCGTGGATTGTGATTGCGCACCGATATCTTTCATATTCAGATAGAGGCAATTGCGAACAGCATGCATAGCCAAACAGCAAATGAGACGATCGATAGCATATATGCAGCTTATGTACGTTCTCCATTAAGACTAGACGTAACATGCTCATGCGCGATGGTGAATATCTAATCCAACGACTTCTAGTAACATCCTCTCTCCATCTCGGTCGCTCAGCGGTCCATCGCCCGGTACATTCTTCGCTGCCCAACTGTACGCCTCGTTGATCAATGTCTCTGTGAGGGGGACACCCTCCCTCGCGAGGAGTTTAATCAGGTTGGCGATCAACGATACGGCTTGTCTCCCTTCCGGTGTGATATCCTGCAATGAGCGGTGACATGAAGGTCAGCTATGAGTACACTTGCAAACAAGCATTCATTGAACAGCTGTGAAGCCACTCACATCGTTCTTATCGCTATACACTCCCTCTGCATCGAAACCTTCACCTCCCTCTCTTCGTTCTTGAGACGTTCCACTACTGACCCATACGAATCCATTCAGTCCCAGGATGATGTCGACGCCAGTGGGACCGCATGGTGCTGGGATGTGGTGGAAGTGTGATTTGAGACGACGGATAAGTTGGGGAGGAACAGTGAGGAGGAAGCCGTTTCGTAGCTGCAGCAGGAGGAGTCAGTCTCGTTGTGGCGTCATGCTATGAATCAGTGTGTGCTGGGACTCACTTTGCCGTATTTCAACGATCGGGTATGTAGAGACATAACACCGTCACCAAGCAACGATTGGACCTCTGCGACCAGTAGCTGCACAGGGACGCACAAGTCAGCTTCATGACATTTTAGATCTTACCAGAGACGTGATAACTGGAGCAAGAGGGCCAAACTCACATTCCCTTCTGCCAAAAACTCTCTCATCTTCAAAGCGTCCGATTCAATCTTTCTCCTCTGCACACCGCCGGGCAAGTTGACACTTGACAACATCAAAACTGCATCTTGTCTACCGTTCGCGTCGACTCGCCATCGTTGAGGACCGACTTCATTGATTCGCCCGATGACCAAGTCGCCCACTTCGGGGTTGTACCTATAATCGGGAGGCACATCAGCGATTATTCTCCTGCACATTATAGAGAAAGCCAACATTGAAGATAATTTGCAACATTGTCACATCGTGTAGAAGGAGATAAACGCGGTGACCAAGCACTCACCTCGATCGTAATGGCTTGACCGAAATGAGCTTGTTCACTCTCTCGATCGTCCCCGTCACCGACGAAACGACATTGACCTCCTCGACATATGTCCCGTGGCCCCTGGTTACACATACGCAATCAGCTATCTATCACGGGGCATTGCTCAACAGCTGATATGTGCATACCTCATATATTCTTTGGAGCTGGTGATCACTTCTCCTGGAGTGACGACTGTCCTCTTACTAGGTCCCGCACCTCCATATTCATCTTCGAAACCACCATCATCGACGTCCATAGCATCGAGCTCTGCGGGGTGTTTTCGATGAGATGAAGGGATGTCATCGGCGAACGATAAAGTAGAAGAGGGCGGTAAGGTAGTGACACTGAACATTTTATGGGCTTAGTCTTGAGTTTGCAGTAGGGTCAGAAGTAGCAGAGCATGTACCAGTATGGAAGAATGTTACCGTCAATGAAACAGCAAGAAGTTGAATTCGAGCAAAGAACGGTTACGGAGATGCAACCAAACTCCGCAGATCCGTCGAGATCGTTCGCCACCGAGGATGGCCACGTCTAATGAACGTAAATAATACCATCTTATCTTCTCACGAAAACATCAACTCTCATCGCTGTTTGATGCAGCGAGCTCGCATCCCTTGTCAGTCGGATTGGAACTCCTTGCTGTGAAGACATGTCTGCCATGTCGGACAAAACGACAGAGCCGAAAGACCTACTTTTGCTTGTTTGGGTGCATGGGTGAGCACACCTTGCGGGTTTGGAGCCAGTGGTACCTAGTCTAACGTACTTCATCAACTTAGTTTCAAAGGCAACGAAGTGACCTTTGAGTCATTCCCAGACCGTAAGTATATCAACTTCCCCTCTCTGTCGCCTGTGTTCTGTCCGCCAATTGTTGACGCTCCTATAGGCATATGTCACCTTTTACGATCCACCCACCCGTCATTACGGGTCGAATCTCGTGTGTTCCCAGCTTATCAGACTCGTGGTGAACTTGTGAGCTATTGGAACTTCCGCAGACGAATCTAGGATTATGGTAGCTCACACTCATTACGCTGTCATCTAGACCGCCGCTACACTTGCCTTTGTAGATTGGCTCACAGAGCTAGTTGTCAACCTTGAGAATGATCATGGGGCAGGTGGAGGTGCGGGGAAGGCGAAAGTGGTTTTGATGGGTCATTCGTAAGTTTATAGAAACCGGCTTTGATTCCCCAGCTGTTAACTGCGGTGCTCGTTATACAGGATGGGAGGACTGTTGATCGCCGACGCGGCAAGGGATATTGCGGGGAACACTAGAAAAGGGGAACCTATGTGGCCTAGAGTAGTTGGAATACTTGGTGAGCTGCAACTCTGCCTGCCGTTGTGACGCTCAGCGCTGACACCATCATGTCATTGGTTTCGCTAGCTTTTGATACACCAGTGAGCTACAGAACGTTTCAATTGTATTTGAGCTAACTCATTCTGCCTCAGTATCTCGGCTTGCATCCAGTACGTATTCAAGGCTTGACAGAGTGAGGAAAATCATTGACATCTACCACTTCCGCAGCACACCTTTGTCAGTCACAGGTCAAAATAGCATGCTTTTCCCCTACTAATGTTTTCGTTTACAGAAACATCACCTATCCCAAGCTGCATCTTACGTTGACCAAGCGCGAAATATCGCTTCCGCTGTCGGTATATTGTCCCCAGTCGCCCTTGGACTAGGATTTGGAAAATTCGGAAAGAGCACAGAGACAGAGTCTACCCAATCTTCTGCTGGTCCAAGCAATTCTCGACCCTCGTCATCTGCTTCTTCCTCGACCAACAGTAAAGGCAAAAGCAAACAAAGCTCGACTGTCTCTGAGTCCTCCTACACCGCTTCGAGTTCCTCACAATCCGTCGAGACAAAGTCATCCTGGTTTAACCTCCCAAGTATACCTGCACCAAGTGCAAAGTCTTGGTATGGTCTTGGTGCAGTAGCGCTGGGCGCAGCGGCTGTAGGAACGGCATACTATCGTCGGGAGGATTTCATCAACGGGTGGAAATATGGCTATGAGCATATGACGTTTGTGGGGAACTTGTGGGACGAGCAAGCATTGAAAGACAGATTGTCGGCGACCGACGAATTGAATCGAGAACGAAATATCTTGTTCTACAAGTAAGCTTCCCTTAGCCTGTGAATTGTAGATATAGCTGACGAAGATCTGCGCATATAGTTATTATTCCCATTTACCTCGATCGCCACCTACGCACCTGCTCAATCGAACGTTCGCGATTCTTCCACCGATTGTCCATCCGCTGTATCCCAGATTTAGACCAGCGAGCAACACACTGGCGAAAGACGAAGTTTCCGCCCATATGGGAATGTTTAACCCGAAGACGAATGATGGATTCTACGATCTGGGACTGGATGTTGTCAGAGAAATAGGAGAGAGGATAGAAGAGGAAGGGGTGGGAAGAGCCGCGGGCGTCGAGGAGAAGATGGATGAAGGTGACGATGATGTGTGGAGGGTGGAGAAGGATGAGAAGGGCAATGAGGTGTGGGTGGAGAGTTAGCGGTGGAGGCTCCTTTAGTTCCGGGAGCTAGGCGTGGATTGTATCCATGTACCAGTGTTGCTGCTCTGCGTTTCTGGACGGGCGCACCAGCATGTGATTCATCGATTGTACACGGTCTGGCGGCAGGCGTTGCAGGCGCCCGTTTATATGGATTACAAGGATTACAAGGATTACAGCTGCTACCAGGACAAGGTCAACAAAGATTACAAGGACCACAACAGTGCAAGACTAATCTTACGACTGACAAAATTTCGCTCATTCCAGGTACTAATTCCACTCGTCGCAGACGACGGACGATAATCTACCAGAGATGTTTGACCATTCATCTACCACAATTTAAACGAAATCTAGGCTGAAGCAGTCGGTTGATTTTCTTCCCCGGGCAAGTTGTACTCGTAACCGAAGACAGGATCCGCATCCAAGTTTTCCACCTTGAAATCGGAGGCTGTACTCCTATCCTGATAGAACCATCGGATGAAAGCTTGACAGACCCAGAGATCCTGCGAATTGGAATAATAGACCTGGATGGCCCAGTAGGGTTCGATCTGTGATAGAGCGAACGAAGCGCATTGTTCTATCGCGGTAGCTTGAGGAGTGGTTCCGGGATAGGTGATCGATACTGAGGGATAGTTTGGATCGTCGTTGACTGTAACGTGGGCACAATCGTGCTCAGCGAGAGCGCGCTGCACTTCAGATACAGAAGACTGATGAAAGTTTTGAAGTGAACGTACCAGGGTTGGTGGCATCGTCTGCTTCCAAATAGTGAGCACCGGTGTAGAAGTGATCCCATTTTTCGTTCACGTTGACGGTGATATGCGGTGCGGGAGCCACGGAAGTAGGGATGCTTCGTGATCCAAGCTGTTCGCGACGATAGACAGTCGGTTCCGCCTACTTGTACGAAGGGATCAGTGGATATCAGCGTTTATCCCCATTGAGCAAAGTGTAGCGACAATGAGTTACGCACCGTTGGGGTCATGAATGTCGTGGTCGGAGTAGGTGTCCTTGAAGGACGGACGACCGTCGAACCATCAATGACGATGACAGTCCCAAAACGATCACCGTGAGGTCCAAATCGGATAGAGTCAGGTACCATTGCGTTGACGAACGCCGATTGTGCGATTGCGAAAAAGAGCGTGATGATAGTGATGAAGTACTGCATTTTGACTTGGTGAAACGATCCGGTCGTTTGACTAGTTGGCGGCTTTGAAGTGAGTGTGAGTTGGGGTCTTTGTAGTGTGAGGGGATGTTGGATTGGATAAGAACGAGCACTCTGTTGACGGTAATTAGGATGCCTTATATATGCCGTGTATGTGATGAGTATCAATGGCAACTGTACGTCCAGAGCTCAGTGTCTACATCTCCTAGTTCTTCAAAGTACCAAGACGCCTCACTTTGAACGTAAGATACAATGGTACAAGACTGGCTTTGATGCACAACACAAGACACTGCCACAGACTCGAACTGGCGCAATCTGCACCAGAAACAGATTATTGGTAAGTGTTTACAAGATGTAGATGGGCGGTGGACGTGAACGAAGGTTGTACACCATATGGAGAACATCAAAGGACCTGTCCCTTCGCTATCAGTTAGACAGGCTGGCGACGCCATTCCTCCTTATCGTCTCGAGTAAGTTCGCCAAGGGCGATATGCAACGATGCGTATGATTGTAGACGTGTAACACGCTACAGACAACACTCACGTGGACGAGGGGATGTTCGACTCGGGCTCAGCTGTAACCTACCCCAGACGAATAACGGAGCTAAAGTGTGGTGGGTGGACTGAGACATCTCAACGTTCAGGACACGATTCATGACAGTCGGTGGAGAGATAGGCTTCTGCCACAAACAGACAAGTAAACATGTACCACATGTGGCCGATTCCAGAACACGATGGCGATTGTCCGTCAACGACGTTCTGTCACTACTTGCTGTGAACTTTACGCTGTGTCTCAGGACGACCAGTATCGGATGACCTGCAGTCTGCGAGATGATTGGAATGAATGGCGGCCCTGAAGAACCCCGTGTAGGGGAGTGTCGCACATACGCTGTGTTGCGAAGTGCCCCGGACCTCTCGATCCTCTTGTACTGCTCTCAAGAACATCTGATAGTTGTCTAATATCTCCTTTCGAGGTGTACTCCAGGCATGAAAATATTTCTCTACGTATCTGCAACACGCACAGCATTAAATCCTTTATGGCAGCTTGCAATGTCAGACCTAGAGTCGCCAAGAACCTTTGTGTTTGCTGCCTCCATGAGACATTGTTTTGATACATGTCACAAATCTTTGCATGAAAGGACAGCCGTCATCTTCAATGTTACTGAAGAGGACTGCTGTGAGGTCATTACAACGTGTATTATCCATGATACCTGATCGTTCCTTTCTGCAGAAACTCTCATACATGTTTCGCTCTCTGAAATTCCCTAAGCTGATTGAGATCAATCTCCAGTGCCACTGGACTGGTCAAGGCATAAAAGACCACAGTGATCTGATTTGCCACCAGCAACTGATCACTCAATTTCTCATTCACATATCACTGCATACCTAGCAATTTTTAACAAACAGTGACTGTCTTCATTCCAGTCAGTTTTAGATACACACATTCCAATCCTTGATCACCTTGCACTCCCACTATGGGTTCAGATGACAATGAGTGGACATTCATTTCCAGATTTCCACCATCTTTTTCTTCGTTGAATGCTGGCAGCGTTGTACCCTCTGGCCCGAACGAAGTCACATCTGCAATCACCCTGTCAACAAAGCATACCCATGAGAGTATGACAAACTCAGGGTTTGGTGGATCTCTTGATTATGAATCAGACAGTGATACGATATCCACACATACCATACATAACAAGGATGATACTATCTCCTTGCCTCCTTCTCCCAGCATGTCCAACACCCATCCTCCCATCATGCCCCTTGCCACACTTCCCAACAGCAGTACCGCTACTTCCACAGCTATCAGCCAAGTCAATGACATGCTAGTCTCAGATGACAAGCTAGACAGCAGCCACTCCTCACCCTTAGACAGCAAGGATGGTGAACTGGAGCGTGCCAAAAACAACTTTGATACAGCTCTGAGAAAAGCGCACTTGGCTCATCTTGCCCTTCAGAAGTGGCCACAGAAAAAGAGGTCCTGTATACATGATGAAGTCAACTGGAAAAGGACCTGCACTACATTCGTGGATGAAGCTTCAATTATTCCACGTCTTGTACTGGAATACACTTGCCTACTCGCTCCAGCAGTTGGGGCTCCAGTCCCCAAGGGGATTGACTTCTACTGGAAAACCCTGGATGATAGAAGAATGTATTGGAAGCAGGTGATTGAGCAGGAGAAGAATAAGACATGGATGTGCAATCATGGTCCAGATGATACCTATGATGGAGCAGCCAGAAGCACAACTGGAACATCTGAATGGACACCAGAAGATGCATGGGACGAAGGGAAAAACCAGCTGTCGAGTACAATGTCCTCTGATGCTATATCAGCAGAATTCCCTTGGTTGGGAGAAATGTGAGACAATCCATGGCCGTGCTACAATGTACAATGCTTGGATCTTACAGCTCAGCCTCCATCAGTGTTTCTTCACCTCTAGTTTATGTGTTTTGAGAGAGATCCTTTGGATAATCAATTGGGCTCAAGTCCCTCTCAATCAGTTCTTGTAATTCTGTCACATTCATTATCACATTCTATCTTCCTTCATGAAACTATTGTGTCACACCTGCATGGAGGAATACAGGATGTGTCCAATGAAAAGGACAGTGTTTTGGGCTTGTTGTCTGATTGACCCAGCTATCAGTGCCAATAGAGGCAACAGTGACAACAGGGGAAGTGACGACAACAAGAGTTGTTGGGTTGTGACCAACTGTGTGACTGTATGAGTGAGACTCAATGGAGATCCATATCTGGGGATACTAACAATTGACAACAGAAGGGGTGAGGTATTTATACCTTGTTTGCCACCGAGAATATTTGCCACCTTACTAAGCAATTGGCTCAACAGAGCCAGGTACAGAGACATGGCTCGACAGAGACAGGTACAGAGACATGGCTCGACAGAGCCAGGTACAAACGAAGGTACAGGAACATGTCTCGTAGGATTACACGTGCTGTGATTCATTACAAAAGATGGAAGAAGAGTTCCCCTGGTATTCAGAAAGACCTGATACCAATCAATTATACATAGGCATATCTTGTTTTGTATGGTCCCCCTTTGCCCAGTTGCCCTTAGTGCATCACTCCTCATTTATCTTTCTCATTCCACAGTCGGCATCAGCTTATTTGTGAGTTATGACAAGTTTCATGCTATTTTCCCTACATAGTCAGTCACTCCCACCACTATCCTGTTATAGATGTGCAGACCCACTTCTGCACAGCTCATTTCCATATGATTTCACTCTTTTTCGTTTATAAGTTACTACAACTGCATACAGAGTTTTTACTCAATCACGATCAACAACCGGAACCCACAGACACGCTGATTTGGCGTTTTCCGCCACAAGCCACCGAACCGCGCCACGTGATTCGGACTGTTATCCCGCCAACTACGTAGTTGGAGACCCCGGATCGTCATGACGATATTTCTTGTCCAATCGCTCGTAATGAGATCAGCTGCCCTGTCTTGAAGTTGTGGTGCACACACCATTTGACATTCCTACGCAGTTGCCCTTCGTGTGGTGTGATTGTGATTGTGAGTGGGAGTGGGATTGACGTCAGTCCTGTCGCTTTTCGTGCAAATGCTGTGTTTCATACCCTTTCGAGTTGGTGAGATATCGTCATTCCCTGTGCCTGCATTTGACATTCCGTCGTCACCGTTTCGTCTCGCTTCTTTGAATAGTCCAAAGTCACCTGAACGGGGAGAAGTATGATGGGCTGTCACGAGCAAACACGTCATACCAACTCTCCTCTCTGTTCTTCGCTTCACCCCACAACCGATGATATATATACCTGCTCAATAGTCGTCTTACCTTTGTCTTCTCTTCTCAACACTTAAGTTTTAACAAACGCAACACAACACAAACACAACACACATATAACAATGTCAGGAATCGCAAACAAGGTCGAGCAAAAGGTCGGAGAGACCTTCTTCAGGTGAGTCGTCAAGTCTTCTCTTGCCACCCCTTTGTCTCCTATCTCCCCACTCCTGTATCTTTCCAATAAAGCGACAACGCTGACGATCATCCGTGTTACAGTGGAGCACCCGGTACTACCGGTCGTGAGCCCTTCGAGGACGGAACAAGAACCGTCCCTACCGGTTCTGGAGCCTACACCGGTGCCGCCGGTGCTGGTTTCGGCGACAACAACACCTCTGGTCTTACCGGCCAAGGTCACCACCACGACCACCACCACGGCCACTCACACGCCGTCGGAGCTGAGTGCAACGAGGGAACTACCGGACTTACTGGCGGTGTTGCTGGTTCCGGTGGTCGAGGATTCGACGAGAACATTGAGCGAACAGAGGGTCGTCACCACCACGACACTACCGGCAGCCGAACTGGTGCTCACATCCCTGGTGTGAACGACGGTGGCGTGAGTACTCCCTACACCCCATGTTGTGTGATCTCTTGCTGACGAATTTTATCGTCCTCTGGTAGTCCGCTGAGAACAAGGCTGGCCTCCTCTCCGGTGGTGTTGCCCACGGTGTTGGTGCTCACGGTGCCGGCGGTCACCACGACGACCACATCCGACACCACGGTGGCGAGACTGACGTGAGTTTAATGTTATATTATACCTCAAATACAGTAGACTGACAGTATTGTTACCATTCGCAGCGACCCACTGGTCAAGGTTACGACAACAACAACCTCACCGACTCTCGAGACCGAACTGGCGACAGGACCGGTAACCTCGGCCAAGGTTCTGCCGCTTACGAGCGATCCACCAACACTGGTCCCGTCACTGGCGGTGCTGCCGGTACCGACAGGTTCGACTCTGACCGACACCACGGTTCCAGCCACGGATCCGGTATCACTGGGTGAGTTCAAGCGATCTCCTCGCGAACATTGCTATGTATAGCGTACTGACCCTATGATCATCAATAGTTCCAACCTCACTCACGAGTCTACACGACAGGCTGAGAAGCACCTCGGTCCCGAGTCATCCGGTGGTGGCGCTGGTGTCGTAAGTTATAGTCTTTATCATACCATAGTGTTTGCACTATACTGACAGCATGTGCGTCACTTAGTTCGGCACCTCTTCCTCCGAGTTCACTGGCCAGGACCGTGACCGAAAGGGCGGTATCCTCGGTGCCTACGCCGACTCCGAGGGTGCCTTCAAGGGTAACACCACCGGTCCTTCCGGCCACTCTGCTCTCACCGGACGTGAGGGTAACCTTGACAACAACCCTGTCCACCAGGCCAAGTCCAACCTCGGCGGCCACGGCACCTCTGGTGAGACTGCCGGTTTCGACGACCACACCAAGCACACCACCTCCAGCACTGGTGGTACCCACACTACTCCTCACGGTACCGGTGAGGAGCACAAGAAGGGTATTGTCGAGAAGATCAAGGACATGTTGTAAGCAACTCGGTGATTGTCAAGAACGAAGCAAAGTGGGACGTATTTTAGGGGATTAGGGGGAAAGAAGAGAAGTATCAATTATGATGTAGCAAAAGTATCTAGCCAAATGTTATGTATCCATCTGCAGTACAACAGCAGGAGTGATCTGGCACAACCAATTTCGTTGTAGGGGATGGCTAAATTGTGTGGTTATGCAGCACGTTGTCCGCGAATCAATAAGCTTAGAAATTCGCCTCAAGAACGTGGCGCCACAGTGTTAAAGTGAACATGACGATCCTGGGATACACCCTGTTACTGTTCATCAAATGCCTCTCCTTTGTAACATAAACATATACGAATGTACTAGTGCCCGTGATTCGGACTTCTACTGCTCGCGCTCACTCTTGATCCAATCCTCAGACTTGATCAGCGCTCCGAGGCCTGCGGTCTGCCTACGTTCTCTCACCGACTGGCTGGATGACCATTGATCGTCACGATCAGAAGCTTCCCTCTTCACAGTGACTGACGCTGGTGCGCCAGAGGAATAGTTCCTGATCCGAAAAGTGCTATGCGCTTTATATTCAGCAGACGACATAACTGCTGACGACCGGGCAGCATCTGCGGCGGACACATCCCAAGGTATGACTGAAGCGATTTCCTTCAACTCAGCCTCAGGGACGTTTTTGAAGTGATCAGAGTTGCGACGAAGCCAAGGTGTCGCAAGGGAGTGATCGTGTCCGAACTTCTAGATCGCGATTTCGATAGTTCAGTGCATTTCGCCATGCAGGTTGTTATGGCCTCTTTGGTGGCATGTGTTGTGTTGGCTACAACGAGGAAGGTAGGCCAGACGAATTGCGTTTCGAAGGTCAGCATGTTCTGTATACCATGGATGGTATCAATCACTGGAACACTTACGATTCGAAAGGATTTCTTCAAGACTCTTGGTGGGCATGATGGTGAGATTGGTCTTCAGCAGATAACGATTAGTAGTTGCGGTGGATTTGGAAATAGTGTAACTAAGTCTGCGAGTATGAGAAGAGTTGACTAATGCTCAAACTCAGGTAACTCATTTTAAAAGTCGGCAGCTTTACTTGCAGTGTCATGAGCCCAAGCTCTCCGACACAAAGGATGTTGGCCAATCTTTATATATCATAGGGGACAATGGCAGAAAGGTAGAGAGTGACGCTGTCATGGCTGTCGCAGAGCCGCGCCATGCAGGTTGTTATGGCCTCTTTGGTGGCATGTGTTGTGTTGGCTACAACGAGGAAGGTAGGCCAGACGAATTGCGTTTCGAAGGTCAGCATGTTCTGTATACCATGGATGGTATCAATCACTGGAACACTTACGATTCGAAAGGATTTCTTCAAGACTCTTGGTGGGCATGATGGTGAGATTGGTCTTCAGCAGATAACGATTAGTAGTTGCGGTGGATTTGGAAATAGTGTAACTAAGTCTGCGAGTATGAGAAGAGTTGACTAATGCTCAAACTCAGGTAACTCATTTTAAAAGTCGGCAGCTTTACTTGCAGTGTCATGAGCCCAAGCTCTCCGACACAAAGGATGTTGGCCAATCTTTATATATCATAGGGGACAATGGCAGAAAGGTAGAGAGTGACGCTGTCATGGCTGTCGCAGAGCCGCCTTTTTCAAAGGTCAAAGGTGGAAGGTGGAAGAGCGGTGTTACAGCACTTCGACCACCGTGACTCCTCATCTGCACGATCGTAAAGCACTACTACTGTACTACGGAAAAGTAAATGAATTGGTCGCTTCCGAGATGTAGTCGATCTGACTCGTTCGTCGTCTGGACGCTAATAGTGGGAGAGAGAATGCCTGATTTACATGAAGTCTTCACTAAGAACCCTGTCTTGCACTGTTGAGCCGTTGAGTGATAAAGAGTGATCAAGTATGTACCACAGCGACCAACCGTCACTCCCCCGACGTGTCCATTGACCAACAAAGTGAGAGGTCCCTCTGGCCCCATATTACATCTGATAATCATGCGTGATGCATAAAGTGTGAGTGACTACGGATACAGAATTCCCACACCCTCTAGACTCTCAATCCTCCTCTTCCGCGCTCCACACTACTCGCAGCCCGACCCTTCCTTATCGCCATAAAGTCATAGCGCAACGTACCAAAAACAGATTATCCAAACTCGTGTATGAATGCGAAACTCCCATTATATCTAAAAGCAGAACGCAAAAGCTGATCGAGAGCGAGGAGATTACCAGTAATCACAACTCGTTCCCACGAAATACTAATATAGATACCCAAATAGACCGAAAATGCAAAACTATAAACAGAAAATTAAGAAAACAAAGTGAGAGAACACTTAACGCCTATCGTCATCTGGACCCATATCCAAGTCTTTGGGTCGAGTCTCGCCCGCTACTCTCTTCCTAGCTTCTTTGATCATCTCGAGCAAAGATTTTTGATGTATAGGTTTGGGGATGATTCCATCCGCACCGGCTCGGATGTACTCTTCCTATGGGGCGACAAGAACCGATAAGTCAGTCATATATCCTGTTCCCGAAGTCAGAGCGAAGAGGACAAAACCCACCTGATCCTCTCTCAAGGCATTACCAGTACATCCAACGATGTAGATCGGACAACCCATCTCTCGTACTTCCCTCGCAACTTCCACACCGCTCATCAACGGCATTTGACTACATCACAACATCAGCCTCCGATTGTCTCGCACGCGAGCGCAATACCCCACTCACTTGTCAAGGAAGACGATGTCGAATCTCGGCGAATTTGGTGCTTGTTCGAAACTATCTCTGATCATCCCCAAAGCGATTTTACCATTCTCAGCCGTGGTGACTTGATGACCGAGTCGGGTCAACATTCTCGACATGAGCATTCGAGTGAGTCTATTCCGGCAAACAGATGATCAGCATTCACTCTCATCGCGCCACGCGCAGGCGGCCACTCACTTGTCATCGTCTACTACGAGAGTACACATTGGGGGTTCTGGACTAGGTGGTGGCAAAGCCATCTGTTCTTGCGTTTGCGTAGGTCTAAGCGGTGACGAATCTCTCTGATATGCAGCGCCCGGTCCCCCCATGGATCCTGCGCCGAGTGTACCAGGTACAGCATCAGAGTACTCTGATGACCGTCTTTCGCCTATCGACTCGCCAGGAACCGGTGCGAAAGGATCGATAAACGTCGTGTCGGAAGGTGGTCCTTCATCTTCCGGGGTCGCAGGATCGACAGGCGGATAAGTGTGCATGATGATCTCCTCAGTCGCAATGGTAGATGCAGCTGCGGGGACGTCAATCAGCACTGTTTTGAAAACTTTAAATTATAGCTCAACTCACCTTTACGGTCATGCTCTCGCGGTGTTCCGTGAGCTTGCGGCAACAATGGTTGAGACGACTCGGTCGTCCCTATCGCTGGTCTTTCGGTAGGTGTACCGCTCCTTTGTGGACTTGACCCAGGCGCAGGGGCATAAGCTTGATCGATCATCTTGACCAGTGGACTTGGTCGCTTGACACTGGTGTCCCTCTGCAATCCAACTTGGTTGACTCCAGTTTTGCTAGCGTTATTGCTCAGCTCCCTAGATCGTGGTTTTGGCGCGGGAGGGAGGGAGTACGGCAATTCAAACCAGAACATCGAACCTTTCCCAGCTTCCGATTCGACACCCAATCGACCATTTGAAAGTTTGACGATTTGACGAACGAGAGCAAGGCCAAGACCTGAACCTTTACCGCCTTGACGACGACCGATCTCTGTTTGAACATAAGGCGAGAAGAGTCGGTTGCTACAGTTGTGAAGTGAAGTGACATTGGATCAGCACCTCTCCAATGTTTACATTTGACGTTGTGGTAACCACCATTTGCAAGCACTCACTCGATAACGTCCTGCTTTCTCAATCCAACACCAGTATCATGCACCTCCACCCTCACTACCACCTTCTGCACCCTCTTCTTCTCTTCCTCCCTCTCCTTCTCCTTCTCCTTCAACCATGAGTCCTTGCTATACCTGCGACTTTCCGCATTCACCGATCCCTTCTCAGGATCGGCTGTGCCGGTGACGTGCGAAGGGAAGGGATGTTGTAGGGGCGCTGCCGTTCGATTAGCTTTGTCAGACTCTTCGAGCTCTTGTTGTTTCTGCAGGTTGACAGCGGCTTGTCGGAGGGGATCATCGATCTCCGTCGCAGGGGTAGGCTCGAGTCGAGGGTAGAGCAGTTTGGTGACTATTCTGACAGAACCTGTGTCGGTGAACTTGATACTGTTTGAAACGAGATTGCTGCGATACCAAAGGTTAATGCTGCTCAAAGTTCACGCACGCTCAAGTAGGACTCACCTCGCTACCTGTCTCAAACGCATCTCATCGCCAACAAAAACTCCTCCGATGTTATCGATGTCTTTGTCCAAGTCCACTATCAGTTCGATGCCTGCCATCTGTGCTTGCATTCGATGTGACAGCGCGACGAGTTGAATCGATTTGTGGAATTCGAAAGGCTTCTTCGCTTGAGCAAACTGAGATGACAAATTAGCATTGAAGCGATATCGTCAACAGAACCTGCGGGAGGACTCACCTTGCCAGACTCCATTCGGTTGAAAGACAAGACATCGTTCAATACCTTTTCCATCATTGTCAAACTTCCCATCAAACCATGCACCATCTCCGCCTGATCCTCCTCCAATCCCTGAAAGACATTCTCCCCATCCAGGTTCTGGACCGCCAATAGAGCGGTGTTGAGGGGTACTCTGACTTCGTGGAAGATATACGAGACGAAGCGTTTCTTCGAATCTGCCGCACGTCTTTCCATGACTTGAGCGGATTGCGTCGCTCGATATTGAATCTTGAGTTGTTGACGAAGCGCGAACATCTGTCTATCGCTTCTCTCCTTTAGGAAACTCGCGCCGATCAAAAAGGCGTGGAAGAGAGCGAAGAAGACCAAGTTCCGGAAGAATAACGCTGGTGAATGCTTCTCAGTGACGACCAATACTCCTACGAGGATCAACCAAGTCGAAGCTCCAAAGACGGCGTACAGTCGAGATTCTCGAAGTGTCAACAATCCCAAGACCGGTTGACCGAATGCGAATCCTAGCAAATTGAGGAAATTTCGAGTACCGCAAGTGTTGTTGTCGGTGAAGAAGCCACACACGTGCATTTCGACGATGAGGATATAGGCAAAGACCCAGCAGGCGGCGAAGATGAATGGTTGCCATAGGTCAGGATGTCGACGAGGGAAGTCGAAGATGACCATGGGAAGGATCGGTATTGTGACAGCCTATCAACAAAGAAAGATCAGTATTTTGGCTATTAGGAAGCGCAGCTGCATCGGAGGAATGGTGGCCAAAACAGGCTGGATAGGGATGACGAGTTGGAGTTTTCCACTTACACCGGCAACTGAGAGATAAGCGACCCAATTGAACACAGTGAACGGTGTTGGGAGAAGACCAACTGTGAGGACCCAATTGATGAGAAAGAACACAGAAGACGCCATAGCCCCTTGTTTTTGAGTGAACCACGCCTGGGATCATTCAAACATCAGCTTCTGGAACTCTTCGTCAATAAAGAAGTCCCCACAGTCCCGCACGTACCTCTTTTTGAAAGGATCGCTCTTTGCTAGGTTCTGGGAAGGACGAATTGAGGAAGTGCATGATGTTCGGCCACATCCTTTCCGTGACCCAAGCGACGGCCGAGTTCCTCCTAATCCATCCTGGATTCCTACTTCCTCTTCTTCCTGTACTCCCTACTTCACTTCGAGTATGATCCCCACCTCCATCTTCGTCATCTTCCCCTTTAGTCGAGTAGAGCGTATCGTGATTCCTACTTCCATTCCCACCGCTTGCTCCGTAACCTGAATCGCTTCGAGGGACTGTCGGTGTGAAATGGTCGAAATTGGCTTCGACAACGACATGTGATACTGGATCGTTTGGCTTGCCTGACATATCATCGTCGTCGCCATATCGTGAAGTGCTATTAGCCTGACTGCTTCTCGCTCTATTTCTCATTCCACCTCGACCACTGGAGCTGATCCTGTCCGAGATACCTTTCCGCTTATGTTTCCCATCCGTCCCGCCTTTCGGGTTCAACAGTTCCAGAGGCAGATGTGATGGATCACCAGAGATAGATTCGGAATAATACAGATCTGTCGTATTCCGAAAGCTTGAACCGAGGGCTGATTCAGATGTCGTCGAAGGATGTGAAGGCGGCGTGAGAGAATTTTTGACTTTCTGCCATACCGTCGAGAATTTGGATGGGGCGAATCGTGTTCTTTGTTGATGATGAGGAGCTTCGTGCGTCGTTATTCGACTAGGTCCAGCGGTAGGCCCAGGATATGGATCAGAGATGGTCTCCTCCCGTCGAAGGATGGTCGTACTGGGTGCCATGGTTGAGCGGATACAAGTCTCACACAGGAGACAAGAGGAAGACTTGGCAGTTGTCGATTTATTATAGAACTGATATTGTATATGTGACGCTGTTGTTGGGGCGCGCCCTCGGTTTCCGTCGCTACGGGCGCTGGCGTTGACCACGACGACGACGTTGTGACCGTGTGTCGATTAAATGATACCCAAGCGTTGATTAAAGATAGAACTTGAAGAAAAGGGCGAAAACCGACCGATAAACGCGCCTTGACGGGATAATCGAACTACGTTGTTTGACAGGTGGGTTAACGCAAGAACGAGATCTGCCGTTGCGTAAGAACGAGGTTGTAAGACCTGCTGTACCAAAAGTGTACAATTGAAATTTAATGATGTAAAAAGCCAAAAAGGGAGAGCGTGTTCTTTACTTTTGACTCCCTGTTCGCTACCAGCCAACTGACTAGCTTGTCGAGACTGCACAAAAGATGCACGGAGAGAGAGATATATATACAAGGGGGGAGAGGGGGATGAAAACACTAAAGGCAGACGGACGAATGAGGGTACAAGGCACGCAAATTGTACGTTATTATCCTTAAGGAGACGAGCTCGGAGCCCAGCGTTCTGTCTACCGTAAGAAGAAAAGCAGAATGAAACAAAACAAACTTGGTTATACGGGGTGTGAGGAGGCGTGTCGGATGGGGTGATGTGATGTAGGTGTGATGTAAGAGGTTGCACAGTGTTCCTCAAAGAACAAGAACAACTATTCAGTCACTCGTTGATCATGCTGTCTGGATGGGATGGGATGGGATGTGGTGTGATCTAGACCTCTCCTGTTCGCAGCAAGACAAGCACAGACAAGCACAGACTGCGCCTGGACCAAACGAGAGAGTTATTACCCCTTTGGGGGTTCTCACCCTGCTCATCTCGATTCCAGTATTCCAGTAAATAAATGGTCCATGTTCCAGCAACGGAGGCAGATTTCACCGGACTGTAAGTGGGGCAAGCGATTAAGGTGAACGAGGGCTGTGCCTGAACGTGGTCTGAGATGTGTACGGTGACACAAAGCATGACGTAGAGTAGACAGTCGCGAGAGAGAACAGTTTACATGTTGATTCCAGCAGTGGACAGTTGTTCAACAGCATTTCGCATCGTATTGACCTGCATTGTCTTCTGGCATCGACATTCACATCGACATCAGCAACGTGCGCCATGATCAGGGGTCGACTGATATCGCTGAGTGTCATAGTGTCACCGAAGACACCTTTGTCGGGGAGATCAGCATACAACTTGATATCATCACGACCGTCCTCGACACCGTCGACATGCGATCAATTATCGACTATCGGCTTTCGACACCTGCACACATCCCATATCAGCCTAGAATCAAATAAAGAGAAACAAGGGGACATCAAGTCCAAGTCTGAGACCAATGATATCAACAAAGCCGAATCAGGCGATCCGATACATATCGAAGGAGCTACCGACCTTTCACATGCTCATTTCATCTCGTCCGCATCTCCTCGATCAGATTTCAATCCTGCCCAAACACCTTTCGCAGGGACAGATCCGACTTCCTCTTCATCTATGAATCATATACCTGATCCTGCGAAATGGGAAGGTAAATTATCACCTACGACATCGCATCTATTCAAATTGATCTTACCACTTCCTTCCCCCTCAACTTCATCCAATGGATCACCCACGCCTCGACCTACCGCGTTTCTCCTTCATCCTTCACAACCACTCTCGCATCTCTCTCGACTGATCGCTGGGAGTCTACCGACCGCTTATCGAGGATCCGATATTTCTTATCTCGCTTTGACAGGCCAAGAATCGGATATCGATTCTCATCTACGTAATGCCGAAGAGGAAGAAAACCAACAAAATGATCAGGGTAGACAAGAAGGTGGACCTCATTTGACAGAGAGGAAAAGCGAAGATGGAAGATGGCAAGAAGTTTCATGGTCGCAATCTACCGATCTGAGCGATTTCATCAAACAAAGTTGTCTCAATGAGAGATTCAAAATCGTCATTTCGCCAGAGAGTGACAAAAAACAGGAAGAGTTGGAATTGCAGGTTGTTATACCTAGTTTCGCGAGCAGGACAGCATACATCAGAAAGAGATTGATGACTTTGACCAAGGAACTGGATAGGATGACAAAGCAGAAGAAGCAGTGAGTGTAACAGCCATTTTACTTTGATCTCGCCCTCACACAACGTGCCTGTGTTCCCGTCGTTCCGCTATCCTTTTCACCACGACCCCAACGATGAAATCCGCTGACTCTCTTCGCCTGTATCTGCTAGAATCGATTATGCTGCCCACAAAGGTGCGCAAAGATTGGCAGTAGCGGCTCTAGGAGGTGGTGTCGCCTACTGGGCAGCAGTCATTCGTTTCAGTGAGTGAGCCAGCTTTGGAGGTCTATCTCCACGTCGTCATCTTCGCATCTCTCGCCATTGGTAGTCGCCAAGCCAGCCATGAACCTATGCTGACCTCCGATCCCTCTCTCAGCCTTCTTCACCGACGCAGGATGGGATATGATGGAACCTGTCACCTGGGCAACCGGCTTCGCAGCGTTGTTAGGCTCTGCTGCGTTCCTCATGTAAGTGATGTCTTTCTCCCCGTTTGTGGAACCATATGTCATCATGATGAGCTGATATGTCTTATTGTACAGCTACCACAATCGGGAAGTATCATACTCATCGCTACTCGATCTGTCCATAACAGCTAGACAGAGGAAACTGTACGAACAAGCCGGACTAGACATTGAGCGATGGACCGAGATGGGTAAGCAAGGCTCATCTTCATCTTTGCATAGAGCTAGGAATGCTGATCGTTTAATCTCGCCCTCTACCAGTGTCCGAAGCAAAGACCCTTCGTCGAGAGATATCACGAATAGCGGCTGACTATGACATCGAATGGCGAGGCGAACTTGAGAACTTGGCAGAAGAAGCGGCCAAGACAATCGAATCGAGAAGAGCGTCCGCCTCCCAGCCCTCCAGTTCGAGCAGTGGTGGTAGTGGCGAATCATCATCATCACGAAACTTTACTGAGAGTTCAGATGGAGAAGGAGAGGAAGTGGAAGAAAAGTTGGATATTGATAAAACGATTGACGAAGCTGCTGAATTGGCTGAACAATCTGAAGAGAAGAGAAGTAAAGAGAAAGCTGCACAGAGGAAAGGAGAGGTCATCGAGCCGAATAAGGGGGATAAAGATAGAGGGGAGAGGAAGAGAAGAGGGGAGGGCGAAAAGAGTGATAGTGAGTTGAGAGGGATGGAACGGGGTAAGAAGGCGGCCAGCGGGGGAAGGTAGAGCCAATGTCGAAAGGGTTCAAGTATAGCAGAAGCGAGGTTGATCTGTGTCACAGTCATTTAGGATAGGGGTATCGACAAGGAGGGTAGCCACCTAATAGGGTAGAACGTCGCTCCGAGACGTAGCGTAGGTGTACACACGGGTTTAGATAGTGATTCGGGAATAGATTTGTTCAGACGATAGATCGCGATTTGCATGGTTCATACACATATACCACCTTTTGTAGCATATACGCTTTCCATGACATATCATGCGATGCATGAGCTTAAATGAACACTTCTTGAGTGTCTCCTTTTTCTACATATCTACATGTGCTATCGGTGTCACTCCCCACTCTACGACTTCACCGCTCAATACACCTTTTCGCTACTTTCCAAGTCTCTCAACACACCCGTCGATCTCTTAGCGTCCAAGAACAGTTCTCCCAGCTCTTCGATATCCTCCACTCCCACCTCAATCTTCCCTTTTCCTCTCGCCAAGATCCCTGCCGGACTCAAAAGTTGTAGCGCGAATCTCAAACTCGATTTCTCCCCTTCATCCGCCAGTTTATCAAGAGCTTCGGAACCGACGACGATTCCTTCGACTTTACATCGCATTTCGACGACTTTGCGTATTTCGTCTCGCGAGTAAAGGGCAGTCTTGACGATCATACATCGATCAAGGAGATCGATAGGTAGACCATGAGGTGATCGGATTCCGGTAGACGAGGAGCCGGCGGGGCCGTCGTATTCCGTTCCTCGGATAGTGGAGATTCCACGGTTGGAAGCGAGAACGACGTAAGGTGACATTGGTGATTCGAGAGCTCGGTTCAGGTAGGTGAAACATTCCATGTCGAGCATGTGAACCTGGGGACAAGTGGATTGGAGCATAAGCATGAATCAGAGGGAATAACCAGACAGAAGCTGCAATATTGTGTCGCCCGTGCAACTCACCTCATCGATGAACAGAACACCTGGGACGAGCTCTGCGACGCCTTGTTCGATATATCGATCGACGACCTTGTTGATCTCTCTTCTCAATTTATCCGTCACTTCTGTCCTTCCACCTTTCACCAACTGTCCCATGACGCTCATGATATCCTGACCACCTTGCGGTCTAGCATTCGCCATATCCAAATCGTGCAGTGTGACATCCTGAACCAGCTCTTTCCTCTTATGCACGTCCCCCTTCGGTAAAGGGACGTACTCCTCCGCTTCCAGATCGTATTCTGACGCATAGGCATCGGATCTTCCAACTCGCTTCACGGCACCAGTGTTGGCTTCGATGTAAATCACATCGCCGACCACTACTCGTTCTTTCTGAATAGCTTCGTAGACTGATGGATCGAGTCGAAGTTGTTTTGTACCCTTGACGGTTTTCAAGCCGACAATGACGTGCGAGATGGTCTTTCCATAGCCGGATAGAGGGTTCTCAGCTTCAGAGGGGGTAAGTTCGGTCACTTCGCCTTCGTAGACTTCTTTCGTCTCTTTGATTCGGAGGCCTACAACAGAGAATGGGTAAGCTAGACTCTGAATTGGAGGAGCAGGAGATACCCACCGATAGCTCTTCGGAAACAACTGCCGAGCACTTCTGTCTTCTTCACTTCACCAGAGTATACTTCTGAACCGACCATTGCGCAGAATGGGACTTTTGATCCGAGCTCTTGACTCAGGGCGAGAGCGAGAGCGGTCTGCGCGGAGTTAGGTGAGAAGCAGTCAGCTTCCGATCATAATGACTTCAAGCTTTTGGTTATGTGGATGTCTTGAAGGTGCAATTCGAGCTTTACTCACCTTGCCCGTACCTGGCGGTCCGACCAATAACAAAGGTCTACCTGAATGTCTACCCAACTTCAACAAACTCAAATGCAACCCAAGTGCCTCTCTTGCCATCTTCTGTCCGACGAAACCTTGCGAGAAGTCCATCGCTGTTCCATCGTCTGCGAGACCTAATCCTTTGATATGCGAGTGGGTCGCTATTCGTGATTCGCGAAGGGTGGAGGGTGGGGGAGGTTGGGTGATGATTACGCCTGATTGGGGTTGGGGCGCTGTGGAGGAGGAGGATGCAGCGGCGGCGGGGGCGGGGGTGGCGGCGGGAGCGGACATTGTGCAATAAACGGAATTGCTGCTCTTCGTCTTGTGTTACGTGTTTGATATTGGAGAGGAAGAAAGGAAGATTGATGTCGCTCAAGGAACGCGAATGAATGCTGCTGCAACAACTGACGAACTCACGAATGAACGAAGTGAAGTGGGATGGATTGCTGAATATTTTCCGAAATATTTAATTTCATTTTATCCCATACCTTCTCACTGGGATCACTGACATTTCGACCATCAGCTCGTTCATCTTGATACCTAAAAACAACAACGAACTCACAAACGTCAACCGTCAACTACATCACACAGTAGACGACCTAGAGAAGTCGAAAGAGACCGACCATCACACCGAACCAACGATCAACAACAGTTTGACCGAACGAAAGTTACCGGCGACATCCCTCGAACCCCTTTTAGAACACCCTGCAAACCGTTCGATCCCCATCGTATTCCGTCACAATGCCTCGATTACCTCGAACTGCGTTCCTGCGCTCACTCCCCCTCCCACCTCTCCAACCTCGTCTCGCCCTCCCCTCCGTCTCCAGGACGACCCTTACCCCATCAACATTCACATCATCTTTCGCCTCCCTCCGACTCTCCCCTCTCAACTCATCTTTAATCACCTCATCACTCCGACCGTCCATCTCAAACCTTCCTACACACATCCTCTCATCATCCTCAACATCCCAAATACAGCTAGGCGGTGTAAGGGGCGCTGCGATGGGTACGTTCTATCAACCGTCTCAGAGGAAGAGGAAGAACAAACATGGTTTTTTGGCAAGGTTGAGAGGAGGGAAGAATGCTAGGAAGATGTTGAGTAGGAGGTTGTTGAAAGGGAGGAAGAACTTGTCACATTAAAAGAGTGAACGAGCGAGTGGGGGACGGAGAGAATGAGGAGCATTGTAGATTATGGGAATTGTGACACTGGACGATTCCGAATGAGATGGAGGATGTGGGTAGAATCGGTCGAGGATGGAGATCTTGGAGGCTAAGCTAAGCTAAGGGGAGGACAGGGGTCATCTAAAGCACGACTTGACCCAGCGGAGAAAGGGTGTCGGAAGGCAACAGGCAAGTGAGCCGGGAGGAGCAAGTATCAGCCTGGACATGGGCCAAGCACATATATATATAGACTTAAAAGTCACCAGATCACCACGCACATATCATGCAAACCATCACACATTTCTCTATCATTCGAAGAGAACCATTCAGACTGCACACTGCATAGCAACTGATATGAACAAGCTACAAACGACGAGCAACCATCCGTCCAGGTATGTATGGTCTCATCCGCGAACTAAATGTACAATTGTCCGTTCCTCTCTGGACACTCTGTATTAGTACAATAGTATCTCGTCCAATCCAATCTCTATATGTCGCACAACGTTACTCGACCGTAATTACTGTCTTCCGTCCCATCCACCTCTTCTACCACCATTCTGGCCCACGGGCACAGGCATCGGCAACCATTCTCTTGCACCTCCGAACTTCCTCAGTTCCTCAGGTGGTGGTCCTACCATCTTCGAGATCAAGTATGGGAGTTTACCACCAGGAGAGGCAGCCTGCAGGAGTGAGACATATCGCGCCAATTCGAGATGGACCGCTGGGTAATATGTCGTTGAAGCTTTCCGGAACGTCTACGAAATACAATCAACATTAGTATAGCGATCGTGATACGGTCGCATCGCACTCACCACTAATATTCTGTCCATCCCTGATGACATGAGATCTTGATGCAGTTGCAAGGCCTTTTCCCGATCTTCAATTGCTTGTTGCTTGCAGAACGCGTTGAGAAGCTTGAAGTGTGTGGTCTGCTCAGAGACCATAAGTCAGCGGGTGTTGAAGATAGCAAAGAAGTTGAGTAACCCACAACGTAGTTCATCGCTTCAAACTCGACACCTCCTGTAGCACCTCCAGGAGCAACAGGCTTCTCAACTTTGGTGTCGTCGACTTCGTCCAGGGTCCACAATGTATTCGAGCCATGACACATGATCCTGCGTGCACAATTGCCATTAGCACACTGCCTCATCACATACTTCTGACAGAGAAACTGATGAACTCACCAGAAATAGTCTCTACAAATATCACTCAATTCTCCGACCCAAGCCTTGAACACTCTAGGTCTATGAGCCTTGGTCACAAACTCATGATGATCTTTCGTCGGATCCGGTAAATCGGGAACCAGCAGACCTCTAACCTCTTTGGCGATATCGACTGGAGGCTTTTCGTCGAACCTCACAGACGTGGGACGACCGCCAGGTGTTCGCGAGGCGATTGGGGGGAACAGCTCGAAAAGGAATAGCCAGAGTTCGACAATGATTTGACGAGTAGGCAAGTCACCAGGCTTCTTCTCTGAGAATAAGAGAGTGGATAGTGCCGTGAATGGGTTGGGGAAGTGGGCTCGAAGGGCAGCTTTGCCGATCTAGGAAAAATAAATGAGCTTCTTCCTGAGAGATTGCTCAGGCCATGGGAGCCCACCTCGGAAGTGCTTAAAGCCTTGACACATCTCAGCAGTTCATACAGCATTTGATCATCGTGTTGCTCCTCCCTGTGAGGAGAAGTCGATCAGCTCCGTCCAGGTTATATTCCTTGTCATTTGGCGTAAACTACTCACCTCCATTCAATGTCCAGCAAGTCTTTCATCCTGTCCAACACAAGCTTGTATCCTCCCATCTCCACAAACGCTCCGACCCAAGCCGTTGTCTCATGTCGTAACAACATTCTCAACTTCTTACATCTAGCCACATCCATCTTCAGATCCGTCCCCCTATAGCTGCTCAACCATTGGATGAAAGCATCAGGCTGTTCACCCATCGAGATCCCAAGTCCTTTTCCACCGTTCTTGCCCAAGGATGACATACTTCCATTTGAAGACGAAGGTCCGAATAAACTCATCGACATTGGTCGACTGCTCGAATTCGGTCCAGTTGACATACGCATACTCGCCGGACGAGGCATATCCATAGATTGACCCCGGTGCGGGATATGTGGTGGTGGTGACATTGGTCCTCCTGCCCCGATGTTCGGACTCGACACAGGAGACGCGACAATGACGAAACCCTCCCCTTCGACAGAGTATGTCTTTCCTACTCGAGCAGGAGATTGGTTGGGGCTGTTCAGCGATGACGATGATTTGGCTTTACGGAGAAGAGGAGTGGATATACGTTTCTTCATCTTCGGAGTTTCCTTTGAGGCTTGAGGGATGGGTAGACCGAGGGAAGAGAGGATGGTGGGGTTGAATGTGATTGTGGAATGTAGGATGGACGATTTGACATCTTGTGATACGGAAGAGAATTTCTGTCGCACAGTAGCGGGCACTTGCAACGAGTCCTGGAGGTCGAACGAATCAGCTTCACTCTATATCCGGCACCCAGAAGCTGTGTTGCTCACCAAGAGAGAATCAAACTGCATTTCAACCTCGTCTCGCACTTCCACCTGCACCTGAGGAGTCCAAGAGTCTTTGGGTGTCTCTAACCACTGCTCCTTCGGTGATGGTGATTTGATATTGTCACCCCAGCCTAACGTAGCGCTGGTCTGTCTCGCCGTTGAAGGAGGTGGCATACTGCCTCTGATGTTCGTCCTCGATGTCTCGCGAAGACTACTATCGTTCGATGATCCTCCCGAGGGATTGGATGATGGTCTACTTGACACCGAAGCAGCATGATGGTGGGGTCTAGGAAGACCTGTACGACCTTTGTGTTGGTCTACATGGGTAGTCTTAGGCGAAGGACCGGGACTAGGCATCGACATCTTGTGATGGGATGGTTGCTGGTGCAAGTGAGGATGATGTCGGTGCGGTGAAGGTTGACTGAACTGTTGTTGTTGTTGTTGTTGTTGTTTTGTTTGGTGTGCTCTGACTGGCATACCAGAGGGTAAGACAGGTGGTGAACGAGTAGCAGATGCCTTTCTGGGTGAAGGCGAAGGTTGTGGGAAGACCTGCGACATGGTAGGTCGATGAGATTTGGGTCAAGGGGTAATGATAACTACGATGAGGAATGTGTAGGTAACAAGCAACGTTGAATGATCCAACAGGTTGAACGACAAAGATGGCTTTCAACGGGGAGACTATGTGTATTATGTTTTCAAATCCCACGTGGTAGCAGACAAGCAACAAAAGACAGTCGCCTCGATCTGCTGCCACTTGCATCAAAACACCGGATAATTCCGCTCACCATAGCTGCTCTCCCTCGTCGCTGCCACTGATCTCTTCGCTATCCACAACTTCGTGATAGCTACAAGCTCAACTTTATCGGCTTGAATTTGTTCGACTTTGTATCACAGGTAGCTCGTCGTTCAAAATGTCAGCTCTCAACCTCCCGAGACCGGTCAACACGTACGCGGGCGAAGATGAGCTTCGACAAAAGCCCAACGGGGTGACCAGTAACGACAATGGAACGCCGGACGTTGGCGAACAGGATGGTGGCGAGGACGATGCCAATATGGAGGAGTATCGAGCACCGAGAGCGAGCGACAAACTCAAAGAGGGTATCATCTATCCTCCCAAGGAGATCAGAAGTGGGTCTTCAGCTCTTTTCCTTTTCCCGAGTTTGCGAGATTCTTTAGCTGATGTTTCTTGTGCGTGCCGCTCAACAGATATCGTCGATAAGACTGCTCTACATATTTCCAAATCCCCTACTCCCTTACTACTCGAAGAGAAAATCAGAGAACACCAAAAGACAGATCCCAAATTCGCTTTCTTGAACGATGCCGACCCATACCATCAATACTACAGGTATATGATTGTGAAGGTCCAAGAGGATGCGGAAGATGCTGCGAAGGGAGTGAACGCGACGCCAGCGCCGGAGAAGAAGGAGGACAACAAAGCGGACGAGGTCAATGCTTACGAGCCGAAGCCTTGGGAATTCAAGGTGGACCTTCCGGGAGTCACCGCTATGGACCTGTCAGTGTTTGGTTCTCGCTTTGTTGCTTGCACTTGAGGCATGGAGCTGACAAGTCATTTCGCAGTGATATCCTTCGACTGACAGCTTTGTTCCATGCACGACGAGGACGATCCTTCTTATCATCTCTCTCTGTCAAAGAAGGCCGAAATTACCAATTCGACTTCTTGCGACCCACTCACTCTCTTTATGGCTACTACAACCGGATGGTGGAATCGTATCAGAAAGTCATGCAACCTCCACCTGGACTCATTGAGAACATCGTGAAGGAGGCCAACGACCCTGATATCAAGTGGAAGACGTTGGAGGAAGCGCGTAACCGAGCTGAATGGGAGAGAGGACGAAGAAAGAGGGAGACGGAGAGACAAAAGGAGGAAGAGGAAGAAGCGACCGCTCGTGCTGCTATCGATTGGCAAGACTTCGTCGTTGTCGAGACGATCGAGTTTACTCAGAACGACGAGGCTTTGGAGTTGCCACCACCGACCAGTGTGGAGAAGCTCAAGTCAATGAGCATGGCGGAGAAGAGGATGGCTTCCATGGTCATGGAGGAGACAGGAGCTGGACCAACAGGTGCGGATGCTGTTCTCGATGGTCAAGGAGCTGGGGAGGAGATGGAGATCGAGGAGGACGAAGAGGAAGAGGAGGAAGTCAGACTGCAGAGGATCAAAGCGGAGCAGGAGCAATCGAAGGCTCGAGAAGTTCAACGAGCGGCAATGGAACAAAGAGGAATGCGAATCAGAAAGGACTATGTGCCCAAAGGTGAGTCCTCATGTTAACGAAGCAGTGGAGGAGCTTTTCATTGACGTTCCATTGCAAAATAGGTATTCAACGAAACAATGCCGTCCAAACAGCTATATGTCCCAATTGTGGTCAATCTATCCCCGAGAACGAGCTTACAGAACACATGCGTATCGAATTGCTCGACCCAAAATGGAAGGAGCAAAAGAAGAACTTGGAATTGCGACGAGCTCAAGCACAACAATTGCAGCAAGGTGCGGATGTTGTCGCCTCGCTCAAGAACCTTGCGCACGCTCGTACAGATATCTTTGGAGACGAGATCGACGAGGCAGAGCGAAAGAGACGAGAAGAAGAAGAGCGACAGAAGCGAAGAGAGAGGGAGAAGATCATTTGGGATGGTCACACTGCTTCAGCAGCGAAGACTACCGATACTTTCCAGACGCAGTTCAGTCTGGAAGACCAGATCAAGAAGATGCACAGTCGAATGGGTTTGACGTGAGTTTAGCTCTACACTCGCTAGTCAATCTAGGAACAGTTACTAACGACCTTCTTGTAGCGACACACCCTCAAACGCTGCTGGTCCTCAGATTGGCCCTGGCGCTCCCGGTCAACCACAAGCGTTACCCCCTGCTCTGGCTGCCAGTCTTCCTACACCTGGCGGAGGTTCTGCATACCCCGGCGCGACCATCTCCGCTGCTCCCACTGGACCATCACAGAAGGAGTATATCTCAGCGCCATACGACCCGTCTTTCGCCCCTTCGCAAGCTCCTCCAAGTGCACCGAGTGCACCCACCATCCACCCTTCACGACTAGCAGCTATGGCCGCTTCCTCATCTTCATCTCCTATTACTGGACAAGTCAGACCACGTGATGGGGACGAGCCTTCAGAGAAACCAGTCTTCAAGCGACCGAAGATCGAGAAATTGCCATATGGGCAACTGTACACCGTACGTACTGCTTTCTATTGATGCGACTTGGGTCTTATGCTAATCTACTCGCTGCTCGTTTACAGGAAGTCGACTGGATGTCACTTCACCCTGATCCTATATCACTCTCTATACAACTCCCCAACATGCCCGAAAAGCCCGAATGGAAGCTTAACGGATCAATCATCACCATCCCCGACTTACCCGTCAACACGCTATTCTCAACGATCCGAGAGAAGATCAAGAGGATCATCGATGCCGATCTACCTATCAGTAGGATGAGATTGGATTATGGGCCGAAAGTCATGAGTAATGCGAGTACGCTCGCTAGTGTGAATTTGGATGATGGGGACATGTTGACATTGGTGTTGAAGAAGAAATAATCGTCGTCAGGAGGGATGTGATCCTAGTATTACGGGAGACCGATGTATAAACATATGCACGTTCTCCAGGTAGACCATGAAGACTATTGACAGATCACATCACGCGAATTATTGACAGACGCGGAAATTCGAAAATCACACTACGAGCACTATTAACAATTAGACACCTAGACACTTCGATTACTATGCACAATGAGTTACAGAGGTCTTGAACCACACCACACTACGAGCACTATTGCCAAAATCATAATATGAACGGCGTTGACAAATACTGAAGCCTCAAAGCACACTACAAGCACTACTATCCACAGACTGCAAACTCCCATGAAGTGAAATCCAGCTCCAACTTTCTCGCCCCGCCAAATCGTTCCCTCATCTGATCGTCTTTCTTTTCCCTGCCCGCATAACACTTCATCCTTGTGACGGCTCAATGAACGAGTGCTGCCAATGGCGTTTCACTCCAATGACTGAGGAGCCGCATCTGCACCTGTGTTTGCAGTGCACGACGCCAACATGCGATTCCAAATTGGGCTACCTCTCCTTTTCGCCATGTCCCAGCGGTTGTATGCCTCATCCATTCTATCTGATCCATAGGACCTCATTTGAGAAATTCCACTCCCAAAATCAGACAGGAACTTTTCGGCCGTTGCTACGTTCTTGACTTGTTGATATGTGTTTGGGTTCGACCAGTCAAAATCAGGTTTGCTATCATGATGTTTGGGCAAATCTTGCCAGGCTTGAGCTGAGACCTCCAAAAGAACAGACAAATTGCCAGCAGTCTTCTCATTCTCCCCTTGGGCAGCAAGAGATTTGTCATGCTCGTCAGGTTTCACTTTGAAACAAGAAGTGAATCGCTCTTTTTCAGTCTCCAGTTGCTCATTTGCAGACGTCGCCCCACAAACTGTGTGATATGTGTCTTCATCCAGACACCATCTGATCCTCTGTGTCAATTTCACCCTATGCTCATACTCTGGAGCAGCCATGTGATAGGCACTTCCATGCTCAAGGAACTTGTGCTTCCAATCTTGATCCAAGGATTGTCTTTCACATGCTTTGTTCAAGAGAGTGGAGAGAGATTGGATGCGTTCTGCCTGGTTGTGAGCCATCTTTTTGGTTTTGTTGAGATCTTCGCGCAGCTCCACTGTTTTGTAACTTGACTGGTCATAGCTCACAGGATGACTGGGAGCCTCATCTACTGAGTGCACTGTAGAGAATTGGGATGGGTAAGCCAACGCAAGCTGATGGAGTCCGGAAGGGGAAGGGGGGTTGGCAGAAGCAGAAGAGTGAGTGGCAGAGTCAGGAGGATGATTGCTCTGGATGACGGTAGACCCAGTGGTAGATCCAGAGTGCTCATCGCCACCAGCAACAGTAGTCACGCTGGGTGTGGACTCAACAATGACCATGTCATCATCAAATGTGATAGGAGATGCAGTGGTGTTGCTCATTGTGATCAAGTGGTGCAATTTGATTGTGGTGCGCAAAGTGGTAGCTTGGCAATTGATGGGTGGCAAAAAATATTCTTTGTGGAGGAAGTGAGGGAAGGAATGCTGAAGGGTGGGCAGACCATTTTGGCATTTTGTATGCAAATACATGCCTAGGCTTCCTAAGCATAGTGGAACAATCATGAAAAGAGGTGAATGTCTCTGCCTGCACACCACATATGACCTCATAGCCCTGTAGTTCCCTTTCACAATCTGAAGCATGTTTGACCATTACATCTTGTCGGAGCAGACATGGAATTAGATGATTGTTTTAACCTGTTATGATGATGTATGACTTCATGATCTCCTCATCTCCTTTTGCAATGTGAAGCATGTTTGAAATTTCAAATCCTTGGTTTTGAGCAGGAAAAAGGAGGACAAAATGTTCTTAGCCATGTATGACCCCGTACGACTTCATCACCGGCTGTCTTCGTTTTATATGCTGGCAACTGAAACATGTTTGAGGCCTGGCTTCCTCATCTGCCTAGTGAAATCAATATGAGAACCGAGTTATTCTCATGACATAGTGTGATGATATATGACTTCATGGCCTGTTTTGGTCATCTAGTGTTGGATCATGTTTGAGATTGATATCTTCATATGATTGGGGTCTCAATGAGACATAATTTGCTTCCAGTAAACTTGTTTAGCTGATAGTTAGGGAGGTGTAAAGAAACATTGCCTAGCCAATGGCCAACTACGCTGTCCTGGGCATCACATTGCACAATAAAAGGTCACAATAATCAAGGTTCTGCTGAACCTCCTGATTCTGGCTATATATACCCGAGAATTTCTAGGAATGAAAGCTGCGTAGTTCAGGCAGGCTTTTTGTACACAGAACCTTGTTCAACAAGGTGAAAGAGTTGTGAAAATAGGTGATTACCCTTAAGCGCGTATGTCATCATAGCCCGCTTTGTTCTGCCTATCCCAAGAAGAATGTTTGGGATCTGACATCCCTCTAATACTGATTTGAGAAGAAATAATTGCCAGTGACCTGCTACAATGATGAATGCCCTCGAGACCCCTCAAATTCCCCCTTATTCTGAAACATGTTTTCCTGGGCTGAAGCAAAAAATGAAAAGAAGGAAATGCAGTTGTCATGTATGATACCAAAACTATTGCTACTGGCTATTGAGCCTTCAAGCATCTGACAGATCTTTGAGATGGTCTATCCTCAGCGTTCACAACGGTGACATTAGCTGGGAGATTATTTGCTAGACCGCCATTGTTGGAAGTATACCGGATAGAAAACAGCTTGCAGCGTAGCACATATATCCTGAACGGGTGAGATATCTTGTTGTGTGAACTCAAAAGGTAGTGTTAAAAATTACATCATCAGAATCAATATGTACACAGTACTGGCCTTAGCTATAGCCTCATACATCCATAGGAAAATGAAAAAAAAACACTGTATTACTTCTTCCTTCCTCAGCCATTCCCCTACTAAGACTACAGTTTGCTTTGCATAAACTTCTCGCTTCCGCTATTCTCTCCTCAATCCTCTCCAAGATGCCATGCAGTTACTGATCCCAACTTGTAGTCTGTGTGGAACCTCATCTGACCAGTGTTTGATCTCTGAGGTCCAGCTGAGCTGATCCCTTCATTTGGTCTGTATGTTTGATCATGAGATGCACAGATAGAATTCCAGATTGGTTTGGCAGCGCTCATTTGATTGTCCAGCTTGACAAATGCAGAGTGCAAACTGGTTCCAGGTACAGATGAAAGCCTGTGTGATTGAACCTCAGAACTGTAGCGGTCCAACAATTCGTTTGCCGCTGCCACATGCCTGACGGCATCAGCTGTATTGAGGTCAGACCAATCGGTTCCAGACCCAAAAGTGTTGCAGTCGTGCAAAGATTCCCATGCTGCAGCTGCAGAGCTGACCAAGACCTCCACAGACGTAGCCTCTGTCACCAACAAGTCACATCCTTTCAAGCACTTCTGAAGCTCATCATCAGCCTTGGAAACATCATGACGAATGTTCCACCAAGCAGAGCCAGCAGGAAGCTTTGGACCATAAACGGCCTGCTTGCGGCGGTAATTGAACTCTTGTATCTTTCTGAGAAGCTGGTGTGCTGAGTCAAGAAGGATTCTGCTTTGGACAGACATGTGATGGATGCCAGAAAGCTATTCAGAGAGGTGCTGAGCATGATTTGTCAATGTGGAAGCCATATTTATGGTGTTTGTAGCATATATCTGAAACCCATTGCTGTCAATAGACCTTGACAAGATGGCATCAGGAGGGTGAACGCGGTCTTGACAGTACCCTCCCTTCTTGTTCTTGAAGTGCAGTGGGCCAAACTGGTTTCGATAGCTCTCAGCTAGCTCCGCAAGAATGTTGGAGTCATGCTCGGATCCAGTGCAGTGAGGGCTGGACATTGTGGCTGAATGGGCTATAGAGATAAGGAAAGAATCCAAATACAGAAAAAGTGATTCTGGGGGGAAGAGGATAGAGGGAAGGGTGTCAGAGGCGGGTCCGTTGACGAGCCTAAGCGGGGAATACGGGTTGCGAATAGTACAAAGTCCTGTACCGAATTGTACAAGTCGAATACCGAATGTACGAGACTTGGGGTTGACTGCCAGATCGCGGTATGGGTTCCACAGTAGTGAACTAGACAGAGGAATATACATTCGTCACAGGAATAACTTTGTACGAGTCCTGTGCTCATGTATATAAGTACCAATGATGCCACAAGAACCGTGGGAACGATTAGTCAGTCGAATCGTTCATCTCCTACGACGGCTGTCGCCGGGCCGATGTCGAACTGGTTCCCGTTGGCTAGCGGGTCGAACTATTCGGCGGCCGAGTCGAGGTGTCACGACATGAGTCGTCCGCTCAGTTGTACTGGGTCGTGACAAAGGGGAGCTTGTGGACAGGCTTGTCTGGCCATGTACGTATAGAAGAAGCCTGCCACATTTCTGAAAGAAGACATAATAGGGTAAGATGCAGCACTTGCCTGTTGTTGTGCTTCTCAATGTCATGAAACATGTCACAACCTGTGACAGTCTTTCATAGTCAGGATTTGACCATACATGGTACATGCCTATCTGTGGTAGGCGAACAGTGACATCAGTATCTATTGTTCTCAACAAGTGTTTGTGCCAGCCTTTGACTATTAGAGTATTGCAAAGCAACAAGTGTGACAGAGCTAATCTAACAGTGACCTGATGTATGTCATGATTGCTGAGGTACATGTCAACTAAACATCGCAATGCTTTGATCTCTCAACAAGGCCCTAAATAAAGCCATGCCGCTATGGTAATCTGTTGTGTAGAAGTCTTGGTGAAACTCAGGATGCTGCACCTCAACTGTAAGATGGCATTATTGGAAAGAGACTGGGTTACAGTGCAAGGGCTGATTCCAAGCAATCAGTAGAAGAATATGATGGTGAGGACACAGACCAGTGAGTAGAGCTGTATAGATTCATTTCACTGCTGAAGATATAGACTCATCTTGGATCAGCAAAAGCAAGTTGCAACACCACTTATGGCAGTGACACCTGAAGGCAAGACCACAATGCTACCACAAGCTAAAATTCTAACTGTAATTGACAATGTCCTATATACACATAGACTTCTTTACAAGCTGACCATTACTACAAACAAATGTCCCGTAACCACTTGCCTACCTCTGAGAAATGGTCACCCGTCACACCTATTTTGTGGACATGGCCAGGCTAAGCAAGATGCCACCTCTCATTTGAGATGCACCAGAACCAGAGGGATATGCCGCATGGTCCATCATCTCATCAAGATGCTGCTGATTTGACTGTTCAAGTGACAGGAGTGTCTTATGGTTGTTCTGCAGGGTGTCAGACGAAGACTTGGATTCTTCCCACCTCTCACCAAATGTGGCTACAAGCGTCTTGAAGCCAGCTAGCTCTTTCAAAGTTTTGTTGACAAGTAGGCTTGTCTCTGCATATGAATGGCCTTTTGTCAAATGATTGTTCACCTCTTCCGCCAATTTGGTATGAATTAGGATACCATCCAACACAGTTGTGTGCAGATTCCGGTCATCCTCAAAACACTCCAGCAACTTGTCCTTGCATTTGCCATATTCATCCCTATTATCAAATCCCATACATTTGTCACCCTTGGCCATTTGAGAGAGGTGATTGCAAGCTTCGTCATATGGCTGTGAATACCGGGAAAGGTGATAGACATTGTGAAGAAACATCTCCTCAAATCCCCAAAGATCTTTGTACTTCCATTGGCGCCGCATTTGATTAGCATCTTGCGAGAGGTCCCAGCCCAGATACTGCACTTGTCCTTGGAATCCTGGAGACTGGGACTCAAGAGTATGGTCAGCAGTCTCAAAATGGTAGTGCTTCTTGGTGGAGGATATCTGCTTGTCCTTGGTGAGTGCAGACTCCTTTGCTGATGCTGTTTTGTGATCATGTGACAATGCAATTGGATTGCGGAGGAGTGTGATCACGTGAGACTGATCGCTCTTCACTGTTGTGGTAGCGGCACCACTGGACTGTCCATATGCTAGGCTGCGATGAGCACTCAACCTTGATCGCCGGGCTCTGTAGAAGGAGGCGAGTTGGTATGATTTGGCTGTTGGATCAGGGCTAGTGTAGCCTCCTGGGACTTCCTGAGGCGACCAACAGGGTTGAACAATCTGAGGACCGGGAGGGGGTTCTGAGAAAGGACTGGATCCTGGGTGACCACTCTGAGGGTAGGGATTGTATGCATTGTTGTTCTGACCACCTTGATAGCTCATTGCAAAAGCTGTGCTGAAAGCAAGTATGGGAAGAGGTTATGGAGAATGTGTGCAGTGGTGGAATTGCCAGATACCGCATCCCAGCAAGGACAAGGGCAGGACTGCTGAAAAGGATTGTCACAGTGCACGGATTCCGAGTTTCACTGATCGCCCCTTCGCATCTTAAGGGATTGCGGCATGAAACGTGTTTCAAACACCGGCGTCCTTTTACAAAAGGTTCAGAAGGCTCAGTGGATACTTGTGATGTCGAGTGACGTCGAGTGTGTCATCATATGATGTGCTATGCACCACTTCACCGTTATCGCCTTCATGAGCCATCGGGTCTAGCGATTGGTCATGTTTGGCAGCGTGTGTCTCAGCCGTGGACCATGCAATAGAGTGGCAAGATCACAAATGGTGTTGGTGACACACCTCGTGACAGACCGAGAGTTGATCACAAGGCTCTCATAGCTCGTTTGTGTCCGTGGGTGTCTTGGCACTTGTTATCATGTCTTGCTCTTCACAGAACCATAGATAGCGCAAACAAAAAGCTAAGAAGCCTTCTCCCCTTCGCTCACTGAAAGGAGAAACAGTGTGTCAGTATGCTAGTGGCAGTCTAGCTACCCGAAGCCTATCCCAGAACATCTTGTGCATCGTCAACAATATAACGGTGATCATATCGTCACAGCGGCTGGTCGGGGGAGGAGCAATTGTATGGTCCTGAGAGAGTATCTCTTGCTGAACATCTTGTTCCAAAATATACATACTATACGACGTGAGTAGTCCAGTTTGTTTGTACATCTCGTTTTTTTTCCGACGGAGCTGCGGCCGGCATGATAAGCAGAATCGGAATTGCAGAGGGATTTCGTGAGGCGTCAAGGCGTGACTGCAGACTTCGGACACGATCCTCTCATTCGTATATCTCGACGGGGTGTGTCACTTTCAAGAACGCCTCGCACACTTTCAACACCCTCGATATCGTGGTCCAGCCATGCGCACGGTCTCTACCGAAATGGATAGCTCAATGAAACGACAAGTAGTTGTGTATGATCCGATCCGGCAGACTTGGAACCATGGCGAACGTCCTTTTTCCCAGCTCGACCCAAAAGTGACGTTCATTGTATCTTACCAACAAGAGCTTATCATGACGTGTTTCTTCTTGGCATATCTCATATGACGAACAACGACGTCAGTGCCTCGACGGAATGAAAGGATTTTCTGTTCCAGAAGTGATCTCCGGCCGGAGAGGAGAGAATCGTGGTCTTCGTCAGCTCAGATACGAGTGGCGAGCTGTCAGCGATTCAAGGTATAAGAGGGGTATCATTTCCTCAACCATTTCCCCTGGCTGATGTTACAGTCGATCCAAACACGCGACTACTCGCGAAGCATTACTACCGGTACCGACATTAGATCACCAAGACCGTCAAACTCCTTGACCACTTGACCACTATGAACACATACGCCAATTCGACCGATCATCCCTCGAGTGCAATTCCCAGCCAAGTGACGGCTTCTCTTGCTCCCTCGTCCAGTGGCCCTCGTCCGGTTGAGCGGATAGACTCCAGTGTATGGAGGCATCATATCATAGGCGCGTAAATGCGGTCCCCAGGTTCTCGTGAATAATGAATGCCGATTGGCGAAAACCGTGTGCAGCGTGGCCAATGACTCATCGAAGAAAGCAAAGGCAAAAAAGGAGGCAGACGAGCAGACAGAACGTCTGCAGGCAGAGCTTGAGGAGACGACAAGACGTCGCGAGGAGGAGACAAGACGTCGTGCTGTTCATGATGCGTGGGGCAGATCTCAAAGGCAGGTGATCAAGGAGATAGAGGATGAAAGGTTACCCAAACCCTCCCGTGGAGAATGGGCTACTGAGGGGCGATCCAGTGCTCCTTCAGGCTCCTTGAAGGCCGCTGTCCTACACCCCTTACACGCGGACACCCAGCAGCAGTCGACAGCGACCACTGGCCATATCGAGCCTCCTCAACGATCCTGGAGCGGCGACACGGTCAGTTCTGACATAGCTTGGGGCACGTCGCCCCTCCTCTCTCAGCAAATTGCTACCATCCAAACAAGCCCAAGCACAAGCTTCAGCACCGGCGGACCGAGTTCGAGCCAGTTGGTCTCGCCCTTCCGGCGTCCCAGCGATGGGTCATTTGGAGCGCAGAGGCCAATCCCTCCTGTTCCAACAACGCCTTTGAGGCCTGTTCATCCTGATTTCCCGACGGCGATAGCCTCTGGGTATGGTGGCGCCGGGATGTATCCCACCAGTGTTCCATCCACGCAGCCTGCCTTCACCGCTCCGAGTAGCTCTAATGCAGATCCTGCTGCTGGATGTCCTGGATGTGCACGCCCTGCATCGGAATGTCCCCAGTGTGCACCCTCCCTGGGCTATCCCTATCCAGCAGAGATCATTGTGGAAGAAAAGCCCGAGTGCTTGGCTTCGGAGCCGCCCCATAAGCGAGGAAGGATTGATTGAGTGACTGTGATCGAAGAGGAGTTGCGCCATGTGGAGCTTCACTGGGGGTTCAGGTAGTACTGTAGGGAAAAAATGATCACATGCATACACGAGACAGTAAGAGTGAGAGTGTACTGTTCCCTCTGATACGATCGTGGGCGCAGTACGCGCATCGTCACATTGGCATAGGTTGTCCTGGTAAATACGAGGTGAAAAAGGCGCGTTGCGCAGATAACAGACCCCTGTCATTACTCATTCCTTGTGTAGGTTTCCTCTCGGAGCCCTTGTGTATCATATACATGCAGACGTCCCCGCGGAACGTGCTGTCAGAGCCCTGTTCGAGACCTTGGTACATTGGCTACCAAGGTCCTTCAAACATGCCACATGCCACTGACCACCTTACACGACGATCTTGTGAGATGCACGGACCGGTAACCGGACCGGTTAGATACGGCAAGATGGGGTAAGAGCGGGGACCCGATACTCGAGTATACTCAATCCACATCCTACACTCAGCAGGAGAGGTATATATCCCACCCGCTTCAGAGATCTCATCATCTCTTGTTCTTGTAAATAGCACGCAGATACATACCCACGATGGTAGCTCCCACATACGACGCACTGAAACTTCCCTCGCACGTCAAGACCGTCCTCGTCTCCGGGGCAGGTGGTGAGTGAACCGCTTTCCCCGCTTCCTCTCCCTTATTGTTTACCCTATTACGGATCAATATTGATACTCATGTTGGGGCAGGCTTCGTTGGTCAACAACTTGTCAAGCTTCTGCTTTCTCTCTTCTCCGATATCAAGATTATCGCAACTGATATTGTCGAGCCTCCTAACCATGGTATTACCGATAAGAACAGGCTACGAACTGTCAAGGCGGACCTGGGCAAGATTGAGGAGGTAAAGGGGTTGTTTGAGGGCGAGAAGGTGGACGGGGTGTTTGCTTTGCAGTAAGTGATGTCATTGTCTTCGAAGCCATGAGCTTGATTATCTTCCCCACCGTATCCTGTTCAACTATTGGAGGAGATGGCAACGAGCTGACCATCTCCTCTTCCGCAGCGGAATCATGTCCGGAGGAGCCGAAGCCAACTTCCCCCTAGGCTACGCCGTCAACGTAGATTCCAACCTCAACTTGCTCAAATACACTCACACCCACGCCCAATCCACTTTGTCCGAGGGCGACCCTCGACCGGTCTACGTGTTCGTCTCGTCTCTTGCGGTTTATGGAGGACCGAAATGTCGTCCGCAGGACTATGTGGTGCCGAAAGATACGCCGATCATACCCGGTTCGAGTTATGGTGTGCAGAAGACGATCATGGAGTTGTACGTGTATGACTATGGGCGAAAGGGTTAGTCATTGCTGCTGGACATTGTGGTCTATCTCACTTCAATCGGATGTCCCCCTCTTCTTAACGTTCCCTTCCCCCTCGTTTACGCTTACGATATCTGGAGCCGGAATAATACTGCCAATCTACCAATTACTGATGCTCTACTACTCCTCTAGGCTACTTGAACACCCGTTCCGTCCGACTCCCAACCGTCGCCATCCGACCCGGTGCACCTTCTTCCGCCGCGTCCTCATTCATCTCCGGACTGATCCGGGAACCTCTCCAAGGTCTAGAAGCGATCTGTCCTATCGCTTCATCCCTTGATGATTCATCTTTGGACGATATGCCATTCTGGTGTAGTCGTACCAAGACTGTAGTCCGGAATATCGCTTGGGCATTGTGTATGCCCGAGAGCAACTTCGGAGAAGGAGAAGGAAGGAGTATAAATATCCCAGGGATAAAGGTCCGACCAAGACAGATCATCGAAGCTCTGTGAGTGTCGTTCCATTCTCCCAAAATAGAGTTTGAGTTGTTGAAATAGATAAGGAGGGGTCCATGAAGAACATCGAAAACAGCCGCTGACGATATGACCTACTTCCCTTTCGTCAACGTAGAATCGAGCATGGTGGGAAAGACAAAATGTCCCTCGTCAAATTCCAAAAAGACCAAGCTGTGATCAACATTTGCAAGACCTGGGCTGGAGAATACGACAATTCCGATTTCTTGAAGATGGGTTTCGAGGCCGACGATACCGATACTGGATTCGCGTTGGCCGTACAGGACTTCAAAGAGGAGTTGGCGAACGAGGCAAAGTGAATGAGAATGGTTAAGGTTTGTTCGGTCGATCTCCCGTAAAGGACGAAATCTTTTGTAAGAAGGAGGCGGAGTTGTAGTCAACTCAACCGTATATGCAGGAAGTGATGCAGTGCCATTGAAGCGAAGTTCAATCGACACTTCGTTGAATTAATTCCCTACAGCCCATCCCCTAGGTCCTATTATTGGTGCATCGAGCAGACCCAATCATACTATATCCAAAGAATAAAGAACAACAAAAAGCTAATATAAATCGTCGGATCATCTCGTCCCTCACAAACTCACACCCCTCCACACGGACTTTGTACACCTTTTACACCTTGTACACCGTCCCGTCCGAGAACATGATCTCGTTCCTCTCGTTCATTCTCTCGACAGCGACCCTCGCCTCCCTGTTCCCGAACAATTCACCGACTTCCAAACCCTCGTTGATCTTCGGCACTAACTCTTCAAACTCAACAATCCCATCTGCTCCCAAGTCCGATTCGAAGACATGTGATAATCGTGATCGGAAGAGATCCAGTCGATCTTGTGAAAGTTCCGCTCCGCCCGCCGATGCAGCTGCTGAAGTTTCCTCCTCTTCTGGTTCTGCAGCCAAAGCCAGTGATGCTTCCGCTTCTCCCATTTCGAAATCGTCCTCGTCTTCCGCCGGAGCCCGTCCAGCTGATGGAGCAGGAGTAGGTGTTGGACCACTACCACCAGCACCTGATCGTCTGACTGGACCACCTTCCATCCTTCTTGCCTTTTCTCTAGCCCTCTCTCTCTGACTCTCGGTGACTCCACCACTGACAACCTCATCTTCTCCTTCCTCCTCGTCGCTCGTCGCATCGCTATCGTCTTCGACGGATTGTCCAGTGTTGAGCTTTCGTCTCTTTCTTCGTTCGGGCTTGAGGACTTCTTTGAACAATGCGAATCGAAGGATCTCTTCAGCTGCCATGGCATCTCGTTCGTCGACATTGGCAGAGAGTCGAGCTTTCGCGTGAGCAGTAGAAAGACGGATCAGGGTCTCGAGAGTACGGGCCGTAAGAGGAGATGTCTACAGAGTTTCGTTAACGATAACACCTCATCACAGTAAGACGTCCCCACTCACCCTCTTTTGGTTTCCTGCGAGATCATCGTTTCTCAACGCGCTGTAGACGTTGACGATCCAATCCGCTGCTCCCTTTGTAAGAGTGGGATGTATCCTGTTCTTCGAATATTGGATGTACTTCTTCACGAAACCAATGTTCAACACCTCTTTTCGCTTGTTCGCACCTCGTCCAGAAGAAGTGGTCACACCACCATGGAGCAGAGGGTTGAATTTCTCGAAAACGGGTGTTTCGGTAGTTCGTGATTCTTGCTCGTCGCCTCCAACATCGAGGTTCTGGTTGATGTTCTCCACGGCCGGTGCACCTGGAAATCATCGAATCAGCAACGAACATTGTATTATAGTTGATCGTGTAGCTCACCCTCTTCCACACCAGGTTGGAGGTATCGGTGCATCCTCAACACATGCTCCGAGATCATTCGGTCTCTCTGCTCATCGGTATCGTCCGTGACGACGAAGAGCAAGTCGAAACGAGACAGCAGCGAGTCGGGAAGCGCAATGTTTCGGTGAGGGTCTTTGTGCACATCGTACTGTGATTGCATGAACGTCAGCTTGACCGGTTCCAGCAGATGGGTAGAAGCTGAACTCACTTGACCGTAGATTGGGTTCGCCGCAGCGACAACACTGCATCGAGCGTTCAGCGAAGTGTGAATACCAGCTTTGGCAATGGTGACGGTTTGCTGTTCCATGACTTCGTGAATGGCTACTCGGTCGACTTCTGACATTTTGTCGAATTCATCGATACAAACAACGCCTCGGTCGGCCAAAACCATAGCACCAGCCTCAAGTCGTCTCTCACCTGCGATCGAAACGAGACTGTCAGATCGATACTAAAACTGACGACGATTATCGAGAAGTCGACTCACCAGTGTCTTTATCCGTTGTCACGGCAGCAGTCAAACCGACACCGGAACTTCCTCGACCCGTAGTGGCAATAGCCAAAGGTGCCGTGTTGAGCACGAACCTCAACATTTGACTTTTTGCCGTGGATGGATCACCGACCATCAAGATGTTGATATCACCTCGAATATGAGCACCGTTTTTCAAGTTCTTCTCTTCTCCTCCGAGCAAGAGCAAAAGGATGGCAGACTTGATGTAGTCTGAACCGAAGATCGAAGGTGCGAGGGATTGGGAAAGCAGTTGGAAGATGTTTCGTCGTTTGGAAAGCTTGTTGATATTTCGGATGTCGGTGTCCGTCAAAGGGGTTTGTGCAATACCACCGCCTTGTTTTGATGAGAGCAGGATGACGTTGTTCGCAATCAATGAAGTTCTGCGAGGGCACGAGTTAAGCGATACAGCACAACGGACTGTACTTGACAACTCACTGGAAACCTCTGGCGCCGGCACCACCTCCTGAACTCTTGTACACACCGACCAACTGAATTCTGTCACCAGGCTTACAGCAGTCCACCAAGTCATCCGCAAGCACCACCTCCACACCTCTCGGGAGTTGACCAGCCGGAGCTCGCTCGGGCATCTCCTGGATACTGATGGTTTGATGGTCTCTGAATGTGGATAATCCATATTCCATGAGCAAGGCGTGGCCTTCTCCGTCATCTTGGGGGATGACTGTGGTCGAGCCGGTGAGGGTAGAAGAGGGGGCGATAATGGTGGCGTCGTGATATGATCGAGAGTGGAACTTGTGGGTCGGGGGACAGTAGTGGATGGATTTGAGCATTTTGGGTCGGACAAGCGAGCCTGTAGTCGTAAGAGGGATTCAGCTCAGCTTGTTATATCGAGTTTCGAAGAAAGCGATAGCTTACATCTTGTAACGATACCCTCCAAGCTGACCATCTTTCCAAGTTGATGACTTCGCAATGTTCTGGGGTTACAGTGTTGTTGACCAAATGATCCTCGCAACCCGACATAAACTGCAGAGGAGCAAGCGGAAAGCTCATCAGTATGAAACCCTCCATCGGCTCCGTAATCGCACACTCACACTCTTTCCCTGCGATCTGGTGCTTGACAGGGTCGTGCAAACTCTGTACCAACTGCGTCAACGCCGCGTCCAGCGCTGGCAAGTACGAAGTCGGTTGTAACAGCAGTCCATCGGCATAGGTCCTATCGTAATCTCTCAGATCGTCGAGGTTGACGATCAGTCGAACCTGTTCCATATCGAGCATACGTTTGATACCTTCTCGATAGTTGTAGTTTGCTTGTGTCTAATGATGTTGACTGTCAGCAGGTAGCGCTTTAGGTTTGTGTCGGTTCAACTCACGTCGTCATCTAGGAATTCGACGAATTGACGAGCCCTATCTCGCATGAGATCGTCGGCGAGGAGGGGCAAGGCATCTTGAGTGCTGTTGAAGTCCGCCATCGTGGGTGGTCGAGTGCTAAGCGGTTGGTCTTCTCTCCGTGGTGCTATACTGTGATCAAGTGAGGAGATGTTGCCACCGAGGACAGAGCAGATGTGGAGGGTTGGCTGGTGAATGAGAAGTTGAGACAGGATAGATAGATGAACGGGATGAGACGCGTTCACTTAATGCAAGAAGTGCAAATTCAGGGAATTTTGACGCGACGCGGGTTCGGAGCGGAAGTGACGTGGTATTGTCAACTCAAGCTGATGAGATACATCTGATCCCGCTGCTGATGATGCCCCTCGGTGGAGGATGTCGCCGTTTCTCGAGTATTCGATGATACAGAATGTTGCTGGGAGACAGCCAGGTAATGTGAACATATGTCTATCTGTCTTCTGTCCAATCTCTCTCTGATTCTTCTTTCCTTCCTCCCAGTGATTCGATCAGACAAACAAGACATAATAAAATAGCAATCGCACAATATGTCAGACGTAAGCTTCACACTCGGCGCTACACCACTGACGCTGAACAAAAGCTGATACCCTTGACTCTTGCAGGCCGCCTCCATCAAAGCCGAAGCTAACAAGGCTTTCTCAGCCAAGGACTATTCCACGGCCTCCAAACTGTACTCTGATGCCATTGCGCTCGACCCTCAAAATCATGTTCTGTACTCTAACAGATCTGCGAGCAAGGCAGGGTTGAAAGACTGGCAAGGTGCTTTGGAGGACGCTGAAGAGGTGAGTGCGGTAGTCCACATTCAACCTTTCTACCTTGGTGGTTGGGAAGTCAGAAACCCAAGACAAAGTATCATTTCGCTAATCCTTGTGTTACGTCGTAGTGCATCAAAATCTCTTCAACGTTCGCCAAGGGCCACGCCCGTAAAGGAGCTGCACTCCACGGACTTCGTCAATACCCCGAAGCCGTCATGGCTTACGAAGCCGGACTCGAAGTTGAGCCCTCCAACCCAGTTTGTACAAAAGGACTCGCCGACGTTCAACGCGCTATGGAGAACGACAGCGCATCACCCTTCGCCCCCGGCGGCGATATGGGTTTGGGGAAGATCTTCTCTGATCCAGGATTAGTCGCCAAGTTGGAGAACAACCCCAAGACGAGAGAGTTCATGAAGGATCCTGGATTCAAGACTCAGATTTCGAAGTTGCAAGCTACAGGAGGACGAGATATGCAGAGTATCATGGGAGACCCGAGGATGTTGACAGCACTCGGTGTGATGATGGGTATCGATATCGTAAGCTACTACCTCCAGCCAGCTTGCTGTGAGAAGAGAAGCTGACAAGTCCACCTCATGTAGGATGCTATGGAACGACCAGAAGGATCAAACGAAGTCCCAGAAGGCTACACCCAGATGAAGCCAGAAGCATCTTCTTCCAAACCCACTCCCGCCCCTACTCCCGCCGCTAAGAAGCCCGAGCCTAAGGTAGAGCCAAAGGAGGAGCCAATGGAGGTTGAGGAGGAGGTCTCGGACGACGCTGCCGCAAAGAAGGAGGCCGAGGAGACCAAAGCCAAGGGAAACACTGCGTACAAAGCGAAGAAGTTCGACGAGGCTATCCAGCTGTATGAGAAAGCTTGGGAGCTGTACCCCAAGGACGTTACTTTCCTTCTGAACCTTTCAGGTAAGCTTTTTCTTGCGTGCCCCAACTTTAGCGCAACTGTCGCTGACATTGGACGCAGCTGTCTACTTTGAGAAGGCCGAGTACGAGAAGTGTATCGAGGTTTGCGAGAAGGCCGTCGATGAAGGACGAGAACTCCGAGCGGACTACAAGACTTTCGCCAAGTGAGTTGATCTGCGATCGTGTTTCTACATTTGATAGCTGATGACAATATCTCCGTGTAGGGCCTACGGACGTATTGGTACCGCTTACCGAAAGAAGGACGATCTCGAGAACGCCATCAAGTTCCTCGGCAAATCGCTCACTGAACACCGAACACCTGATATCCTCACCAAGCTTCGGGAGGCCGAGAAGGCAAAGGCGGAGCAGGACAAGCAAGCGTATATCGACCCAGAGCAGGCTGAAGCTGCTCGAGCAGAGGGTAACACAGCTTTCAAGGCTGGAGACTTTGCGACTGCCGTCAAGCACTACACCGAGGCCATCAAGCGATTACCGTGAGCTACCAGATCCCTTGGCCTCAGCAGGAGTTGTATAGCTAACCACGTTCTTTTGGCCGTAATAGTACCGACCCTCGAGCATACAACAACCGAGCAGCTTGTTACCACAAGCTCTTGGCCATGCCTGAGGCTCTCAAAGACGCCGAAACGGCTATCAGCCATGACCCTACATTCATCAAGGCTTACATCCGAAAAGCCTTGGTGCAAGAGGCGATGAAGGACCACACCAGGGCACTTGAGACCCTTCAAAGGGCCACCGAAGCGGACGTCGAGAAGAAGGTGAGTGATTCTGCCAACTGCTTTTCGACATATCAGACACTGACACATGTACGGCTTTAGCACACACGAGAACTTGAAACCAACATGGCCAAGGTGCTCGCTGAACTGCAATCTCAACGATCGACCGAGACCGATGAGCAGACTTACGAGCGAGCAATGAGGGATCCCGAGGTCCAGGAAATCATGGGCGACCCCATCATGAGACGTGAGTGATGTTGTCATCTTGCAGAGCACGGAATGGTGGACTAATACAATTTGTGGAATATTAGAAATCCTTGCGGATGGTCAACAGAACCCTAGAGCATTGAATGACCACATGAAGAACCCTATGGTGAGCTGAGAATTCACAGGAGTCAACGGAATGATAGCTGACAATCCCATGTCGCAGATCGCTCAAAAGATCCAAAAGTTGATCAACGCCGGTATCATCAAGACTCGATAAGCCGCTAGTGTGCTAGGGTGAGCAGTGCAATGCAGTGCAGTGCAGTGTTGTGGAGAGAAGTGCGAAGAGATGTCAAGTATTTAGCATGGTTCTGTTATTTAGGTTTAGGGTCATTATATCGTTTATCATATGCAAATGTGGTGTGTGTACTGGTCGGTGAGAAATGAGTTTACGTCTTGATTCAATGGTCAGTACAAACTGCGGGACATAGTGGTGAGATCCCGATCGGCAGTGATGTTGTTATCGACCGCTCATCATTGTTTGCTCCGTTAATCAATATCCGTCATGAGTTCAATCACTTGCCCAATCTACATATTTCATTCCATTGCTATACCCCATTCCGTTATGCTGTTACCCTTCGAATCCTTCCATTCTCCCATGCCATATGCCACCATTATTACCCATTGACTCCCCAATCAACCGTGCCCCACAGCCCAAGTGTCCGTCCGTGCTCCTCCACTGTTTACTTGGGCGCATTGATAATACACTTGATAACGCCCTTCCCATCTTTCCCTTTACCCAACTTGGTGGCCTCGAACGCCTCTTTCGCATCATCAAACTCGTATCTCTGCGTGACGAGCGGTTTGAGATCGACAAGACCACGTTCGACAAGTGAGATGGCGAGCGGATAGTCGCCTGCACCGTATCGGAATGAACCGATCACTTTGAGTTGTTTTGTGATGATGTGGAAGAGAGGGACAGGGAGGGTCATCTTGGCGCCCATACCGACTTGGACGTATGTTCCGCTGTGATTCGCAAGTCAGCGTTCATTCGGCATCACCACCAGAAGAAGTGGTTCTGCAGACTACTGGTCTTGTTATGCAGCAACAGGGTGACCACGACGAAGATTAAGGGATGGGATAAATTGATCAGCATCACCACACTCACGCAGGCTTCAAGATAGCCAAACCAATTTGGACACAGGTAGGTGCACCAGACGCCTCGATAGCAAGGTCGACAGCGCCCTTGTCCCGCTCGGGGATGTTGAGTGTCGATCTGATCTCATCTGCGATTCGCGAGGTGTAAACTTCGAGATCCTCAGTGGCATCTTTGGGTCCCTGCGGAAGTCAAGCAATAGCATTATCAGTTCTGCCATAATCAACTGGGAAACACTCGATCCAGCCAAACAGTATGGGATTAGACGAGTCGATCGGACTCACCGGAAGGAAAACATCCGTTGCTGCGTACTGTTTGGCGAAATCCAATCTCTCCTTCTGAATATCAACGGCAATGACACGTCTCGCTCCGAGGGCTTTGGCGACGGCCATACATAATAAACCGACAGGGCCGGCACCGAAGACGATGACAACTTGGTCGGATTGCACTTGGCCGAGGGTATGAACAGAGTGAACACCGACAGAGAGGGGTTCCATCATCGCTCCGTCCTCAAGGGAGACAGAGTCGGGGATACGGTGGACGAGGTCGGCGGGCAGGACGTCTAGCGAAAAGGAACAGGAAACAGATTTCCAAGTCAGCGGGAACGATTCTGCAGTATGAAGAATGAAGAAGAGTTGTGGAGGTAGCTTGGAGGTATACTATTTGTGATGTCTCGGCCGAGCTGAAAGAAAGCGTGCAGATGGCCACTCACAGTATCGGCACAGGGTACCGTAGATATAAGGAGGAGTAGCCGCGAAAGTCATATGGGGGCAGAGCTACGTATGGATACCTGTGTCAGCTACACTACTCCACTGACATTGCTTATAGTAGTCGTATCAGACCCACCTCATACTGCCCCTTCTTACAGCTCTCACATGTCCTACAACACATCCCAGGCTCCAACGCGACCCTACTCCCCACCTCGAGACCGAAATCGGACTTGACATCCGGTCCAAGCTTGACCACAATACCTGACGATTCGTGTCCTAGACACATCGGTTCTTTGAGAACGAAAGAACCAATCTTGCCATGTTGGAGGTAGTGGACGTCGGAACCGCAGATTCCAGTCTTGGAAATTTGAACGAGGACTTGATCAGAGTGGATCTCAGGGATGGGACGCTGTGCGTGGGAGGGCGGGTGGAGGGAGCAGAAATAGCAAAAAGGCCGAGCAAGTGGATGATCGATGGAGTGAGATAGTAACGACGTTCGAGAAGAGTCGAGGTGGGTGAAGAGGGAGACAGAGCATGGTCAAAGGTATCAGTATTCTCCTTAAACGATGCTCAGAACTCCCCACTCACGTCCTCGAACTTGACATTCTCGACGCCGTGAAGGACAAAGGATGGGTTATCAGACTTGAGCTCTGCGGCGGTCATTTTGTGAGAGGCTTGTGAATATGTTATTTGACAAGGCTTGTAGTGTTGACGAAGGAACTATGATATAGGGAGAAAGAGAGAAAATGTTAGAGAACGGATGACTTTCTGTGGTATTGACAAATCGGGAGTGACCGTTTCCTCTGCCAAAAGGAATAAAGAAATGTGCCGACATCTCTCCGGACCGCCGGTAAATATGTCATACGTAGACTGTACAATGTGCCGCATGCTCCAATTCTTTTTGTAGCATACCCCGGAGGGGTCAGTAGTGCTCCGCATGGTCTAGGATACGTGGCGTAGGAGGGGTAGAGCATAGCATCGCTTGCATGGTGCGGTGAGTGGTGTTGTGCCCTGTCATGTAAGGAGACATGCTTATCTGATTCAGGAAACAACTCGTTCATTCGGCCCGTATTAGACGGGGGTAGACAACTTTCCCACGAATGCAGCCTTCGAATGCAGCGGGATCAATTTCACGCGAATGCTTCGAACCGTGTTTTAGAAAGTCCATCTAAAGTCAGATAATATCAGCTAGGTGTCTTCCACCCAATTATTCGAACACTCACCCAGAGGAGGACGCTCGGTCAAGATGACCACTTCCCTCTCCAACAAAAAGCGCCGCTTATCACCCACCGCCTCATCGCGTTCATCCACATCCACCCCTGTCCCCGCACCTCTCCTTCCCACTGGCTCAGATTCCCTCTCCGCCCTTCCTGACTTTACGACAACAACCGCCTCGTCTTCAGGTCTAGCGGGTCCAGGTCCTTCGACGCTCGAACATCAAGCTGCTGCGTCAGCGCAAGGGAAGACTGTCCGAGCGGATGTTGAGAGAAGACAATTTGCGAGGGTGGGGACTGTCGTTGCTGGGAGTGGGGAAGGGACGGATAGTGGGGAAGAATGTTTCTTGTGGACTGATATCCCTGTCGTGAAGAGTGAGTCACTAAGGACAATTCCCCTTTATGCTTTGAAGGAGGAAACATGAGCCCGTCATTCCCTGATGGATGCTGATTGTATAATTTCGCAATCAATCAGACTTCCGATATGCCCCTTGTTCACTATCACCTAATCCCTCGCCTCACCCGCTGGTCCCTTTCCATCGAACGATCCCATACCCTTCACCGATACCTCCCGTCCATATCTCATGGCTCGATCGATCTGCGTTTCTTCGTCTCTCTCCAACCGCGTTGACGATGACCAATGACCGTGGGTTTCGCTCTGCCCGAGCTAACGTAGCCGTGCGCGAAGGGACATGGTACTACGAAGTCCTCGTCGAGCGGGGGAACGGTGCTTGCGGCGGAGGAAAAGGTACCGGTTCTGTTGATTTGGGTAATGCCCATGTAAGGATCGGATGGGGAAGAAGGGAATGTAATATCGACGGACCGGTTGGATCTGACGGTTATTCTTACGCTATAAGGGATGTCGGAGGAGAAAAAGTACATCTTGCAAGACCGAAACCCTACGGAAGATCGTTCGCAACGGGAGATATCATAGGTTGTCTGATCACTCTACCCAAACGACCATCGTTGGAAGACAAGGATAAAGATGATCCGGCTACGATCAAACGACAGAGAAGATATTTCAATTATAAGGGACAAAGTTATTTCGAGATGGCGGAATATACGACTAGTAGAGAGATGGACGCAATGGTCGATCGAGAAGGGAAGATGGCAGCAGCGGCAAAAGCAGCTGCAGAAGCGGAGAAATTAGGCAACGGGGATGGAGGAGCTGAAATTGGGAATGGTCAGGTACCACCACCACCACCGCCTGGTGGAAAGGGAAAGAAAGGAGCGACAACGAAGAACACCAAGAAAGGGAAGAAAGAGGCAGATGGCGATCTTTCTCTCTCGTCGACGGCGAGATTGCCTGATAAATTGGAAGGATCGAGCATATCATTCTTCCTCAATGGTGAACCACTAGGAGAGGCTTTCAAGGATCTCTACGACTTCACACCTCTTCCACCGCTTTACACGCCCGCAAATCACGGAAAGAAAGGAGGACATCATTCGGAGAAGATCGAAATCATGCATGACGACGGGACGATGGGATATTATCCAATGTTGTCATGTTTTGGAAAAGGCAAACTCAGTGTTAACTTCGGACCGACCTTCGCTCATCCACTACCGTCGACCGAAGCTCGACCGATGGTAGAACGGTGGGCCGAGTTCCGGGAGGAGGAAAGAAAATGGGATGAGAGGGATGAAGAGGAGGATACGAAGAGGTTATTAGAGCTTATGCGGGAGGAAGAGGAGGAGAGGAAAAGTAGGGGTGATCAGGGTATGTCGAGGAAGAAGAAAGGAGGAATGAAGAAGAAAAAGGTAGCAGGGGCGGAACAAACGCCAATCCCGGAGGAAAGGAGAGGAGCGACAGCTACCCCTGCGCCATCGGAAGCTCCCGTTTCGTACGGCGACGAGCAGACCATTGTGGTCAAGGCCGAACAGTCGGCACCCCAATCACCGGCAGCTACGTCTGAAGTCGAGGTACAGGTCAAGGATGAGGAATCGTCGAGAAGTGACAGTAGGGCTCCAAGTCAAAGTGAAAGTAGAGCACGATCTCCGTCTACAAGGATAGCCACTGCATCACCTTCGAAAAAGCGCACTGCAACCGCTTCGCCGGAGAAGAAAGCGACGCCACGGGACGAAGAGGGGCAAGTTGGAGCGGTGGTGAAGGTTGAGATGCAAGTGGATGGCGAAGCGGTACATTCCGAAGACGACGAAGGCACAGGTAGCGAGGACGGACAGGAAGGAGTACGTTGGTAGCGTAGTCCCTTACTTGCATACAGCATGAACGTATACGTCGAAACGACGTGATTGGTGAACAAATAACTCAATCTTCCTAGTGAATCTGCCAGAAAACAACTTGAAAGAGCTTTCCAAAGTCCAAGAGCACACGTAAGATGCACCATACTTATACTATGATTGGCTGTTCATGGTCTCTTCATATGAGGGCCTGATACCATCCTTCCCGATAATCGCAGCATCCGAAAGTTCTGGAGATGCGATAGAAAGTCTCGGTCGGGATTGACCGAGTGGAGGAACCAAATAACATTGAATTTGATTTATCCGATTAACCGGATTCGCGACGGTCGTGTTTCATCCCATCCTCTTTCGTTGTCTGTTCAATCCTGTCTCCTTTTACTGAATGAATGTAAGATCAATTAAACAACGAAGACACCTCGATCATCATCATCATCATATCGTGAACTGCATAAACAGTTCAGCAATCAGCTTCATATATTTCAAGGAGTGTTGAGTTGCGCAAAACGTACGAGCGTTGAGCAGGCGTTCAAAATCTGCATCAAGTTTCCCTGACCTACGCGAATGTCATCTGAATACGCCCCAACGACAACGACACATGACAACTACGCTCAGATCCGCACGTCTATCGGAACCACACATTCTTCATCGTCCGCTTTGCCTATCAGCTTAACACCCTCTCGGACTGCTAATGGTGTTAGAGCTGGAGGAACGTCCGGAGCGTCAACCCCTTCTACCTCGCCTTCAGACACGGAGAATTCGATAGATTATGGTGAGAGACGCCAGCTGTTCAAGCGGAGTCGGAGTGGAGAGTCGGATCACAAGTCGGGGATAGGGGGGGAGGTTGACGAGAGTGCTATAGCTGTTGAAGGGGAAGATCGGTGTGTCTTTCCCTACACCCCGCCCTCGTTAGTGTGCATAGTGCTAATCCGGTGTTTAAGAGTCAACGCGTTCGTGTGGATACTAGTATTTACAGCTGCTCTATCTGGACTCTTATTCGGTACGTTGACCACACGAGCCAGCTTCGAGTACCCTGAGCTCTGAGATGCACGCCAGACGCTGATTATGGGATGTTATGTAGGATACGACACTGCTGCCATCTCTGGAGTACTAGTAATCATAGGCGATGATCTAGGTAAAGACTTGACGACATGGCAAACGGTGAGCATCCTCCTGTATCGCCCTCATATCACTTACTGCCAGACTGACGACTGCTGTCTCTCTGGTTACAGGAGATGGTCACGTCAGCAACTACACTTGGAGCTCTGGTCGGTGGATTGATAGCAGGTGGATTATCAGATTTCACCGGTAGGAAATTGGTCATCATCCTTGCGAATGTGGTTTTCATAGCTGGATCTATATGTCAAGCTGTAAGTGTCATCCTTGAAAGGGTAGCTCCGAACTCCCCATCATCGCTCTATACTATCTCAGCTCCTTAATTTCATTAAACAAAGCGAACGAGCTAGGCAATGTTAACCTATTCAACCCTTAGGCGTGTCGCAACGTCTCAGCGATGGTTGCGGGTCGATTCATCGTCGGTTTAGGTGTAGGCTTGGCTTCGTGCATTGTCCCACTGTACATTGGTGAACTCTCTCCGACCAAACTTCGAGGTAGATTGGTCACAATGAACGCTGTCGTGGTGACGTTAGGTCAAGTCATTGCATACGGTAAGTCATTCACACCTAAGGGTGTCTATGGCAAATGCGCGGGCGGCTGACGTACGGCCTTCCAGCCATCGGAGCGGCATTCCAGCACGTTCCCAAAGGATGGAGATATATCGTCGGTCTTGGTGCAGTGCCTGCGATTGTCCAACTCTGCGCAATGGGCTTCCTACCCGAATCTCGTAAGTCTGCTGGCGAAACCTTGTCATACTCCTCACGGGCACTACCTGACCTGACATCTGCTTTTGAACAGCTCGTATCCTGCTTCTCCGGTCCAAGGTCGATAAGGCTCGTTCTATACTCGCGAAAATATACCCTCTTGCGACATCGACACAGGTCGATCAGAAGGTTGAGATTATGCGTGCGGCTGTTCAGCAGACCCAGGTGGTGAATGAGCAAACGACATGGTTGGAGAGATTGAGAAGTCTCGTAATGGTCGGCACGAACAGGCGTGGTCTGAGTGAGTCATGTCTCCTTGAATCGAGTTTCTATATGCTCATGTGCTTTGATCAAGTCATCGGATGCGGCCTTCAAGCCCTTCAACAGCTGTGTGGATTCAATACCCTCATGTGGGCGACCCTTCTTCGCGACTAGATACAACGTAGGCTGACATACAACAGGTATTACTCGGCTACAATTTTCGCAATGCTGGGTTTCCGCAATGCCACAGCAGTGGGCCTGATCGTCGCGACCGTAAACTTCTTGTTCACACTGGTATCTTTGAGAGTGAGCTATCCGCTTGCACCTTATGCGTAGGTACAGCTCTAAGCTGACGAATCTCGTCAATCCCATAGCTGGTCGATCCGATCGGTCGAAGAAAGACCTTACTCTTCACTGTCCCTATTATGATCGTCTCACTCTCGCTCGCAGCCATCTTCTTCCACTGTAAGCTGGCGTACCGTATCGGTGGGTAAAAGCTGATCTTTTGGAATTGTTCGCAGTTCTCACCAAATCCACAGGCGGTATCCTCGTTTCTGGATCTGATTATCCCAAATCATGGTCAATCCTCGTTCTACTCTCTATGCTACTATACGTTGCGGGCTATGCGACGGGTCTCGGTAATATCCCATGGCAGCAGGGCGAGCTGTTCAAGCTTGAAGTGAGAGGTATAGGAACTTCGATCAGCACAGCGACGAACTGGTAAGCCTATTTCTTCCCCCTCCAATGCTTGAGGCTTACGTCGAGCTGATATCGCTTCAGGTCGTGCAACCTTCTGATTTCGGCTACGTTCTTGAGCTTGATGAACGCCGCCACGCCCAGCGGTGCGTTCGGGTTATATGCCGGACTGTGCACGTTAGGCTGGATGTTCTGCTATCTACTCTATCCAGAGACGTCAGGGTGAGTAATCACTTTTCTCGGCTGATGTAGCGTAACTTGATGCTGATACGTACCCGCTTCGGACCCGGTGTAGTCTGTCTCTGGAGGAGGTTTTCATCGTGTTTGAAGACGGGTTCGGGGTTGAGAGGTCGTACGAGTTGCGGAGGGAGAAACAGGAGAAGGAACGAGTGGCGGTTTTGGAAAGACTCGGAGCTGGGTCGGTGTGATCGTAGGAAGAGAAGAGGTTGGTCAGCGCATGGACGGAACTGAAGAGAAAGTTTTGACAGGGTAAAGGAGTTCTATGACTGCCTCGAGTGGGAAGTGGTAGATCGTGGATATGAGGATTTTGGGCATTTCGGGAGACTGTATATCTGTAGACTGTATACCTATATCATGTATACCCCCATCGTAATATCACAAGTCTCGTATCGCTATAGTACACTAAGATGTGCAATCATGGCGTTCCTACGAGAACTCACCAGACACAAGATTTTGGTCAACCTTTCTGGGAGGGATGACCTTTCTCAGACCCTGCTTGGTATGAGAAGTCAAGAGCAAGTTGAGGACATCCAAGTGAGACAGGAATAGCCTGATAGCAGGCAAGACATATCCAAATCAAGGAGAGAACCCAATAATAAGTTGAATGGTACTTGCATCTGCATCAAGAATCCTGCCCTACTCAGCAATATTATGTGTCATTCTTTGATCTTTGCTCCTGTTGCCTTTAAGACAAACATAGCTTCAGCAATCTTTCTTGTGCTAAGTCAGTCCTTCCACACATGTGTTGGGTTTTGTCATGAATGACAACTACGAAGACCAACACCCTCAGGTAACCAGAATTGGGATTTCAGCAGAATCCCCATTATTGTAACCTTTTATAGTGCGCTGTGATGTTCGGATAGTGTTGTCAACCATTGGCTAGGTGATGTGTTATAACAGCTGTCTTGTAGCCAAGTCAGCACATCTGCTTAGTGCCCACTGGTATAAAAGTCCAAGCTGAAAGGTATGCTCTGAAACCGCACTCCATTGATTGAATACCTCAGCTATGACTTAGTGTTTGAGCAGTAGACAAGCCTTTCACTTCAAGAAGACCCACTACTGGTCACATCATCATGAGTGATAGTTTGCACCTTTCAACAACAACAACAAAGACTCATTGTATCAATCCTTTGGCCTATACCCCCAACAATTTGTCTGTTGAGCACCTCTCCCCCGCTCCTCAATCTACAAAACACCTTCAAATGAATCTACTCTCTTCCCCATTTTTTTCATCCATATTCACAAGCATTCTCTGCATTCTATCACCATCACTTCCAGTCATACATACTACACCCATACTTTCAGACTGCACCTTGTCATTCTCACCTCACCATGTCACCTACTTCAAACAACCAGACACCGGGCTCAACCTATCAGGAAGACATAGTGATGACTGGTATGGATGACCACCCTCCCACATACAGCTCCACCTTCACAATGGATCCACAAGACGTGGAAGATACACCCATGTCTGGTATGGATGACTTCCATGCCTCTCAGGCTCCAGCTGCATCATCCACATCTGCAGGTGAGTGTTACATTCTATGTGTTGACCAGGGTCAATGGGCTGAAACTTCTTGGTGTTTCATTATAATTATTGTGCACTGACAGCACAAAAGTCTTCTACTGGCTCTTCCAAAACTGGTAGTGGATCTGTGGCATCTCAGACACAAAGCACCAAACCCTCCTCCTCAAGAGGCAGAACTCAGCACCGCAGCAAATCAGGGTAGAGAAATGATCTTGCTCCTGATCTCAAGAATGTTGTTGAGAAGCTGTTCATTTGCAGTTGAGAGGTGGTACAGACAGGATGTGAGAATCATGAAGGATTGTTTTTGATATTTCATTGCAAATTATTGTCTATACTTATATTGGTGGTGGTTTTATGCAAGTAGGAGATGTCAAACATTTGGATGAACGCTTCGTGTCACATCTTCTTGAACATAAGCTTGGGTCTGGAGATATGCTTGGTAACTTACAAGACTGTAGAAAAGACCTGTCTGTAGGGGTTTCAGCTCGTAGCTCTGCAAGCTTCTGACACCCCAAAAGGTGCTAAGGGGCCATGTCTACGCGGGGGCTGAAAGACAAGAACCATGGTGCATGAGTGTATTAGTGACAAGGATCCTTGTAGAACAGCAAGGCTCAGGATGCACTGGAAGCAGAACTTGACTGCACTGTAGTATTTGACTACACTGAGGAATATGCATTTGTCACAAATTTCAATACAGAATTATCCGATCATGTATATATGTATATAATCACAGATGATACTTCTCAGATGTGGAGGATGCTAGTTGGTTTTTTCAGCAATGTCTGTTGATGGATACCTCCAGTTCAAGTGTGGACGGGTACGATAGGTTTCAGAGTTGAGAGGGTTGATTTCTCAGTTGAGCTGTCACAATAGCACCACATCGGGGGCACGCCACATGGACCACCTTTTCTACCTCATAGTGCATTACCTTCCTATAACTCTTGTATCTTCCCATAAATGCCCCAAGTTCTCATCTCAGTATATACACCTAGGTCATCTCTCTCCCTTGTCCATCCAAACCACACTACTCCATGATATGAGTACTGTATGGGTTTAGATGGTTCAACTTGGTGTATTTCTATGTTGGTAAACTATTATGGGTATGGCGGTGGTATGAAAGTTCCTGAGTGCCAGTTGCGCCTTTATTCTCTGCAGCCCAACCAGCCATGACACAACCATGAGTTTTGACACTCAGAACTGTCTAACCATTACATCATAGAGGATAAGGTCCAAAAGGAAGGAGGTGTTCCTTTGATGTGATCTTCCTCTGCGGTTTTGTCCAACTGATGTCATGGCATCAGCATTTTATAGCAAATTCTGACAGTGATAGCTTGATTGCATGATAGCGGATGTATTCACAAGGAGGAAAGGAATAGCTTCCCACACCACAGTACAGTCCAGACACACTGCCTTCCTTGAAGTCATTTGAATTGGCCTATTCAAGTCCCCTGCCTGTTTCTCCAATGTGTATACCCAGGGCTTTCAACAGAGTTTAGCCATATGTTGTGGAGCCGCTTCCACCACCTATGTAGCCACAGGCACTACCAATCAAGCATGTTGGAACCGTTAAATACAGCTCTTGCGTAGAAGTTTGGACAGGGTGGCTACCAGTGTGGTGCAGCTTGACTCGTACAGTCTGTGATAGGACTTCATCTTATTTGTATCCCGTATTCTTTGCAAAGCCTGTCAACGGACCCACCTCTTTACGAGTAAAGCAGAGTACTTGTCTACAAGCCAGTTATGAAGTATATATTTGATTGTCTGGGAGATTTTTCGCTTCATTAGCTGATAAAGTGACAGGAACAGAGTTCAAAGTGTTGTAGAGATGTGGGTCACACTCAGCAAGCTCGGCAATGACTCCTGAGGAGGGTACAAAATCATCTGGGTAGTCCAAAACAAGTTGTTGTATGTTGGCCCAGGACAGCTGGCTGGCAGTGGGAGTATAGGGTGGGTAGCGCTCGTTGTGATTAGAGGAATGCTGATCTGGAAACGGAGGGCAGGATTGTAGCTGGTTGGAAGATGGGTGGCAAACAGAAATATATGCTCTGTGGCGGAATTGGGGAAACTAATGCTGGCAGTTGGGAAAATCAGAACAGCCAATGATATGTCTATACATGACAGGGAAACAGTCTAAAAGAGGTGATACTCCTGCCAACTTATGGTGGTATATGACCTCATAGCCACATGACTTCCTTCACAAACTGAAGCAAGTTTGAGGTCTCACATTTGGGAGAACAGGCTTGACATGGTCCGGTTGCCCTTGACCTATCGGAACGATGTACAACTCCATGAAACCGTTGTCATTTTCTTCTGCAGATGTTCAAGCATGTTTCAAATTGACATTTTTTCTCACAAGCAGAAGTAGAAAGAATTCAAGTGCACCTGGCTAGTCATGATGTAATATGATCTCATCACTAGTTGTCCTTCTTTAAATATCAGCACTCAAAAGCATGTCTGAAACCTGGCGTCCTTACTGATTAAATGGAATATATGTATGTACAGGCCAACACCCATTGCCAAGTGTGCTGATGTATGGCTTTGTGACCTGTCATATCCTATCTGAGATTGACATTTTTTCATGATGAGGGCCCAAGTGACATGGAAAACTTTCAAAACAAAGTTGGTTTGTGACAGTGGTACACTGATGGGGACAGAGTACTTGTAATCCAGTGTCAGGAATATTTTGTCACCTATGATAGCTTTATATTGTGATTGATCCTCATGCAGGAGTCCCAGTAGAATCCCAAAGATCATGAACACTTAGTGCGATGCCAAGCTCAGATAGCATAGTTGTCCACGAGCTAGACATTGCCTCACCCCAATTATGAATGAACTGCTCTGCTTCCAACAATGGCATCGAAAATATTTCAATGCCACTGTCCCATAACCAATGTCTTCATCTACTGATTATCTGGAACTGCCCATTGCTGCTTCTTTATATGAGCATAGATGATGCCAAGCATTTACCTCATTCAACATTGCTCAACCATTGTCTAAAAGCCATGCAAATGATGGCACTTTCTCAGATGTATACCGTCATCACTGACCTAATCAATGCATCACCTCACTGAATTACATGTTTGCCAACAAATTAACACCTCACTCATCCCACTCCCCCCTTATGTGACATCTCATCCTTAGCTCAAAAAAACAACTCGCTCCTGATTTTCCTCCGTCCCTGCACCATTCATATGTACAGCCATCACCTTTTCTATCCCTGGAAAGCGCCACCTCACAATTGACCAATGGAATCAAGACTAAACAGAGCGGTTCCTTGAAGAGGCAGTCGACGCAGTAGCTTGTTCTTGGGATCTTTGAGCACGGACTTCAGCAGCCTTGTCAAACACAGCTGAGGTGAGCTCGCTTAGCTCATCCTTGGAAAATTTTCTGAAGACACTTGAATGGTTGCAAATCCAGCTTTCCCTTTTCTCAGCAGTTTTGAGGTGTTCCATTTTATCGTCATCAAGCTTTGCGGCCCGTTTAGACATGGTTGTCATTGCTGTTTGGACACTGCCTGAGTCTATAAACAGTGGCAACAGTGTCTCAGCACTACCTCCAAGTTTGTTGCATCAGAGGGAGATACTCACATTGACCGTGAAGGCGGAGAAACTGGTCAGACATGATAGTGAAATCAGACGTTGTGGTGTGAAATCAGTAAGTGAGGTTTGTGAATTTGTAAGCTGTGGTATTGTGGGGTGTGCAGAAAGATTGATTGTTCTGGGTGCCCATAGCCCCTTTTATCCCTTGTGGCTTGACCAGTTATGTCATGATTGTCATATTTGCCCCAACGGATACTGTCTGATCCTTTGTTTGTCAGGGATGAGTTAGGAAAGGAAGAAAGTGGTCCTTTCTAATGCATCTCCAACTACCTCCATGGGCAATCAGTGTCACAGCATTACAAAGAGAAGTGCCGGCTGGTGATTGCTTCCACAGTTCAAGCGTCCACAAGTTGTGCCTTCTCCCAAAACAGTTTCTGATGTTTGAGCAAAGAGTAACTCACGCAACAAAAGTTCAATTTGCCCCATTGATTTTCTCTGTTTACACTGTATGCCCATGACCTCATTGTTTTACTCCTGATGTATCGATGGCTTCCAATCCATTATGGTCAGTGGTGTTGACCTCTGACAAGCAGCACAACTTTGTGCTATGCTTTGTATAATAGCCCTCTGATGGTGTTGAGTACCTAAATACTTTCCTGGTTGACTCAATATTCCTCATGACTCATGCTGGTCCAATCCTCACTACTCCCTGTGATGCTCACTAAGACCTATCCCCCTTCAGTCATTCTTCCTCTGATTATCCCAACTCCTTTTATCGATGCGCCTCTTCTGCTCACCCTTACCAGCCCCCATGCACACCTTTCCTGTTCCTGGGGAAAAGCACTCCACCTATTGGCTGATCAGTCAGCAATCCAGAACAGCAACATCAGTGCATGGTATAGGCAAAAGAATTCTTGAAAGCGCTTGATAGGGGAGCAGCTCCTTGAAAGACAAAGCGTCAGGTCTGGCCTATGTATCATTGAGTTGTACAAGGTTTCAAGGATGTCACACGTGCCAGAAGTTAGAGGTATGTTTCAGCTGCTGAAGAGCAACTAGGAGGTGGTCGTGATGCATTTCTCATCGCTGTGAGGTTTGGGGATATCGTTCGGCTGTTGGAATTGTTGGAGCACGATAAATGAATCAGGCAGCGTCGGTCGTAGTTTACAACAAATGATTTTGAGGGTCTCGGTTGCTTTGCCAATCATACATAGACATTGCAGATGAATAATGGGCTGACCATGAGGACAGTAACCATTCTTATAGCTTTTTGGAACGAGATTGCTGCATATCTGTAGTTGTCTTACGTCAAAAGTTTTGCCCTCTCTGAAACGAATCTTTCTCTTATTCGATGGAGTAACGCAATTGCATGCACAGTGTTAGTTGAAACACATAGGATTTACCTATCGTGACAGATGATCACGTCTGATATTCACAACCCCTTCCCAGCCCGCCATATGCTTGCTAATCTGTCGCTGCTCCCATCCCTTCCGTCCGAAGCCCAGTTTACAAGCTCTTGCTCAGACATACGTTATCGTAGTTCCCAACCTCCAAACCCCAGCGAATTTACCCATCCACCATCTGAGATAATATCCTATCCAAGCCCACCATCCTCCTCGTCGAGCTTGTGCTTGCGCTCTAGCCAAATCCAATCTCGCTCTGACGGAAGTCAGAGGATTTGCCGCACTGTGCGATGTGGGTGTGGGCAATGAGGGTACGCGACCTCGCGCTTGTCGTCTTCGTATTAGGCGAATGAGTAAGGGGAGTAGTAAGATGATAGGTAAGGGGAGAGACAGGAGATAAGGATGCGTTGATGAGATATGTCGTATTCTCGTAGCGAGAGAAGGAGGTAAGTACGATAATGTCGAAATGAAGAGGGATTGCATAGTATTCGCCTTCGCGCTGGTGGAAGATGCCGATCCGGAGTTCGTCGATGCTGGAGGATTCCGGCCATTTAGGCGGTTCACCCGATCTACGTCCTCGTCGACTGGTACCTTCTCTTTCCCTTTACCGTTTATTTGACCCATGCTCAGTCCACTGATCTGGCCTTGAGCAGGACCAGGCCGGGCAGTCGCTTCGCTCGAACTTGTACTGACCGAGCTGGAACTACCACTCCGACTTCTGGGTCGTCCTCCGTTCATTGTCGGTGAAGGTGAGGTAGGATCTGCCGATGAAGGAAGCACGAGAGACGAAGACGGGGATGGGGCGGGATTGATGGCTTGGGATGAGGATTGGGATTGAAGTGATCGGAGATGACGATATAGCGCCTGAAAACGACGGATGATTTGTCAGCGTATGTCTTCTTCGGAAGTCAACCCGCTCCGCTTCGCAGCACACTCACCTCCTTCCTCTTCGAGCCCATCACCATCTCGCCATCCAACAACCCTCTTGCCATCTCCCATTCGCCCTCTCTCGCCAAAACTTCCCCCACAAAAAGCTCTACAACCTTCATATATCCTTCTCTGGCACTATCCACTCTTTTCCTCTCGGCAGGATCAGTCTTGCTGCCCCCTTTGGTGGGGCGGGTGGAAGATGAAATCGAGAGGATGAATGAATCTGGAAGGGCTGTAAGCCATCTTTCCACGAGGGTGTGGGCGAAGTTGAGTGCAGGTGTAAGGGGGCGAAGTTTGAGGGAAGCCAAGATAAGAGTTGAGAGTAATTGGGGAGGGAGAAGAGCATCATCTGTAACACTGGGACTGTCCTTGATGGATGTAGAAGTCGATGTCGCTGACACACAGACATGGTACAGATGATCGAGGAGTCTTTCTGGAGACGCCGGTGGGAGAAGGGGTAGAAGGACTGATGGTAATCCACCCGTCTTAGTCGGTGGATCAGTGTACAGCGATGCACTCGAGCTGATCATCAGTTTCAAGGTCTTGATCAACCACTCTTCATCCGCCAATGTGGAACCCGCTGTAACACCAGACTTTTCTTCATCGCCTGTACCGTTCACGACACCTGAAGGTCGATCGAGGTCGTACCAATGTCGTGTTTTCGGTCTCGCGCTCGACCGTAGTAGATCCAATAATCGTTTCAGAGTAGTTTGAGTCTTGATGTGATCTCGACGGACAAAGGACTGGACAGATGTGTTGTATAGTATCTCAATCTGCGTTTCGGGAGGTCGAGAGGGAGAAGGGGAGGATGATGAAGGGTTGTTATGGCGGGGCGTAGGGGACGGCATTGTCATTGATGTTGCTCCGTTCGTACTGGGAGTGAGTCGAGAAAGGATTTCCTCCGTGTCTATCTGTGATAGGCTATCAATCCGGTCTGTCCTTTCGACCGTGCTGGTGTTTTGCGTTGCTTGATGATGACGAAAAGAGGGTGAGGAGTAGAAATTGAAAGGAGATGAATGGGATGGTGTTGATGCCCGGTTATATGTTGACAGTATTCGACCGGGGATGGACGGAATCAAATTTACGTACTTAAGGGCATTCCTCGAATTTCATGTCCATGTTGATTTTGATCTCGGAAACATTACATTCTAGTTATATCTTTCAACTTTGCAACAACCACCTCCTGAGAGTCTGTAGCGTCACTCTGTTTGCTTGCAGAGGGTACTGACACCAGATGCCCCGTCCTACTTCACCTGGTGGACCATCTCTCAAGACCCTGCTCCGAGCCAGCGAAGCGCTTCTCAAACCGCCTCAACCATTACCGTCAAGTCCTCCCGAATTATTACAACGTCTCAAGGGATGTTCAAAACTCCTCCCCAAAGAATGGAAGAAATCTTGCTCCGAATGGAATGAAGAGGACGAGCTGGAGCAAATTGGTGATAATGCACCGACAGGACTACCGAGCGGCTCGGCGGTGTCGAGCGAAGTTGAGCAGAGGCGGAAGAGGAGGAAAGAGGAATTGTTGTTTGTTGTTGGGAAGAGATGTTTTGCTTTGATCAAGGCGATACAGGGTTGGCTGAGAAAGGAGTTCTGGCCAAAAGATCAAAGAGGTGGAATGGAGCAGCGAGACTGTGAGTCGAAGCGGAAACGCACCCTGTTGTCTTCCTCTCTTTCCTCGAATGAGTACTGATAGGCTTTCCTCTAGTCCTGCTTGGAACTGCCGATCTTCGGCTGATACGTCTCATGGTCTCTCACACGACCTTCTCCTACCTCCTACCTCTGACATCTAATTATGCTCGCTCCCTTCCTGACTACGATCCCACAACCGCTGCCACCCTCTCCTCGGTCATCGAATCTCTGCTCGACCTCCTCAGAACAGCTTCACCACCTCGTCCCGCCGCTGGTCCAAGTTCCCAATCACCCATTCCCCCGACTGCCATCACCGAGAACCTCATCTCGTCACATCTCATGCCTATCTTCCTTTCCACCGTCATTCTTGCATACACGCCTTCGACACCTTCAGAAAAATATTCGAATTTACGAAAGTCTTTTCTGCATGTTTTGATGGGTATGACACCCGGATTTGCAATATCGACATTGGTAAACGTCCTGAAGTTGTTGACGCAAGGGAGGAGACAAGGTGTGAAGCCGAATGGATGGGTTAGAGAATGGCCCAAATATCCCGATGGATTCGTGAATGGGCTCTTGACTTCTCAGATGAGAAGACCGGGAGGAGTGAGGGGACTGATGGAGAATGTGTTGGGAGAAACAGCAAAGACGGATGATATTGCTTGTGAGTCCACGAACTGCAACTCCATTGGGTACGGAATTGACTTTGACGCTACTTCTATAGCTATTGACGGCAAACGTCTTGACCACATCTTCAACCTTCTCGTTCGGATCCCCCGTGAATCAACATCAGAAGTGAGCCGCAGAACCAAGATTGCGAAATCAAAAGGAAACAAGTATACAAGAACTGACCATGAACATGATCGTCAACAGACTTACTATCCTTGGCTTCTCTCGGAACTCTTCTCAATGATCCCACTTACCGATGATTCGTCTCATCATCCCGTCGCGTTTGTCAACACCGCTTGTTATTCGATCCAACGACTATTATCGACTGATCGACCATTGATCGAAGAGTGGTTGAGGAACAAACTGCATTCTCCTTGGTATCCCAAGTCTGGAGAAAGTTCCGTGGCGACTAGTTGGGAAGCGATACAACGATCGATCCAGAACATGCGATTGTTGCTCATCCATAATCCCTCTTCCCCCCAGTTCGCCGACTTCCTCGTCGGTAGTGTCTTGCCGCCTCTCTTCTCGCTACACACGTTTCTATCTCGCAAGCAACCACCTAAAAAGGCAGGGAACCGAATAACCGTGATTGACAAGCAGAACGGAACAAATGAGACCGCTACGAATCAAAATCTCAGCGACGACGTAGCTTTCCTGTTGAAAAGTTGGGGAAAGACGGTCAGTGACGAAGATGGTGTAAAGGGGATCTGGTCAATTGTAGAAGGTGGGACTGGCTGGGGCAAAGACCCGAACTCGTCCTTCTTCTGGGAGAAAGAAGCAGGTGGTGGAGTTCGACTCATGGCAGGAAGGTGAGCATTTGTCTGTACGTGGTACACGACTTCCTGCTAACCATTCGCCTGAATGTGTAGTCCGCATGGATTTGCAGACACCTTCAGCGAGCCCGATGTCATTCTACCGCCCCTCAGCGCTTCGAGTGAGAAGGAAGAAGAACATCTTGCTCAGCTCTTGCTGGCTCGAACTCAAGCAACACCGGATCCAAACCTCTTGTGTCAATTCATCAAGGGAATCAATCGACCTGACGTCGCCAGTGAGGTGATCCTCAAGTCGCTCGATTTGTGGAGAGTTCGGACAGCGACGGAAGTCGAGCCCTCAATGGAGTAAGCTTTAGTTTTTTTTTCAGTGCAGAGAGAATCCAAAGCTGACGCCGTGCTCAGCTCCTTGCTCAACTTGCAGCTTACGATCCAGATGATGGAACAACTTGGCAACCAGTTATTCACCAAACCAGATCAAGTACTCGGCTTCGTCGAACGAGTCTTGAACGACCAGGTTCAAGCGTTGGACGAAGCAGAGGTGAAATCTCAGTCGAAGTTGAATGCAAACTCGTTGATCGTTGAGGTCAATGGTGATAGCGTGGGCGATCTGGACGATGATGTTGCGCCAGATGGGAAGAGGGGTTTGATTGAGGTGGCTTGTCAGCTCCTCGCTTCGCTTGAAGGTGAGTCCAATGATCTATCCCTGCACATGTACATCCTGAGCTGACGACCGTCTCACCAGCCGAGGGTCAGCTCGACAAGTCCAACCTCACTATCCTGCGTCCTATCGCTTTCCATCTGAACGAGCTTTCCACTCGCTCGCCATCGGTTTCGATTCGCAATGGGAGTCGAGAAGCTCGTCTTCTGCTTCTCGCCCATGAAGCATCAAAGGGAGACATGATCGAGCCGTCTTCAGACTCAGGCCAAAGCGCTGCGGAGGTATACAAGCAAGCGCTCGATTTGACCAAAGACACGAACTTGCCCGTCCGAGCACATGGTCTCGTGATGTTGAAAGAGCTGGTCTATTCACTGAACTGCGATTCAACCCTTAATTCCTCCATCTTGAACGTATTCATTAAGAATATAGAAGATGATGAATCGTTCATCTATCTCAGCGCTGTCAAGGGTTTGAGCGGTATGGTCGATGTACTAGGAAAAGACATCTTCGAGCGAGTGATGAGCACTTATAGGACTGGGATCGACGGCTTGAAGGGAGATGCTAAGGAGGACAAATTGGACAAGGTATTGCGAATAGGCGAAGTTCTCGATCAAATCATCGACCGAGCTGGTGAGACTTTGAGCAACTATGGTGAGTTCGCCGATCATCTACTTCCACCCGAAGCAAGTCATAGACTTACATATTCTCACCTGTTATAGCCAACGAGATCGTTCCGACTTTGATGGGCGTCTTTCCCGATTCGAGTCTTCCAACCATCGTCCGAAGTTCCGCCCTCTCTCTTCTCACCTCATGCGCGACAACATCTTACTTGGCCATCGTACCTTGGTCTCACGAAATCGCCGAGGCAGCTATCGATCTCGTGCAACTCGAATCGGTATCATCTTCGCCATTCCGTCCGTCCCTCGAGTCCGCACAAATCACACCTTCCAAACCTGTCAATAGTGGCTTTAGACCAAGAAGAATACAACTGGTCGAAGATGAAGAGCCTGAACCAGCATTGGAAGAAGAAGTCAGCGTGACCCGACCTAGGATTGTGGATGAGGATCCGATCAAGAAGGGGGATAGCAAACATCCTACTCTCCGACGAGCAGCTTTGGTCTTGCTCAAAGAGGTGTTGGGCGTGATGGGCGATATCGCCATGTCGAAGATAGTTTCCGAGTCTGACTCTAATACGAATGGAGAGATCGACTTCCAAATCCGGACAAAAGTCGATATGAAAGAACCGACTCTCTTCCATGGGCAAAAGGGAACAAACAAATCGCTTTTCCAAGGGAAAGAGGATAATTGGCAGATCCCTACGGCTCTCATCGATAGAGCGGAGAACGTTCTGCGATACGTCGTACAGACCGACGAAGATGAGATTGTGCGAGGTCATGCGGAATCGATAGTGGACAACTTGGACGTGATCAGGCTTATGATGACGAGAGTCAACGAAGGCAGTGAAGACTTGGAGCTAGGAGGGAGGTTGAAAGGTCTGAGATTAGTGTAAAGGGGAATCGAGCGCTTTGGCGGTGCTTAGCGGTTTAGGTGTAGGTGTGTCTGTTGGTGGATCGATGATGCTTTGGTTATGACGAAGTTTGTACGAAAAGACGTATCACGATTGTAATGATTCATTTCATGTTTGACGACTAGCATGTGTCTACTTTATGCATATTTAGATGATGTGCTGACACTTGTCATGAGGAAAAGTTGGCTCTGATCTAAACCAGATGAACAACTGGGCGAGAGCGATGTCTGACTGTGAGGGTTTTTCGTCCGGATGTGGGAGGCAACAAATTCATCCAGAGGAGTGCACCGAACACTGTCGGAATAATGAGCAAATTAATATACAAGTGATCATACAAAAATACAAGATTTCCCATAACTATGCTACTAAAGTCCTTTGCGATCTCCGATCCTCCACCCTCCACCCTCCTCCCTACTCCCTTCTTCCACCGCTCACTTCCCCTTGTAATCCATCCGTTTGTTTACATACTACTGACTACTTATCCCACCCAACCCACTTTCTCAATATCCTCTCACCGCATCCACCCTCTCCTCCAATATCCATATGTTCTCCTGGACAATGTTCCAGCTGCAAACCACCCTTCTCGTCAAGCGATCGAAGACCTATCCAATCGTGTTTGTAGAGAGGTTGAGAATGGAGTGGTATGATCTCGGATTTATTGGAAGGGGCGTAAGTTGCGAATTGGGACGATTGGGCGGGTGATACAGTGCCTACGATAATGAGTGGGACGTCGTCATTGTCAGCGTGACTCCTCCTGTTTGTTTTTGCAAAGTGGTATGACGTTCAAAAACTGAGGGTTGTGCAACAGAGTCTTTTATGACTTGGGGACATGACTCACGATCCTCATCAAACATCACCGCTACGAGATTCTCCAATCCACCTAACCCCCTCCCTTCTCCCCTCTTCCCCCTCTTTGCACCCCCATCTCCGTCCTGCTCCTCGCCTTCAGCATCCGCAGCAAAAGGTCTTTCCCCATTCATATCCCTCAAAAAGGTATTAACGTCGTAAAATTCGTCCAACCGCTCTGTATCTCTGTAATAAGCAGCTTGGACGATATGTGTTTGGGCATAGGGCTTGTAGATCCCTGCGCGGGCGACTCGAGCTGCAAGGAGGCATGAGAGGGTAGGTGGGGTAGGACAGGGGATAAGGCCCGATATGCCGTAGTTGGGTGTACCGAACTGTGCGCGGTGGAATCGACGACAAGGAAGAAAAGGGCGGTATGAGGAGTTGGTGAGGAGGGAGAAAGGTATAGTAGGTCAAGTCAGCTTGGAGTCCCGCTATCATCATGGGGAATGGTTCAGGTGACTCACGGTGATGAGGTTCTTCACAGGTGGACCATCACAGTACTGGGCATAGTATCGCATGAACAATCCTCCTTGCGAGAAACCGACTGCGTCGAACTGTGTTAATGCGATGCCAGTGAGTACTGGCTTGAATAAAGACGCAACATCTATAGCATGCAAGCCCGCCTACTCACCCCTCCTTTCAGCTCTGGAATCGCCTTGATCTGCTCACACCCCTCATCACCTTGCATTTCCGCATAGCCCCACTGCAGTACCCGACACATATCTGATTAGCTATACATCGTTCGATCCTCACCCGCTCGCTACGTCTCAATGATGGAAGTAAGCAAGGACTTACAAATCCAGCTTTACGTTCATCGTCCAAACTCCCTTCTTCGGGAATCTTTACTGAATGTACGAATATACCGGGATGAAGCGATTGAGTCGTGTTGATGAAATCTAGTATACCATCGGAGAGGGATGTGTCGCCCAGACCGTGCCTATCATTCAGAGTCAGTTTCGGCAATGACAATCATGAGAAGGCGGGGCGAATATGAATGGTGCGATGAGGGAAGGCAGGCTAGGCAAGCGACTCACCAGATCACTAGAGGTCGAGGAGATTTGGCGGAATTGCTATTAAGCACAAGTTGCTCTGTAGTCGATCTACTATCGATCGGACTCGCAAGGCCACCGGCAGCGGCCAAAAAGATCGCAGCAAGAGCAATTACCACGGAGCGCATAGTGCTCGATGCAATACAGTTATGCTACCGACTAGCGAAGTAACAATAACAAACGTTTCCAGATCGATCAATGTTCAGTCAGACGCTACGAAGGAGTTCAAGTGGAGGCGGGGCACATACATATCACACCTGGTGTAAAAGTGCCACATTGCTTATAATCCCGCTCACCCTATCTTTCTACGCCCCCACTGACCACTGACCGTCGCGGGCCGTACCTACCTTGGTGAGCGAGTTCGAGTGGATTGATTCATTTGTCCACAAGAATACAATACAGCAAGCACCGACCCGTTACTCTACCTACCTCTGTTCATACTCACCCACCTACACCCACATACACAAGACAAGATGTCCGCTCCTATGGGTACAGCCGCCGCGGCGCAAACGACCTCCAAATTCCAGGCATTCGTGAACCACCCAGCTGGACCTAAGTGCGTAGCCTGATTGATGTTTTGGCCTTTTCTGTGAGAAAGTGATGTTGTTGCTGACGTTTGCGTTTTTGCTGCTCCTCCTCTCTCCGTCACTTCCTTCTCTTGCTAACTCGCCCGCTCCTCTTCTCCCGACGACTTGATGATACACCTCCCTCGAATTACTCGCCATCGATTATTCATCTACGAACATCTCTTGCTGTGTGACACGACTTTGACCTGACTACCACTCTTCGCACATCTTTGCTACCACACTACGCCACACGTACTCTCTCCGACTTTACCTTCTCTCGATCAACCCTACTTCGTCTCGCTTCGTCTCGTCTCGCCTCGCCTCGCCTTGCCTCATCCAACCCATCTCGTCCCCTCGCGCCTCTCATCTTACTTCTCCTGATCTCACGTCATCTTGCCTCGTCTCGTTACACATCAACCCCTCCCATCTCGCTCGGCTCGTTTTCCCTCGCCTTCTCTCTTCCTTCAATCTCTCTCGCCACGCCACGCTCCGCTCTCTCGCCCGTCACAGAACAATCTTTTTCTGGGCTCCTCTCGCGAAATGGGCTCTAGTCGCTGCCGGTGTCAAAGACCTCTCTCGACCCGCTGAAAAGCTCAGTGTTTCGCAAAATGTCGCTTTGGCAGCTACTGGTTTCATCTGGGTGAGTTGGTGTTGACTCTACCGGTACAGAACGTGTGGTGTGTGGTCATGGTAGTGATTTGGTTTGGGTTTGAGTTCGGGCTTGGGTCGTTGGTTGGGTCTGTTGGTCGTGGTATGCGAGATGACTGGTGGAATAAAAGGAGCGAGAGAATGTGTCGAACCTCGAACATGTGTGGGGAGTTCTCGAAATTGAGAGTAAGAAAACGAGTTGTTGGGAACATCAGGAAGCCAGAGTGGACGGCGCGAGATGGTCCTCAGCAGGTTGGCCACATCTCAGCCCTCTCTGTGGTGGATTTCTCATCCCTTGAGTCTCCCACCATATCTTCTCGTCCACGTCTTCTCATCCCTTGCTGGCAAATCACTTGGACCGAAGAACCCTGCTGTGACCTGACATTCACACCAAATCACACCACACCACACCACACCACCCACATCACTTCACACCCTATTCCAACCATTTTGCTGACCCAACACCTTCTTCGTCAACCACAGGTCCGATACTCATTCGTCATCACCCCCGTCAACTACTCTCTCGCCGCTGTCAACTTCTTTGTCGGTTCGACCGGTCTTGTTCAGCTTTACAGAGTATGGGATTATAAGAAGAATGCCGGGGCTTTGAAATCCGTCACTCCTGCTTAAGAAAGCTATCACCCTTAATGGAAGGGAGAGTGAGGTAGGGGGGGAAAAAGGGAAATTACGCTTTTCTTCTAATTTTTGCGAAGATTACGCGATGTTGTAGCATATACCTTGGGAGGATCATTATTCGTACGATCTCTATGCAAATCTTAGAATACACTCGGTGCCGTGTTCTGGTGGGCGTAGTGCACAACCGTATTCAAATTGTTAAAGTTGGCATACTGGCTGTCAATGTCAATCTCAGGTGATTCAAGACCTGACAATTAGCTTCCTACCTTCTAGCCTCCTCAACCTGGATCTCTAACATACGTCGCGCGTCCAGTCGAGCAAGGCCAGTCCAATACCAATCCAATACCAGGTGTAACCATAAGCGCTACATGAGATACTATTCGCTACGTGTCTAAGCTTCAACAAACGTGTATAAATATGATATCCAATCCCGTTCCACCACTTCTTTTCCTTGACCACCGCGCTTACAAAGTCTCCCACCTCTGTCTACCCATACTGATCAGTCGGACGAACAACTGTTCTCTCCTGCCTACACGAGTGAAGTGTAATGTCGTTCCGTCCTCTTTGGGTCCGCCAAGATGTTCGTTAAGCTGTTGAGAACCGGTCTTGAATCGTATAGTGAGACCTAGACCTTCGACCTCGGCACCGGAAGCCCAACCTAATGCCATACGAGGCATAGAAACATGGCTCTGCGAAGCGAACATAACCAAAATATCAGTACACAGAAAGAAACGCTTTTCGTAAGGGTCCGCCACACGTGAAACGTACCTTTTTAATTTCGACGATATCATCAATGGCCCAGACAAAGTGTTCTTTCTTTCCCGAGATAGGCACAAAAGTGATTTGAGGCTGAGTAAGGACATCGTTCTTGTTCTCCAGGATGATGTGTCCAGAAGTACCGTCGAGTTTGGCAGGGTACGCTACCATCACATCACGACGAACATCAGTATCATACGACTGGATTGGCAGTCAAGCAGAGTGGAAATGACGCCACTCACAATCGATACTGCCGTCGTCTTTGATATTTCCTTTGAACAAGAGTTGATCCACCTTTGATCCAATCTTCTCGGTGACCGTGAGCTCTTCTTCACCCTTTTCAATCTCTTCCATACGTGCCTGCTTCTTGGTGCCGTCAACGGCGACATCGCCATGGAAGGCGGCCATCTTCTTTCCAGCAGATTTGAATACGCCAAGGATGTGTGATTTGGTCTTGTGCTTCGCTTTGACGGCAGCTTCGGTGACACCACCTTCTCCTTCGGCTTCGAGCATCTCGGCGTCGTCCTCTGCCGTCATAGAAGCAGGACTGGTGTCCTTGATAGCTTCCTGCGGGGACATCAGTACCATTCACATGGTGTACTCGAGAATGTTCTGACTGACCTTGGGTGTACCCTTGAGAGGAGGAGCACTAAGAGGAGATGGGTCAGTATAAATCGTTGACTGTCAAGTTCTGGCTCGACTCACGGAGGACGAGGCAGTGGCGCGTTGAGGGCTTCCGAAACACGCAACAAGTGCAAGGTCAATTGAGCATCGGTAGGAACACGGGACAAGATCGAGCTGCAGGACAGGCCAACAGATCGTCAGCGACAGTCTCTCCGGACGTGAAATAATATTGCTCACTTTCGCAAATCCAACTGCTCTTGCCAGTCTGGTACGAGCTCCACAAACTTCTTGGCACCCCTGATCAAAAGCGGTTGACCCCACATACCGACGCCGAAGAAGAAGGTAGCTGATCTGGTGAAGATCCAAGCGGGAACGAAAGTGAAGACGAACATTGCTGGGATGAGGAAAGCACCGGCGATCTTGAACCGAGCGTAACTGTCGGGGTATGCAGCGGGAGGAGATAGTGCGCTAAATACAGACGTGTCAGTGAATCAGTCCACACCAAAAGTGACACTTCAATTTGGCTTACTTGGTGAATCTTTCGATCATATCAGCGGCCGCTCCGAGCCCATCTTCTGTGCCCTTGGTCATCTTCGATACCATCTCGTCCCTCTTCCTCTTAGCCTCTCTCTGAGCCAACTTCTTCTTTTCCTTCTCATCCAAAGGCTTGTTAGGCGTAATCTTCTCCCCACCAACTATGACTTGAGCCGATTCGAGACCTTGAGCTTTGTTATCGTTTTGACCAGGTGGGCTTTTTTCGTCGTCGTCGGAAGAGGAAGATGACGAAGTTTCGTTTCGCTCCTTTTCGCCAACTGCAGAGTTACCAGCTTGTTTTCCCTTCTTGCTCCCGTCCTGGATGAATCAAACATGGTCAGGTTTCATTTGACTCTTTGCAAGTTCTGGTCCATGTCCACTTACGAAGAGCAATCTAGTTGTATAAGCTTTCAAAATCGAAGTCGCCTCGAAAGCTTGTTCTTCCGCCTGCTCCGCTTTACTCCTATGAACAGTCTTACTTTCTACATTTCCGAGCAAACTCTCGTCTCCCTTTTGGTTGGTCGGATCCGTCGCACTTGGCGGTGTGAACGGTGCCGGTGCGATGGGCGGGAAGAAGAATCTCCTACAATCCGGGAAACATACAATTGCTACCAAGAACGAGAACACGCCCACCATGGCATACCCAAAGATCCAACAGGTGAAATAGGCGATACAGAAAGCACCGGTTCGTCGACGTTCTTCGGGAGACCAGGACATCAGTCTTTGGACTTCACGAGCACCTCGGACGGATCCTGGACCAACGGCAGCGATGAGACGCTCGAGATTGGATCGTAAGACTTCAGAGTGGGACGGGAGGTCAGGCAACATTGAAGGTCGTAAATCGGGCTCGACGCGTGGGAGCTTCTTAGCCGGATGAAGGACATGGGTGATTTGCTATGACAAGAAAGATACCTTAGCATTCTTGTCCAAAGTAACACATTTTGGCTGTTTGGTGATAACATACCTGATCAAAACGACGAAGCATCGCCCAAAGTCTATCATCCTCTATACCGTTAATGACTGTTCCTTGTGGCTTTTCACCCTTCATCTCTCTCGCTTCCGCTTTCGTCTTCTCAACCTCTCTGTGTACCACAGCAGGATGTTCATCCTTGATAGCCTGTTTCTGCTCTTCGGGATGAGTTGTTGGGTTGGTTGGCAGTGCCGTCGGAGCACTTTCGCTCGAAGGTTTGTGTGGATCAATCGAGGCAGTCGGTGCTTGGGCTGAAGGGTGTGTCGAGCCCAGTACAGCATCTTTGTTTGTAGAGTCAGTCGCTGCTACAGCTCCAGGGACGGCTGTCTCGTGTGGTTTATCGTGCAATGTCGAATGGTCCGCTGCGGGGTGAGTACCGACTTGGTCCACCGGTGCAGCTGTAGGTCGTGACGTAGTGGTCTGCTCTTCTTGTACTCCAGCGTGATCTGGAGTAGAACGGTCAATGTGGTTTGGCGCACCACCATACCCTGTTGACGAGGTAAGGCTTGAGCTTGTGGTGTGAACACTTGCAGCATCTTGAGATGAATACGCGACTGCGGGTTTTGGTGACGGAGCGGGAACCACAGGCGGTTGCTGCTGCTGCTGCTCTCGTGCGAAAGTATGTTGAGCATTCGAGTCGGACACCTTATCGGTGCCGCCCGTCGAGTGAAAGATAGCAGGACCCAAGTCCATGTCGTCTATGTGATGGGAGATTAGAATTGTAGGACGAAGATGTAAAGCAGTACCAAGGAATTAGGAGTTGTTATGTGGGAAATAGTTAGTCGCGGTAACTACCGTTTACAATTAACTTAGAATTATGGAATGATGGGAATGGGAGATCGACTGACGTCATGCCGTCATTTCCGCAGACACACTAAAAGGTAGCTTAATGGCTTGACAATACAGTGCTGTTCTATTATCTCTTGCTGCCTGACTATGCATGCTTTGTGAGAGTCGGACGTGGCAGTGAGAAAACGGGCCAGATGCATAGCAGTACTTATCACCACTTGGTCTGTAGCCGGTGGAACAGAAGTCGATGAATGGTGAGTGTGACGTTTGCTGGAATGCACTTGTGAGTGCTCTTCCCTTGTCAGGTACAGATAGACGGCGTGCTCGTCCCGCTTTCGTCGTCATAAACAATGGTACAGACCCGGCCCGTCTTCGTGTTTTCGACTTGTTCTCGCTTGCGGCTGCCACCGTGAGGTTCAAATCACCTTTTGACCATGCATTTGCTACTTTGTTTACTTTCGATTACCCACAATAGCCCCTGTTGCGTACATGCAATTTGAGCTGTGAACCCGAGCCCCGGTGATGTCCTCGTTCCCGCCCGACGGCTTTCGTTCGGTCCCTTCTTCTCGTTATCTCTCACCTGTCAGCCATCAGCGAGTTGTTGCTATGTGGCCCGCGTTATACAATATTCGCATAAAAATAACGAAAGTCTCGTTGATGCACTAATCAACAATGGTGTACGCTCCTTACACTCCCTCCACTACGCCGAATGCTTTTCAGGGTAACTTCACGTGGAATGACTCACCTCCAAAGCCTCCACTTCGTTCTCCGAGGTTGTTCATGTGTCTCCTCCACCGATAGACATTGCATAAATACCGGTGTGTTTCTGTGAGGTATTCTTCCCGCTCCTCCTCCTACAACAAACACTTTCACATCACTACATACACACATATATCTTATAGACCATATCAACAAACATGTCCATCCCTCAAATCACGGTCGCTGGTAACCAAGTCGGTCGTATCGGGTAAGTCATGGAACCTGCTCCTTCACAGCACCTCCTGGCTGGCATCTAGCGTCTAGCGGACCTTTACTTTACGCATTGATCCGTACTTGTACTTGTACTGACCACTTTGCGTCGTTTTAGCTACGGCCTGATGCAGTTGACTTGGAACCCCAAGCTGCCCGCAGAGGAAGTCTCGATCAAAGCGATCAAGTGAGTATATAAAGTCCGACTTCATATTCAGCCTTGGCCCTTCATTGCTCCGTGTCGGTGAACTTTCCGAGCATGGCTCCTTCCCTGTCCCTGCTCGATGTACACCAATTTTGATATTGTTGCTCCATTCATCCGCGGGAATGTATGTCCATTGCTGACTGGTCGTCTCTGTATAGAGCTGCCGCCGACGCTGGATCAACCATCTGGTCCTCCGCCGCTTTCTACGGAAACCCAGGCGACAACTTTGCCAACATCCAATTGATTGCCAACTTTTTCAAGAAATACCCCGAATACAAGGACAAGATCACGCTCGTCATCAAAGGTGGTGTTGATTATCAAAACTTGAGTACAAAGGGTACAGAGTGAGTTCAGTTTTGCTTTACACCCCTCGCTCAAGGTACGATTGTTGTTGACTTGTTCGCTTGTTCGCTTGTCAGTCTCGATTTCCTTCGAACAGAGATCAAGAAGATCAAAGAGATTCTTGGGGATAAGGAGATTGATGTTTTCAACCTTGCTCGATTGCCGGAAGCTCCTATCGAGGAAATTTTCAAGGGTCTCGTGACGTTGCAGAAAGAGGGTCTCTTCCGTGAGATTGGTGCCAGTGAGATGGGTGTCGAGTCTCTCGAAAAGGCTCTGAAGGTGGGTCAAGTTTCACAAGCGACTTTTCAATGTACCATGTACGACGTGGCTGACTTCTCGCTCTTTTTTATGCGTCGGTTGCAGATCACCCCTATTGCCATCAACGAGATTGAAGTTTCCCTCTTCTCAATCTCCGACCCTAAAATCAAAGAAACAGTCGAATGGGCCTCCAAAAAGGGAATGCCAATCTTCTGTTATTCACCCTTAGGTCGTGGTTTCCTCACACGAGCATTCAAGTCTCCTGAGGATCTGCCCGAGGGCGATTTCAGAAGGATGGTCCCGAGATTCCAGGGTGAAGCGTTCTATGAGAACTTGAAATTTGTAGACAAGTTGGATGAGATTGCAAAAGCCAAGGGGATCACGACTGGTCAATTGGCTTTGGCTTGGATCCTCCACTTATCTCCTACCGTGAGTCTCTCTTACTCTCCTCTCGCCTCTACCATCAACTCCCTTATGGCGCAAGCGAATTGACAAGAGTTTGTTTGCGCTTGCAGACCATTCCTATTCCTGGATCATCAAACCCAGACCGAATCAAGGAGAACATCTCAGCCGCCAACGTCAAGTTCTCTTCTGACGAACTCAAGACGATCGATGATTTCCTCGCCAAGTTCGAGGTCCAGGGTACTCGATACCCAGGTGCCGCCCTGACTCAACTTGTGAGTGGATCGAAACCGGGCTCGTTATTCTCCAGATTTTGAGTGTCTGGGCTAACTTGTCTTGATCGAATAGATGAAGTAGAGAACTAGGCCCGAAGTGGACGATCAGTCAGACAGATGGACGGACTTTGATTGTAGTTTAGTGTGACAATGTAGGAACAGTGAATGTATCCAGCTACTGTACACAAATGCCCTTTTTCTCCCCTGCGGCTTGAGCAAATTACCACAAGTAAGATCCCATATATTCATACCCATGACGCATAAATTATCACGTATCACGTATCACGTATCAAATCGCGGTATCGCTCTATGGTTTGGGGGTATATACATAACGAAGACACATCCGTATCATACCAAAGGGAACTAAAACTGAACTGAACCAAACCGAACTGAAACCGTCCATCCATCCCATGTCTGCATTCTAATCAAATCTAAAAGGTCGGTAGATATACACTTTTGTCTACTCGTCGTCGGATGTGTCGGGTTCTCTCTCACCTATATCACAGAACAATAACGACTCAGCTTCTGATCGTGATATGAATCGATGAAGGGGAAGATTACTCACCACCATAAGACAACCAGTCCAACTTTCTCTTCTGTCTTCTCTCAGCTTGAGCCTTAAGTTCGTTTCTTGTCATCTTCTTCTTCTTCTTCTTGACCATCAATCGTGACACGCCATCGATAATCTCCTCGGCGTTACTCGTCGCGTCACTTCCGGGAGTAGCAGTTCCAGGAGTGTTCGTTCCCGGTGTACCGGGGACGGTCCTTGGTGTTCCGGCTTTCGAAGCGACTCTTGAAGTAGGCCTTGAAGGGTCGTCAAAGGCATCTTCGACAAGGGCAACTTTACCCTTGTGCGTGAGAGCACCACCTTCGACGTGCCAGATTTCGGGACACAAGGCGGAGACGAATTCGGTAGAATGCGAGATGATACAGACGGCACCTCCCCATTCTTTGATGGCAACGGCGAGACCACCGAGAGCTTCTCGGTCCAAGAAATTGGTAGGCTCATCGAGGAAGAGACATTGAGGTCTGTAAGATACCGTCGTGAGTACAGGTCTTGACTAAATAAGACATGTGACACTCTACTCACCTGTTGAACATAGCAGCCGCAATGACGACCTTGACCTTTTGACCACCGGACAAACCAGACATCTCGTTGTACTGGGCGATGTCACCGTCCAATCCAACACCTTCCAAAACCTCTCGGACAGCAGCGGCACCGGTATCTCTCATACCCGCACCTTCTCTAGACGACTCCATGTCATCGAACTGTCCGATGAGCTTTTGGAAACCCTTCTCGATGAGAACATCTCGAGGAATCCAGGCGTTGTGCTTGTGATCGTATCCCTTGAATTTCACCTCGTATTGGAAACTCTTCTTGAGCTTTTGACGACCAAGGATGAATTCAATCTTCCTCAAATCACCGTTCTTGCCCTCGAGAGGCTTGTCCATCATGGCCTTGTCCTCTTCGGTGAAGACACGGGTGGCCTTCTCCAACATCTCACGATCGTGACCATCCTGGTATCGCCATTGGATGTATTGAACGGCGGTCTTGTCCAAATGCAAGTTGATGTGGTGGAAAGCGTGTTGGGCAACGTAACCGACTCGAAGAGCCGGGTGCTTGTGCACAGTACCAGATTGAGGGACAGTCTCTCCGGTCAAAAGCTTGATAAGAGTGGATTTACCAGCACCGTTGGGACCGACGATACCGACTCGAGACGAGAGGGAAAGCGAACAAGAGACGCCGTTGAGCGAAGGCTTGACGGCTCCGGGGTAGGTGAAAATACAGTTGTTGAGTTTCATAATCGCTCGAGTGTTTGATCGGACACCCATCAAAGAACCAGGAGGGGGGAAGGTAAACTTGATGGAGGTGGCAGCGAGAGTGTAGTAAGACTTGGCGGAGGGTACTCGCTCGACGAACTTGGAAAGGTTACCCTTGTAGTAGACGAGCTTCTTCTCCTCGTAGTGGATGATATCGGTACAGACGTTGTCAAGGAAACCAGAGTCGTGCGAGACGACCATACAGGTGATGTCCTTGAGGTTGCAGACGTAGTCCTCGAGCCACGCAACGGTTTGGACGTCCAAGTGGTTAGTAGGCTCATCGAGCAACAAGATATCGGCACCGATCAACATAGCCCTAGCCAACTCCAACTTCATCTTCCAACCACCAGAGAGGGAAGCGACGGGGTCGTGTTGCTTCTCGTCTGAGAAACCGACGGAAAGGAGCATCGCGGCGATCTCTTCTCGTGTCTTGGCAGCGAGTCGGGGGTCGGCCGAGATGAAGTCAATGATGGCGATGGAAGTGTCTTCACCTTGGAGAGCGTGCTCGACCATGAGAGTTCGGAGCTCGTCCTGAGTAGGGAAACCCTCGACCTTGCCGTCACGGATAGCCTTCATAAGAGTACTCTTACCGGCACCGTTGGCGGCACAGATACCGTATCGTCGTCCTCGTCTCAATTTCAAGTTGGTGTGGTTCAACAACAAAAGACCACCGTAGGCAAGGGAGAATTGGATGTCACAAAGAAGTTGACCTTCGGCTCCGTCATCCTCGACGTCAGGTGCGAATTTGGACTTGTCGATGTCGAGGAATGTCTTGCGGATAGCAGCGGTAGCCTTAGCACCTTGTTCAGCACCCAAGAGGAGCTTGGCGAAAGAACCGAGACCCTTGCCCTCCCAGATGTTGTCGTCCCATCGTCTGAGGTCGACGAGATCGGCAATGATGTTGGCTTGGTACTCGATAGCATGAGCGATGACCGGGCTGTTGGGCAACGATGCGGAGAGGGGGATGGAGGGGTGGGCGGGAAGACCGTCGACGTCCAAGTGGGGAGCCATGATGGTCAAAGCCTCCGTAACAGCCAAGTTGATGTCACGAGGAGGAAGGGGGGTGGCGGAAGCAGAAGCACCGGCACCGATGAGGATGTCAAGGGCAGTCTGTGCGAACGCTCGGATCTCGGGGAAGGCAGCACCCTTAGCGAGTTGCTCAACGCCACCGAAGAGAGGGCCGAGGTATCGTGCAGCAACGTTGGGGTCTCGGACAAGCTTGACCAAGTTTCCAATGACGATACAGGTCATTCGTTGAGTCTCGGTGGATCGCTCCTTGAGAGCTCGGTAGAGGAGGGGGACCATGACGGCAAGAGTAGGGGCGTTGACCTCAGCGACGAATGTAGTGGACGAGAGACCCTTGATGGTTCCGGGGACGGCAGCGGGAGAAGCCATGGCGGAAACAAGGAGGTTGATGTGCTTGAGGACATCGGGGTTGGGGAGAACAGTACAGAGGGTAGCTGCGGCCTTCTGGGCAGCGGCAGAGACCTAGTAAACCAAGTATGTCAGCTTCGCAAACAAGAGCTAAACGATTCGGCAGCTGAAACTCACTTCTGCCTTGGTGTCGTGCATGGCACGTTCAATGAAAGGGATGGCGTGGCCCAACTCGAAAGCGAGGTAGTCCTCAGCGCCAGGCTTGACCAAACCTTCGATAGCCTTCAAAGCGGCGACCTTGCTTCTCCAACCTTTAGCGTCATCCAAAGTCCTGCAGAGAACGTCGAGGACCATCCTTGAACCCTCGGGGGCAACAGCCTTGAGCAGACTGGTCATAGCACTGTTGACAGCGCTTCGGACGGATTGACCCTTGTCCATGGAGAGGTTCAAGAGAGCAGGGATGAGGGGGAGGAAAACACCCTCAACACCTGTACCGAGGGATCTGCAGATACGTTCGACAAGGATGGGGGCGGACTCGCGCTCGTAGCCAGACTTGGAAGAGGACCAAGCGAGGACGACGTCGACGACCTTGGCATCTTGAAGGGCGTCGAGGGATCGAGGGGACTTCTTGATGGAAAGGGCGATTTGGTCAGCGGTAGCTTTAGCCTCGACGTTGGAAGCGGCGGTGGCGAGAGCGGTGAGCTCGGCGAGGTGGGTGGAGGAAGGGAGAGGGGTGATCGCAGCGGGAGCAGCGACGGGTGACATTGTGATTATGACTTTTGTTTTTTTAACTGGTTATAGTCGGTGAGGTGGGAATGAGTGGTGAGTTGAGCGTGATAGCTACTGGGTAGGAGCGAGTGTGCTGCAGAGGATAGGAATGAAGATAAAGCTTCTGGAAAACCTTCACCTGGCCGCGTGTGGCAGGTGTATGAGAGACTCTAAAGGATGGTCTATAAAGGTGGAATGGACCTTGATCTACGACGATACAAGGTAAGAAAAAGGAAGGATGGGAGTTGGAGGAAAGAGGTAAAGATGAGATAGATACTGGATGGGAAATCCAAAAATATGGCAGGAAGAGGAGAATGGGTGGAAAATGGCGGACCTGTGTTAAGATTTTTGCGTTGCGTCTAATTTTAATACCCTGAACACGTGGGATCTGCAAAAGGGGGAACGCGTTGTACGTTATCGCCACTCTCTCTTATCGTATCAAAATCTAGCTATGTCATATCATCGGTTATGTCGATGAGAGTAACGTAGGGCGATATACCCACCACGGACATACATGACTCCCTTCATTTCAATCAAGATTCGGACATCCATGAGCAAAATGATGTCTGGCTCACAAGGGTGGTGCACGGTTCATCCTCCTGCTGTTGTGTCGCGAGTGTGGCAGTCGATCTCGTCCTGCTTGACGAGTCAAGTATGCAGTTGCTGACGAGGAGTTCCCATGTAAGGTAAACTCTTGTGGGAACTCTACTGCCCCTCTGACAATGCCAAGTACCTCATGACCAGGCTTTAGTCGATCGTCGTGGGGCGAGGACTGATAATGTACTATACTAAGAAACTCGCTCAGTCTAAGTTTCACAGCTGGGCAGAATCGTTGCAGCCCGTCAGGCTACATATGTCATAAGTATTGCATACTGTCATCGTCGCGGACCTCAGACTCCGTCCTCTTCATGATCCATTACAGCCAATGGCACCTTAATGAAGAAGCATGTAATCTCCCTTATTGCTTTCTGCCCTGCACTCTTACGCTTAATCCTTCTTCATTCCCGGAATCCAGCTCTTCACATACCCCCATGTACTCCTCGTCTCCTTCTTCAATATCTCTGAACCAATCAACAGATCCTCCCCACCCTGTCTTTCGGTCGGGAACTCGAAATCCCTCGGCAGTCTCGATCCGGGGATGACATTGGACGAGTACGGCTTTTTGGGACCGGTCGATTGGGCGGTGGTGGCGGGAGTTTGGGGAACAGCGGGGTTTGATCCCAAGACTGAGGGGGCGGATGCTTCTTCTCGGATTCGACGGGAGAGATCGGTGATTTCGTCAAAGATCTCGGCTTTGCTGAGGGCGGAGGAAGGGATTATCAGCATGAGGGTCAACATCAAGCAAATCGACAGCGGAAGCAAGAAGAACAAAATGTGAGGCAGGTATAAGAGATGTGGTATGAGGTAGAAACCAGAACGACAATCATATACGTCGGACAAAACCAAAATCGAGCCGAGGGAAACGATGTACAGGGAACGAGGTCAAGGAGAGATGGAAGCAGTCTTGAGATAACGAAATGATATTAAGAGGCCACTCACCGCTCTCCATCTTGGATCTTCTCATTCACCTCCATCGCAGCAGCCATACCGGCCGCTCCGAAACCTAACAATCCACCCGATCCCAACGCCAACGATCCCCAAAACATACGAGTGATGAGTCTCGGTCGGGGGTATTGCTTCTTCATCAATTGCCAGACGAGAGCGGAGAACGCGACGGCGGTGGCCTAATGAAGGGAACGGTGTATCAGCGAAAATCTCACGCAAGTAGCAGTAGGTTCCATGAAACCAATTTTGGGCGGAAGGCGAACACGACGGGCTTCAGGCGCAGTGTGCACTTTCAGGCGATATTGACGCAACTCACTGGAGGTGTATAGATCATCCATCTGTAACCCTTCTCCATAATCTCCACATCGCCTCTTGTGATCTCCCCTACAAGCACACGACCAACAAGTCAGCACAAAACTCTCCCTCCTCCATTCTGTTACCGCTGCAGCTTGACTGGAGAGGTGTCTACATACCCGATGCGATCTTGGATTCTACCAGATCTCTAGTCTCGGGAATATCAAACGGGTTCGAAGGCAGAAAACTGCCTCCGAACATCTTCGTCGTCGATCCTGATGGTTGAGTCGTCGTACCTGACATCTTGATGAGTGATGAGAATGACACTTTGATGGAGGGTTTATACGTATGAAATGGGTTGTGGTAGCAGATAATTATCGAGCGATGCAGCGAGTTGCGAAGATCGGAAAGTAACGATGCGAGCAGGCTCAAAAGTGGAGGTCACGTGATTCGCTCTTGAGCCGCACGCATGATTGCTGCAATTGAGCCACGGAGGGACGGCAATACACGCTCAAGAACTGAGATACAATGTGGCCAGACATGTGTGCCAATACATGTAGAAGACAATGACTGATAATTAACTAGCAAGGTTTGGTGGACAAACAAGGGCAATTTCAGTTGCATATGGTTGAATGTGATAGCTGTTAAAATTGGCAAGACCAATAGACATGATGTGCAACCACATTGAGGCTGATCCCTGAACGGAGTTTGTCGGTGTAACAGCAATAACATCTCTGTATCCAATGCATCTCATATCAACACTACCATTGTTACGAGTTTGAATGGTAATCTGCATCAGAATGTGTAAACAACTCCTCCCAATTCCCTGGCCATATGTGTGTCACATCACTGAGATCACACAAAGGGCAAGCAGCAGCCTCTCACCTTCTCCTGTTACCATGACCACCTCCTCCCCTCTGACTGCCTCCAGATCTGCCATGTGAAGATGTCTTGATACTGAGAGACGTTCCTCCTGTCTGTGGATGGTTGTGGGTTGAGTCTGGTGAGGCAACAACAATTGTTGACCCGGACCAATCAGCAGTGGAAGTAGTATCGGTAGAACAGACACTTGGGCGGGAAAAGTAGACCTTCAAGCGTTCACTGATTGCGTCTTCAACTTTTTGCCAGCAGTCACCAAACTTCTTCTTGGTGACAGATTGAGGTGGAAGGTCAGGATTGTCACAATGAAGGAAATCTTTGTTCTTTCTCTCTCGGTAGATGTCGGACATCGTCAGCTGTTGGACTATTTAGAGGAACATGCATGGGGAAGAGGATGGCAGGGATGGGTCAGCAAAGCAAACATTGTATTGTCTGTTGAAGCAGCACCCACCTGTAGAAAGCTCAGATTGAGTCTTGGTGAACTTTTCCTCAGCAGCAATTGCTTCCTTTGCCTCATTCCACCTTTTAGTTCCTGGGATGAGTGACATTGTTGGTAAATATGGTGAAGAGGAATCTGGGAGCTGAAAAGTGGTAGGGTTGGGTAACGGCGATGGTGTCTGATTGTGTATAATGGTGAGAATAGTTTGGGGAAAGATTGAGCTTGGGATGGGTTCACTTGAGGTCTGTTATAGCCTCAGGGAATTGCTTGACCTCTAACCTGTTGGGGAGGAACAAGAAAGGAGCCATGTGGTCTATCTTCATCTAGTGTAAGGTAAGCTGCATGGCTTCCAACGGTGAAACCAAGGGGCAATAATGACAAAAGATGGAATTTCAAATATGTAGTCACCCTGGTTGTCATAACAACAGTTGTATTTGGGTTGCATTTGGGATGCATTGTGCATGTATCCTGTCAGCGGCATGCATGATTGGGAAGCTATACTTGGAACAAAGCACTGAATTGATGGGTACTACTCATAGTGGGTATCCAGCATCTCAATCCCAAGTGTGCAGAACTTGGGGTAATAGGCAATGTCAGCACAGTATAGAAGTTGACTAGCTGGACCCTACAAGATTGATACCCTATGGGTCTTCCGCTCAAATATGCATGTGTAGATGGAATAGTGAAGAGTGGTAGACCAATTGGGTCTATACCTGAAGCCAAGTCCGTTGATGGGCATCACCATTTATAATATCATATGCCAGTGAGCAGACAATGAGTTGCCACAAGTTGAAGTACAAGCCATAGCTGTCATGTTGGTGATGACCCGAGGTCTGTAAAAATGTATTACATGGCTGCTTTGCTTCTATTGAGCCACAACTATTGAGCCACAATTGACAGCTGGTTTATGGGCAGCAATATTTGCAAGATAACATTCACAGACTGAAAACAAACCTGCTTCCTCAAGGGTAAGACTGGAACACTGTACAGGAACTGTTAGGGTGCTGCAGCAAAATATCGGCAAGCAAGGGTGGACTGTCTGCTGCTTCAGATTAGATTTGCCACAGTGGCTGTTCCAGCCAAAACTTCAACATTCATACAATGTAACCTTATTGACATTGCCTTTCAGAAATATTGTGCTCAGTGGATGACAATAGGACACAATAATCCCTTTCCTCTCTCACATTTGGTAACAAAGATGAAAATGCAGACTCATGCCAACCCATAAGCTGCAGTCCAAGCAACAGCATCTCACTTGTTTTTTCCAGGACGCTTCTTTGTTGGCTTGACAACCATGGAAGAGGGAAGTCGCAGTTGTCCTGTTTGCCTCCGATGTTGTCGGGAGGTTTGTGAGTATTTCGTGGAAGATTGTCTGGACTCAGGTTGGGTAGATTCAGAGGCCACAGTAGAAGCCTGTGTGAATAGGTGATAGACTTCGAGTCGCTCTGTGATTGCTTCCTCAACTGCTTGCTGATTTGTGCCAAACATCTCCTCGGTTATTGGCCGGGTTGACAGGTTGGATTGTAAGTTCGACTTTCTCTCGTCGTAAATATTTTGCATCTCGACCTTGTGATCTTATTGTGATAACATCCACCAAGCAGTGGGGGTCAGCAACTCAATCCCTGTATTGTGCAAAGGTTATTGTGACTCACAGTCAGATGGAAGACTTTTCATAAGAGTCTGAAATGTGTCATGAGCTTTGCTTGCACGCTCTGTGTGATATTCAGTGCTTGATGAAGTGGATGACATTTTTTGGGAATGATGGTCAAATGGACTACAAGGAGCTGGAGAGCAGTCTGGTGAGGCGAAAGTGATGGTGTATGATAGCAGATTCGGTTGTAAATGAGGTAAATGGTGAGATACTTTTACAACGGGCCTATACCTGTGTCAAGCCTCAGGAAGTTCCCTGACTTTCAAACTCTTGAGGTCAGATAAGAAAGGATACATGTGGTAGATGTTTGACCATTGAAAGGAGCAGACAGTGCTCACAATTTTCCAATGGGTGATGTGGCAAAGGATAGTTGGCTGTATGCCTGGCCATATCTGCAATTACAAACAGCCTTGCCACCACATTGCACCTAGTAAGATCACAGGCGGTAACCTAAAGCCACCGATAACATGTACTGGTGACAGACCAGGGTGGAGGGACATGACAGGTATCGAATATTGTACGCTTTGTGATGTATTGTAGTGACAAGTAACAAGTACTCATAACCACGTGACACTCGGATGCACGACTCGCTCGGACAACAATCAACTTCGTCTTCTTTTACCTTTATGTAGCTATTATGCATGTATCTCACTACATATCATGGATGAAGCGATAGCCTACTCTCACTGGTACTCACTCTGTCCGAGGACGCAACACTCCCCGCAACCTCTCGATTGAGCAGGAAGAAGCGTTACTTGATAAGATCAACTCTTATGCGGACAGAGGGACTCTGTTAACCCCTCAACATGTAACTGAGCTAGCGTCAGCCCTCTGTGGACACACCATGGGAAGGAATTGGACGAGTACATTTCTCAGACGATATGGAGACAGAGTGTCAACACGTTTTTACAGGGTTCAAGAGCTCGCAAGGCTACAAGCAGACACGCCTGAGAAAAGACAGACTTTTTACAGCCTGGTGAGTACATTTTGACTGTCTTGACACAGGTGCTGACCCTCCACAGGTTAAATCTGTCTTAGATACAGGTCTGTATTCCCCTCACAACATGTACAACATGGATGAGACCGGATTTGCACTCTTGAGTAGTCGTTGCCAATGCCGAGTAGCCCCCAGAGGTAGCTCTATCAAGTCTCAAAACATCCTCGCCAACGACATCCACATCACCGTCGCTGCTACCATCTCCACCAACGACGCTCCTGTCCCTCCCTTCCTCATATTCAAAGGTGGCCATCTGATCGAGCAGTGGGTCAAATTGCGCGACAAGCAACCCACCATGATGGCAGAGGTATCAGACTCAGGCTACATTAACGGCTATCTCGTCAAGGAATGGCTCACAAACTGTTCCGATCCTCATACTTGCGACCGAGCTAAACGCGACCGAGCTAAAGGCGACAGACGACTACTCTTCCTCGACGGGCTCGATACACATGTGCAAGTAACCTTCTTAGAGGCGTGTTGGGAGAGGAATATTGTCTGCCTCGTCCTTCCTGACAATCTCAGTGGTGTATTTCAGCCTCTGGACGTCAACTTCTTCAATACGCTCAAACTTGAGTATCACAAACAGGTGGACGATTATCAGCTCGGCTCAGATAACACAAGGGTCCCCAAGAAATTCTTATATCAGTGGTGTCAGAGGGCTTGGAAGGCCACTGCTACTCAGAGGCAGATAAGAGAAGCTTGGAGAAGGGCGGGGCTTCATTCTCTCGATCCAGCCGTCATGCAAGCACTACCGACAACTCCCCCCCACAACCACGATCCCCTTATCGATTTTGACACTCCTGAGAGCTTTCGCACACTCAGGGAACTCGACAGGAAAGTTCGCAGAGGAGAAATCGATCTGAAAGCTGCGTTTCTGAAGACAGAGAAGGCGTTGGAGAAGGCCCTTGCAGAGAAGACGCTCTTGGAGAGGGACTTAGCAAAGCGCAAGGCTGCAGAGGATGTGGACAGAGTAGCCAGGGGTAGCAACAAGCGTACAAGTGACTGACTAGTAGTGGAGTAGCCAGGATGGCTGGATTGTGACTTTGTCAGATTGCCGGTATCATTGATGTGATAGCCCTTTGGGAGGGGGAGAGGCCCATTAGGAATGGGTAGATGGTCAGGGTTGGAACTGGGACTGTGATACGCACCACTAGTGGTGGGGTAAGACATCGCAGGTACTGAACTCTGTGAGGTGGAGGGTCCAAGGCTGCGTAGTTTAGCAGCCTCTTCAAAGATGGCCGGGGCGTATTCGCTTGCCTTTAGCTTCTTCACCTCCTCAGACTTAGTTCTGCCCCACCACTTCTCAACCCATGCTGTCGCCCATGCATGATCCTCCCTACCCATTTTGAGTCATCATCCTTCAAGTATCTTTGAGCATATTTTCCGTGTTTTCGTCATAGTACTCTTAACTGTGGGATGAGTTGGTGCTGCACAAAACAAATATAGTACAATTCCTTCCTTGGTCACCTTTTTTTTGTGTGTGTTTGATCAAGGGAATAGATCACTCACAGTCAGGGCTGCCATCATGGAGTTCTTTCCAAGACTTGGTCTTGGTGGACATGTCTGTGTGCTGAGTCTTCTGATAAATGTGATAAATCAATGAGGTGAGTATTGCAGGTTGTGGACAGCGGTGATAGTTGCAAAGGCTTAGCAATTCCTGGGTACTAGTGGCTTTTATTCCCTATGACCCTGCTAACATGTTGCAAGCTGAGTATTTGCTACAAAGGACACCTTCTGATTATGTTCTCATGGGGGGTTGATGATGAAAGGTTTCAAGTCTCACTGTTTTATAGCAATCTCAGGCTGCATCCTTAATGATACCAATAACTATTTTCCACATTGACCATTTGTTATAGCAGTCTCACCATACAGTATCAACAGAGACTGCAGAGAATCAAATTGTTGTTGCTAACATCAAGACTCAAAGGAGCTCACTGCATAATGATTTGTAACAGCAGGTCTTTGGTTGGCCTTACCATTTCCGGCCATTTTGCCACAGTATGTAGTTCATGGTTGTGAGTCAGATTCCATTCCCTGAACAGCCACTGTGCACCAAGCATACTGTTTCTACTCAAGTTCCCTGTACATCAACTCATCAGATCCACCTTGCAGGTGATGTCATCAACATGGCATGTCATAACCCGGTCATGCCACACGGCTTGAGAACATGCTTCCACTTTGTGGGATTATGTAAGGCGAGATCAAATGGCAGTCCCACTCTGTGGTATATTGGACGACCAGAACACACAGCCACTGTGTGGCAATGACGCTAAGGAGATCAAAACACAAATGCTTGCTGAGGCTTTGTGCTCTGGACTGAAGGATATGAGGGACCCTTGCAGGATATAGCAAAAATATATATAAGAATGCTTGCATCTGTACTTTGATCCTTTCTTTTCCCTCAAGGATCAAAATATTGATTCGTTCTAACAAGCTAGTCGCATCGTTCAAGCCCAGTTTATGCTGCGGCTCCTCTGGAGCCTTATGTCAGGGATCCGCTTTACCACTTCCAAACACACCTCCAGCTTTGGACCAACTCTGTTCCGACTTGTACCGACGTTGTATTGACTTGTACTGACATTGTATTGACTTACACTGAGCTTGTACCGACATCATTCCAAACTTTGTACCATTATCATATTGGCATCATACCGACTATGTGCCAACTCTGTTCCGATGTTAGTCCAGACTCGTTCCAAACTTCATGAGAACTACCAAGTCTATTCTGTCTTGCCTGCCAATCACTTCTAGTCTTGCACTGTAGCTAAAAGGTATGTAAGCCGGCCCTTCTGGCCATTAGTTAGTTTTTCCCAGCAATGGATTGAATTTGATTGCCAGATTGCCACATCAAAAGTCACACAGTCAGTTCAAACCTGACATCCTGCTCATTGAGTCCCAGGCCTATTCCTGTACCTCAGTGGGTTACAGTCCCACTACTCCTATTGACAAGCCTGAGGTGCGTCCTTTCTGTAGGGCACCCCTTGATCTAGTTCTGTCCTCCTTGAACCCCCCCCCCCCTGGTCCGTGACAGTTTGTGAAACCTTGCGCAGACCATAAAATCCTAGACGTTGTCTTCTTCAGACCTTCAATCACACACTTCCCCACTTGCTGATCCTTCCAAGCAAACTCCCTTGTTGTCAATCAATGCTCATGCTCACAGCTCACCCTCATCAGTTGTGAATCCAAGCTTCCCTCAAACCTCTGTTGTCTATCCTGTCTCTAGTTGCCAACCAGACCTTCAAGGGACTGGTCATAACACAGCGCATTGTACAAGTCTAAGCTGGCCATTGGAATGTCATTCTGCCCGTGGGTACCTTATGGACAAGGTCACATCAAAAGTACCAATCAGCCACGTGTGACCTGACCCTTGGGCCTAATTTGTGCAGTAGCTGATATTGCAGGTGAAATGATCTGCCAAACTTGCCTCCCGGGTCCAAACTTTTGTCATCTGCACAGGTATAAACACTATTCACAACACTAAATGCCCCAATTAATGAACTCTGCTAACAGCAAAACCACCTCAGAGTCATGGACATCATTCTCTGTTCACTTCTTGGAGCTGGAATCAGGGAATGCACTGAAGTCAAACAGAGTGTCTGCTTCAGTAAAGTCAGACACCTGACTTTTACCAGATAAGCAAGTCGGTGCACTTGGTTGGGCTGGTTGAAATTGGAACTGTGACGAGACATATGAAGCATTGTTGAGTGAAGCAGCTGTGACTTTGAATGACTGACTCGATTCTGTTGACTGATTGAGGTTGTCACTGCCTTGCTGTGCATGGAGACGGTTTGTGACAGCCTGCAAGACCCTGTCTGCATGCTCTCCAAACATTCCGTGATTGATTCTGGTGGCAACCTGTTTAGAGGACCACTGCTCATCTTTGAATTCCAAATAGGTATTGTACATGACTTTCTGTTGACTTTTCTTTTGGGTCTCACTACAGTGCAAACAGCCTTTAAAAAATGCGTCAGTCAGATTGCCAAGCTGGGTGTAGAGATAGACTTCTCACTCGATGACAGCTCATTGTAGACCTTGTCAAAGTCACCCTGAGCATCAGACATACCCTAGATCCAGTGGGAATCAGGTTCTAAACTAGAGGTCTGTTCAGATCAGAGAGTGATTTTCATCATACCAGCTTTTGGGTAGGATCAGAAAGGATGCATGGCATTGGTCTTCAACTGATGAAAGGTTTGGTCCTCTCGGCTGGTTTCACTAGTAGGCTTTGACCAGACCTTTTGTGTGTGAAGTATGCTTCCTGTTGGGCCCGAGCACTTGTGTGCCATTAGATATGACTGTCACACCGGTACGGAGGGATACATTGTGGTACAACAAGGTCCATCGAGGATAGGAGCGGACATCGACGGAGACTCCGCTGAGTCACATGAATATTCAGAACGAAAGTTGACGGAGGCTCGGCGTAGCTTTGTTGAGGGATAAGATAGCTTCTATGAGAGGAATAAAGCAGGATGTTCTAATACTCTTTATAGTAACTTCAATCGACAACCTAGAACACTCTCGACAGTAGTTCCGCTGACCTTCGACCTGGCTTCCTCAGAAGGAACGCCTTGGGGTCGGCGGAAGTTAGCAGTTAATCCACATATTCCTTTCCCCTTTCGGTAGTTATTTAGTTAGTTAGACCGTAGTTAGATAATAGTACACACATAATTCTACAGCACTATGAGACATGTACGAGTACGACACGCTACCCCTCCTCGACTTAGACGCAAACGAATCTCGAACGAAGTAATAATGCAAGAGCGGTTGAACGAGAACCGGACGGTTAGCCCTTCTCCGTCGAACCTCGGTGGTACCACGCTAGGCCTACTAAGAGACCTACGGTGGAGTGCTACACCGTGATGTATCTATTCTACCATACCCAATCTAATCCATCTTTGTTACATTTAAGTTTGTTCTATGCTTTGTTTACAAGCACAAGTGAACCAAACAGACCTGTCTTTGATTGAACATCAGGTAGAGGTCCTGCTCTCTCTTTCCAAATGTCCTCTCTCTGCCATGACCTTAGTGTGAGTCAAATTTCTAGCATAATGCACTCAACAGTCACACATCAGCCTGAAACTGACAACTAGCTGTTCTGTTTCTAGCTCCTGTTCTTTTGAAACCAATCCTATCCAGTTCTCTTTTCCTGTTGACAAGCTGATAACATACCCAATTCAATGGCAGCCATTCAGACTTGGACCATTGCCTTAGATGCAACAGATAACAAGGGACATTGTTAGCCAAGGTTTAGTTTGGCGAAATGTCATAGAAAGTCTGACAGACTGCAGAGTCCTCTCATGTATACGGGTATGTGTATGTCCCAATCACCAGGAACAAGAAGGAAAGATACACGGTATAATCCTCCATCAATGGAAAGGCATGGTCTACTATCAGTCACTTGAACATGATCAGGTCCGTATTCGAGTCAAGACACTGTTCTAAGCAAAAAGTATGATAGTTTGGACATGAATGCCTATTTGCTCATGGAAAGCGGAACAGAACACCATCTGCACTTCTGATCACATCTCCTAGAACTCTACCAAATGACATGCACAAATAGGATAGTCTGGCCAAATGCAAAAGATAACCTTCACCTCCCTTCCTCACACTCCTACCACTCGCGCTCCTACCACTTAGCAGTAAAGATAGACAGGCTATCACCCTCTCTTGCAGTAATATCTTGACTACCGGATCTTGTTGACACGGTAGGGATCATCAGGACGGTACTTTGAGGAAGGTGCTGAGCTTGCAGCAGCAGTGAAGCCACTGCCTGAAGCTTTTGATCCTGACTTTGAAGAACCTCCAGTGTTTGAAGACCCACCAGACTTTTCCATTTCTAATGGATGTTCATGGACAAGGAGGAGAGTCAGACAGAGTTGCCAGCAGAAAGAGCAGAAGCCAACACTCACCATCCAGTTTCGTAACTTTTTTATTGACGGCTTTCAAGAATTCGTCATGGATTTGTTCGATTGTTGAGTCTGAGCTAGCTGACATTGTTGGAGTTGTGATGATCAAGTACAATCTTCAGTTGAGATGTGGGGGTGTGGTGATAATGAGTCTATCTTGCAGATATGGTGGTGAATGGTTCAGATAATAATTTAGCTTGGGAACCAAGTTGATCACAGGCCTCTTTATAGACATTGGGAGAGGGCTTGACTCAGTACCTGTACATGTAGAGGAAAAATGTGACAAATCCCCATTGTGAGAGGTCTTCTGTGAAAGGTGCTGCCTATCACCCACTATGATGCAATCAGGGGGTAGGGGTAGAGGATCAAAGGATACCTCTACATATCTATGCGCTGCAATTTGGTGGCAAAGAAGGGGAAAGGAACCATGTTGCCAGTCTTGACCTGGCAAAAGGATCTGGTCATTGCTCTTTAGGATCTACCTTAGGGATGAACAATGCAACACTATATAAGACACTCCAGCTTCAAATTGCTGTGAAACAGAGTGAAAGGAATCATGTGGAAAATCTTGATGGCTGAATGGTTTATTTCAGTGAACATGGCGATGTGATCAGGGGGACAAAATCAGTGGATACATTGACACATTGTCAATTGCAAACTGCAGGGGATGAGTAACAAAAGATCAACATTGCATCCTTTGAAACTATGAAAGGGTTGGTTCATCTTTTCAGCGGTGTAAAAAGGGGTAGCACATCAATGGGTTTCTCTATGTCTGTCCCCAATAGCCCTTTCACTGGTGGAAAATATTGTTTTATGTTGTAGATTGACTCTGTGAGATACTGTGTTAGTTGTTGATGTCATTGAGGTTTGACAGTCCATGACCCGCTGTGGCTTTGCCACCAGGATGTACACAGGGTTGAAGTATCACCAATCTTGAAGCTGCTCCTCAAAAGGCTGTGCTATTTCTGTGCCTTTGGAAAGCTATGGACAGACAACAATTTGTCAAATCAACGCCACTGACGGACTTGAGGCGGATGAAAACACGTGACATTCTCCGTTGGTCCGGTTCGGCGCCGAAAATACCACCGGTGAGGACGTAGTGATAGATAACGCGGAGACTACGGTGTCACACAATAGCTAGCAATGTCAGTAACCTGACTACTAGTAGGTAGTCGTCCACGTTCACCACTGCGATGTTCTCGCAAGGGACTCTCTCCATTTTCCACAGTGCAAGCGTATACTCACAATGGATCCTGCTCGTTTTCCTCTCACAATTTCCCACCAGAAGAAAACCGCTCTGGTGTATGGCCGTAGCCTTAACGGGCTACAATGTCTTCTTGCGTGACATGAATGGTGAGACAGTATGACGGGACACGCATGGACTGAGAGGACAACCCGCTGACTCTTTTTGTCTTTGGCTCATAGGAGCTCTAGCATACATCCTGGTATGAAAGTCCGAAGCAATGACGTGATGAGGATGTCAAGCTGACCATCTGGTGCACGGATAGCTTCTCATGGTGAACAGCCAAGTACCACGCTACGATACATGACGCTGATTGCTCCTTCTATCAGGCCATAGGTCCTGGTACGCGATGGGCTTTCTCGTCTCCTCCTGATCCTCATCCGCTCCCTCGACCACCTCCATATACCCGCCTACGAGCGAGTCGAATCTGGCGGACATTTGACCTGCTCGTCAATTGGCGTCTCATCAACCTGCCACCATCACCGCCATTACCTCGATCTTCGAGAATATACCTCTCTTTCCTCCACTATCATTTCTTCTACCTCCTCTACCACGTCATCGCTTCCGACATATTAACTTATCCTTCCCTTCGCTTGATGGTAGATTATCCGTCGGCATCATACACCGCGTTCCGATTAGCTGTCGCACATCAATACGACGTCCCCAAGATCGGAGTGGATGCCTTGATCGCGATCAGTCAAGGTGTAGCGACGTACCATGGTTTGTGCTTGGCTTGGCACCTCTTTGCGTTACTGGGTATAGGATCGGGTTTGTGGATAGGTGAGGAATGGCCAAAGATATCGAATAAACCGCATTTGGCGACAAGCCTCAACGAATTTTGGGGGAGAAGATGGCATCAGTTGTTGAGAGTGAGCACCGGCGACTTCTTTCACCATAGCCTGAGTATCAGCTGATTGCTCAATCCATAAGGAACCCATCGCCTTCGTTTTATCATTCCTTCCCTTCACTCTCCCCCGATCTCTCTATATCTTGACATTCTTCCTAATTTCCGGCTTGATTCACAGTCCCCTCTTCTACGCTGTCACTGGATCTTTCAACTTCCCCGCATTTATTTCCAGTTTCTTCATCTACGGTCTCGGATGTGTGCTCGAACGAGAGTTCTGGCTTTGTACAGGCAAACGGAAGCGGGTAGGAGGGCCGCTGGGAGTGGTGTGGATGTGGATTTGGTTGATTGGCGGTACGATCATGATGGTCTCTTCTTTCTGGAAGCCTGAATCAGAGTTTCTGATGGGTCAGATCAAGGAGAGTATCAATAGCTCGTTCACGCATATAATTTGGCAATGGTATGGCAAGCGGTATTAGTCCAGATGATTACACTTTCGATACAGCCGCGAGCTTGATATTGTAGCCTGACCCGATGAGATGTGAATGGATACATGTTACTAATCCTACTTTCCTCCTTGCATTTGCTCTGCACAACAGTTGTCAGCTCAATCGCTTTGCCAAACGAGACAAATAACCGCTCACCCGCATTATGTTCCGCAAATCTCGCTCCCACTCGCTCGGAGTGCTTCAAGAACTTGTCGGTACAGTTTTGAACACAGGTGGACTACAGACGCAAGTCAGCTGCAGTCCCTATACATTCACGATGACGGATAGAGTGATAGATCATTCTTGAGAATATGAGAGTGACATGCTCACCTCGTTGGTCGTTAAAGCCTTGGTTGTGAAATCTTGGGCACAAGCGTTGAAACATCTCTCAACCAAGCCAGAGTAGAGCTTCATGAAGTCTTGCATCTGAGCACATTTGAAAACTGTCAGCATCCATGCTGTGTGAGATTATAACGAAAAGTGAAGACATGGCATGCGATTGAGGAACGATCGTAAAGGAGTCTCGGGGTAACGAGAGGGAGAAGGTCGACCAGAAGAACATCGCTACACACCTGCTTCTTCTCGATGACCTTTGACATGTGGGCCTGTTCGGCGCCGTTGAACTGTGAGAAATCCATCTTGGCTGTTTTGTGTTGAGGTAGTGATTGCAGTAACTAGAAGTTGCAAGAGAGGCTGAGATGACAGTATCAAAGCAAGGTTGGAAAGCGACGAGTGTGTTCAAAATTCCGAAGCCGAATGCTGCTTCACCGCTGCTGCGGCGTTCTCCACCACCACCGCCGCCACCATACAAGTTGCCACGTCAGAAAAACAGAGACACAGGCGCGACGGTGATGCCTTCCTCCTTTCATTCTTCATCAAATCAACATCGACAAGCCATCACTACACCGCTCTCCCAAACCGTCCACGAGCACCCGAGTGAGCTTTCTTCTCGAGTCAGGACAGTCTCCCGCGAGATGTTCAAAAACCTACCTGGGTTCAAGTCCTTTCCGCAAGCTATCGGACTACCCTTCCTTTCCACTCAAGAAGATGCTCAGCTGAAATTCAAGTCGAGCGAAGGAGGCGTGAAGCGATTATATAGCGACGAGGTAATTCCGGTGTCGGACGTCGCATACTGGGCGCAATATTATAGCTTGTTCAACAGCGCTGCGGACGTGTACTCGCTCATATCCGTTCAGGATGGTGAGTCTTGCAAAGTCACAACGAGTATTCTTGATGAGACTGACAGTCTCCCCATCTAGTTCGACAAGCTCTCAGCTCGCAACCGCAGAACCTGGCCAACCTCATCTTGCACCTTTCCCATCACCTCTTCACTTTGCTTCCTTCATCGCAGTTCCCAAACTCGCCGGTCATGACGAACCAAGATCTATCAAAGGAAGCGCTCAACTGTCTTCGAGTGCTCGGTCGTATCATCGTAGTCGTCTATGAAGCTGAAGGCGACGCTCGAGAACGACGCGCATTAGGTGTGGTGGATGAAGAGACTTTTGCCGATAAGTGGTTGTGGAGCAGACAACGGATCGAGAAGGACCACAAACAACCGAACGTCAGCGCGGAAAATGGAAGGCCGGAAGAGGATGGGCAGTTCAAGATCGAAGATTCGGACTCGGAAGGCGAACCGGAAGCTGAAGAATTGGATGAGATCGACGAAGGAGTCAGAGCGTTCAAAGCGACAATCGGACGTCCTGCTTCCGCACCCAAAGTAGACGGTCAAGCGACTCTTACGAAAGCAGAGGGAGTCAGCAATGATCCGCTCTCTCAACCAACACCGGACAAGGACGAAGACACACTAGAGGATGAAGATGAAGAGTTCGTGCCATGCTTGGTCGACAGGTTATTCAGTTGCACTGTGGATTTGCTCTTTTGCGCGGGGTTCACTCTGCCTGAAAGCGTGAAGGGGGAGAATGTCGCTGAGAAGATCAACGTGAGTTGCACAACTATGCGTCGCGGTAGAGCCGAAAGTTGACTTGTATTCTAGTACGTGATCTGGGAGAAGGGAGTGGGCAGTACCGTCAATGTTGGTAGCACCGCCGGGTTTGACCACAACAAGACCGAAGTGCTTCGTGAGTCGGCATTGTGCTTTTGAACAAACAAGGGGCAAGTGATGACGCTTATACTGCTACCTGCTCACAGGCTTCCTCCTCGTTCTTCTCTCCACCACCATCTACACGCCGCCACACGCTCTAGCTACAACACCCAATCCTCCTCTTCACAATCTCACGCACTCGCTCGAACGTCGACTCATCCTTTCTCTTCTTTGCTCGTTCCTCAACACCTCACTCGCTCCGGTGAAACCTGCTGCGGGCCTCGGTCTCGGTAATCATTTGCCTTACAACCACTTGATATCGAACTCGGCCGAAGAACGACGGACACTGGTCAGAGCGTCGATGATGGTATTACTCGTTGCCCTGGACTACCAGGTCGAAGGCGAAAAAGGTATGGGAGACGGGAAAGAGGAGAATGCGTTCAGGTATTTTGTGTCCAAGTTGGTGAGTAGCGTCCCTACCTCGTCAGCGAACTATACTGACGTTGTCGTTGGACGTCTAGCATCGAAAGGAGGACTTCTCTTTCATCCTTGACGGTATCATTGGTATTCTTCAAGAGCATAACTCCGTCTTGAACAATTACCTGCCTGGTAGCAAGACGCCTATCCCATATATTCTAGAGACATGTGAGTTTGGTACTCAAACCTACCCTTATATGGTCACTGATATCTCCTTGGTAGACATGTTACTCTGGCGAATGATTGACCTCAACAAGGTATGTATATTCCGTACCCATCTGGTGTTAGCTCTAACCTGTTATCTAGCGATTCCGCCAATACGTCCTCGATTCCGGCAAAGCTCTTGATATTATGTGTTATATCTTGGTAACCTGCCTGGAGCTTAAGGATGACCCTTGTGCGTACTTGTCCCGTTCAGCTTAAAGGGAACCCTTCTGACATCGCTGTTCTTCCGCAGCCAATCATGGCCTCCTTCGTCTTCTATCATACCTTCTCCAAACCCTTTCTGCCGATCAGGCGTTTGGCTCTTCGCTTAATCAGAATATTCGGCTGCCCATTCCGTCGAAGTGGGCTGTCACTGGCTCTGCTGCCGACTTCTTGATCGTCGTAGGTCTGCTTACGGCTTTAACACCCCGGTTGGAAGTACTCACAATTGATATGCTAGTCAATCTATTCCATTGCCACAACACCCGGTCTCAATCCTCTTTTCCCTGCTCTCACCATCAGTATTGCAAACGTTGCGCCTTTCCTTACGGACATCGGTGTTCAAGCTTCGACTAGACTGTTACAGCTGTTCAAGGCTTTCTCATCGCCCAACTTCCTGCTCGCTGACGAAGGACATCCAAGATTGGTGTACTATCTGTGAGCTCGCCATGACTACTACTTTCTTTCGAGCTTTCCGTACTGACAGCTATTCCAGGCTGGAAACATTCAACTCAATATTGTATCACCAGCTGAATCGTGAGTGACCTCATCATCGTCTACAGATCACAGCTGACGTCCTTTGTCATGTTCAGGAAACCCGAACCTCGTCTATGCTATCTTACGATCTCATCAGGACTTCCAGACGCTCGCCACATTCACCCTCGTTTCTGGTCTGCGGGACATTCAGCGACGCAAAGCTCTCCGTGCGGCTGGTACGTGCGCTTCACGGATGCTTTGACTAGCTCAATACTAATAGGCTTTCTTTTACGTTCTAGCGATCGAGAAGAATGCAGGTTCGAGTCCTGGACTCCATAGGACCAACTCGGAGCTCGAGATGCTTGCGGAAAAAGCTGCGCTTTTGGGCCAAGTTGACCACGACGTGGACGCCGAGGACGACTCTTCGTCACGTCCTGCAAGTCGTCGCCCCCTATCACCTTCCACCGAGGAGGCTCCAGAGTCTGACCCTCAGCCATTCACCACTCCCGGTGATCTCAACGTGTCTTCCGATCCGTTGGCTGAGTCTACTCAAAGTGCTCTTCCTCCACCCCCTATGTCTGTCAATACTCAACCACTGAGTGAAAAAGCTCGCGGGAAGATGAGGGCAACCGAGTCGACAACGTCTCTGTCTTCGCCGACGACGGAGGGACCGGAGATCCCCGACGAGGAGTTGATGAAGGTTGCTCAAGCGGGTGTGGGACCAAATGGCTACATCCCGACGCAAGAATGGGTTTCTAGCTGGCAGAAAGGGTAAGTTCATTCACTTACTTATTAGAATTGCGCAATTCGCTTACAGAAATGAAATGACCATAGATTACCGCTTGACCCTGTTCTCGTGGCGATCTCGGAGCTGCTGCCGAAGATCCAGGAAACCCAGCCTCGAGTCGGAGCACCTTCGTCCAAGGTCATCAACATTCTCAAAGGAGTATCGCTGAGTGAGGTCCTTCCGCCTGCTCCTCCTATCGTACCTCGTCGGTTCCAAGTGAGTTTCCTTTTCCGCCAACGACCTCTGCTTGTAGAGCATACGCTCGTAAGGTGATCCATACTGACTGATCGTACTAGTGGTCACCCGCTTCATGCGTTTGGCTCACCTCACTCTTGTGGGGCGACATCTACGTGGCAGGCCTGACAAGTATCGGAATATGGCGAGATACGACTGTCAGACTGTTTGGAGTCAAGCAAGCTCCGGTGAAGGGACGAGGAGCTCAAGTTGGTAGGGTCTTGAAGATGATTGGGGTAGTTTAGAAGGCAACGGCGATATATTAGGACAGGTTGTAAGCGATGGCATATGCAGATAGCGGCGCATGATAAGTAATTGTGCAAAAGACCTCTGAAAGAGTGAGCGAAACGAAGTCAATCCTTGGGCAAAGCTTCGCTCAGGTCAACGGATCGCCGATTTGGGTTTTCATACGATAGGTCCCCTCTTCTCTCTTTCATCGCCTGTCTTGTTCTCTACGTCGCGCTCACATCAGTCAGAATGGAAGGCTCTCATTAACTGATTTACACGTACGATCATTGTGCGCTTCAACGAGATAGCCGCAAGAAGAAACAATCGACCGTGTTTTTGTCACAAAGTCGGCCATTGCAGCTGATCATGGAATGAGAACGAACCCCGAACAAACATGAGGTTTACTATGCACAAAGCGAGTGATGTATCTACGACTAGAATGTGTACAGCCTCTCCTCTTCCATCACCTCAAAAAGTATCAAAACCATATCTTACAGATCACCCATGCTCACTCTCACCAACAGTGCCTTCCATTGTGGTATCTACACTTACTTCACCATCAAAACCATGAGACATAACCAAACCATATCCAACAGAAACACCCTATATACCCACCAGTCTCCCTCATGCCTGCTCATTGTTGTCTGTGTTGTAGCCTATAGCTTGTGGATACATTCCTGTACAGTCTGACAACAGGTCATCCAGCTCCTTTTGTGTTGTGTCGTCCAGGATTGGGAAGTTGTCCAACATCTGATCAGAAACTGCACCTGAATCAAATGGGATAGTTGACCCATGAGCCAACATACTCTGCTCTCCAGAGTCTTGCTGATCGCACTCTTCAATGATCCAGTTGGGATCCCATGGATGTGTCCTCCCATGATACTTGTACTCATCTTTTGGGTTTTGACAGTAGAAATCAACCCAGCTTTTCCCTTCCAGACTTGCACCTGAGCTGATCCAGTCAGTGTACAAAGCTTCAAGATCAAGGAACATTTCTTGTGGATTGGTGACATATTTTCCCCAGTGTTCAGCTGATCTGTTGAGGTTCTCCATGCCTACAAGTTTGACAGCATCACGGCAGGCTGGAGCTTGGAGCAGGGGTGAGTGGCTATTTCTGTAATCAAATTTTGTCAGGCGGCTGATGATCATGCTTTCCCCAATTCGAAGTTTGCACATCGTCTCAACCATGTCCGCGGTTAGATGATCAGCTCCAGTAGTGTATAGCGTCGCATGCAAACCTTCCTTGGTGTACCTAGCAACCTCCTGAGTACGCATCCCATGCAGTGAGAAGTATGCCTGAGTCATGGCCCTCTTGATGTGACCTTGGCTTTGTCCTGCAAAGAGAGGAATTGATCAACTGATCAAAGCATCTACCATGCAGCCATGAAATGGTATACAAGCAGGACATACCTTGATAGAGTTTCTCAAATTCTCGCTCTGTGTCATAAACCTGCTCCGTTGTAATCCTCTCAGCCTCAGTCTCTGCCTGTCTTGTGTGCTTGATCCACCCTGGGCGTCCAAACTCAATCATTAAACCATATGAACTGTGATTGATCATGGTGCTTTGATGTGTGCTATGTGGCTGCAAGTCTGTGTCACAGCCAAACAGAGTGTAGCCAGCACTTGGGTAGCAAGTATCCTGGATTCCATGTTGGGATTGCTCATACCAAGGCTGTGGAGATGGGGAGGTAACAACAGTGGATGATGTGCCTGGCTGTGCAAGAGCTGTGTGCGGATCAGGTTGAACTGCCAAGCCCAACAAGAAGTCGTGGTTAGCCCGAGAATGATTGGCACCCAGTTTGTTTGTGTATGACTGCTCTTGTGCTGCTCCACGGGACATTAGGAGGTATTTGGCACGTCCAGGATCTGCATTAGATGCAGATGGAATTGAAGGAGCCAATGAGTCATAACCAAGAATAGACAGGTCATTGTCATTCAAAGGGTAGTGCTCCAATTCCCTATCGGGGTCAGTAATGGACAGGGTATCTGTGCGCAGTCCCAGAAGTAAAGGTTTTCCAGACATTGATCCATAGGATGCAGACAGGTCATTGATTCCTGGAGTCAGCAGTGTTGGACATGTCTGAGGTGGAATGGAATGCCTGTGGTCCGAGTGCCAGCTGTTTGGATGTTCCTGGGTGGTATCCATGACAGTGTTTGATGGTCCACTGAAGAGCTGGCCTTTGTTCACAGTATTAGGGATTGAAGACCATAGGGGGGTCCTTCCATGGTATTTGTCATTGGGATCTGGGTTCTCCCGATAGAAGACAATCAAGCTCTTTCCCTCTGTTGCCACATTAGACTTCTGAAAGCGGTCATACACACTGTTGACATCAAGCAAAGTTTCTTCTGGCTGTATGGCACACCTTCCCCAGAACCTGGCAGAGCTCTTGATATTTGTGTTGTCCTCCAGTGAGTGGCTAGATAGTAATATGACGTTCTTTGGTGAGAACAATGGAGATGCTTTGTTGTGATATGTGAATTGTGTCAAGTGACTGAGTGCCATGCTTTCTGCTATGCGCAGATCACGTAACAAACCAAATTCATCTTGATGCTCATACTGGACCGCTTTCTCACCTCTGCCTTTTCTACACACCATGTTTTTAAGATCTGCACTTGTCAACCTGGCCACTTCCAAAATTGGCATGCTGCGTAATGTACTACGTACAGTAGAGAAAACTCCCTTGATTTGAACTGATTGTTCTGAATGGGTGTGATGTCCGCAAGATTGATCAGCTCATGATCCTAGCGACTCGATGATAGCTACACAAAGTAAGACCTACTCTTTCTGAAAGCTGTGTACACCTCTTCTAAGTCTACAGTATCAACGATCATCTGCTTCTCGCCATCTGTTGTTGCTTCGCGCATGTAGATAGTCCATCTTGGCTTTCTGGACTGCAAAATTGATACATACCTTCTGGACAGCTCCATGATATGCAAGTGTATGTATTTGATAAATAATTGAAGGGGGGGATGTTGTAGATTGTAAGAATAATGAGACTGATGAGAAGTGTTATGACTGGTCATTAACCAATAGTGGCATGCGGCATACTTTGAATGTGCATCCCACTCTTGTCACTGTACCAAGCACTGTAGAGAAGCACTGTAGAGAAGCACTGTAGAGAAGCGCTTTACAGAAGCACTGTAGAGACGCAATGTAGAGAAGCGCTTTACAGATGATGGCTTAGTAAGCTGGCCACAATCTATCTTAGTGGAAATAAGGTATAAAAGACCATACTGTTGTAGAACATATTTTGATCCTTCTTCCCAAGGATCAAATTATCATAAGTTACTCCTTGACCTCACCTTCACTCTCCAACTTGTACATCTATGCGGGATCCTTCCAAGCTTGTCATCACATTTCCAACCAAGTCATAAGTACCCAGTGGCAAAAATCTTTGCCGCCCATTTGGTAAACTTCTACTTGCTATCTGTCTTTGACTTCTTGGAGGTCATCAAGGACAGATCATAACAAGAAGGCTGTTAAGCCTAGTTGTGATGATGGGACTGAATGCCTTGAGGAGTTTCATTGCATATTCCAAGCTTGCTGTCCCTTCGTCTATCCTCTGTTTGTCAGGATGCTGTGCCATGATTGCCTAAATGGCAAAACCCAGATTTACCACTCATGTCTACTTTACTTTCTTTCTGCTTATTCAGCAACTCTTGTTCAGCGATGTTCCTGGTGCTGAGTGAGCGTTCTAATATTTTTGTCAGCTTTTCTGTAGCTTTTTCACCACTTAATTAGCTTTTGCTTAGTAATCAGCTTAGTCGTCACAAGTTCTCGTCGTAGCACGGTGTGGTCTGAAAGGTACACAAAGATGCTGCTCTCTCTGCTTAGAATTAGCCCCCCTTGTCAGGAGCAGGTCTGTTGACGGGCCTTTGCAAATAATACGGAATATGAGTAGGTTGAAGTCCTACCATGAATTGTATGAGTCGAGTACTGAATATACAAGACTCAGGACTGACTAGTAGAATTTTTCACTGGTACGATAATAGTGAACTAGACAGAGGAATATACATCCGTCATAGGAATAACTATGTACGGGTCATGTGCTCATGTATATAAGTACAAGTGATACTACTAGAACCGTGGGAACAATTCATCAGTTGAGTTGGCCATCTCCTACATCGGTCACCTCTGTGCCGGCTTCGAACTAGATGATGACAGGTGGTGAATTGCACTGTCCGGGGGCCGAGTTGGGGCGTGATTGTACAGTTGTACTAGGTCATGACAGATCCCCCCTAGTCCGTGACGGTCTGTGACACCCAATAATGATCTTTACGTACTTGTCCCCAGCACTTTGCATTCAGTAACACATCAACATATCCCTTGATCTTCTCCCCCTGATCACATCATTATGAGAAATGATCTCGTCCTTTCACCGGTTGTTCAACATCTGAAAAATACCACATAAATCCTTTTGGGGTGCACCCAAACGATATGAAGTTATGACATCAGACATGGTGATCCTTTGGCTAACCCGCAGATCACCTCATCCAGAGCAAGGTTCCAAACCTTTCATCAGATCATGACCTAAAGCATGGTTCCCATATCCCTCGTCCCCAAAAGATTGAAGGCTGAATGCAAAATGTGATATCCTTTGATCAACCAAAATGCGCCGAGATTGCATCATAGCAAGTAAGACTATACACCTTTCACCTGAAAAGCTCATCCTATGTGGGAGGTTTGTTTCCTACTTCCCCAACATTTTTGAGTTGAGTACCCCCTTTTACTATAAAAGAGCTGAAGTCACCTTGACTCCCAAAAATTCTCTTCAAGTACTTGTCACCATATCTGCAGTAACTTTCCAACACTTCCACACAATCACACAACAACTGAAGTTTTTACACTCCATTTTTACCTTTACCAAAATGTCACCTCCACTAGGCTCTACTGAAGATGTTCAAACACATAGTGCTTGGCTCAAGGAGTATGCTACATCTGAAACTGGTGTGTATTTCCCATCTTTCTCACTGTGATAGCACTGCTATTCTGACCCTTCTCTTTGTGTGGTTTTGTCCAACAGAGAAAATGAAGAAGCTGGCAGGCAAAACTGACAGCCTCACTTCCTTCACTGCATCTACTGCCTCTGGCAGTGGGTACACTGCACCCCAAAGCTTGGGATCTTCATCAAGCAAGCAGAGTGCAAGCCGTCACAGCACCAAGTGAGGGCAGCCAGGCCACTGTTACTGAAGGGAGGCAGCTTGTTCATTGTTCTTTGAAGGTTAGTTAAGCTTGAGCGAAGATGAGTGAAAGATTCTTGCCACATTTGTCCAGACTATCATATTTGTGCATGTTATTGGCAGAGTTATTTATGAGATGCGATCAGAGGTGCGGATGGTGTTCTGCTCCACTTTCCATGAGTGAATAGGCATTCATATCACACTACCAGACTTGAATCTCGAATAGTGTTTTGACTTCAGATACAGATCCAATCCTGTTCAAGTGACTGATAGCAGACCAGACCTTTCCAGTGGTGAAGGCTGATACCATGTGTCTCTCTCTTTTTTTCCTGGTAGTTTTACAACAAGGTATAGATACCCCACCATTTCTATAGTCAGTTGTTAGATTCCCTAGTTATGGATCTCCATCTGAGTCTTACCCATACAGTTGCATGGTCGGTCTCAGCCCAAAACCTCCTGTTGTCACTGTTGTCACTGTCACTGTTGATGCCATTGGCATTTTTACCCGGGTCATCCATACAACAAGGGCGAAACACTGTTGTTCTCGTGACCATAATCAAATGAATAGATCGTTGCACCCTGTGCCATCATTCAGACTGAACTTGTGAGGTATAGGGATGCATCAAGACCAACATTCTTATATAGCCAGAATTGGGAGGTTCAGCAGAATCCCAATTATCGTGACCTTTTAGTAGTGCAATGCAACACTCGGATAGCGTAGCTGGCCACTGGCTGGGCAATGCATTATTACAAGCATCTCCATAGAGTAGCGAGTTTTTCGAGGTGGAGTGGACTGCCGCTGGTCCAGATGCCAGCTGATTGGTTGTTCTTGAGTCGTATCCATGCCAGTGCTGGTGGGTCCACCCAGGAGTTGGTCTTTTTTTCTTCAGTGGTAGGAACTGAAGACCATGGGGTGGGGTTCCTTCAATGGTGATTGTCATTAGCATCTAGTTCCTGATATAAAATGATTAAGCTCTCCTCCTACTGCCATCTCGGACCTCTCAGAGCGGTCATACACACTGATGACATCAAGCAGGGCTTTTTTTGGATTTGTAGCACACCTTCTCCGGAAACTGGCAGCGATCTTGAAACTCATGTTGTGCTCTTGTGAGTGGTCATATAACTGTCTCATATTTATAGGTCTGAACAGAGGAGTGTGCTTTGTTGTGAGTGAAATATGTATAGTGTGAATGTTGTCAAGTGACTGAGCTGCCATGCCTTCTACTATCAGTACATCACGTGAGATACCAAGTTCATCATTACTCTCATACTGGACCGCTTTATCATTACATATATACAGCCACCCCTTCAACATCATCTTAACATCTCCACTGTCTAACCATGTCAAAATCTTCCTGTACCAATAACACAGACTGCTAAGACACAAAATTGGTGACATCTAGATGTCACCATCACAGGGACAACCTGGGATGATGTTGTGAAACTGCTTGCTAAAACAGCTCCATAATCAAATTCTCATCTGGCTGCCAGTCTTGAGGAGGTGCTGATGAAGACATGCCACTTGCAGACCCAAAGTCAGGTGTGTATCCCTGGTATGTGGCAACTTCTGGGTCATTGGGGTATCCATAGCTGGTTGTGGAGCTTGAACGTGGTAGTAATCCGAGATCAAGAGCCATACAATAAGCTTGAACGCAGCTGATCTCAGATGGGTGTAGGTTGGATGTTGACTGAAGCAATGTCGGAACACACTCCGCGACCTGATTGACATCAATCAAGGCTTCAGTTGGACATGTGAACATCTTCCCCCACATCAACTCCAAAGTTTTGTCCTTGCCTTCATTTGTATTTGAGTGGTCTGACCCTTTGACATTGCTTCCGCGAAGGAAAGGAGCAGTCTTATGCCAGTAACTCAGATTTTTCAGCTTTGGAAAGAGCATCCTTTCTGCCAAGGACAGATCACGTATCACACTGACTTTCCCGCTGTTCTGCTCCTTGTTCAACCATGCTGCCCAATCTGCTTTGGTCTGCTTGCCCTGTGAGTAGGAAATTACCAACTCTCCCAGCTGAGCGTCTGTGAGACGAGCAACATCTGCAGCCGTCCTGTGACGTAACCCAACGTGGGTGTCAGTCATGGCTATCTTGCTACACTTGGTGGTCTGATCTGCCATGGTCCAATCCACAATAGCTTCATGTTAGTCACAGTGAATAATACACAAGAAAGACAAACTGGGACTTACCTTCCCTCACACTTCTCCATTCTGCTTCTATCACTGTAGCTTCCGCTCGCATTTTTCTCTCAGCTTCTGTCTCTGGCACCTCCAGGTGTGGCATCCATGGTCTGTGCATGCCTGCGTAACTGTGTGTTAGATCAGACATTTGTGTTGTATGTGGTAGGTGTAGAGTATGACAAAGGTCAAAGAGCTCTCAAGACTATGAGAAGTGATGTGACTGAAGCGCGAGAGAATTGTATTGAGGTAAATGTCAGATTGCACAAAACCCACCAATTCCTTAAGTATCACTCACTGGAATGCAGTCGAGCTTTGAACAGGAAAGTCCCCAACTGGTCCTTCTTTTCATCTTTTTGTTGTCCTCAGCCTTGCTTCCTACATGCATTATGTCATAGCATTCACACTAGCCAAACTTGCTGTACCCCTGACCATAGGTATCCTTTCAACCTCTGGTCTACAAAACACGTCTCAGTGTGTAGTCCTTTTTAAACGTGCCTCCCTATGGTCAGGTCTTTTAGTGTCGACACAATGATGTCGACACGCGACACCTAAGCGCACCGCAGCGTCATATAATGTCAATGGAGACGTCAATAGCGCCTAGCCCTACCACCTGAGCTTTGCCGACAATACATCTATTGGGGCTTCGTTCGGTTGCTGGCAAGTAGCTCGAATGTTTGATAGAATGAGAAGAGATAGTGCAACCACGACGTTCGAGATAGAGAATTCTAGGAAATCAGCATGCATTGCTTGTTATCTATATCATCTGCGACCGCCAATCCAGTATAATTAACCACATCGACGCCATATCTACTTTTCCAAAAGGTCTTATTCCTATGCTATATCGAATCGATACCGTGTATATATATATATATGAATAATAATGATACAACATCTCCCTCTCTGTCACAGAAACACCTATCACTTCTTCCCCTTTATCTTATGCTTCTCAGCTTTCGCGGCGTCCTTCTCGTTGTTCTCAATTGCGATACTCTTGCTCTTGGACATGGCGATGGCGTCCTTCTCATCCTGAGTAGGAGCCTTGATACCGAATTTGGCGTAGAGAGGATCGTTAGGGTCGGTCTGAGGATGGAGTTGGACTTTACCCTGGAAGAGCTCGGCAGTAGATCGAGAAGGGTCGTGACCGGCAGGGTTGGAGAGACCGAGCGAGTTGGAGTGAGCGACCCAGTGAGAACCAGCACTGCGAGGAAAATAGGATTAGCAAATGGTGGTGAATGATTGGGGGGAAGTGCAACTTACCCGACAGTACCCGCAACAAGGGTAGGAACCATAGTCAACAGCGAAGGCCTAAGTGTGTTCGTCAGTGATATTCAAGTTGACGATCAAGATCATGCTCACAATTGGATGTCCGCATCTTTCAATCGAGACGACCGGCTCTTGGCAACGATAGAACTTGCCCTCAATCGACCACCTCGGATGTTCGCGTAAGTCGACAAGTTGTCCTTGACCGTGGTCAAAGCCGGGTTGTACTGGAACTTCTCATCCTCAGCCTCAGGAGAGACAACAGGGAGCTTGTTGGGATCGGCATAGATTCGACATGCGACGAGGAACTTTTCGAAAGGTCGAGTAGGAAGAAGTCGGACCATGGCACCGATGGGTAGGGCGATGGCACCGATGACGAGCGTGATTCCCCAATCTCGACCACCAAGTCGGGTGACTTGGAAAGCAGCACCACCAACCTCGATGATAAGAATTTGACCTCCGACCATGATGAGGAAGATAACGATAAAGTAGTAGTTTCGGAAGAAGCCCTCGAGGACGTTGAGCCTTCGGTCCAATCGTCGACAGTTGAGCTGGTTGAAGATCTGACAGAAGACGAAACAGTTGAATACCAAGGCGCTCAACTCGGTCTGGTTCTGATCGGTGTGAGGCAAGCCGAGGATACGCAAACCAAGGAAATGCAAGACCAAACAGACGATGATCTGGTAGAGAGCCTGAACGACAATCATCTTCAACATCTCGACAGTGATAAGCGGGGCGTTCTTCCTGTCGGGCTTTCGGTCGAGAGAGGACTCGGTAGCAGGGTCGGTGGCAAGGGCGAGGGCGGCGAAGGTGTCCATAATGAGGTTGACCCAGAGCAACTGAACGGCGGTCAAGACCGACTGTTCTTCGGAGGAAGCAACAGCAGAGATAAAGGTAATGACGACGGCGGTAATGTTGACACTGGAGGTTTTGGAGTCAGCTACTATACCGTTTGATCTATAGAACTGCACTCACGAGATTTGGAATTGGAGGAACTTCTTGACTGAGTCATTGACACATCGACCCCACATAATAGCAAGTACAACGTTCTTGAACGAGTCGTCCATGAGGATGATATCCGAAGCTTCCTTGGCCACCTCGGTACCACTGCGTGATCATTAGTGAATATTCGAGCCAAAGCAATACTGTGTAACTCACGCGATACCCATAGCAAAACCGACATTGGCGAGCTTAAGAGCAGGACCATCGTTGGTACCGTCACCGGTAACACCGACAACCTCACCCATGCCCTTGAGGGTCTTGACCAATAGACGTTTGTCCTCAGGGGAAGATCGAGCGAGAATCTGGAGACGAGGAACAATCTCAAGACGTTCAGAGTCGGAAAGCTGTTACTGATTGTCAGCATGCTATCGTTTCCTGCCATACAATCTGAACATACCTTTCTGAAGACGGGACCCTCCATGATCAATCCACCGGGAGTGAAGATACCACATTGATTCGCGATAGACCTGTATGTAATGTCAGCATCAATTCAGGGGATGAATGTGCGGTCAGACTCACCTCGCAGTCAAAACGTTATCACCAGTACACATCTTGACGGCGACACCGGCATGTTGACACTTCTCCACGGCTTCTCTGACACCGGGTCGGAGAGGGTCCTCGATACCAGTGATAGCAATAAGAGTCATGTCCTTTGCAATCTTCTCGTAGGGAACCTCATCATTCGCAGTCTTTTCCACACCTGCTGGTGGCCACTGCTCGAAATCACGATAACAGAGGGCAATAGTTCGGAGACTTTGGTTGGCGTAGAAGATGATAGTCTTGGTGATGTTGCCCCTCGTGTCGTCGTTGAATGCGGTGGCTTCAAGCTCGGCATCAGGTCGATCTTGGTGGACGACGACGTGCTTGTCACAGTTCTTGGTAAGGACTTCACTGGCACCCTTCAAATGAAGCCGGTATTTGTCGCCATTTCGGACGACGACACCCATCGCTTTGAGTTCGGAACTGAACGGGATCATCTGAACAATCTGTCCGCTCTCCCTGGTCTTCTTGTAGTCGGCCCAACCGCATTCCTTGGCGAATCGAAGGAGTGCGGTCTCGGTCTTGCTTCCGACAAACACGAGGTTGCCCTCTTCGTCTTTGTCCTCGAAAGCGGTCGAGTTCATACAGATAGCATCATTAAGGAGAGATTGCATCTCGGAAGATGCTTTCGAACTGAAGTCGTCCATGTCGAAGGCGAAGTCGTCACGGGTTGAATCTTCGTTTCCTGTGTTTGCGTTTGATCGTGCGGCGTTTTCGACGAGGTTTTTGACGAATTTACCATGTACACCGAGAGAACCAGCGACGACAGTCATCTCGTTTTGAGTAAGGGTACCTGAGACACAAGGTCAGCTCTGTCGCAGCCATTCAGCGCAATTGACTCACCAGTCTTGTCGGTACAAACCACAGTGGCGTTGGCCATAGTTTCACAAGAACCCAGTACTCGGACCAAAAGATTCTGTTTGGTCATTCGCTTCGTAGCAAAGGCCAAGGCAAGGGTGACGGCAAGGGGCAAACCTTCGGGTACAGCGACAACAACCAGAGTGACGGCGATAATAAGGATTTGAATGAAAGATTGCGCTTTGTCGTTGGCCGATCTTCCGGGCTCTTGTTTCAGTTGCACGAAGAATCGAATCATTAAAGAGCCGAAGAGAATAAGACCAGCGGTGGCACCGAGTTTCGCGATGAGCTCCGCAAGATGGTTCAACTTGATCTGAAGAGGGGTCTCCTCGGCATCGCCTCGCATCGCTACAAGTAGAGTTAGTAGTCGATCTTTTGCACGCACACATTTCCGACTCACCCATCATAATACGACCGTTGAAACTCATGGGACCGACTGAGATGACGACGTATTCTCCAACACCTTCAAGTACCTTCGCACCTGAGATGAGGAAACAGTCCTTTTTCAGCTTGCCGCCAGCACCGACTTGGTCTCGCTCGGCAATGCACTCGTCATAGCTGAACTTCTTGATTGCATCCGATTCACCGGTAGCACCTGATTCGTCACATCGGACGTTGTGACCACGGAGGAAGACACCGTCGACGGGGATAATCTCTCCGGGTTCGAGGAGACAGATGTCACCGACGACGAGGTCCTTGACATTGATGACTTGTTCGTTACCAGTTCGAATGACCTTGACCGTACGATCTTCTCGTTTTTCGTTGAGCTTCTTGAACTGACGTTCCTTTTGCCAATCGTTGATGGAACCGACGAGGACGACAATCATGATAGCGACGACGATAGCTACACCTTCGACCCAGTCGACTTGAGGTTCTTTACAACCGTTTGGTGGGGGACATTGATCGTTGAAGATGTATTCTGGAGGGGTACCGAGATCTTGGTACAGACCAAGCGCGAGCGAGACAACCGCAGCGATGGACAAAAGGATCTGAAGGGAGCTGTTAGCTTGTGAACTTTTAAATTGAGTGCGACGAGCAAACTCACCAAGACCTTGTCCTTGAATGCGATCCACATGAGCAGGAGCAAGCTCTTACTCTTTCGCTGAGGTAAATCGTTCTTTCCGTAAACGCGACGTCTCTCTTCCAAGTTCGCTTTCCATTGAGGTCCGTTTCCGGCTGGCATATCCGCAGAGCTTCTAGGAGCACCGCCGTCGGCATGGCTATCGGTGATCATCAAACCCTTGTTGCCTTGCACACCAAGACCATCCAGGAGACCTTTGATTCCACCGATCTTCTCCAAGTCTTCGAGGGATTTGGGATCGACGAGCATCGCGAGTCGAGAAGGTTTCTCGTGGAAAGGAGTGGGATCGGTGGTATCCTTGTCCGGATCGAGATGCGCAGCAGCATTCTTTTCCTCTGCTGCCTTGAGCTTATCCGCCTTGCTCATCTTCTTCTTCTTGCCCTTTTTGCCTGTGTCCTCCTCTTTCTCCTCTTCCTTGGCGGTGGTTCCGGTAGTCATCCGGCTAAGAGCTTCTTGCTTCTTACGCTCGGCAGCTGCGCCTTCATCGGTGCCAACTTCGGTAGACCAGGTCCCGACTGACCAGCCACGGTTATGTCTCTGAGGATCGTTCTCCTCCAGAGTCTCCATACCGGACTCTTTAGTGGGGTGGTTATCTCTCAAGGCGAGGGAAGTCTTGCCGATGGGAGTGGGGGTCGTAGGGGTGGGGAGTTCATCGGAGAAGTGAACCGATGAATTGGTGAGAGTTGGAGAAGGGGGAGTGAGACCGGAAGAGTATGATGGCGAGGGGGAATGTCCGTTCTGGCTGGGCTGGAGCCGCGCGTTTGAGGGGGACAGGTGCGATGGATCACTGGGAGCGAGAGCACCGCTTGCCCGGCGTGGCGGGGTGCTGGCGGTGTTTGTGGGTGATGCATTATCGTCGATGGGAGGTCCAAGGACGAGGGGAGGGGCGACAGGGGCGTCGGCGTGAGAGTGTTGTTCGGGGGAATCGAGATCGGTGGTGATGATGAGTTGGGGAGCGGAAGGCGTCATCGTGACTGTCGCCGTCGATATGGTAATAGCCAACCTAGGCAGCTAGGATGTGCGTGATTGAGAGTGGGGATGTTCCTTCGTTCAATTCGTCCTATACATGGAGTGGCGAACGAAGAAGACTGTGAATTGGCTGCTATCTATATATGTCTGATATCTGGCGTTTGAATAGCGAGGCTGGTGAAACGTGATATCAGATGAATGTAATAATAGCTGTGCAAAGTTGCAAAGAGAACGAAGAGGAAGTTGAATAGGGGCGGTCGCAGGTTCCAAAAGAAGTTGTTTTGGTTGATCTGTAGTGTTGGGTGTGATATTATTCCAAGCGAGCGAAATGGGAAAAGGCTTGGCAGAACTGTATGATGAGAGACAAGTTGTTACAGATCTGTTGTTACCACGATGACGGTGATGATGATGATTTTATGTTAATGCGTCAATGCCAAGACACCAAGAGGTTTTGAACCGTTTTTTGACGTTGTACCCCTTATTACTCCCGCGTGTAGCTGGTGTGTGAGCCAACGAGCGATTGGTTGATTTCTTTTTGTTTTTGTCAAGATGAGGGAATTATCTGTTTGTTGATAGATATACAACAAGCTCTACTAATGTCGCCACCGTGACACCTGGCGCGTGTTTTGCGGAATCGTAAGGGAACTGTTGATTCTTGGCGAGGGTGAGATTGAGCTGTCCTGTACACAATAAGGTAGAGCATTTGATAGACTATCAGTAGGGGATAACTGATTGTTTGATACGGACAGTTGTTGTTGGAACAAGGGTGTCGCACGTGGTACGGTACAACCCCATCGACCACCGCCAAGCCTTTTGCATTCTTGATCGCAACGAGATTATTTCCTGATTCGGCAGATCAGCAACAGAGAGATGATCTGGTTCCGGCGGAGATAGATTGACACATGAGGGGGGGCGGTGCATGTACTTGTACCAATGTGACGTTTCAGACCTGCACACTCGAAAAACAACGGTTTATGGTTGGATCATTAAATTCAACCGGATGAGCGATTTTCCCAAATCTAAATGCTGGTACAGCTCGAACTCGCTCAGTGTGGCACTCGGCAGATAGATGTAGAGCACATACGGTGCAGCATACTTCTTGATCGCGTCGAGACTGTATCTCCTGTTGAAAACGGTCGTCATCAAGTCCTGCTATGCACCCTCATCACGGATGCATCCGTTGCTGAGTGTGGATCGACAATCTAACAATGTTCGGATGATGCTATTTATAGGTCACATTGACCTATCCACCTCAAACTCCGCGCGGCATCAGCTTATCTGACAAGAGACTATCCGACTTCGCTCGGGCTGATCCACGCGTTGCTTCATGAGTATTGCTGACGCGTGTGAGAAAAGCAACCACATCAGCTTGAAAACGATAAATCGCGAGGCGGCGACTGACAGTCCGATATGCAATGCTCAAGCAAATACCTGCTCATCTTTGAGTATAAGGGGAGCTGTACAAACAAGAGGTCAATGCGCTCGGCCAGCCATGAATGTTTTCCGGGCATGTTTCACGATCGCTGCAATGAACAACGTCGTTCACTGAAACACTTGACTTTTCACTGATCACATTGCTGACTTTAATGCTGCTCAATCACGCTGTAAACCATCCAGCACATGTCTACTCAGTTCACATTCCCTCTCAACCACGCGATATGTCCAACAAGACCAACGGTCCAAGCGCAGCATACTCCGCGTTCTTGGTCCGACGGCGGTCCAGCATCGTCGATCACGCCCAATATCGCCAGCCGATCATACAAAGAACGAACCTCCCCCCAATCGCACACACACACCAGACACTTGGTACCACTGACGCTTCCTTCACGTGATAGTCCTGTCGTCCAAGCTCTCGGTATCTCCTCTTCCCTGACCTTGAAGTTGGACGACCCACCCTTCCAGCTCACTCATTCCGATCTCGTCCGATATCGATCCAGAGCCAGGTCACCGCTCGGCCAGCATCGTCTCGCCAGTCAAAGCAGAACAAGTAAGGATGGCGGAATCATGACTATTGCTGAAGCGTGTTGGATAAAATGGGAGGAAGAGACGGGTATATGCAGGAAGTTGGGATACGCATTTGACGAGAAAGGGGATGGTGAGTCGCATGTCCGCAAGTACAAAGACGGAATGTTGCCTGAGCGAGTACATTGTATATTGCGCACCATATGGATGGATGATACAGCATACAAACCCGACATCACCTATGTTCAAGCCATACGACTCGTCATCGCTGCTTCACCGAGACGAATGTTGACGCTGTCACAGGTGAGCAATACTTATTTTGCGAAATGCTACGGGTGATTGAGCTTATACTTGCATCTGTGTAGATATACGATGCGATCGAAGAACGTTGGCCATGGCATAAGACCAGTGGACAAACTTGGAAGGTGAGTAGCGCGTCTTCCAAATCTCGCTCAGGGCAAATAATATCGAAATAATACCCGTCCATGCAGAACTCTGTGCGGCACAACCTATCCTTGAACAAGTGTTTCGTAAAGGTGGATAGACCGACGAATGATGGTGGGATCAAGAAAGGCTCGTATTGGACTGTTGATGATTCGGTAAGTCCACCATGTGATACTTCATATATCGCTTTGCAATGTTGTCCGATCCCCCCTCTCGCACTCCTTCTTCGCAGCTATCGGGACAGACCGCTCGTAGAACACGAAAAGGCGCCAGCACCACGATCATCACTCCGAGGATAGAGCCACCATACGTGGTCCCTTCCAGAGTGTCCAAGGAGCAAGCTACGAACACACTTGCAAGCGGTGGAATCTTTGCATGGAAATCACCTCATTTCGTCCCTCACGAAGTTAGGAGAACGTCTCGAGGGGTAGAGCATACTAGACCATGGCACGACGTTCCTTTCGACCGGTGAGGATGACCACGCACAGATGGGCTTGTACATAGTAGTAAAAACAAGACATCCATGCATAGAATGGTGTACACCGACGGCAATGCCTATACGCAGTAGACTGCCGATAAAGCCAGACGTGCACCATGCCCGGTGGGGTTACTTCCTTCAAGTGGAGGGAGTGGAGGTCAAGTGGAGGACCATTGTCCTGACCCAGTCGCAGAATTCCCAAAACCGGTAATTCGACCTAAGGCTTAATCAGCATCTCAATCGATGTGGCACTTAGTATTATGACGAGTGAATTTATAGATTAGATCATCTTGACAATTCAGAATGACATTTCCTCATCTTTGTGCTTCACGCGATGTACGATTAGTGAGCCGTGGACGTCAGTCACAGCTGCGCTTATGAGATGCTGAGTGAGCTCTAGACGATCCATGTATCGAGCATGGGTATAAAGAGCGAAGTGCTTGGTCCACTATCTTCACTTCACCTACTCACACAACACGTACCTGAGATCGCAGCACCCATCCATAAGACTACTTACTATCTGCACTTACTCGCTGATCATGTCCGCACCCATCATCGCGATCACCGGTCTGAACGGCTACATCGCCACCCACGTCGCTCTTCTTTTCCTCCAGAACGGTTGGACAGTCCGAGGATCCGTCCGATCCGCCTCCACCGGAGAGAAAGTGAAGAAGAACCCCGTATTCAAGAGATGGTTCGATGAGGGCAAAGTAGAACTTGTTACAATCGAAGATTTCACAATCCCCGATGGAGGGGAGACGTTCAGACCGTTTTTGGAGGGCGTGAAGGGGGTGGCACATCTCGCCGCTCCTGTCAACCAGTAAGTCAAGTGGTATTGAACTCAGCCAACTTGACTGCGGGAACGCGGGGGTGGGAGGTACAAGGCAACTTTGTTTCTGACTCTGAGACATTCTCTTTGTAGGGACGGCAAAACTTGGGAACATTACAAGAACCCCACGATACAAGGTCTTCTCGGTATTCTTCAGGCAGCCAAGGACAGCACTAGTGAGTGTGAAACTCTACAGACTACATCCACACAGGAGGTTCCGTCTCGAGCTGACAGAAACTTATATAACCAGCTATCGAAAGCATTTCCATCATGTCGTCGGTAGCATCCGCTTTTGCCCTCCTTCCCCCTGAAGAACAGGCAAAGAAGGTATACGGCGAGAACGATTGGTTTCCCCTAGAAGAGGTTGATATCAAAGACAAGAGGCCCGATGAGTACGTCGTATCGCATTTGGTCAGATCTACCTTCTTGTGCCGTTCATAGCATCCAAGGATGGTGGTTTCCTACTTGTCTCGACAAACAATCACTGACGTGATATCTTGTCGATACGATAGACCCTTCGCAGCTGGGATGTGGTATTGCGCTGCGAAGAAATATTCCGAACAAGCTGGTTTCAAATGGGTCGAGGAGAACAAACCCAACTGGGCATTCTCCATCCTCGCTCCGCCCAGTAAGTCGTCACCTAGCTCATCTGTCCCAGCATTCGAAGTGATCTTCACTTAGTGGACTGACAATGCTCTGCCTCGTACTCCGATAGTGAACTACGGACCTCCATTGCACATTACTGAACCTGCGGTACTTGCCGACGCTCAATCGTCCCTCGGTGAACTCGTCGCTCTTATTCAGGGCAAAGACACACCTCTCAATTCCGAAGTATCGACAAGTTGGATAGACGTCAGGGACTGTGCTTTGGCAGTTTATAGAGCTGTTACTTGGAAGAAGAGCGGCAGGTTCTTGCTCAGCGGTGGATGTGAGTGACGGAGTTTCTTTGGCATTTTCACCGTCAACGACTTTCACTGCTCGAGTCGTCTGGGTCGATACACATAGAAGCTAACAGCTATCACCGTGCTTCCGCCCCACAGTGTACGACTTCCAGATCATCGCCGATACATATCGCAAGGTCCGCCCTGATCTCGATGCCTACTTCTCCCTCGGCAAGCCTGACGAACCGACCCCTATCGCTCGTCAGGGCGCTTGGCGCATCGACACTTCCAAAGCTAAGGCGGAGCTTGGTCTGAAATGTGAGTATTGCGATCATCCAATAATGAATGATTCGACAGACTGATGATATTGATTTTGTAACTTAGTGGACCGACCGCTTGCAGAGTCGTTGAAGGACACACTTGACTACTTTGAGCAGATCGGAGCGTTCAAGCTTCCTCCTGGCAAGCTGAGGGGCTAAGTGGTTGAGTGATCTCGAAGATCCAAGCACTGGAAGTTCACTACCGCGCGAGCGCTGGCGACGAAGAGTTTGTAGTTTGAGAAGTAGCAGTGTGATGCATGCCATGGTTTCACTGTTATGCGCCCTGGTGAAAGAACTATGTGATCTCACTTTCCGACGGAAATATTGTCCCGACGTCATCGGATCGCTTCGAGCCGGTGACCACCATTCTTGACCCGCTCGTTTCAACTACCCCATTATCATATTTCGAACATTAGTTCTGAGATACTCACCTTGCAGAACGATCCAAACCTCAATCCTGGCAGACATACTCATTCAGAGATCGCACCTCCCCTACCAGAGCTCATTGACACGACTTGTGATAACTGCACTCACGCCCGACACACCATGTCCACGACTGCGATTCCACCCTTTTCCTCGCTCCCACTCACGAAACCCGGACCGCCCTACAACGCCTGGGGACTCAATGGACCAGATGATGAACTAGGTAGACTCAACCTGATAACGCCCGAGGCGATCAAACGAGGCAAAGATACGATAACAGAAGGGATCGCGATCAATCTCAAGTCAGTGAGAGACGAAGAAAAGCCTAGCCGAGGACAAAGGAGATGAGCTGACGAGAGGGTGGATGTGATAGTTTGCCATTGGGATTTATGCCTGTTCATGCTTCACGAAAGCCCCTCACTCACGAGATGTAAGTCTTTCCCACTCACTTTATCCCCTGCTCCCCATACTTCCCGTCGTTCCGGGCACTCTATTGAGTAACTCCCGCCTTCCTCGTCCAGGGCGGCGGCTTAGGGGGCGTGCTACTATGTCTATCTCTCAGGCCGGGCAATCCAGAGCTCGTGCTAAGCTTTTTGAACTTCCCCACTATAGCAAATGCAGCGGACATTCGAATGACGACGAACTGTCCTTGAACACTCAATCATCAACACAATGGGACGGGTTTAGACATTATCCGTATCAGGACTATCCCGAGAAGGGTCAGTATAGGTAAGTAGGCATACTGCACCACTCCTCACTACTATGTCTATCAGCCTCTGCGTTTCGTATCTATCTGTGGAGGCTTACTGGTGCTTTACTGTCGATAGGTTTTATGGCGGGTTGACGCTCGATGAGGCAAGTGACAAGTCTGTTATCAAGTATGGTATACATAGTGAGTTCATTCATCTTCGTACAGACGTTCCCGTCGCAAGGTACCTTGCACTATCATCAATGCGCTCGAATCTCAACTATCCGTATCTTCGCTGATCACCCATGCCATCATCGCAGACTTCGCCCGGAAACCTATAACGTCCCAAGCGCATCTTCTCGACATCCCCCTCTTCCTCTCGCGTCACTCGCTCCCGCCTCTTGATCCACACTCCAATGGGTCCGAATCCCAAGTGTCGCTCTCGACTCTTAAAGCCGCAGCGGAAGAGTTCAACGTGCACATCCTCCCTGGAGATATATTGATTGTCAGAACAGGATATACGGAGGGGATAGTCGATAAGACTAAGAACGAAAGGGAGGCATTGAAGAAGAGAGATGTGAATGCGAGTTGTGGTGTGGCCCAGGGGGAGGAAGTCTTGAAGTGGCATTGGGAGAAAGGGATAGCAGCGGTCGCTAGTGATTGGTGAGTGTGGTGACGCTTCCTCCCTACCAGGCAAGCAGGAAGTGCAAAGCTGTGGATTAAGTACTGATCAGTTGTGTCACTCCCTCATTCCCTCTTATCTGACCTCTTTACGATGTAATGTCTGCGACAACCCGTTTCGCCCACAGCCCAGCATACGAATCATGGCCCTCCCTCACCCCTCTATCGAACCACCAAGTCTTCCTAGGCGGATGGGGAATGCCCATCGGCGAGCTATTCGACCTTCGCGAACTTGCTAAGAAGTGCGAAGAGTTGGGCAGGTGGACATTCTTCTTGACGAGTATGGTGCTGAATGTAGAAGGGGGCATTGCGAGTCCGCCAAATGCTCAGGCGATCTTGTAATATGTTTACGAGCGAGTGCATGCGTGCGAGCATGCGTATTCGTTTCTCCGTTGACACCCAAATACTTCGATTGTTGAGACCTTCGATGCCATTCATATCTTCTTGACGTATCAGGTACGCCATCCTTTGTACTCAAGTCGGGAGTGCGTTTGACCCGAATGTCTTATGCGATAACGATGCCTGGACTTGAAGTCTTCCGATCTCTTTCCACCTCTTTCATACAACAATTCAAGCGTCGCCACTCCATCGCAGACTTCAGAGAGTCACGCTATTACACAACGTGCTGACTAAATAAAGACATATCGTGATCTGCCTCGCAAAGCGTCGAACACATCATTCCCTCACACCCACAATCAGTACATCACAATGGATCAGAGCCGGAGTGACAGAAACAGAGACGGTTCAGAGGCTCAACACAATCTGGACCGCTCAAGTCGCAAATGGTACGAATTTTCGCTCAAAATCAGCTCATGTCAGTTAGATTCAGTGAGCATATCTCCCCTGTACAGGACAGCCATTGACAATACATGCAGGTGCACGAGATGACCTTGACAGGCTTTGCGCGGAGTGGATTGTCAAAGACCCCAATGAGCTTTCGATTATCGCCACCTGTGATAGGGAGCTGGAACAGGACATGAAGAGAAGACCAAACCTGTCCAGCCTTGGGACAGAACAGTTCACCCAAGCTTGTGATCTCTTGAAAGAATACCTTACTAGTGCCAACGATGTGATTTTGGCCAAGCAAGAAGCTGAGGACTCAAGAGCCACAATCTCCTGTACCCAGAGTACTAACCAAGAGGTCAGAGCACTGTCTTCTCTTTCCGGGGCCAGTGAGAAAACATGACTTGCACCACACAGCAGATCATGTTAAGGTAGAGCATTTCAGAGAAAGGTGTCCAAGCAGGTAGCTTGCTGTGAAGGATTTTTGCACTGTATGATAATCCTTTGTGAGGTTATTGTGTAAACAAAGGGGGAATTGGGCTATATCAAGTTGAAAATTTACATGCCTCTTAAAAAAAATGGTATTTGATGTGGCTCTGGACCATGATTGCTTCGTGGGAGACATTTTGCTGTACCTTTCTATGTACCTTTCTCTGACATAAGTGTCAGTGAACATGTATCTAAAGGAGATCCAACTTATTAAGGTAGGAAATCAACCTGAGCGGCAAATAACACAAATAATCCCCCACATCTTCTCTGCTATCAACTGTTATTTCCCTGCATGTGGGTTGAGTCCCATTCAAAGAGTCACACAGTTGGTCTCAAACCCAACACCCGTTCATCATAATCACTACTCTTGTCATCACCACCGTTTACTGCCATCACTACTGTAGCATTCAAACTTAGTCAATCGTAGAACAAGCCCAAAACTACTGTCTTTTCCTTTGAGAACCTCCTGTCATCCTCTACACCAGTGTAATACTCTAACTGTTTGCTCTCTCTGTTTTGCTTGAGGGCTATTGTGGGATACAACAAGCTCTCAGTTCAATAAGTTGTAGATGTTTGAACGCTTCTTGTATCTGGGGGCTGCCCGAGTTGATGTGACGGCTTGCTGTGAAGTTGACTGTGTGATAGTCAGATTTGCTGAAGAATAATCACCCTCATAGTAACTAGCCACTTCAGCGTGAGGTGGATAGACATGACCTCCCTGAGACTGAGGGCCTGCATACCCAGAAGAAGGTGTATGGTAGTGATATCCATCTGCTTGGTATGGACTGCTGTAAATTGCTGGCGCAAGATTGGCATTGTGAGGGTTGGGCAATGATTCATGATTCTGGCTGAAGGAAGAAGCGGAATTGTGGCTATGTGGACAGGTTTGTGCAGATACCTGAGTGTTGTAAGTCTGACGTAGCTCCAGACTGAGGTCAATGATAGCTCGAGTAATCATGAATCTCGTTTCATCACTCGCATCCCAGAATGACTTGTAATTCTTGCCCAGCTCGGCCATTGCAAGGGTGGGATCCTGCACCCAGGCGCTGAGAGTCTCATCTGGTTTGAATTTCTGACCACTGCTTGACATCCCCGCCCAAGACTTAGTCTGTTTAGGCATGAATGCTTTCAAGTATTTACCCTTGTCATCTGACCAGTGTGAGTAAATGTCAGTCACCCATGCATACACTCAGAGCGTGTTGAAGATTGCTCCACTCACTCTTGTCCAAACTTGCCCCTCGGTAGGCTTCAACCCAAGCCTGACTTGTTGAAGCAGCTAAGCTTGCTTGCGTGGTCCCACGCATAGCCAGCGACTGAAGTCGATTGACATAATCGTGTGCAAAATCGGCACGCTGGCTTCCAGGTAAAGCGGCAGAGTCTAGAACCTCCTGTAGACTATGATGCAGGCCTGAGGTTGAATAAGTAGCGGTGGGTTGGGATTCACTGGTTTGAGATGACATGATGTTTGTGGAATAGGGAATGTGGAATTTTCTGGTATGATGTAGTTTGGTGAGCTTATTGAGTTTTGGTGGCAAGATATGATCCCAACACAGAGTGTCTGGGCCTTGTATTTGTACCCTGCAGTCTGTCAGGCATACTTGTACCAAGGGCTCAGAAAGCCACTGCCATTAAAGGAAGGCGAGCTCTTGGATGTCAATGCCTATTGAAAGGAGGGACAGCACCTCGTAATTGCAAATGGGCAGGGATGAAACAATGTTTCTGTGGGCTCCCTTTGATAATATTATGGCATCCAAGCCTGAGAGGCCGTTCCTCCAGGTGAACACATCTTACATATATCTGTATGGGAATTTGTGACATACAATGCGGCCCATATGTAATATGATAGCCATTGGTGAAGTATAGTAGGCTTTCTTACTGTCAATGATGTGATTACACTGCGATTGCTGCAATGCATCTCTGCAGGGCTTTTACAAGTTCCTGCTAGCTGGTTCATTAGAGAATATAGCTTGATAACACAAAACACTTCTGGGGTCTGTGAATCAGAACTTGACGATGTATTGTGACATCACTTGCCCTTTGTATGTGTCGTAAAAGGATGTGACTACAAATAGAGATGATCACTGTAACATGTCAGAAAGTCAAGAAAGCAAAAGGATGACTCAATACTGAAACAGATTGATACACTGAAAAAATCAATGATGGCATCATGAATGCCTTTCTGCAATACATGATCGCCCAGCTCCATGATGCAATGTGACATCATTTATACTGCATTCCTGAGAAGCAAGGGTGCATTGCTGAATGGAACATGCTGCTATAACATGTCAGGGATTCCTTACGCAATTACCAGCTGAAGAGATGGACGATTCCGCCCACATCACAGATAGTGACAGATATTGGTCATTTGCAGACTTCATGATTGATCAAACTGGCAGCTTTGACCGAAGTGCACATTTTGGTCAAATGGCGGACTTGGATCAAAACATAACATTTGATCAATCAGGTGGTTTTGGCTCCCCAGGGAATCTTGCAGAATGGAACTGGTCTGATGACTGACTGCACTCAATAGAGATTTCACCACAATTCTAAAGGGTTTTATTTCACAGGACCTCTCCCTTATGGGTGCTGTTATGCACATTGCGAAGCAAGGCTGTTGTTAGCTTCCTTCTCTCACAAGGACTGGTCAAAGCTGTATACAAACAAAGACAAGCCTAGCCGTCCAGGGCGCCTCTCAATTTGATGAAAAGAAGTAAAACATATGGCATCGATTGTCATCTACTCATGAGGAGTAGGAGTGCATGTCAGGTGGCACATGATTTTGAGTCTTGTCAGATAGCAGAACTGTGGAAGGTCTCCATATAGCTGTGGTAGATTGACTTTTGATAGGCTCAGTGATTACATCCCATGACGCTTGGTGCAAAGCATCCTTGCAAGCTTTTTGCAAACCCCTGCAACTGGATTCCATGAAGAGACAGCTTAGTCAACCAGGATGCCTCCAGGGTTTATGTGCATGAACTTGGTCATGTAATGTGACATCACTTGCCCTGTATGGTATGAATATTGTACAAGGATATGACTTCCAATCAAGCTCATTGATGTGATATGTTAGGAAGCAGAGAAAGCAAAAGGATGGCTCATCAGTGAAACATATTGAGTTATTACAGGATCAGCGATGTTGCTGTCCCAGCATTATTGCAGTATGTGCTTGCACAGCATCATGATGTCATTTAGCATCATTGGTGTAGTGCCATTCAGAAGCAGGGGTACATTTTTCAATGGAACAGGCTGCTGTGACATGTTATGCATTTTTGATATCAAAGGATAGCTTGTAGCAGATACATACTGAGCAACATTTGCAGTTGATGACATCATTGATGGTGCAATGCATCCTTTCAGTGTTTCCCAATGAAAGGAAAGGGCAGCAGGCGTAATTGGCCATAATACTTTCCAGGGTATAAAAGACACATGATATAGCTGCAGGTCAACTTCTTGTGCAACCATTCCCGCTATATTATCATCCTTCCTGACAACATATCTACTCTTCCCTCTGGCACATCACTTGACAAAGATGGCTCCATCTAGCAAAGGCAAATCTCAGTCTCAAGGCAAATCAAACACCCATGGCATATCTAAATCTCGTGACAGACCAGGTCACAAGCACATTGAGGAGGCAGCGTGGGTGAGATTCTTGGCTCCTGTAAAGGATGATGAAGAGGATTTAGCAACACTAGTGGAGGAAGAGGCAGCAACAAAAGAAAAAGCATGGAGGAAAGCTTATGACGGTATGTTCTGACTACATTGCACCAGACAAACTGTGAAGAGACATGCTAATTACACATCCAATTTCCACCTGTTTCTCAATAGAGTGCACCCGACCGACCTCAAAGACAGCCATGACAAGGGTACACTTCGAACTTCGAAATTACCCTACTAGGGACATAGCCAAGATGGATCTCAATGAGTTCAGCCTACATGCAAATTCCGTCAGGTCTGCACATCTTGATAAGTCTACACTTAAGGCAATGCGGGACCTTCGGATAGTGGAAAGCTTTGGCATGGGCCGTCTGAGGTATTTTGCCTACGCTTCAAAATCACAAATCAATGAAAACATTGTCTCTCCAATCTTTGCAGCTCCCAGAGATAAAACAGCGTACAAAGTCACGGACAACAATGATGTGGCAATCAAAAAGTCAACCACATACTGGGGTGGATACGTTACGAAACCTGCACAAACCTTCATCAATGTCAAGAGGTTGTATGCTGACTGGGTTTGGTCTAAAGAGTATGAAGAAGGAACAGGCTTGACCGGTTTCTACTGTCGCAACCCAAGGCCTGAGTACAACTACAGTGGACCCGATCCCTGGTCTGATGTTCCTATCCTTCAGCTTTCTGACTTTCGTCCCCGTGGCAAAAAGGGCCTGACTCAAGCAGGTTTCAAAACCTTGCTGCCTCATGACTATGGTTCAGCTTCCAGAACTTCGACGGGACCAACCTTGCCTCTGGGGCAACAAGTAACCTCAAGCTCCCGGAATCTGGTTCTCTCTGACCATAGCTTGTCAGTCCGTGGTCATCCACCTGTGATGTCCTTGCCTCCTGAGCAGATAGTTGGTACACCCACTGCAGAAGAGGTAGCGTCATACCTGGAGGCAAACCCCTTGGATGAAGCAGACTTGTCTTGTGTCACACATGGTTTCTCAGCCTCTGAGAATGCATTTGCATTCGACACAGAACCTGGACGTGCTGACAATCTTCTGATGTCTCACAAGGAGATGGAAGAGCTGTTGTATGAGAATCCTTCAGTCGTCGAAGACCTGGCTGCTGGCTACAACAGTGCATCACACTTTGCATCTCACCCTGGGTCAAGCAAAGTATTTGATCAGCCAGGTTCATCATCCATTGGCAATGCCTTTTCAGTCCCCCAGCCATCTTGGGTTCCACAACAACAACACCAACACCCAGTGCAGGACACCTCATACACAGGTGTTGCCAGTGATTGGGCCAATCCAGGTCATGCAGTTGGTCAAATGGGTGGCTTTGATTCAAGTGCAGGTCATGGTCCTGCAAGCACCTTTGGGCCCAACGCAAGCTTTGGTTTCACAGGCGGCTTTGACCCAGGTGCAGGTCAGAATCAAATGTTCAACTTTGATCCAAACGATTTTGATCAATTAGGTGACTTTGGCTTCTCAGACGCCGCTACCTGGGGCGAGTTTGACCCCAATGAGTTTGCAGGAGAAGGGCAACACAAGGGCAAAGATGTTATGCGCTGAATACAATGATCAGAGATCGGAGAATGGGATCGATTTCGGGTGTCATATCCAGGATAGGAGGTTGGATCGGATGTGTTTTGTCATAATGAGGAGTGGTTGTTCATAACTTAGCTGTAGATACGATGGGATTGTGCGATGGGACTGAGCATTTTGGTGGATTGAGATCTTATGTGTTATAGACGCAGGAGTGGCTGTAAATACGTGCGGTAGGGGGAGTAATAGTGTTTTGATAGAGTAGTAATTTCATAGCTTGGGTGATTACCGAGAGGAGTGGTTATTCATAGCGGAGCTGTAGATACATGCGGTAGGGATGATTGGGTATGATACACAGTCTGTCGATCCATCGTTGACCATAACATGGTATCGTCGTTGCATGATTGATTGCACGTAAGAGTATATAAGCACTCATGGTTGTTAGTATATGATATGTGTTATTCGTTTCGACCGATATCCCTAAATACAAGCACTGTCCTCCTGATCTATGAACACCAGACTAGCTAGGAGCATCAAGAACCAAGTCCATCTGCAACGAAAATGAGATCATCAGCACAGTTGTACAGACAATAGGTACGCGATGCAGAAGACTAGAGCTCAAGCCTGTTATCAGAGTCACACTCACGTATTGGTTGTAATCCAACGTGATGCGTCCTTCACCTCGTGCGTCGACTCTGAGATCACCAGATGACATTGTCAGCTCACCGTTTCACCAAAACATGTATGACTATATCCCTCCTTCCAGAAGAAATGTCACACCGCACTCACCTCCTGAACCCTTCCGTGTAATGCTTCACAGTAACACAAGCCATCAAGAACCTATCGAAACTAATCCCCTTTGCGGGTGGTTGTCCAGGTATAGGCGGAGGTGCGAATCGCTTCTCGAGCTTGCGGACCATCTCCCCAGGGAGGGAGAACCCGAATCCGAGAAGTGCGTTGTGAAGCTCTTTGCGATCGATGAGACCGGAGTTGTCACGGTCGAATCGACGGAAGATGCCATGCCAGTCCTATCAAGAGTTAAACGAGTTGCAAGCAGAGATGATAAAGTGATTGAACAGGGAGGGTAAGGACGAAGGTTAGAGTCGAGGAAGAGAGGAAAGAGTAGGGGAGACGTTGATCATAAATCAGCATGACGAAACACATTCGCCACATCAACCACTACCCACCTGGATGTATCGGTACAACCCCTCAAACTCCATAAAGTTGATACTCCCACTTCTGTCGGTGTCGAAGATGTCTACGAAGCTGTCAGCTATCAATTACTCTGAGTACGGCTCGAGGCAGCTCACTCATCAACTACAAGACAACCAAACACGTCAGCATACCACCTAAACAGGCCAAAGCACAGAAGGACATGATTGTGCTCACCATCTTGACGCAATCCTCTCTAGCATCCATGGTCGCATCCTTGGCAAGCAGTCGTTGAAGATCGTAGGCGCTTAATTGACCTGAACGATGCGAGTCGAACTGGTTGAACCTGTCACATGGTTGTTATCAGCCATCGTCCATTCTACGTTGTACACCGGGGTAGTGATCGAGTTCTAATGGATGGTGCCAGCCTAACAACGATCACGATTCCTGCTCGCTTTGAGGGACACACACTGCAGTGTGAGGCATGGAAGTAGATCTGATTCACTCACATCGCTCTCAGCTCAGGATCCTCTGCTGGCTGAGGGGGAGGTGGCGGACTACGCGCTTGTTGAGGTTGTTGCCATTGTTGTTGTTGCTGAGGAGGTGGTGGAGGTCCACCCTGGTTCCATTGTTGCTGAGGTGGTGGTCCGCCATTTCCTTGCGAAGGGGTATTACTCCATCGCTGTTGCTGCTGGGGAGGGGGTTGTTGTTGCTGTTGAGGAGGAGGAGGTGATTGATAGCCTTGTGGAGGACGTTGGAGAGAAGGTGGTCGTTGACCGTAACCCTGAGGTGGAGCCTGTTGTTGTTGTTGTTGTTGAGGAGGGGGATAATGTTGTTGTTGTCTGGGATCGAATCCACCTTGAGGAGGAGGGGGTGAAGTGTATTGTTGTCTCGGTGGGAAGTTTGGTTGTTGCTGCTGCTGTTGTTGTTGTTGTTGTTGATAGCTATGTTGTTGCTGTGGGGGTGGTGGAGGGGTTGGATGATAACCACCACCTTGTGGAGGACCGTGTGATTGTTGTTGTTGTTGTGGTTGAGATTCCGCAGCCAATTTCGCTGCTTCCTCTGCCTTCTTCTTCGCATACCTCTCTTCATATCTCCTCCTCGCTTCATCGCTCACGCTCCCATACGGACTGGGAGTTGACATCGATCCAGGACCTGGAGGTGGCATGGCTTGTCTCGGTGTAGGGTTTCGTTGACTTGGTGGTTGTGGTGATGATGTATCACGCATAGCACGATCACCAATAGCAAAAGGGGAGTCACCACCTGAAGGTCTGCCCAAGTATGATGACATTGCAAGATGACGATGATGTATATATACCAGGGATGTCGTCGTGGGAATACAGTGCGAATACGAATACTTGGTATGATCAGAGCGGTGTGCGGGTAACTAACTACCTGTCATCACTCACTAGTACGTGGCTCCGTGTCTCCCATGTCTCACATCGGGTCCCTTTTGTCTCCCATTTGTTTTGTTTTTGTTTTGATCGCACTCTGGTAGTGCATCATTCAACGGGATCAAATTCAGATTACATATATACAGACATTACTGGCAATATACATTTACCATAATTTATCCCATTCCATCTCATCTCATCCCCCCTTTCACCTTGCGTCAGAGTGGCTCGTGCGCGTCACCACCAATACCAACCACTCTAACACCAGCAGTCACCGTCTCGAACAGATACCAAAGCACGACGCTCGCATTCAATACTTTGCTATATCTTGTCTCTACTTCTTCACTTACACTCATAGACAACATCTCGTCTGATCTGACCATCTCCGCCAACTGCTACTTCCTCCCTGCCCAAACCTCGTTCTTGCGCTACACTCAAAATGGCTGTGAGTTTCAACTTCTCAACACCTCGGGCACTTCTACCACGTTCATGACTGACCTGTATCTCCTTTGTAGTCCAACGCCCTTGCCGGTCACCCCGGACATCTGTGAGCGGTCTCTTCTGTCTATCACTGATCGAACCATCGTCACGCGCATCCTCCTGCCCGCATTACATCTCTCACCTTTGTTACTTCGAGCTGACGTCGCGTTATTTCCACTTTATGCAGTACCGACTCACAACAATCCATCCTCGTTCAATTCCGAGAAGAATTGACCGCCGAGGGACTCATCCCTGCCGACAAGGACGCGCTCGTCTCTCGACTCGGATATGACAGGTTCGACGAAAGTACGCTCCTTCGATTCCTCCGAGCGAGGAAATTCGATGTTCCAAAGGCCAAGTTGATGTGGGCCAACAACGAGAAGTGGAGAAAGGAATTTGGAGCGGACGACATCGCTGCGTGAGTAGTGTGGATCTCTATCCACCATCCCCCACTTCCTACTCTCTCTATCGTCAAGCTACATGTTACCGTTATCTGACATTCGTATTCGATGTTTTGTCGTTGCGTAGGAACGGCTTTGACTATCCCGAACGAACCGAAGTTAGTAAATATTACCCTCAATTCTACCACAAGACCGACAAGGAGGGAAGACCATTGTACATCGAACAACTCGGCAAACTAGACATCAACAAGCTTTACGCCTTGACAACCCAAGACAGACAGCTCAAACATCTCGTTTCAGAGTATGAGAAGTTCTTGGGGGAGAGGTGCCAGGCTTGTTCAAAGCAAGTGGGACATTTGGTAGAGACGAGTTGTACAATCTTGGATCTTTACAATGCCGGTATCTCAAGTTTCTACAAAGGTGAGTGGGGAAGCGAACGTGAACGCGAACGCGAACGCGGCGCTACGCTGCGGTGCCTCGTGCAAGATTAGAATTGTCAATATATGTGTTGGAGAAGAGGCTGATAGTGGTGTTTCGTCTATAGTCAAGGACTACGTATCTGCCGCTTCTGCGATCGGTCAAAACAACTGTGAGTGCGATAGTGTAGAGAGTTCCCGTCAAGAGCTGACAGACAACCCCTACAGACGTATGTTCCACTAGACATTGACAAGCTTCCAGCTTGCAAAAACATATACTGACGCTTCTCTTTCTGCCACCATCAGCCCGAGACTATGGGTCACATGTTCATCATTAACGTGAGTGCGAGTGTCATTTACCAAAACGAGTTATGCTGACCAGGTGTCGACATCCTTCTATCCCCCTCCCACGATCACTATACGACTCAACGCAAACCACGCGTCATTTCATCAACTTCATCTCGGGCGTTTTATGTGTTCTTTTCCACCGCCGACCGGCCCCCTCCCCACACAGGCGCCATACCTCTTCTCTACCGTTTGGTCCCTCATCAAACCCTGGCTCGACGAAGCCACCGTCCGCAAGATCCACATCCTCGGTAAAGGCTACAAGACCGAATTGTTACAATACATCCCACAGGAGAATTTGCCCTCCGATTTGGGGGGTACGTGTAACTGTAAAGGAGGATGTAGTTTGAGCGATGCTGGACCTTGGAACCCCCAAGCGTAAGCGTGAGCTCGAGCGCTGGCTTGGGGTCTGGGGTGCAGGGGTTGTGGGGATGCTAGAACTGGGAGATGGGAGATATGTTGTTGTGATAGGAGAGAGGGGATGAAAACGCATAATATATACCCGTTGAGACTGATCGGGGAAGGAAGGAGGGGGTTGGAATTCGATGCTGTACATCATACCACAATCTGGATAAATTGGCTTAGGTTCAACCTTCAGCCGAGAACGGAACGAAAAGAAACTAAAGAGACGATACTATCTATATATAGTAGATGTGAGATGCGCGATGTGAGAGGAAGGGATGGAGCGATGATCCGATCCGATCCGAACCGATGAATGCATTCAACTCTCTCCGTTTTGACTTGTTGACTCGTACTGGACAGAGAAACACCTTCTCGAAACAGAACATTTTGACAGACGAGGACGTGTGATGACTGAATATTGGATGACGAAAAGCGCGGTTCAGAGCGTAATATGACACACTAAGCATGTCTTGCGCAAAAGACATGATTGATAAACGTTATTATTATATCATGGCGTGTCATGTCTACAGTACAGTACTTGATGGATGGCGAGGAGCTCGTTCTAGAGCGTAATATGGCAGACACACCAAGCAGGTCTTGCGAGAGAGACATTATGGAAATAAACGTTACATCATACCAAGGCGTGTCATGACTACATACTGGTCGTGAGAAAGGCGTGCAAAAGTGCGCAAAGATGCTGTATCTATTCGTATCGTATCGTATGAACAGGGGTAAAAGAAGGAAGAGGGGGTAGGGGGAGGTGGCTTGAGTGAAGAAAGATTGGTAGATCGTAAACAGGCGTAAAACATTGACGGGAGGAAATCAAAAACGCATACAGTAAGTCGTGGTTTAGTCAATAGAATCGTATCGTATCGTAACTTTATCGTTGGGACAGTGGCGGTGACGGAGGCATTGACATGAAGGATCGTATAGCACATGTCGTTGGGAAAGTCGTGATCGTCTTGTGGACAAGAGACAGAAGGGACAGAAGAACAAGAAGGATGAGCGAGTGGGTTGACCGTTGAAAAGAACGGACGAAAGAGAAACAAAAAAGAAAGGACGAAAAACGTTGTTGGACAAGGTGGTACAAGACATGTAGGAAAACCAATAGGGGATTTAGGAGGAAACCATTGAGGTGACGGTCAATTGATCCGGCCGGCGGACCATGTTGCCCCAACCCCTCTTAGATCGATCCGGCGCCATGTCTACCTGTGCTCACAATCCCGAATTGGACCCCGACCCCGACGAGATACTCAATCTCGACCTCGACTTTGAATGCCTATGAACCAATTTCTCATTATCCCTATTCCAGCTAGACGGCGGACTTTTTGGCGTAGGCAAAATGTGATTCCCCAACTGGGGCGAGGTCACTGATCTTCTTTCGACATATGCATGAGCATAAGGTGATGTCGTGGTTGGGATTCCATGATTCAGACCAAAATATTGAGAAGAAGGCGAAGGGGAGAAAGGTCGAGCTTCGGCACTGTGTCTCTTGGTCGATTTGTCTCGGTGTTCGAGAGCTTTGAGAGGAGATGGAGCCGATGGGTAAGAGGAAGATAATGGCGCAGGAGCGATTGGTCGAGGAGAAAAGGTAGGAGAGGTGACTTTGGACCTGAAGTCGGTGTTGATCGACTCTGCAACGTATAAGTTAGAGATGTCAGCATCTTGAAACTCCGCTTTCATACTTGTATTGATATTCCAACATTCACTCACGGGCACTAGACGGACGAGTCGACTCAGTCTTCTTGCTGGAAGTCCCCTGGACCTCTTTGCGATACAGGGTCGGCATCTTGGACATTCGACGATGTTTCTCGAGATCTAGAGGTCGATCGTGGCCGTACTGGCTTTCGTACAACCCACATCTGTTGCATAGCTAAGTCATGAATGTGTGATCAGCGCCATGTTCGGACCTGCGACGTTTAATATGGAGCGACTCACAATTCGACCAGGATGCTCACGCGACTTTCGCCAGCTTGGCGAATCCTTCTGATCGCAATTGAAGCATCGTCTCTTAACCTTGAAATTCACCTAGTCAGCTGGGACAAATATGCCTGGATGCAAAGCCCACTTACCAAGGCATTCTGCTTGACGTCCGCGTCAGTGGTATATGTAATCCCATCAACAACGATATTCAGCAATTGCGCATCTCCAGGTGGTGATATCATCTGATGAGGCGGAGGGGGCGTTGGCGAGTCACGCCAATCATCGTCTTCATCTTCCAATGGCGAAGGAGACCTGCTCTCTTGGTCGACAGATTCGTTATCTTTCGGAAAGGGGGCAAAGACATTCATCGAGATGGTGCCTTGACCTTGACCTTGCTTCGCACCTGTAGCCACAGCGTCGTTGTACATGTTGTTATTGTTGGTGTTGTGGAACATTGACCAAGGCGATGCGAGGGAGAGAGAATGCATATTGGCGAGATCGAGACCGGCAGAAGTTGGTGGGGAAGAAGAGTCGTAGCCTTGACCGTAGGAGAAATACTTGCCAGGAGCAGATCCGGGTCGACTGTCAGATCCGGTTGGCGAGGAGAGTGGCTGCTCAATGGCTCGAGGGTGATCTGCCAAGTGAGGATAGCCAGGGTATCCTTGGTTCTGAGCACCGTAGGGGAATACGTTGTTGCTGTTGTTGCTGTTGATTTGACTGGTATATGGTAGCTGCATGTGCAGTGGAGATGGTTGGGGCGCAACGTTGTTGTCCCGGGGATTATGGACTTGGGCGGCGGGATTGGACGTCAAGTTACGCATCGAGGGAAGTGGGAGTGTTGGAGTTGAAGCCGGGGACATCAACGTGAAGGATGCTCTAAAGCAACTCGGTCAGTCGCGGTGTCCCTCTTGTATCGTAGTAGAAGGACAGAACTCACGGGGGCAATCCATAACTGCCGTTGACGGCAGCAGGTGACTCAACTTGAGTGTATGGAGGCCATGGCCATCTCGGAGCTTGGTGGATTGAGCCCGACAGACCGGCGGGCGAGGTAGCTGTTCGTCTGCGACCAGCACAGGTATATTCAGCTTATAATATAGAGGTAACGAGGAGCCTTGATGTGACGACTCACTCGAAAGAGATGCCAGATCCCTGTTGACCATCATTTGATCCGATATTGATTGGGAGTGTGGAAGGGCGCACGCCCACGCTCGAATCCTTTTGCATCTGCATGTTGAAGTTTGTACTTGGCCGTGACAATGATGATAGAGGAGACCAAATAGATGTGATGGGTGGTAGATTCCTCGATGATAAGAGTGGATCAAGATCTTCTGAGCGGCGAGATGGATGTGGATAGGTGAGTATCATGTGGTCTTGTCAAAAGGGAGGGAAGCTTCGAGTTCGCTCGCTACCCAAATGGGGCGTAAGTTGATCGATGAAGTACCCTTTGGATCGGCCCTGCCGATCTGTCGAATCAAAGGTGATCGAAGTTGTCGTCGACCGAGAGAGAAGATGGAACGAGATGAAAAAGAAAAATAAAGAGGAAAAGAGGATGATCCTGTCAAAGAGATGGGAAAGAACTATTAGCATTCTTCGTTCAACGTAGCGTGACCATCTCATTATATGTCTTTTCCAACAAGAGGTCAAGTAGGATGAATGCGTCCAATTGTTCGGAGGATTACACTTCGAGGGTCAGATGGGAAGCGAAGAACGTGTTGTCTTGACGCTAAGAGACCGAGCATCCGCAATGCGAAAGCGAAAGGATGGTCCGAGCGAAACCAACAATGAGCTAATGGTCAACGCTGAGTGGGTGGCTTAGGCACATGTTGGGTCGTGGTGGTGGGACGATTATCAAAGCGTTCAATGTAGGAGTAGGAAAGGATCTTCAGGAAAATGTGGCGTAACTCCAGAAAAACGTTTCGAGGACAATTGAAAAAAGGATGTTGAACGAAAGGGACTTCATCGAGAGCAAAATGGTGGGAGGAGGGAGAAAAAGACGGATCCAGACAAGGAAAGTGACGGTATCAGACGGGACACGGCGAAGTTGACGTGTACTCGACATACACAAGCACAGCACAAAGCGACGGCGACAGCGACGCACAGGGAGGGTTGTAGAGATGTCGAGGATATTACCAATCCCCATCTCCGCAGAGAGCGATCAAAGCGAAAGGAAACACCGAGCTAGAAGCACCCACTGGATCTTGTTGTCTGCCGATGTGCCGGGCGGGAGAGCGACGGACAACCGTGCGATCTTGTGGATGAGTCAGCGAAGGTAAAGATGGAGGCTCTGGCGTCGTCTTGGCAACACTACTCGTAGGTATCAGCACAGAAGCACAAGCGGATGAACCAGATTCAATCTCGGTGAATCGGTGTCTTCTGGTGTGCGATTGTGATGATATATTGGGTCTGAACACCGAAAGGAACGTGAGATGAACAGTCTGGACCATAACGACCAGCGATAGTCCTCGAGACATGGTGTGGGGGAGGTGTCGGGTGTACTCACCCAAGTTGACCGATCCTTCACCTGATAGACTCGTATCTCAAAGAGACTTTCAGCTCCAGTCTACCTCGCTCTGACAATCATCCACCTCCACCGTGGGCCGTACGCTGCTCGGATCACAAATGATTTCGAATCAGCTTTACGCCCTCCTCAACTGATTCTGATCCGCCGGCACAGTCAACCGTTCCTAGATGGTGCACGATCCCATCGACGCCTTCGGTGAGGTACCGACACGAGGCTGATCCATCGTGAGTTGACAAGGTGACCCCGGTCACACATCGCCAACGACGTGAAGTGACCGAGCACCGAGAGGTGGGTGGCAACGATACAAAGGATAGCTGTGTATGTAGGCGCCGCCGCAGCTAGGACGGATACTCACGGATCAATGTTTGCGTTGCTCGGAGTAACTTGCCTCGTGTTGTTGTAAGTCATGTATTATGCTCAGGGCAAGTTGATTGATGCGAGAAAAATGATGAAGATGACGAAAGTGATAGATTGATGTGAGTGAAAGTGATCGTTATCACTGAAAGGACGAAGATAAGTGGTGATTGTATTAGCTACTTTTCTGTCCCTGTTCGATTCTTCATGTGGATAGTCCGCTGACCAGGAAGAAAGGAGATGAATGCCCAGCCAGTCCAATGACGACGATGACGGATAGAACAGTCTCGCCTTCCTTTCAACTAATTTGGGGGTGATCCCAACACGCTCCGCGTTGTTCGCCAGGGTGATCGAGATCCGCCCGAGGTTGGATGACCGAGCGTAGCTAGCGTTACAATGCGACTTGATATGGTGACTAAGTGGGTACGATGAGAAGGTTAGAGTATGGTGAGTACACGGCGATTGAGGATTGATCCGCGATGATGTCGGACGAGAATGGGGTGATCATCGCTTTTGAGGTTGTGTTGAGATTTGACGCGATGTGAGTAGATACAGTACATTGTAGACCGCTCGGACGTTCTACCACGCGCATTGTTTGGTTGACATGTGTATGTGAGTGCATGTGAGTGTTTTTGTGTGTGTAGTCATATCTCTCCACCCTGAGCTCTCTGCGTGAGTGTGGTTCATGTGTGCGTGTTGGCACGGTCCGCTCTTGAGATATCTGCTCACTGCACGATCCACTGCACGTCTTCCCTCGGCACGAAAAAAAAGGACGCATATACACCGTTGAATCTGACAAAGTGTGATACCGCATCGTATCGGTGGGGGCGGCTGACGTTGTGACTGTTGACGTGTGAGCATGTAGCGATGCTTGTCAACAACAGCGACGTGCAGGGTGGAGGTTCGAGCGTTGTATGATCAGGGTCCGGGAAAACAGCACCAGTACAACATATTTCGCTGTATATCGCTGGCATCGGAGATAAGTAAAGGCCGACGATTGTGCCACATTTGCTTTCACCGGTGCAGCATTTTCTATTTTGCCGCCACTCAGATTTCGCTGTTAGTCGCTGGTTCTGAAGCTGTTGCATGGCATCTCGCTGGTAGAGGGACAGGAGGTGCCATAGTCGCTCGGTGGTGCAGTCACTGCTCACTGCTCACTCACTCACTCACTTGCAGAGGGATTGTACGGATCGTCAATTCAAGATTGTCTAAACAGAGTCTTTGGTGTACAGTCCTCTTTCTTCAACCATCAACAAAAATCTGTGAGTATACATACTTGACATCTCTACGTAGTAGCAGAGCACTGACGTCTAGCCCTCTCGCTCTTTCACTCCTCTTTCTTTTTCGACTACTCGCTATCTCATCTCGTCAATAACTATTCAACCTATCCTCGAAATCCCCTTTCCCCTTTACGACAATAACCACAGCTTAAAATGAAGGACATCTCCTCCGTCGAGACTTTGGCCGTGCCCGAGGGCGTCACCGTCGCCATCAAGGCCCGAACCGTTACCGTTGAGGGACCCAGAGGAAAGTTGGTCAAGAACGTTGGACACATCCAGTTGGACATCCAAGTGGTGAGTGGATAGGTCGTACTGGAATAGGGATACTGGAGAGGATAAGAGTGGAAGAGGATGGGGGGATCTGCAGGGAAGGTGTTGAGTGGAGACGGGGCAACTGCCGGACGTGCAACGGGAGAGAGGGAGAACGCGAGAGACAATGCAGCAGAGAAATCGTTGGGAGGCATGGACATATGGCTAGGAGCGGTGACTGGTCGACTGGAAGGTTTTCTCTCGTCCTTGGGGACGTCGCAGACAGCTCTCTGGGCTATCCGTCGTTGGCGCTCTGCCCGAGGGGCCATCGCACGGTCGGCGGGGTCGTAGACAACGTGCAACCAAATTTTGTATCACATCAGCTTACACCTTTTCCTTCTACAGGTCAAGACTGCCAAGGCCTCCAAGGTCGTCTTCACTGTCTGGCACGGTGCCCGAAAGCACGTTGCCTGTCTCCGAACAGTCAAGTCTATGGTCGAGAACATGATCATCGGTGTTACAAAGGTGGGTCGGAACTGGAAACGCAAATTATACGATAAGGAACCGTATACTGATGGACTTTTGCTATTAGGGATTCCTTTACAAGATGCGATTGGTTTACGCGCATTTCCCCATCAACGCCATCCCCTCCGACGACGGTTCCTCCATCCAGATCCGAAACTTCTTGGGAGAGAAGTTTGTCCGAGACTGTCCTATGCTTGAGGGTACCAAGATCTCTCTCTCCGACGTCAAGGACGAGCTCATCCTTCAAGGTAACGACATCGAGAAGGTTTCCCAATCCGCCGCTTCCATCACCGACAAGACCCGAGTCAGGGACAAGGATATCCGAAAGTTCTTGGATGGTGAGTCAACTAACCTCTTCTTTGCAAGCCAAAATCGTCGTGGCAATTTACGCTGATTGCTCTTTCTTTCGCAGGTGTCTACATCTCCGAGCGAACTACCGTTGTTCTTGACCAGTAGAGTGGGGATTTAGGATCTGATTGGATGGATCGTGGGCTAGGTCCAGGGATGAGGGACATGGGACGTTGTCGGAGTCTACACAGCATCGAGGTAGACAACGATGTAACATCATTGACGCACTGTGGTCGAAGTTTGCGAAAATCTCGAAGAGTTACTGTGGAGAGCGTGAGGAACCGATAGCGGGGAGGGCACCTTCTAACTCACGATGACACAGTTAACGGCTTTCATCCCTGCCCGAGCTAGCAGTATGACGCGCTGTTCCTCCTTTCACAATCTGATAGCGTATAGGTCAACTCGGTCGATTGACGCCCGAGGTGGGGGATGACCTTGGAGTGAGGAGGCGACAAAGGGGAGCTTCTCTACTCATGAAACCACTAACAAGTCTCATCGTTTCATCCCTGCCCGAGGTTCGGACACAAGCTGCTCTTCTTTCGCGAGACGTTTGACTGTCAGGTCAGTGTTGGGATGTCGCGCCACTTAGGCTGGGCGATCCTTTCTGTTGAACAGTGTTTCGCAATGAGAGGAGGACGTCACTCGTAGTAATCTAACTGATGAACCTCCTTTCATCAGAGTACCCTTGCTGTCGCTTCGTGTATGACATGCCTGGCAGACTGCAAGGTACTAAAGCGAAGCGAGGGGTTTCCTCTTCAGAGCGTTCTCGCCACCATAACTCAGCACCTCTTACAGCTCACACTACTCCCACGTCAAGGATATTGGCCACTTATCCCGTATACATCATGTCAGCTGCAAACAATGGATCCCATTCCCCTGCTCCTGGTGCGACGTCAAACCTGAATCCTCTTCTACAGAATATTGTACGCTCCATCGACCACTACTGCGATCCTTACGATTTTGTCAATGCCTTTGTCTCCCAACTCACGCAGATGTCGCATTTTCCTGACATTAGGGGGAACCGCATCATAGGCAAAAGCGGTTCACCTAGTCAGAAGTGGGCAGATACATACAGATCCTTGAAATCCAACGAATCCAGTGAGTCGACTTATCGACAACTCATTTTGCTGCGTCATGTAGTCGACAGACACTGAATGGCCGTTCAGGGGACCCGCACAGTGATACTCTTTTCACTCGCATGCCGGAGTGTACAAAGAGCTGCGCACGAAAAGGCGTCGAGACTCTGGAAGAGTGGAAGGGCGATCCTTCCAAGGCAGATAGGTTCTTCTGTAAAGGGTGGGACGGATTCAAGAAACTGAACGAAGAGTCGAGACTGGATCACTCTCAGGTTGTCATTGATCTCAGTCATGAGCTGCTACAGACTTATGCAGAGGCTCACCCAAGTTCTGGCCGCGGCGGCACTTCAGACTCGACTGCCACCCTTCCACTTTCCCAGGCTGATGGCACTGCTCTCTCAACCATGTCTGAACGAACCACTGGCCAGAGGAGCATGGTGAGCTCTGACACTGTCCAGGGGGATGATGGTCACCAGAAGGATGGCACGAGGGGAATGGGAATTGGAGACATCCTCGGTTAGATGAACACCATACATCCTTTCAGTTTCGATTCAGATAGACCAGCTACTGGATATCGGAGAACTGCATTGGGTGATGAGTGTAGCTTCCGTGCGTGAGAGAACCGGCAAGGGTCGTAGATGATGATCTGTGGGATGACTTGTATATAAGCGAGATGTGATATAATGTATGCGTTCCAGACCAGTGTTCACACACGGAGTGGATCTCACACCCATATGGTACGTCGCATAACACACGAGATGTTGACCTACTTCTGCCGTTTGGATTTGGTCCTTGACCCCATACGGAGCCGGAACTCGTCATCATTTGCGCCTCCTCTCATATTAAACAGTTGCATGGCTCTATATGAATGGTCTGATCCATCTTTGGCCGGTTCCGAACGCTGAGCAACCGGAGGAAAGGGAGAGCGGCTGGACAGTGGCAAACTTCACCGTGATGCCTCCCGCCTGAGAGACTCTTGTTGCACTTCAGACGTCAAGACATGGCCATTGATGTGCACTTTTGTCCTGCTGAAGAGTCTTCTCTTGGGCTTACTTGTGATCTCTAACTGGTTGCAACAACAGCACACCTTTCTTCACTGGCCCCTGAAGGTCCTTGGCTGCTTGTGGCCTTCTGTTTTTACTGTGATTTAGTAATTACAACCACCTTCTTTACCTGGTTCTTGCAACTCTCTGACAAGGAGAAATATGCCTTCTCCCTCACCTTTCAGTCTTTCCCCTTCTAATTCCCCTTTAAGAGAAATGACATCATAATGACAAAGCACCTTTGTCGGTAGACCCCTGAGCATTTTTTGCTGTTTGAACATCACTCAGGGGTCAAATGGGTACTTATAGCTGTAATAGGTGCTCTTCATAGATCATGTTGTCACCCACAAACAAGCAACCGTTCTAATACCTCACTCAGCTGATTATTCACCACCCCTAACCATTACTCTACTCAACACACAAGAGCATCACTCCAACATGTCATCACGACACACCAAGAGACAATACTCTGCTGGGATCAAAATCGAAGAGTCTGAAGATTGGCTTTCACTTGATCAACACTACAAGCCTGAAGATTCAGCATCAGGGTTTGATGATTCTTCGGTGGAGATCAAACGGGAGTACTCCCCTTCATGTGAATTGGAGGACATACCAATGTATTAGTGAGTCGCAAACCACAGCCATACATAGTGGGACACCGGATACAAAGGGCACTAGTGTTCCCAGAGATGATAGTCACTGATGTGGTTGAAATAAACGCTCTTTCCAGTCCTCCCACTCTGACGGAAGAGCTTGTCCGTTCTATCTATGAAGGAGATACAGATCTTGCATACAAAAGAATGTGTGATTCATTGAAGTGAGTAAGGATTTTACAATGCTACATGATTCTCCAATACCCCAGCAAAAACGGGTGGTATACTGTGCTCACTGTACTATGATCACATAGAGATGGAACAGAGAAAATGATTGTGAACTTTGCACTGTGTTATGCTATGCAGCTTCCAAGTGAGGAGTTTCTTGCATACAACAGTGACAGACACAAAAAAGGCAAGGATTGGCTAGAGAAGCGGTATGAGTCGATTCCAAGACTTACTAACAAGAGTGGTTTTCGGGACATCTTTTTTGACCATGTTTCTCAAAGTCGCACGCTTGTGCCAGAGATCAGGGAAGGTGACAGAAGGCTCAGTGATGCACTGCAGAAAGCAAAAGACACTTGTGATGAAGTGAAACAATCTCTCAGGTAAGTCAACATGCCGCCCACAATATCCAATGTCAAATGCCAAACATTGTGTTGTGCATCAGAGAGTGTGATCTGGTTGTAGCACAGTCAACCTATCTGCTGACATAACTTTGACCACACCTTAGTGATTCTGATCAACAGCAGTTCTCACGTGCGTCTGATCATGTGGCAAAATGGACACCAGCAACATGGTCACGTTTCAGATCCAAGCCCGGAAATTTCAGACTTACACTTCGAAAGCGTCAATTCAAGAACATGGAAGACCCCTCCAAGATTGAAGCATGTATCACAGCACTTTACAATCGGGAAACAACTCAACAAGGACCACCTGATCAAGCCACCTATGACTTCCCAAGACACAGTTCTACCTCCCAGTATGCTGGAAGTTCTGTCTAATGTTCTGCAAGCACTGTGCCAGCATCATCCGCTCTGCCCCCGAAGCATTACAAGTGATTTTGTTTGCTTAAGCGGGATGAGCTGAGTCTGAGAGCATTGAAAGGAAAATTAGGCTGGAAGGGGGTGTTTGTTTTTGATGACTTGGGATTATAGGGTGGAGCATGTAAGTGAGAAACAGCAGAAGAATGGGTGGGTGTGTATATAAAAGAGTTCATAGCCTATGTGAAGTGTGCATGCAGTAGGTCTCAAGATGGTCAGTGACAGATATGTACAAGGTGAAGCCATATCTTCAGACCCAATGTTCAGCTTTTACAGGACCACAATCCAATATGGGTGTATACCAAAGCTACAGGGAACAACCTTATCACACCCACTCAGTCTTGATATATGAGCATGTTGGACAGGTAAAGGTACATGGATGCTTGCACTCCATCAGATCATGACTGAGACATGTGGGCTTCTTGCACATATGGCAAAATAATATCCAGATTGATGTTGAGGGTCAAGTGTCGGCATTTGGGTCTAGCAACTTTTTCATTATTACATAATCTACTTAACCCCTAACTACCAGCACCTCTGTGCAGTACAGATTGCAAGCAGGCTCCTCATGGGCAATTGCTCTGACTCATGTATGTATCATATCAGCTTTAGGCCCCTAGATATCTGTGCATGTCTTCCCATCTATGTACCCCATAACCTTCTAAGCCTTACATCCACATACACCTCTCACCTGCTTTATCTTCACCCAAGGCCCACTACTGTCTACTATGCACCCATGAACCCCCACCGGTGGGACCTCCAGCTTGCGCTGAGGATCCACTCCCTCCATAGGCAGTGTTTTCAGATTGCGGAACACTGGAAGTGCCCCGCATAGATGACCCTCCTTCTTGGTCTGGCCACTGGTAAAATGAACCTCCTAAGAGTGATCGGGACTGTGCAGGGAATGGATTGATGATCTCTGCTTGTGGGATTTGAGAGTAATCCACAATGGTATCAAGTAGTGTATCTCTCTCCTTGTTTTGACCTTCAGACTCGTATTTTTCACGGAAGGCAGGACAGTTGCATTGCAACCAATTCCTTGTGTTGTTGTGTGCATGCTGTCTTTCCCCTGAAAGCTTTTCAGTGTCTCTTGCCGCTACTAGGCTTTCAAGCATGCCTTTTTGCATCTCTGGGCTGGCTATTTATGTAATGCCATGAACAATCAGTAGAGCACTATGTATTGCAACCATCAAACATTCCTTACACTCACCTTTATTGTACGCATTTATAAATGCCCTTTCTGCTTCAGTAATGTCTCTGCCTGGATGGTAGTCAGGACCACTGACTGCAGCATAATCACCTTCTGAGTTGGGGTCATTGAAAGAAATAACACCATAAGCAGATGATTTGTTGGACATATTGAATGAGAGGGTAACAAGTGGTGTGTGTGTGTGTGTGTGTGTGTGTGTGTGTGTGTGTGTGTGTATAAGGATGACTTTTATAAGGAGAGAAGGATAGTGAGAGACATAGAGCCTTGAGGGAGTTTTATAGGGTGGTGTGGTACAGGACACAGTGAGCATTGAGCAGCATCAATACACACAAGAAGGCATTCTGGACATCAAAGGATGCTATCGGAGCGGGTAGTGAAACGTTTGAGGGGGTATGGGATAAAAGGACATCCTCAGCAATGGAAGGGCCAGGTATTTCTGTCGCCACTAAGTGTTACAATCCAAAAGAAAAGGTCATAAGTACATGAAAAGCCATTGAGACAGCTGAGGTGAAAACTCAAGGCTGAATGTCATATGTAGTAGAGCTGATAGAAACAACCAGGCGAAGCCAAACTTGTGCTGTCAAAGTGTATTCGACCTGTTCAAAATGTAGCACCACATGCTTCTTGGTACTAGCCTGCATGTCTCTTAAAACACACTGGGGAAGGCTACTGGCTGTAAGAGGTTAAAATTGCCACCTTTAGATGTGCTACAACAAAAATATTACCCTCCTTTGTTGTAGTGACCCCTTGGATTTGAGCAATGAAACAGTAATGTAATGTATTGGCTGCAAATTCCTGTGTCAATCACCTTCTTGACCACCTTCTTAATAAGACGGTTACGACACTGCATTGAAAAAGATGCTGACACTGCTTGTTATTATGCCCCTAGAGCAACAATGATCAGAGACTATCCTTTGTGTCAAGTAGCCTGCATCAAACATCATGAGTGGGGCTGTATGAGATCAGATGAAGGGGCTATTGGAACATAAGGTGGTTTGATTTCCCGCACACCCACAACACCTCACAACTCATGACAATCACCCCATCAACCCAATTCCATGCTGTCAACTGCTACTTACACCATCATGTCTACTCCCAGGTTCAACAAAGTGATGGGTAAGTATGGCAATGATGTCACAACCCACAAATACACTCACTAACAGAGATGGTGTGTGTCATTATCCTCACTTCACCTAGTCTCCTTGCCAGATAATTATAGCAAGGGGGCAATGAACGATCTATGGGAACGTGTTGATAAAATGCCTCTCCCTGAATATGAGAATGTCCAGAAGAACCGAGCAAGTTTCACAGATCGTCTCCCTGAGGAGAACAAAAAGTTTCAAAAACTGGAAGTGGAAGGGCATCTGGAGAAGGTCGTGACAGCTGTCCTTGATGCATCTGCTTGGAAGCGTCGTCATGAATCCACTGCACAATCTTCTGCACCTGCAGCATTCTCCTCATCCACTGCCTCTCTGAGTGGTGGCACTGACCACTACACCTCCCAGCAGGGCTACTATTCCCAGTCCCATGGCTACTCACGTGATGCTCTTCCTCTACCAGGACCCCTGGCCTACCCTGGATATAGTTCCCAAGCTCCGAGCACCTACTCCAATGTGCAATACAGTGCCTCTGCTCCCAGTTGGTCCTCAGCCCCTCCTGAGTCTTGGTATTATTCCTCTGGTACTGGTACTGGACACAACACCACGTCTGACTCAAAGCGCCTGCCAGCCCCACATGGCTACTACATCAACGAGCAAGGCCATCCGGTCAAAGGAGAACCTTCCCATCAGTGAGCATGATTTACAGCAAAATCATCGGTTGTCTGATCTGAAGGGGTTTTGACAATGTCTTGGATTCATTGTTGATAGAGTGGGATCGGGGTAAGCTGTTTATATGGACAGAAGCGGGATGGTGTGTATATAAGAATGATGTGATGTAATGTACGCTTGCCAGACCAGTATTAGAACGTAGAATAGTTCTTGCAACCATATGGTATATTGCATTACACATGAGATGTTGACCTACTGCTGCCATTCAGATCTGGTCCTTGACACAGTAAGAAACCGTGTTCATCATCATTTGCTCTCACAGTGAACAGATGCATAGGTTTATATACATGATCTAAAATAGCTTAATCCATCTTTTGCTGGTTTCGGGGCTGAGTCACCTGTGGGAGGGTCGATGGATGGGTGATGGCGATTCACAATGCCATGCATATTCATCCATGGCAGGGTGTGGCCTCAGCGGGTTGATGCTGAAGGTCAAGTGTCATCATCTGCAGCACCTCCTTACAGTACAAATTGCAAGCAGGGTCCCTATGGGCAATTTCTCTAACTCATGTATGTATCATATCAGATTTAGGCCCCTAGATATCTGTGCATGCCTTTCCATCTATGTACACCATAACCTTCTCAGCGTTACATCCATATACACCTCTGTCATGAATGACAACTACCAAGCCCAACATTCTTGGGTATATCGCCAGAATCGGGAGATTCAGCAGAATCCTGATTATCCTGACCTTTTATAGTGTGATGCAATGCTCGGATAGGGTAGTTGGCCACTGGCTAGGCATTGTGTTATTGCAACCTCTCACCTAGTACATTCCGCTCAAAGCCCACTACTGTTTACCATACACCAACGTAGCCCCATTGGTCAAGCTTTCAACTTGTGCTAAGGATTCACTCCCTCCATAGGCAGTGTTTTCAGATTGCAGAACACTGGAAATGTCCTGCATGAACGACCCTCCTTCCTGGTCCAACCACCGGCAATGTAAACCTAAGAAAATCTGCTACTTGCTACAGTCATCAAGAAGATGGTACACTGCAGCCATTGAGAAGTGCAAGGCCAAACCTCAAAGCAAGATGTAGTATCTTGGTAATCCAACAGAAACAGCCAGATGAAGTTAACATTGCAGCAAATTGGGGTATTTAATGTTGTTGAGCACTGTGCTGAATCTTGCAATGCCTATCATAAGAAGGCAAATGTGATACAGCAGTGCAAACTTTTACATCAACCTTTTTGCGGTTGTCCCCTACCAAATCATAATCGGAGGATGTGCTTCATGTCAAACTGGCCAGATAGAGTCGTGTTGAGCAGGGGCATACAGGAAAAAGGGGCTTCTTGCTATAAATGGGTCAAGTAATCCCTTGCCAACACTGTTACACATTATGCAACATCCAACTCGCCAATCTTTTTTGTTAATTGTTATCGAGCTCTCACAGAACATGCCTGGCAGAGGATATGATGACATCTACGAAGATGACAAGTGACTCAATGATGCTTCAAATTGCTCACAAATTTGATACAATGAAAAGGCTGACATACATTTGGTTTATTAGACAGGACAACCATAGACTCCCAACTGGTGATGGCAAAATCTGTGACAGCAGCCAACAATTTGTCAGATGACAAATTGAGTGCATGCGAGACTAATCACGAGCAAGCAATCAAATGGCTTAGGGAAAGGTGGGAGAAGTCCATCTTATCACCAAATGGAGACCTGAGTGAAATTGCCCCAGCAATCTTCGATCAGGCTGCTACACTTGATAGGCCTTCTTCACTCACGTCACTGGGTCTTGTCCCTGCAGCATCTTGTTTGACTAGAACATCTCTCCAAGCCCCTGCACTGCTTTGTGAGCCTCCGACATCTTATGAAACTACTTCATATCCCAGTGCCAGCAATAGCGCTCATCAGGTTTTACAAATCCCCATTCATTTCTCCGGTGTACACAACAGTGCCCCTTATGCTGCTTGGCGCCTGCCTACTCCCCAGAACATGAAGCAGCATTCCTATACTGGTGATCTTTTCATTCATGATGTGCAATCTAGGGGCCATCCGTTCTGTGCCACTGGCTGCCATGATATCCCTGCGCAGTTCAGTAGAATGGCCAACTCTTCTCTCATATCCTCTGCTACAACTGGTACTGAAAACTCTGGGGGGCTTGAAGTGAGGGTCAGCCACCATACAGCCGGTAGGGACCAAGCTTTATGCACTGTGTTCAGGCCATTATTGATCTGCTTGTCGGGAGTAGGCCTGTGGTCAAGAGGGAGACTCTGGATTTTGGTGTTGCAGTCTCAGGGTGAGATGAGGTGATCATCAATAGGGACAGGGATCTGTTGCACCCATCAGGCATAATTGTTCTGCACAATAATACTGTTATTGAAGAGCTGTACATACACAAGAGAAAAGAAAGGAGCATGTGGTTAACATTATGTGCAACAAAAGATAAGAAGGCTAGGTGCTCATCAGGAGTCATGGAAGTCATAGTGAGACGATGCAACAGTAGGTATGTCAACATGAATATCCCCTCCATGCTGCCACATTTTGATGGTATGGTCGACAGGCTGGGTGGTGCACAACACAAAGGCTAGTAGCGACCCCATAAGCAACATTAGCCATACCAAAAGCTTGTTTGCTGAGGTAGCAGCTATATAGGTGGTTGAAGCAGACTCACATAGCATAGAATGCTGTAGTCAAGTGAAGTAGATCATAGACCACACAAAACACCAATGTTGCAGCTTCCTTTGCAAATGTGTGAGGGAAATGCAGCAAAAAAGAAGCCGTTCCTTCTTTTCTTGGTCAACCCCGGAGTATTGTGTAGTGAAACAATAATGAAACCCACTGGCTGTGAATTGCTGTCTTGTCCACCTTTTATGAAAGGAGCTTTGCCACTGCTGTCAAAAGTACTACCGAAGACTTCTTGCCATCATCTCCCCATGACATCATGATCAGAGACTGTCACTAGTTTGTGACAGCCTGCGGACCAAGCTATCAGTAGGGAAATAGGTTATAAGGGGTTCCAACAACCCAGAATCGATCCAGATTTCTCCCTCAGCCACTACATTCATCAAGTTACAACTTTTACCTTAATCACTCAGTTCCTTACATCAACAACTCTTTGGGCAATCATGCAGGACCTTGTGCATAGCTCTGAATATTTGAAAGTCTATCGTGAGCTTTGCACCAATGTATTAACATAAAGTGACTTGTTGACAAATGAGATGTTGCATCATCATCTTCTTCATTTTCTTAGACTCCTTGGAGTCAAAATATGCCAAGGCCGCAATGACAAAAGCATATGATCGGGTCATCAAATGGTCTGACAATCGCATTAGCAATGCCCAGAAGGATCCCTCACGTCTGAAAGAGGACATCACTTACAATCACGAACCTCTCCAAGAATTGAATCTCACAGACACCTCACAGGTCACTAAGGTTGTCGAAGCCATCCTTGATGACGCTGCTAAGTCCCGCGGCCTTGCAACTTCCACTAAAAAGTCTTCTGAACCTGCAGCATCTCTCCCGACCACTGCCCCTCTTGGTGATTTCTATGCTCAGTCTGCAAGCTACGACCCCAGTTCTGAGTACAATGCCCCAGCTCCCCAGAGACCCCTTCCAGTCACCCAAGGCTACCCTGGATACAGTTTCCCATCTCAGGGCTCCTATGCGCCATACAATCCCCCTGCCTCCCAAGGACCCCTCCCAATCCCTCACAGCTACCCTGGATACAGTTCCCAACCTCAGGGCTCCTATGCATCATACAATGCCCCTGCCTCCCACGGACCCCTCCCTGTCCCTGACGGCCACTATCTTGATGGAAACGGGTATCCGGTCCGTTCTCATGAACACACTTATGGCCAGTCAACATATGGCCAGCCACCCACAGGTTCATATTATCCCTCATCTTCCTACTATCAACCTCCCCCTCAGTGAGCCTGATTCACAGCAAAGACATCAGGTGCCTGATTTGAAGGAGATTTGGCATAGGTTTGGACTGATTGTGGAAGTGGGATGAGCTGTTCATACAGACAGAAGAGTGATGGTGTGTATATATGAACGATGCATAGAGAGGGATGAGCTGTTTATACATATACATATAGGAATGGAGGGGATGAGCTGTTTATACGAGTGAGAGCCAGGCAATGCATCAATGGATTATTACATGGCACCACCTGGCCCCAGCAGTTGTTCAGTTGTCTCTTGGTGCAGACTTTTGGTAGCTTGCAGGAGACTGAATTATTATGCGGCAAACAATCTACGCCAGAAACGGCGTCTTGAAAGTCATTCTCGCCATATGAGCGCAGGAAAAGAAACACCCGTCGTGAATTTTGTATTGTGTGAGAGCCACTATCGCGTCGTCGTCTAAAAAGGCATGGTCTTGAACGAGGTCAGACAGAACCTCAATTAGGTCCGCAACCCAGACCAAAAGTATGAGTGTGAACCAAACGGACTGAGGACGTGACAGAGTTTGTGTCCTCGCGCTCTTGCCTTTCTTTACGAGGGAATTCGACGGAATTTCCATCTGCAGTAGGTCGTGCAAACAATATACATAGATACGAGAAGACCAATCTAGCCAATGAGACCTACGCATACCATCCCGTGCAGCCACTATGATGCCCTCAGTTCATAAAACCCCATCACCACTGCCCACTGCTCATCTCGTAGATCCCTTCCTGACCATATCCAAGAACGTCTCCTTCGTCAAAACGTCCTCCTTGCCACCTCTTCCGAGGATATTATCCTTCTCCTTCTTGTTCTTCGGTCCGTCAGGTTTGAGTTTCGCTTGCGCGGAAAGGGAGGTGGTTGCTTCTTCGGCGTTCTTGGAAGCGAGCAGGATGGCGTTGAAAAGCTTGATGACTGGTGCAGTAGTAGAGTCAGCGAATGATCATAGCAGGAACAGTCAGAAGGTCGATCGAGGATAAAAGGGGTCAAATAGCGAGATGACGATATGGTTGCAATGTCGACGGAGGAGTAGCGGAGATCGAAGTGACAGCAAAGACCCGACGAATGAAGTCACAACATGTAAGAAGAGGAATCACAACCAATCTCCAAGATAGAGCCATACCGCCAACGTGAGAAGAACACCCTCAAACACTCACCACCTCTTTGAGCCACCTTTCTCAAACCTCTTTCAAACTCTTGACCGCCACCTTCCGCCCAACCCTCAATGACATCCTTCACTCTCGCCTTATCCTCCTTTTCTAGTTTATCAACTTTGACCTGTTTCTTAGCTTTGGCCTCTAACGAGACGGAAGCTTTCGTAGGCGGTTTATGAGCCGATAGTGCCAAGATGGGTTGTTGTCCACCTGATGTGGTCGCTTTAGTGGTGGTCGCAGCCGAGGTGGATTCAGGAGTCGGTTTGAGTTTCTTTTGTTGGGTTTTGGTTGTCAGTGGATCGGAGAGAAGGGATGTGAGTGTTTCACCGAAAAGTGATGCGGTCGTAGCAGGTCGTTTTCGTTCTATGAGAAGCCGGTCGAATCAGCTTCATTCCTTGCGAATTGCGGGATGGCTGACGGCAACAACCACGCTGCGATGCGAGTTGGTTCGTCCCCTCCCCAGATGATAGATGATAGACTGTATGGAGATCGAGGCGACTTACTGTTCGTGCTCTTCTTCACCTTTCCCTCTTTACTCTTCTCAATCTCTTCATCCGTATTCAACCCCTCATCATCCTCGTCACCTCCCCCCATCTCGACATCCTCATCCTCGTCGCTCTCTCCTCCGAAGCCACTAGCATTGCTCTCGCTACCACTCTCCAAGTCGGGTCCCTTTAATCGTTGTGACTTCTTGGCGATAGTAACAGAATGTTTCGCTTTGCCTTTCCCGCTACTTGATGGACCTGCTTTAGAGGTCGAGGTCGAGGTGCTAGCATGACCAGCGGATTTGGAAGGACCCGGACGAGAGGCAGAAGATTTCTTCAAAGCTGATTTGAGAGGTCGGGCTGACATCGTGATTCTATATATGGGTGTGAATAAAGTACGGAGATCAGATATTGTGAATAGGGAGATGATATAGTTGGTAGCAAAGTGGACACGAACTGATTCAAAACTTTGCTTGTCCCTTCGAAATTTGATTCCGTTCGTCCAACCTCCACTCTGCTCCCTGCGAAGGGGTACGTCCCACTCAATACACAAGTTCGTCTGTCTTGATCAGCTACAATCTCACTTCATCCTATGAAATACGACTAATCACTACCATGTCTCCCACCCTGTTACCGCTCTTCGCGGTCTTACTGCTTGCGACGTTGGCACTCGCTCAAAATACATACACTGTCCACCATCGATTCTTACCCCATCCAGCACCTTCCACCCCTCCCCCCTTCGTCTCTTTCGGCTCATTCACGCCCGTTGCAAGATCATTAGATCTTCAAGTTGATGCTTTGACAGGGAAGCAGGAAGTTGGACAAACGGATGATGGGAAAGGGTGGTATCAAGTTGGAGTGGCAGCAGAGGAGGATGACGAATGGTTGATTGCTTCAACGCGAGCTGTGAGTCTGCCATCCAATCTATCACGTAAATTACCTCTCAGCGCATCGGGTGGTGGCTCCTCCTGGAACCTAACGTGTATCATGGGTCTTGACCCACAACGATATATCGCTATCCGCTCATACGCTTCGGCTTTCAAGTGACGTTATTCTGATATCTTGTCCCAAACCACAGTGTTACCTCTCTTCCCCGCCCAAAGTCAGAATCCACATTGACGATTCCCTCATCCCGAGTCACATTTCAATCCAACCTTCGTCCTCAAGCTTGACATCGTGTCAAACAACCACCAACTCGACTTCTGTCAAACTGCCTTCCAAACCCGAGGAAATCGTCTGGGAGAGATATACTTCTGGAAAGACAAGAGGGTGAGTTTCTTATCCTGTTCTTCCCGCCCGTTCTTGACAATCCTCGTCTCATTATCCTTACTCTCCATCTTTGGAATCGCACCGCATCATACGCTGATTACATGACACGGGACCAGACCATCACTCGCTCCGCCTCCTCCTATCGACACGACTACCGGAGCACCCATCGAACCTGTTCCTGAAAAGACTTTCCTCGCCAAGTACTGGATGTATATCCTCGGAGCGGCTCTTTTCCTCTTCAGTCAATTGGCACCTGAAGAACCTAAACCCGCCGGCGGCGGTGGTGGAGCTGCTAAATGAGCCATTCTCCACAATACGATCAACTAGCGAAATCGGAGAAATAGCAGGCTGGATGATCAAGGTTTGATAATAGATGCATTGTATGTATGCAAAGTGAACATTGCTACTGTATACAACGTACATGTGCCTCATCGCTCCGAGCTCGGACTACAAACCTCAAATGCTGCACCTGCTTCACGCCCGCTTGTTAGCCCAAGGAGGGGCGTTATGCCCTACCCAAGGTCCGGCAGGTCCCACCATCTCAGGTTTGAGTTCAGCGATTGAGGTAGCACCGATATTTCGCATCGTGTTGGTTATCTCCTCCGCAAGGACTAAAAATCATGCGTAAGCCAACGAAGAGACGTATGGGCCCGTTATACTGTACTCACTCTGACAAACTCTGACGACACCATCTTCCCCATGTGTTCCGTTCGCATATAGGAACGTCCTCCCCAATCCTACAGCTTTCGCACCTAATGCAACGGCTTTTACGACGTCCGCACCGGATCTGATACCGCCATCCATCATCACGTCGAGCTTCTCGAATAGGTCGGGCCGATTACATCGCATCTCGTAGAGTAGATCTATTGGTGCTGGAGCACTGCGAGGATGGGACAATGGCATCAGCGCAAGTCTGAATACAAAACCAAAGAAGGTATACTCACTAATCACATTGTCGACCTCCGTGATTAGACTGTTGAGCGCAAAGAGAAAAAAGACAGTTGTCAGCATTTAATCCACCTACGTCGAGAACAGTGATTGTTCACGCACCAGTATAATGCCGTTCACGCCTGCCTTGGCACACAGCTCTGCATCTTCCATACTCTGAATACCTTTGACAATAATAGGCAAGTTGGTGTGTTTCTACGAGATCACGTACATCAGTCGAGCTTCCCAAAACACGTAACGTGAGAGAGCACCTGCACTACTCACTCTGATGAAATCAATATCTCCCCAGGTCAGATTGGTATCCTGGTATCCAGAGATAGCCTGACTAACACCCAGCGGCGCCTTTGATTTCTGTTGACCTTCACTATTTGGCGGAGGCGCGACTTGCGCTTTCGCTCTAACATCTCTCGTTCGTTTACTTCTCCAGGGTGTATCGACGGTGAAGATGATGGCCGATGCGCCTAATCGGGTGACTTTTTCTAATAAGGCGACAGAGGCAGATCGGTCTTTGTTCAAGTAGATCTGGAACATCACCTCTTGACCCTCTTTCCGAGCAGCCATGATTTCGTCAAGAGAGCATGAGGCATTGATGGAGATCTGTGAGTTTGTGCAGGAGAAGCGGATCAGCGTTATGAACCCATAACAATGCCAAGATCATGGTGGTATTGAGACTTGATCTCTATGGTGCAGGAAAACGCCACTCACACCCTGCACGATGCCACATGCTCCTGCGCCCTTAGTCAAGTTGACCTCTCCCAATGGATGTCCAAGCTTCGCCATGGCTGCCGGTGAGATGAAAACTGGTAAAGCAGTCTTCATCCCGACAAATTCCGTGTCCGTGCTACCTTCCGTAACATTACGAAGGATCCGAGGTCTGAAAGTATATCGTCGGAATGCGTCAAGGTTTTCTTGTGCGGCTAGGTTGAGAGGCAGCCATCAGTCTTTGCTCAACCAAGCACCGATACCCCCGGCGTTTGATGACTTGAACAGGATTCCACTCACTGATCTCTCTATCCGCTGCACTCTTGTAATAATTCCAAGCCGTCCCACTCAAAACCTTCTCTGCCCAATCCTCAAAGTCGTTCAATAACATCATCGCGTCCACACCCGGCATCTTCTTCCTATACTCCTCTTTCTCTTTCTCTTCCTCTGTTGGTTCTTCGTCCACTGGAGCGGGTACTGTGAGTGGATCCACTGGACCGATATGTTGTGACGGATCGAGAATCTCGAGCGCGTCAGGTGGATGTAAAGGTTTGAATATCTTCCTGTAGTATGGTGTATAAACACATCAGCTACGTCCTACAACTATTGAGACACCCAGGACGGATCGACTAACGTAGCATCTTTACCGGCATTCGCAAGAATGATCTCGGCCCCACCAGGATGTTGGTCCAAGAACTCGGTAACGTCGTAGATCTTCCCCTGTACAGTCGGATGGATGTCAGCTATGTCTAGGCGGAAAGGGAGAAAGCTAACTTACATCAATGATGACCCAACAATCGTCTCTCGTCTTGTGTTTTTGTACTTCCTCGTAACTTATTAGCTTTTGTCCTCCAGCTTGCTTCGTCCCAGCTAGATGATCGTGTTTGCCTTCATCCGCTCGGATGGGAGGTAGTAATGCTTGCCATGTAAGTGCGATACCCTGGTACACCGGGAGTCATGTCAGCACCTGGTATGAGAATGGTACATTACTTGTATGAACAAGACCGACCGTCGCAGCCACTATTGAAGCCAGAGCTATAGCCCCAGTCGGTCGACTGTGGACTTTTGTCGAAGTAGAGGCAAATCGAGCGCGGCTCGCTTGTCGAAAAGCAGATGTTCGCGCTGTTGTTGCGATGTACGATGACGACGCCGACGACGAGACCTGTCTTGCTAGTTGTCTGAACATGTTGTATCGCTATTTCTCGATGATTGGTGAAGAAATCAAGAACAGCTACACGAAGTTGTTAATTATAGATTTCAGCAGCGAATGGATTTCAATGTATTGGTACGAGTATAGTACACCTTTACCGGTCCGAAATCCCGAATGGGTGATAACAAGGTGTATGTGAGAAGGATCCACCTCGCTCGGTGTGGTTCTAAATGGGGGCAACATACAACAAACTGCGATATCCACTTGATCGGAGACAGGCACTCTTTTACCATCCTTTCCCAAGGTGTTATCTAAACACTCCCTCCGTTTAAGATCGTACCATTTCAACTGACCGAGATCTCTTCTGTTTTGGTATTTTAGGATGGCGGAATGATGACGGCAGATACGTAATAAGTCTCTTTGTGCCACAATTAAACAAACTGTGTGGGACTCTACCCAGAAAGCGGAGCGGTGAGGGGACGTTGTACTCTCTCCCGATCGATGGCGATGTTTTCCCTCACCGCCACGAAACGTGTTGATGACAGCTTTTTGGCATCTTCTAAAACATCCCAATCTGCGCTGGGTGCTGGATGCAACAAGAGAAAAGACGCATGCGGATCTTTGGTCCTTGTGGCTGAATGAATACCTGGCTCAACGACGATCAAGGCCGCTGCGATCTGATCTTCGCGCGCTGTAAAGAGAGTTTGTAGCAAGGCAGATCGACAATAGCGGCTATTGAACGATTTGGATAAAATAAAACCGCAGGACAGGACAGGTCAGGTTTGTCACCGTACCAGAGCCCAGAGCCCAACAACATTTTGTGTATTTTTCATTCGACTGACCGAATGCATAATTGCAGCACCAATGCTTGTCGAATCCCAATTTGACACGTTGCACAGAAAATAGATCGACGCTTTGATTGAACTGGCAAGAGACATGATGCATACCGTTACTTTTCATTAGGGTTGCTGAGAGCGGCTACGTAGCAGCAGCAGCAGCAGGCAGCAGTGTTTTCGTCGATGTGTGACTTGATTTGTAGAAAACGAGATATGAGCAAAAAAGGGTCCGAATCGCCACAATCGAGGGCTGATGATCGACCACCATACCGTGCACACCATACCGTTCTAGTGGAGTCGTATTCAAACATCATTTCTCTTTGCATCAACCCTCTTCATTCTCTCTCATCATCATCTCAATTACATTATCAATCTCCACAAGCATCGCATCTAGCATCTGTATCATGAACTCGACTTGTCAACGATAGACCCATTCATATCATATATCTTACAAGTGAACAAACACATCGGATACTCATCGACGAGCAGGAATCGGCTTCTAAGTGAGTTTCAAATCCCAGATCGTTGATCTTGATCTCCAACTTCCCCCTCACGTCATTTCGTCTCCATTCACCAGCAAGATCTTGCTTCTTTCATGCACTTCACTTCACTTCATACCCAACCTTGTTCGAGAACAAAGTTCGAGACTTTGCCTCTCAATAATCTTTAGTCTTCTATATCCGCTGGCATCGGATGATTAACAATCCATCACAACGTCAGATCAATCACTGTCTCTCTATTCTTTCATTCATTCTTCCGTCAAGCATCCCGCATATATCTATAGCTTGGTTTGTCAGTATACTTACTCTCCTTCACGATCAGGTATCACCACTCGGCTTCAACTAACAATTGTACCGTACATCATCAGCATCTTTCACACCGACACCGCCTGGATCGTTATTGCGAAAAGACAGATGTATTAGATCGAGGACATAACTTTTTGGCCACACACGCCACCACCACCCTCATCACCTTCATCACCTCTCGATCGGTGCATCGCCATGTCGTTTGTACCTTCCGCCTCTCATACCTCTAGAACTGCAATGTCCCGATCGTCTCCTCCGCCGCCGTACCGTGTTACTCCACTTTCGGCAGAGGAAGCGTTAAATGACCGCTCTTCCACCAATAACACCACTCTCAACAACCATTCCTCTTCTTCCACTTCTCAACTTGCCTCTATTACGACCGCCTTGTCCTCGGCCGGTGAAGCAGGTCCATCCCGATCTCGAAGACGAAGATTGTCATCCTCTTCATCCATGTCTGACAATTCACAATCCGGCTTTTACCCGACTCCCGATCATTCGACTGCCCCTACATCTCCACAACAATCAGTGGCTGGCGGTGGCGAGCGAATCTGGCGGCGAACCGCCAATGTTCCGCACAACTTCCGACGCAATCGTCGCAACTCACAGCCACACGAGGATGAGCACAATCGGTGGTTGTCAGAAGACGAAGGGTTAGGATCGGCAGGATCGAGCGTCAGGCCGAGACGGAGTCTCAGGCGGACGGCCAATAGAAGCACAGATCGAGATGATCGCGGTAATGGAGGTGGAGGAGGTGGCGATGCCGGCCCTACCACTCGATCGACCCGCGCCAATCCTCGTGACAAGGTCCTCACACATGACGATGCGATTGCAGGTATCGCAGAAGCGAAGATGCCTTCTCATTCACCCACCGGTAGACCCCATCCCGTTAGAACACGATCATACGAGCCTACTCCTTCCTCCTCTAGGTCGAATCTGCCCGTTGTTCCGGTCGATGTGACACAGCAAACCCTCGGCACTTACCCTCCCGATATTGCCCAGCTCGTTCCACCCCCACGGTCGGCGACTGAAACGTACGTCGGACTTGGCATTCGTACAACTGGTGCTGGTCCGATTCACCCAATTGCTTCTGGTAACCCTGTTACGGACGAAGCTGCTGCTCCTCCTGCGTTTGGCTCAATTCCAGATTTCGCGCGCGGTCGGGGAGGAGACGGAATCGGCGGCTTTGACATGCCTATGGCAGGGGGTTCAGAGGATGTCAACGAGGCCATGACTCGAAGTGAGGGGCAGAGGGCTTTGGTAGAGAAGTTGCGCCGAATTCTGGCCTGTGCGCTCTGTCCACCAACCGATGGTGTTACACCGGCTCTACACCACCCTGTTACCTTACCTTGTGGTCACACAATTTCTTCCAGTCACATCTCAATTCCGGCTCCACCTCCCCTTCAGTTCACTCACGAAGCGCCTCACGAGATCTATGCCGCTCAGCAACGACAACATCAACAACGGCTGAATCTATGGGCGGCTGTGATGTGTCCGATCCCGACTTGCAAGCGGTACAGTCCCAGCGTTGGGTCGTCTGCGGTTTTGTCTGATATCGCCGATCTGAGTGCCGAAGGTGGATTCATCAGTTCCGGTGCTCAACGCGGCGAAATGCTTGCCTCTGGTGTCACTTATTATCCACCACCTCCGCAACCTCCTGCCTACTCGTCAGATCCACCACCAACCGATGGCGGATCTCCTCTGCTCGATATCTCGGTTGAGAAGGTCTTGCGTTTGGTACAGAGGGAAATGATGCGGGTGGACGAATCGGACCAGGACATCGGTCGTGGCGGCAATGAATCAGATGCTACCGAGGAGTCAGACGAAGAGGAAGAAGTACGACCTTCTGGCTCTCAGGGCGACTTGGCGAGAGACTTTTCCCATCTTGCTTCGCCCTCTGTTCGCACGTCACGACTCAACGCGGAGCTAGGTGATTCGGCCATGATTCGTACATCCTCGAAACGTCGGAGGCACGACCACCGATCCGCTCAACGGATGCGACCAACGATGAATCAAGTCGAGGATTGGCCATTTGAGAAAGAATTGGGAGGTATGCTGGAATGCGACGTCTGCGCACTCCTTTTGTACGAGCCTGTCACCACCCCCTGTCAACATGTAAGTGTTTTTGCCTTCGGTGTTCTGACCTTTACGTTATCCGAGACATTGGCTGATCAAGAACCCTTCGACAGTCATTCTGCTCTAAATGCCTTTCACGTTCACTCGACCACTCCTCAAGGTGTCCCGTGTGTCGCCAAGATCTTCCGAGTTTTGCATTTTTCCAGGACCATGCGGTGAACAAGGTCTTGGTGACAATCCGTGGGTCATCAAATGAACGCCACAAAGTATTTCAGCGCTGATCCCTTGCATGCAAATTTACAGTCAAAACCGCTTTCCCTGCTGAATACGCTGAACGTCAAGCTGCGATCGAAAGGGACGAACGGGATGCACGTCTCGATACACCCATCTTCGTCTGTACCTTGGCGTTCCCTGGCATGCCGACGATCCTCCATGTGTTCGAGCCCCGATACCGACTCATGATTCGCCGTTGTATCGAATCCACCAACCCTCGGTTCGGAATGGTACTTCCCGCTCGAGGGACTGGTGCGCCCACACTTCAAGGAGTCATGGAATACGGAACGATGTTGGAGATTCAAAGCGTTCAGATGTTACCCGATGGCCGAAGCATGGTTGAAACCGTCGGTATTCATAGATTTAAACTTTTGGAGAAGGGCAACCTCGATGGTTACACAGTGGGCAGGATCGAAAGGTGAGTTTTCGAATTACCGTATTTGCGAAGCTTTTTAGAGTTTCGGGCGGAAAGCCGGATCAGTGGTACCTGAGTAAATCGTCGTAATAATGCTAATTATTCTCGATCTCGGAAAATTCTACCAGGATCGATGATGTCTCACCGGAGGAAGAAATCGTCATGGAGCGCGAGGCCGTTTCAGCACGTGCTGTGGCACTTGCAGCTTTGGCCGCGGCAGCTTCGACTTCGACTACGACTACGACGTCGCCGACACCCCCAGCGGCTGCCAATACGGCCTCCGGTGCATCATTGGTGCCGAGTATTCCACCCAACGTGCCAGGTGCCGTTAATCCCCTTGCATTCGGTGGGAGCAACGGTATCACCAGCGGTCCGGTAGACTTTGCAACCCTCGCATCTCAAGCAATGTCAACCGCATCTTCGGGTACTTCGATCGACGACACGCCCGAGACGACCGAGGAGCTCATGACGATCTGTCGGGCGTTCATTGATCAACTGCGAAGTGGGAGCGCCCCTTGGCTGTTGCAACGACTCAACAATACCTACGGGGTGATGCCAGAAGATCCAAGCGAGTTCTCATACTGGATGGCTTTGGTAAGTATCATCGACGGATGCATGGGACGGGGGCGAGTGATGACAGTGCTGACTTTGATGATACGTCAACTAGGTCATGCCAATTGACGAGTATGAGAAAGCGAGGTTGTTACCTATCCGTTCTCCTAGATTGAGGTTGAAGTTGATCGTACATTGGGTCGAATCGTTACGGTCATCCTGGTGGTGAGTACCTTTATGTTCTCATGTCTGGTAGAATTGAAGCTGATCAACCGGTCTTGTGTCTCTCAGGTTCTCGAGCGGGTGCGTTGACGGTCGATTGAGCATTTCGCTCCCCAAGATAGAAGTATCTTTGCTGACTAGCCTCCTCTTCCTCCTTTTTGGTATTTGGTTTTACAGGTGCGTGGTCGGTTAGATCTACACCACTTCAACAGGTTTGGGGAAAGGTTATTTGTTGTGCGATTGACTTGGGTGTCGGTGTAGAGTTGCGCGATTAGTCCATTGGTTCGCGTAGCGAGTATGGCGGCGTGAACTTTCGTCGTATCGATAAGGGGGAGACTCACAAACATATGTGGTGTAAGCGGTCATGGGGGAGGAGGTCATTTTGTAGATTTCTGTCTTGTTTGGACAGACACGTTTGGTAGACATAATTCACACATATATCATATTATCGTTTGTAGCTATACTTGTTCATTATCGGTGGATACACCCTGTGCGAGCGATGTAAGCGTGCGCATTGTATACGGTTTGAGGATCATGATGGTGTGAGAGATGACTTTGGGAGAGTGATAACGACGAATGTGCCGCACACGAAACATCCCCAGGCGCCAATCTTCCGAGACGTTCATAAATGTTACTGAATTCCGAAAACGCCCTCATTTGTACCGCCGACTTCGTTCATTTGAATGGTGCAGTAATAACTCAGTTATAAGAGTGACATTGGTCTACGATCCTATCCACCCTCCACTATTCGCGTGACAGGACGCCAAGCCAGCTGATCACTAATGATATACCGAATGGACTATCATTGACATCCATCCATCCATCCATCCATCCATCCATCCATCCATCCATCCATCCATCCATCCATCCATCCATTCATCTCCTCCTGTTCGCCCAGGCCCAGGACTTGAGATGCGTCATCGCGCAACCGGAAGACATGCATACCGACCGCTCTTTGTGCAACCTTGAAACTGTAGTTAAGTTATGCTTTATCTCTTTTTGCACTTTATAATAGACGGCCATACCGGCGCCGTTCGAACCCCTCCACTTTTTTGCTTTTTATACGGGCCGAGTTTCCCCCGTATCCACAAAAATCTATCGGTTTTGACCGAAAGATATTTGGATTTACACTTGGCTTCGTGCCCACGATGTTGGACTGGATCGCATTTGAAGCAAGAGCAGACGAGAAGAGACAGCTGATCATGTGCACGAAAGGAAGAGACATGTATACACTCATATAGTCCTTCACTCGAAGAATCACACATCTACATCGTTATAGTTCCGCCTGTCTCTCTCTCTCTGTGTATCTGTATTCATTCCCAAGGCCATCGCCCATCTGGACTCCACAAAATTATCGTTTATCAAACCGCTGGACCTGGCATCGATTTTGACGAGAGTAAACGATCATTATATTTCTTTTGCTTTGCTGTGCGAAGTAAATCGACGCGATGCGGATACCGGGAAGACATAATCCCAATTCGGGAGTAGAACGAAATGAAATATCTACTATCACGGATACGGATATCGAACAAGGACATGAAGTTGATCAAAGTCATTCATCGGAGAATGAGAAGGATGTTAGGACAATACAAAGTGTAAAAGAGAAGGAGAAGGAGGGTCATCATCACCATGGACAATTTGAAGATGCGGAGATACCAGATAATAATCTGGCAATTGTGATGCCTGCGTGAGTGTGACCTATCTCTGTCGGCAGGGCAAAGGGGTTTTGAGCTGAACTTGAGATTCGTGTACAGACTTGGATTGATCGCGTTCGTTTCTGCTCTAGACCAATCTGTAAGTACTTCTCCATACACTATAGACGCACTTCGTCGCGATACATCCCAAATCCCTTGTCTCAAACACCCTTGCCCATGCTAAAAACCAATCTGCCTTTCCCTCAACCCCTTGCCCTACTCTTAGATCGTGGCAACAGCCCTCCCTACCATCGCGCAACAATTCAACACCACCCCTTCTCAATACTCATGGATCGGAACATCGTACCTCCTAGCTCAGGTGATCATGAACCCCGTGACGGGCAGATTGACAGATATAATCGGACGCAAACCCGCCCTGTACGCGGCTGTAGTTATCTTGTTGATCTTCTCGGCAATGTGCGGAGCAGCGAAGAATGGTCCTTGGTGAGTTGTGACGTTGAACAACGCCCCTTTGCTGTTGGAGACGCACCAATCTGTTCCTGCTAGAAGAGCTGACGCTGTTGTCCTGAACTAGGTTGATCGTGTCGAGAGCTCTTGCTGGTGTAGGTGGAGGTTCAGTTGTCAGTCTGACATTGATCGTTACCTGTGAGTGCAAGTCCTGTTCCCATGCAGTCATGTCTCGCCACATGTCTCACCGCCGCATGACGTTGGCACGCACTAATAGTCCATTATGCCACACAGCCGATATCGTACCGCTGAACAAGCGAGGGTTATATCAAGGATGGATGGCTGCGTCGTGGGGTGTTGCGGGGACGTTGGGTCCGATCCTTGGTGGTCTCCTTACCGAGAAAGCTAGTTGGTGAGTCTATGGCTCCAGGATCACATACTGAATATTGCTGACAACTCATACTATTCGACAGGCGATGGTGCTTTTGTGAGTCTTGCTCGCTGTTCGCATTTTGAGAACCGATGTGAAGAAATGCCTCCCTCGATCGGTTTGCTGACCTAAGGTATTCAAATCAGATATCAACATCCCGATCTGCGCTGTCGTGCTTGTCCTTCTATTCTTCTTCCTCAATTTGAAACAAGCTCCGAGAGGCGATATCGCCAGTCTGCGTAAATCGTACGACTTTCTAGGCCTGTGAGTGAAGACAGTCTTAAGCGATTGATATGGACTAATAGCTGACAACATTCGATTTCAGGGTGTTGATCATGACAGGAGCCGCCTTGATCATCGTTGGCTTTTCGACTGCCGCCGATGATGGCTTCAGCAGTCCTCGAGCATATGGTGTAATAATCGGCGGTATCGTCACTATGATATTGGCTGTCGTCCATTTCCTCACAACGAAGAGGAACGCAATCGTCCCAGCGGTGAGCTTGGAATCCAGACCTCAGGAAAAGGGATAGTGCTCATGATGTCCCATGTGTTTGGCTTATAGCGAATGTTGACGACGCGTACTCCGTTGTTCTTCATGTTTGGATCATTCTTCCAGTCTCTCATGTTCATGCCGGCACAGTTCCTCTTACCTCAGTTCTTCCAGGGTGTGAGTGATATCGGGAATCTTACTCAATCACAGTGTACACTGTACTGACATACACCATGTTTCAGGTCGGCGGCGCTTCCTCACTTCGATCTGGTATCGATCTCATCCCATTCTCTGTCACTCTCGCTGTGGCAGGTATCATCGGTAGGTTGCATCACTCTGGTCTGATGCTCTCACAGAAAGCCCCTGATCTGACACTGTGCCTGGTAGCTGGTCAAATCACTGCCAAATTCCATATTGTCCGACCTATCATATGGGTTGGCTTTGCTATGGCTGCTATAGGATACGGTCTATGGTACGCATGTTACACCTCCACCGTCTCATACGCCACACAAGAAGGATTGCAAGTCTTTTCGGCCTTCGGGATCGGTCTGTCTATTTCGACACCGATGTTGGTCATCCAGGCTTCTATGCCGGGGAAGGATATGGCCGCTGCTACTGCTGCGTGGGTCCTTGTAAGGTCCATGGGAGCGAGTATAGGTGAGTGCGAGTAGAACCGAGGGGGTGTACGGCTCGCTGATCATGTTCTATGTAGGTGTTGCAGTATTCACTGCAATCTTCAATACGGGTCTTCGTTCCAAGTTCAGGGCGATCGAAGGCTTCGGTACAGCATTCAACGTCCCGACAGGTTCAGAAGGATATAGAGAGCTACATTCATTGCCGGATGGTCCGATGAAAGTGCAAGTCCTTGCAGCTTTTGCAGATGCCATGCGAGTGAGTAAGGCTTGTCTGAATTGCCAAGACTGCAGAATGCTCATGGGTGTCGTCGCGATTTGTAGCTGTGTTGGATCATCGGATGTGGCTTCTTGTGCTTTGCACTGGCTGTGAGTAGAGCAGGCTCGCTGACTGACCTGCCTGTGCATGCGCTGACGATTCTCATTCTTATAGCTCACATTCTTCACTAAATCATACAGTCTTGAGCGAGCATATGGCAACTCGTCCTCTTCAGCTGATGGTGATGAAGTCGAAAGCCCTACAGACGAAGAGAAGAAACTTGGTGATGGACTAGACGCGAAATCATCTTCTAGAGAGGGAGTAGATCAAGATGATGTTGGAAGAGCTATGCGGGAGGACTTGTTACTGGAAGATGGACTGAGGGATACGGGCGGTTCGGTACCTCCGACAAGGACGCATTCGCGTGTACACTAGTGATTATAATACTGTATCATATGGACTACTATGCATATAATATCTGATGGTGGGAGTGTCGGAAGACGGTCAGTGCGCGCGCTTTGGGCGGCTGCCACGCCACGCCCCTTGGTGGCTTTTGAACGGCGATCCGGTGCGGTGGGTGACTAACTACCCTTCGGAGCACAGACACTGCATCGTCATTGATGATCAGCTAAACCGAGACACCTTACAGAGGACACTATGCATTCATATATGTCACGAGACCTCGGTCCACGGTTATGCATCATAGCTGCCAAGCCATGTCTCGGTATGCTTGAAATAGGGTGATCTAGTAGTGCACTGGACACAAACTGGTTAAGCGACGAGCTAGCGGTTTAGCCGGGCGTTTATCCAACAGCGCCATGATTCTTTCGTTTCCCTAGAAACCCCTCTCTCTCATTTGTGAGATTTAATAACCGAGATCTCTCTCGCGATCTTTACTTTTTCGACACCTTCATCCTCGTCATCTTTCTTCATCATCAACACGAGCCCCTCCATACTTCAGCACAGCGTCGACCAAACAGACACAATAGCAAGATGCACACCTCTCTCCCCGCCGCTCTTCTCACATTGGCTGCGACCAGCACCACCCTCGTGCTTGCCCTCGGCTCGCACTCGCACTCGCACTCACGCGCCGAGTCGAAGGACGGCAGTCGTCTCGACCCATGGAACGAGATCTACGCCAATACTCCTGATCTCAGCTTCAGCGGCGTGACGACGTTCGCTCATCTGCCTACTGCTAAGTGTCTCGACGAGCCTGAGAAGGCATATGATATTGCTCTCGTTGGTATCCCGTTCGATTCAGCGGTTTCTTATCGACCTGGTAAGTGGGGCTCATTCCACGGTCCATGTTTGTCGATCACTCGAGATAGTTGTTCGGGATAGTGGCTGATTGACTGTACAATAGGTGCGAGGTTCGGACCTTATGCTTTGAGAGCTGGTATGTCACATCCAGTATCATGAACGATGTGGAACCAAGCTGATACGTCGACGTTGGTTTGTTAGGCTCTCGACGACAACGACCTGAGAGAGGTTACACCAGTCGATTGGAGATCAACCCCTACACCAGCGGACTTGACGTGGTGGGTAGATTACTGCCCTTCAGTCCCAGGCAGCGCCCAAGCCTAGCTCACTCGCGACTTCGATTCTAGCTCGACTGCGGCGATGTCCCCGTCACACCCTTCGACCCAGCTACCGCTATCAAGCAAGTGAATGCGGCGTATCGATCGTTGCTCCATCACCCTGTGAAATCAGAGGAGAAGATGAAGTCTTTGAACATGCAAAAGGGTTTGGATGGCGAGTACCATCCTCGTATCGTTGCTTTGGGTGGAGATCACACTATTGTGAGCGCGACCCAATTTGTTCCTTCAACCTCCTCAGCTGGTATCAGTGGTTCTATATCTGTACCTGTTTAACGCCCTTGTTCCTTACGTGGTCTGGTCTATGAGCTTGTCTCACCTGCTCACACTATCTTATCGTCATAGGTCCTCCCCATCCTTGACGCTGTGCACGAAGTCTACGGCCCCGTCTCCGTCATCCACTTTGACGCCCATATCGACACCTGGAACCCTAACCGATACTTGGGCAGCGTCTCCGTCCAAGCCGATCTCAACCACGGTACATTCTTCTGGCACGCTTATGAGCATGGTTTCATCAAGCCCAACTCGTCCATTCATGCCGGTATCAGAACCCGTTTCTCGGTGAGTCATGGGTATCGATCTGCTTACTGTTTACCTTCTCCGGAGAAGGCACTCTAGTGAGATTCGAAGAACTGATGAGTGGATCTGGTTACATAGGGTCCCGAAGATTTGGACGACGACATTACAGCCGGTTTCGACCTCATCCACACTTTCGACATTGACGACCACGGTGTTGATTGGATCTCGGACAAGATCAAGGCGAGGATCGGTAATGGACCCGTCGTGATTTCTCTCGACGTCGACGTCATGGACCCATCTTACGTGCCTGCTAGTGAGTGATTGTGTTCCTTGTTCATCCGTGTCTGATGCTGAATGTACTACGTTTGTGCAGCTGGTACACCCGAGTCTGGTGGTAAGTTGATCTTCTCTATGAATCTGATAAGTAGAGCTGATCCGATGCAACGAACTAGGTTGGACATCACGAGAACTTCGTCGTATCCTCCACTCTCTTGTCGGTCTCAACATCGTCGCATTTGACATCGTCGAGCTTGCCCCTGCATACGACACGAACGGTAAGTGCCCGCTGCGAAAGGCTATTGACAAGTCCCGAACTGACGTCGGCGACGATATAAATAGGTGAAATCTCGGCTATCGCGGCTGCTGATATGGTGTATGATTTCCTTTCGATCCTCGCGTTGGGCGTCGATGGTCAGGAGAAGAAGTTCGAGCAGGTTGAGGAGGGTCGATCGGTCGATGAGTTGTAGAAGGGAAAGGAGCATATAGGGTAATGAAAAAGCATACGGCTGTGGTTTTATGCATACAAAACAATGCATTGGCAAGTGAAACGATGTAGACATGATATTTCAATGCTGTACAATACACACAGTTGGTCCCACAGATGCAAAGTTGATTGCGCGGTGATGAAGAGGACATTGAAGTAGATGAAACTCGTACAAGTCATGTAGCCCTATGTAGGGACAAGGCTGAGGATGGTAAAGTGTGGCGTTGCGATGCGCTCGGACCGTGGTGTGTAGACCGATCGGTCCCTTGAAGTCCAAGCGTTGTTTCAGGATGTTTCCGTCCGAGATAAGGAAGGGTACCCAGCGTGGCGTATAGGCACCCCCTTTTGTGTTTGTAGACAAAGTGCTCCGTAAATCGTACAACTATGCATCGCATCGAGTCTACCAAATGACAACCTAAGATCCACAGGATTCCATTCCGTCCACGACCTAACCACGTTGAGTCAACTCGTTGACATTAGGCTTCTCGGGCAAAGGCGCGTCGTTGGCCACGAAATGGTTGTAGATCATGCTCTGTAAAGAATTTATCCATCACGTCAGATACATCTCCCATCTTGGGAGTGATTGTGTACTCACCTTGAGATGATCAAAGTATGTGAATGGCTTGACGCTCTCTCCAGCAGGTGTCATACCGGGCAAAGGCTGGATGACTTGATCCCTCTGAGGCTCGAAGAAGAATGGCATCGAGACTCTGTACCTTGATCCGCGGTGGATGACTCGGTGATAGGTAGATTTGTATTGGTGACCTGTGAGAGTGTCGATGATGTCTCCGATGTTGACGACGAATGCGCCGGGGACAGGGTCGGCGGGGATCCAGCTGCCGTCTTTGGATTCGACTGAAAATGGGACATAAACGAAGTCAGGCTTGCCACACAGCTTACACAGGGCCAAACGACGTACCTTGCAGAGCTCCGGGAGTGTCATCGGCGAGGAGGAAAGTGAGACATCTGTCACAAATCCGTCAGCATCATCTGACGACTCGTATCCAGTGAATGGACTCACCCATAGTCGGTGTGAGCACCGCATGAGATACCCTTGTCGAGGTCAAACGTTTCGGGAAGGGGAGGGTAACCGATAACTCGGAGAACCCTGTCATACTCATCAGCGCGATAGTCATCACATGACTGGGGTGATATCACTCACCAGTAGTTGTCGTTCTGCAGCTCCTCGAAGACTTCCTTGTGCCCGAGCGAGTCGGCCATCGCCCTCATGAAAGCGTGTCCGACCTTCTTCCTACACAAAACATGCTTTGTCAGCACATTCCCACAGGATGATCTGAAAGGCTGACGTACATCTTCTCAGTGTAGTCGAGCAAGGTAGCCTTGAACTCTGGCAGATCTTCATCAGAAGGCCAGAGTTGACTACCCTCCAATCGTGCTGACGATGGGTTCTCGGGCTCGGGGTAGATGTCCAATGCCTAGATTACAAGGCATCAGCCAACACCTCTGATCTGAGGAAGGAGAGCCTCACGCACCTCTTGCTGGTCCCGCTTAGCGTAGGTCACATTCTCGCCGAGCTTCTGGTAGCCTCTGACACCGTCCATAGATTTGAAGATGTGGATCGAATCCTTCTTCTCTTGGGATTGTTCGAAGAACTTGTGGCCCAGGTCCAAGAGCGATTTCATGTACTCTGGTGCGAGACCGTGTCCCGTGACGTAAAAGAAACCTATGTCAAATGATGGTCAGCACCCAACAATACTGCAGAGTACTGGAGAGAGAAGAGCGGACTTACCAAACTCTCGGCATGCTTTGTCAAGTGTTTGACTGGCAGCCTTTCGAGCTTCCTCGGTGGAGGAGGGATCGAGGTAAGGTGAGATATCGACGATGGGAAGTCGTTCGGTACTCATGGATCCTACGGCGGATCGGTCTCGGATCAAATCGATGTCAGGCATAGTGGGTGTGTCTTGTTATGTAGAGATGTATAGGTAGAGGTCTCGATGGAGAGGCGATCGCAAGGATACAACGTGATGAAGTGAGTGGTATAACCGGTCACAGTTGTTCGGGTCCCATCCGATAACGGGCTGGCTTATATGAACGACAAGTCATGGCTTACGGCACCTAACATTACACGCCCGGGCGCGCCTTTTCAAACGCTGAGCGGCTACAGCGTATCTTTCTGACGCTGGCGCTAATCGTGTGAGCCAATCAGGGCAGCGGTAGATACAGTACGTATGTATTGCCAAGCTTGTTCTTATCCTGAAGTCGGTATTCTCGGTTGCGAGAGAGATTAGCTAGATCCCTTCTTCGATTGACATCCCTTTCGTCTTGCGCCTTAACCCCCTTTGCATGGTATCGGAGCCCGCGTCTTCACGTCTAGGAAAGGGAAGGCCCCATGATAGCATAGCTCTAGTTTCAGAGTCAATCATGGGGCCAAGGTCGGGTGATAGTCAGCTAGTCCTTATCCGTCACGGACCGATGGAAAGGTCCCAATCTCGAAGCGAGGTCTCGGTTCTATATTCTGTACCTACTTCATTGTGTATATATAGATAAGTCAAGGTAATCCGATGCAAGTCCTGTGATGTCTATCCCCCCCCCGTTTTTTTCCTTCAATACACCAACTGGGTCCACAATCAAGATGTCGTTCGAAGACAAAGATGAGAAGTACGGTGAAACTTCTGTTCCACAAGAAGTTGTCTCCGAAGTTACAAATTCTCAATCACACAACGCTGCAGACCTCGCCAATGATCCTCACCGGTAAGCTAGCTCTCGAACTCCACCCCACCCTGAGGTGTTCATTGCTGAATCTGAATGACAGTGGTCTGCGTATGCGACATGTCCAACTTATCGCAATTTCCGGATCTATCGGTTCAGCACTTTTCGTATCTATCGGTAACCCATTGACATCGGCCGGACCACTTGGTCTCCTCATCGGTGTCGGGTTATGGTCTGCTGTCGTCTGGGCTGCGAGCAACTGTTTGATCGAGATGACCTGTCTCCTACCTCTTGATGGTGGTTTTGTGACATTCGCCGGTCGTTTCGTTGACTGGTCTTTGGGTATGGCTGTCGGATGGAACGTGAGTGCGAACTGCTGCTACTGAAACGTTATGGAGCGCTGGTGACTGATGCGCGATATGACTTCAGTATATCATCACTCAACTCGCTTTGATCTGTTTCGAGCTCACCGCTATCAATGTCATCGTCGAATACTGGACAACCACCCTCAACCCAGCGGTCATGATCTCGGTCTGTCTCGTTCTACTCTTCATGGTCAACATCTGGAGTGTAAGATGGTTCGGAGAGATCGAATTCTACATCAGTGTCACCAAGTTGTTCCTCATGGCTGGTTTGACCTTGTACACTTTTATTACAATGTGTGGAGGGTGAGTGTGTCCGCTTTGAGAGATGCAGCTGGGACTTGGAACTGACAGAGCGTCCTATTTGCAGTAACCCTCTTCACGACAAATATGGATTCAGATTCTGGAAGAACCCTGGCCCATTCGCTGGTGTCACTGACGCCCGAAAGGTCGTCACCGGTATCTTTGACAGTATCTCCTGGGCGACTTTCGCGTGAGTCAACCTATATCTTATATATATCGGAGCCGTGCTGACTTCAATCACAGAGTCGTTGGACCGGACTACATCTCCCTTATTGGTGGTGAGGTCAAGAACCCTCGAAGAGTCCTCCCCAAGGCATTCAACACCACTATCTACCGTATCGTCGGATTCTACATGACCGGAGCATTGTGTGTTGGTATCGCCGCTTCAGCCACCGATGAGAACTTGCTCGGTGCCATCTCAGCCGGTGCTCCAGGAGCTGCCAAGAGTCCCTACGTTATCTGTGAGTGTTCGCAGGCTTAACCTTGCATCGGCCTGGTCTAACATTCACCCTTAGCTATGAACCGACTTGGCATTCCCGTCCTGCCCGACATCGTCAACGCACTCATCCTTGTGTCCCTCTTCTCCACCGCCAACTCTTTCACCTTTGTTTCTTCTCGATCTATCTACTCTCTCGCTCTCAAGGGACAAGCTCCCAAGGTGTTCGCCCGACTCAACCGACATGGTGTACCTTACGTTGCGGTCACCGTCACTCTTCTCGTTGGATGCTTGTCATACCTCTCAGTGTCGTCTGGTACCGTCAAGGTGTTGAACTGGTGGATTTACCTCGTCACAGCAGCGCAACTGGTCTCGTGGACGGTCATCGCGATGTGAGTGATTGACCCTCCCTCCAGCGGGTGTTTGGTATCAAAGCTGACGTCCTGCGTCTGTACAGCACCTACTTGCGATTCCGAAAAGGTCTCATTGCTCAGAAACTTTTGAACACCGGATTCCTTCCCGTTCGAGGCTACCTCCAGCCTTTCTCAGGATGGTATCTCCTCGTCTGGTCTCCTATTGTTTTGTTCTTCAGGTGAGTCTGCGTGCGTCACTCTTCGAAGACGTGCCAGTGCTGATAATTCACTTCCTCCACAGTGGTTACTACGTCTTCCTTCCCGGCTCCTTCACACCTGAGGACTTCGTGTTCGCCTACGGATCCGTCTTCATCTTCCTCGCCATTCTTATCGGAGCTAAGATCTACGATGTTATCAAGCACAAGCGAAAGCAATTCTGGATCCCTCCACAAGAGATTGATTTCGTTTCCGATCTCGACCATATCGAGCAATTGACGGCGGCGTCAGAGGAGAAGAGAGCTTCTAAACCTAGGACAAAGGGTCAGAAGATCTCTGATTTCTTCTTCTGATCGCTTAAGAAGTGAAATTTGTCGGGAAGGATCAAGATTTGTTATAGAGTTTCCCTCAATTTAGTTGTCTGTCTACGGAATGCTAGGTTACGAAGTGGTATATAGAACGGTTGAATATGCATCAGTCGTGTTATATCAGCAAATGCCCTTTCCGAGAGTCTGTTCTGTTGCAATAATTGACTACACACTTTTCCTTTCGCTCGTCGATACGACCCCACTTAAGGAGGCGAAGCACACCCTTAGTCAACCCCATGTCTCGTACACTCGGTACTTGACTCGTTGTATTCGTTATGGGACTTGCACCTATTCGGATCTTGTATTGCCCAGTACAGGCTTGTCATCGGACCCGCCTCTGACAGCCTGCTCCAATGTTGGCTCAGATAGCTCAGGTTGCACCAGGGATTGTACAAGGCGGGCACACCATCAGTGTGCCACAACATGGTGTTGTTTGTTTGGTCAAAGCAGAAACCAGAGAATCAGCAGGAACAAAAGTCTGCTGTGCCACTTCCCTTTCAAGAAATGTGTTTCCAAGAGTACAATACCTTGCTCTGCTTCTCAGACTGTTCGCTTAGTATGTACAGTGAGACATCCACAACAGGCATTCCCATAAAAAGCTATGGACCCTACCTTTCAAGATCGTTGTTTGACACCATAGAAGGGTACCACAAGTTACCTTTTGGTTGACATCCCTTATTATGTCATGGTCCAAAACTATCCTTTGTAATGGACAGCTTGCCTATAGTACAGGTCATAGGGCTATGGGGTTTACAAGGGGCACTTAACCCCAACTGTCAACTTTCCTCACACCCACAACCTTCCACTTTTGATCACTCAATCACTCAATTACTCATACCACCAAGCCACCAGCACCCAGGAAAGAAACCAGAGTACAATGGTGTGCGAGAATCGTTACGAAAGGTTCAAGCTTGACAGTGAGTGCCCTACGGAAGCAGTCGACCACATGAGAGATCACCAACTGACAGGGAAACATGACACTGTATCCTCATCATTCAGAGAACATTGCACCCGCCTTCAAGATGGTAGTGACAGCATCATTGACCGCTCTGACCGATGGAAGAAGCAAGTCTGACTGGGAGTACAACCAGTACACGAAAAATCGGACCGAAGCAATAGCGTGGCTCAATAACAGGTTTCGGCGCTCTGAGTCCAAGGTTGCAAATGCAGCAGAAGCAGAGGAATACATTGACATGATCCTTGAAGAGGCTGATGCGAGGCGTGCTTCTAGGTCTTCCACTGCACACTTTGCTACCTTTGCTACCTCTGCTACCTCTGCTACCTCTGCTACCTCTGTTACCTCTGCTACCTCTGCTCCATCTTATGTGCCTGCAGCATCATACCAGGTTGCGTATTCATCTAGCACTGACGCCTATGGCAACCCTCCTCAGTCCCAGGGCTATGCCTATGGCAACCCTCCTCAGTCCCAGGGCTATGCCTATGACAACCCTCCTCAGTCCCAGGGCTATGCCTATGACAACCCTCCTCAGTCCCAGGGCTATGCCTATGACAACCCTCCTCAGTCCCAGGGCTATACCTCTGATATGCAGTACAATGCCACTCCTCTTCCTGCTTATGGCTCAGTCCCCAATGGCTGGGGTTATGATGCAAATGGCTATCTTGTCCAGCCAGGTTCATCAGCTTCTGGGCAGGCACCATCCACCCAGTCATCCATGAACTCAACAGGCCAGCACCACAGCTACTATCAGCCTCCCAACAGATACTGAGCCAGTAACAGCAGCAGCATCAGAAATTTGGATATGGCAAGGTTTCACCCAGATTTGATTCCAAGAAGAAGTGGTATGAGGTGATATATAGGTAGCAGCAGGGGCAAGCTGTATAAGTGAATACAATTCAGGGGGAGAAGGATGAGTTGTTGATATGGAGAAGGGAGAGGGCTGAACGCTTCACGTACATAAGAGATAGAGGGATGAGCTGGTAATACCAAGTGACAACAGGTTTTGAGAAGTTCATGCATTGATCATCACAGGGATAAGATTTTTTTCTTCTATGATTGTAATGAATCACAGCACGTGTAATTCTACGAGACATGTTACTGTACCGTCATTTGTTCCTGGCACTGTAGAGGAGTACTGTAAAGAAGTACTGTAGAGAAGTATCTCTGTGCCTGGCTTAGAAGAGGCATTGCTTAGTAAGATGGCAAATATTCTTGGTGGCAAACAAGGTATAAATACCCCACTGCTTCTGTAGTCAGTTGTTAGTATCCTCAGTTATGGATCTCCATTTGAGTCTCACTCATACAGTCACACAGTTGGTCACAACCCAACAACTCTTGTCGTCATCACTACCCCGTCGTCACTGTTGCCACCGTTGGCACTTATACCTGGGTCAATCATACGACAAGCCCAAAACGCTGTTCTTCTCGTAGGGACCTCCCGTATTACTCTGTTCCAGCTTTGTGGTACAACAAGGTCTGTCGAGGATAAGAGCGGACATCGACAGAGACTCCGCTGAGTCACGTGAATAGTCAGAGCGAAAGTTGACGGAGGCTCTGCAAAGCTTCGTTGAGGGATAAGTTAGCTTCTATGAGAGGAATAAAGGAGGATGTTTGATACTCTCCTAGCAATCTACTTTACGATATAGTACCTCCTTGACAGACACTCTACCGACCCTCAACCTGGCTTCCTCGGAAGGAACACCTTAAGATTGGCCAAGGTTCGCACGCAGCTCACATATCCTTTTCCCTCCCGTAGTTATTTAGTTAGTTAGACAGTAGTTAGACAATAGTATACACATATTTCTACAGCACTATGAGACATGTACGCATACGACACACTATCCCACTTCGACTTAGACGCAAACGACTCTCAAAAACGAAGTGATAATGAAAGAGCGGTGGAACAAGAACCGGACGGTTAGCCCCTTCTCCATCAAATCTCGGTGGTACCACACTTCGCCTACTAAGAGACCTACGGTGGAGTGCTACAACGTCTGAGGAACAACTATATACAAGTCCTGTGCTCATGTCTATAAGTACCAGTGTGTTACGCCTGGTACGCTTCGAGAGAAAAGGGTGCCAGGTGGACGAGTGAAGAGTATGACGGGAGGTCAAGGAGTAAGGGGATGTGACTTGTAATACCGGACGAGTGGAATACCGAAGGTAAGTTGAGGGGTACGTCAACTATCTGTAGGTAATGTAGTGAGGTTCGGTGTGGTGTTTGCACAAGTGTAGGTAATGCAGAGGTAGTTAAGAATAATGTATGGAGAGTAACGTATGATATTCAATCTCTACAGAAGAGGGGAAGAAGTGTCCAACTAGTCAGAATGTCCGTCTTATATACCTTTGGCTTCGCCGTGAGGAGGAGTGTCAGAGGCGGGTCCGTTGACGGGCCTAATTGAGGAGTACGGATTACGAATAGCACAAAGTCCTGTACCGAATTGTACAAGTCGAATACCGAATGTACGAGACTTGGGGTTGACTGACAGATCGTTGTACGGGTTCCACAGTAGTGAACTAGACAGAGGAATATACATTCGTCACAGGAATAACTATGTACGAGTCCTGTGCTCATGTATATAAGTACCAATGATGCTACAAGAACCGTGGGAACGATTAGTCAGTCGAATCGGTCATCTCCTACGACGGCTGTCGCCGGACCGATGTCGAACTGGTTCCCATTGGCTAACGAGTTGAACTATTCGGCGGCCGAGTCGCGGTGTCACGATATGAGTCGTTCGCTCAGTTGTACTGGGTCTTGACAAGGAGCCAGGGCTCGGTGTTGTTTCACGTCCTTTCCCTGTGTACTACGATATTCCCACGGTGATGTATCCTTCTAGTAACTGGGAGGCGAAACTACCTGAGGGGTTTTACTACCAGGGCCAACGACCGGCGTTCGGTGTGTGGCTGGGAAGAACGTAGGATGTTGGGTGGTGCTCGGTGTATGGTTATTGTGCTTATTGTTCATGTCGTTGAGTGCACCGAGTGGTTGTGTTGTGCTTATTGTTCTTGTTGGCGATCACACCGTGCGATTAGCACCACTGCGTTGGGAGGTAGTGGTCCGTTTGGGGATGTTGATGTACTTGGTGTTATGGCTTGGCTTACCAAGGCGTAACACAGTGTTACTACAAGAACAGTGGGAACGATCTGTCAGCTGAGTCAGCCATCTCGTACGGTTGGTCACCTCCGTGCCGACTTCGAACTAGATAACAACAGATGGTGTTTGGTGAGATGAATTATTTGGCGCCCAATTTGGGGTGTCACGACATAAGTCCATTGTACGGCTGTACTACGTTGTGACAATGTGCCCATCACTGAACCCACCTTTGACCAACAACGGCTCCAGCATGTCTAAGCATACTATCTTGGTCCTTCTCGTCTAAGTCATACAACTGGACCATAATGACAATGGGTGTCATGGCAGAGCAGAAAGTGATGTCAGTTTATGTCATTGCACAAATGACTTAGATTGATGTCAACAAGAATGAAGAAAGGAAGTACTCCTTTTGGCCCTGGAGTCTCCCAGCATCTCCTTTACACTCTACAGGCAGATTGCATCATAGCCCCCTTCAATCCGGCATTGTGTTTCAAATCCTTGCAATGACAATGCAAAGGAGCCTTGTCAATGCTGAATAATCAATGATGTCACAGATGACATCACTAGATAGGTGATGATATCACTGATGTCATTGATGAATAATTGATGAGATCATGTCTCACCATTTTTCCAATGCAGGTACAAAGGAACATGTGCAGCAAACAGTATAGTCAAGAGGAGCTCAAGACAAGAAGATGTCTATTTAAAGGGCTAGAGTCACTCACTCTTCCCTCTTCAACTCAAACACACAACACAAGTCCAAGCAATCACAGTCATAGTATTCCCCCCACACACACACACACATACTAAGCATCACACTCTCACACAAACACAGACACACTTACATACCATGACTGATTACACAAACACCCAGGCCACTGGCACTTCTGGATCTCAGACTGATCAATCAAGTGTGAGCGTCCCCTTTGGACCCTACCAGACAAGTGCACCACGGGTTCAGGTCCGGTGGGAAGATGAAATAGTGAACAGCACGCACAGTCAGGAACGTGCCCGCAAGCGTGAAGAGCGTCAAGCGAAGAAAAGAGCTGAAACCGATGCAGGTTGGGCTGCGCCGGGTGCCACCGCTCAAGACCCTCATACACAGTATCTTACGTCTGTCAACCCGAGTCTTGCTGAAGGATCCTCGGGCAACGCAGAAGCTGCAGCCGATTTCGAACGACAGTACGGTTATCCTCCCTACGATCCACACAAGCGATGGAGGTCGAAGGAACAGAAGACCTTGGAGGCACAAAGGAAAAAGTCGGAGGAAGAAAAGCAACGATCTTCCAACACCTAATCCGACAAAGGATTTGTGTCTGCAAGGATGGTCGAGGTTTGTGTCGTGGAAGAGTGTGTCGGACACGTTAGGAGTATGGTGTACAACGGAGAATAAGTTTCAAGACGAGGAAACCAATTGTGGGTGATTTAGAACTGTGTGGAAGATTTATGTGTAATAAGAACGGGAGGATTGGTGTTTATATTCGATTTGCATTTCGAAGAGATGAATATGTTACAGTTCTGCACACTGTTATCGCCTTGGCAACTCTGCTCTGTCGATCATCGTCATGTCTTACATCGTGACTGGTCCATTTACTCAGAACACGGATCATCTGACTTCTGTTACTCAGACTTCGGCTGCTAATTAAGTATGACCAGCCTAGACGAGAGACACCATCAGCGATCTGCACCTACGCTCAAGGTGATACAGCATGTCTGACTCACTACAGCCTGAGGAGTGTACGGCTCATCGATGAACTTTTGTTCTTCCTCGGTCAACTTGATCTGTACGGCAGCTGCATGCCAAGAACGCATAAGTAAAATATACTGTTTGCTGATCGATGACTCACCGAGGAGATCTTTGAGTTTATCCAGACTTGTCGTGCCGATAATTGGCGCAGTAACCCATTTACTATTCAATGACCAAGCCAGAGCGATCTGAGCCATGCTGACTCCCTTCTTCTGAGCCAGCTGTTCGATACGTTCGTTTATATCTTTTTTCGCTTGGTCCGGGTTAGCAAGACCTCTATTGGCGTACATCGCATCGGAACCGGATCGAAGTGTCGAGTCAGCTTTCCAAGGTCGAGTTAGGAATCCTCGAGCGAGTGGTGACCAGGGGATACATCCCACGCCCAACATCTGAATAGGAACCGCGCCGATGTCAGTATCAGATCAATGTCGTAGCTAATGACTCGGACCCACCTTCAACGTCGGCATCATCTCACGCTCTTCCTCTCGATAACAGGCATTATGGAAGTTTTGCATCGAGATAAAAGGTGTGAGTTTGTTGTTGATGGCGTAGTCTAGACGATATCAGCTGAATGCACATTGCATGAAGTGAGAACACAGACGACTCACTTTGCATCGCTTGGAACTGATATGCCCAACAACTGGAAGTGTGTCGAATCAGCTAACGACGCAATTGCACAACACCGTGACTCACCTTGACATTCCGATGTATCTGACCCAACCCTTCTGCACGACATCATGGAGCGCTTGCATCTGCAAATTAGAATAGCATCAGCACATCTGATGGAGTTCGTAGACTTCCGCCGGGACAGACCTAGTCGGGGGGAAAGCCATCACTCACGGTCTCCTCAATTGGCGTCTCGTAGTCGAATCGATGACATTGAAGCACATCGATATAATCCATCTGAAGTCGTTTTAACGAGGCCTGAACCGAGTCGAAGATGTGCTGCGGTTACGAAATTAGCGTTGCGATCGGTCTCCACTTCCTTCCCCGTTGAGCGCGGAGAGGAGTCACAGATAAGATACGACTGCTCACCTTTCGACTCAGCCCATGCTGATTGACATAACCCGATTGATCGAGCTTATCTGCAGGTGGCGCTTGGACTCTTTTCGGACCGTGTGTCACAGGACTGAAAAGCTTGGTGAGGATGACGATGGATTCACGGGGGGCCTACATGATATGATCACATTTAATTCAAAGTCGGTCTTCGGACGAGGAGGTATGGTATGACCCACGCCAATCTCCTTGATGGCTTTTCCGAGGACCTCTTCCGATGCTCCGGCAGAGTACCTAAAATCGAAGAGATCTCAGCGTTGTGACGGCAGCAGGATGGAGTGCTTTCAAAGGTTAAGCTTACACATTGGCGGTGCTGCACGGACACAGGTATGGTAAGCGTAATAATTGGACGCAGCTTGAAAGGTGGCACCGACGGGAGACAAGTGTCACACTCACTCAAAAGTGTTGATACCAGCCTCGTAGGCGAATTTGATATGCTCTATCCCTTCCTTCTCAGGCAGAACCCAAGCTTGCCAACTTCGATGCAGGGTAGAACAGCATCAGTACTGAAACTTAATCCAGCAAGCTAGAGTAGACTCGACGTACTCGGGATCGCCATAAGCTGCCCACGGGCAAGCATAAGTCAAAAGAGCTCGGGTCAGCTAAGAATTCCTGTCGGCGGATTGACGTTGCCGATGGCGTGTGGGTGACAAGTACTTTGCCTAGTACTTACACATGCAACCTCTGTTCAAGCAAGACCGTCAATAAAACTACATGTGGATCTCATCATGTTCGTACTTGACGGACTCACAAGATGAGCTTGGACACTTTAAGACCGCTGTTACCCAGTCGGACTGATCCAGCGCGACCAGAGACGAAATCAGCTTATGCTATAGCTGGACACACCGGACAGCTCTGGTGTGGACACTTACCGTACTCCATTTTTGTTTCTGTGGACATCTTTATCTCTCGTCTACCTTGGCTTGCTGTACTTGTCAAAGAGATCTGATGGAAATAAGGAAGATGGAGTTGTGGACACGGTCCAGGTGTAAGTTAATATATGACTCGACGACTCGGATTCACCGGTCACGCTACCGCCGGTCGGTCGTCGCCGATACCTCTCTACCTGTCACCTCCACTCAACTTGTATTCCTGCAAACGTAATGCGATCATTACCTTCTTCCTCGGGAGTGACTATGACATTACGACATCCTCTCAAATACATATTCTACCAACTTGTTTACACCCGTCTTCTTTCTCTTCGCCTGACTCTGACTCTGACTCTGACTCTGACCCTGACTCTCACCAACCCTGATTGTATCTTTCATATATAGATCGTCGAGAATGTCATTTGGTCCACTTATTTCGATACCGTTGTTCGCCCCAAGGACGATTTCGATCTCTGCTTTGCGATTGAGATGTAGCATGTGGCATAGCTCTCGTCTGACTCGACACAAGCATAAGCTCACCCAGCTGTCACAGTGAAGTCTCAAACGGAGTCTTACTCACTTCCATTTGGGCGGGAGATTCGCATGGTTCTTGAGCATACTTGTAGCCTGAGACATTTGATCAGCTTCCCTTATTCACACGCCACGGAGGGTAAGATCGAAGCTTACCAGCTGAATGTCGGGCTTCTCGAGAGGCAACAGATCATCATGCTTGATACCGAGTCTAAGAACCGAGATCAGTTGCGCGTTCGATATGACTCTTGCGGGAACGGAGCAGCTGACTTCTTCCAATCCGTCGTCTTGACGCCTAACCATTCCAGCCTATCTCCCAAAGCTAAACCCGCGTGATCGAACGAATGAGCTGTGGCTTTTGAGCCATAAGTATACGTTGAGAGGATACTAAGTCCATGAGGATCGGCATCGACCAGCGCATAAAGTTTAACACTGAAATATCGTCAGAACAAGTCAGCTCAGCTGACCATCGAATGACACACGAGACCACTTGACCGCTGAATGGAACAGACATAGCGATACTGACTTTGGGAAGGTTTCCACCAGAAGGTGGAGAAACTGCTTCGTAGCGAGATCTGGGAAACCTTTGCCCTGAATCGACAAAGCAATTAGAGCTTGCGCACTTGGGCATCGAAGCGTCGGCTCCGGATAGCTCACCGTAATCATCGCGCCTGGCCCGAATCTCCCGTCTTTCAGCATCTTGGCACTGCAAAGGGATTGGAAAACCGCCTGAAATCGATCAGCTCAAGCTCGGGCAGAAACGTCAAGGAGGGATGCTCACATCTTTCTCGACCAGCAAGACCCAGCTCAATCCATCTGGCGCTTCCACGCGATCAATCCTCTCAACCGGATCAATGAGAGTAGGCTACAGAGATTGTAAGCTTCTCGGGTCGTGGTAAGACGGGATTAGTAATTGCTTACACTTGTTGGAGACAGAGTGACTTCTTCCCCAGAACGACGATAAATTTTGAGAGACGACGATGCGATCAAGCCTTTTGCAGATGCGCACTTGAGGACTGTTATTAGCTAGTTCACCAGTTGACGTTGCTACGCTTAGCTCACAACGTAGAAATCTTTGCGCTTCAGCCTGGCGGTGGCGACCAGGTCGTCAACGAGCTATTTGCGGTGTCATCGAAAGATGAGTCGTTCGGATTTTCGTAACGTCGACCTCGCGGGCAGCTCACCTTATCAACAATGTCCTGTCGTTTGAACAAAGCCTTGTCTCTATAAAAGATGTCCCTGCAACCTAGGCTGTCAGCTGGCGATTAAACGGTATGACAGTAGCTGACCGTAGCGTTATGACAGTCCGCTCGAGGACCGCTTCATACAAGATGGAAGTTACGCGCATGATCAGTGCTACACGAGATGTGTCAGCTGTCATCGATACAGACGGAGATACGCCAGCTTACTGATCTTGTGCATTGACGATTCTTTCTTGCTGTTCGAAGTCGGATCGTCTGGGTAAGAGATGATCTGGTCGTTCCTGCGAGAACATGTCAGCGAGTTATACTTCAACAACAAGAGCGGATGAGGAAATACACGGAATGCGTTTTCCGGGCCAAGCACACTGTGTACTCACCCAGTCTTACGATTCCTCAGGGCGAACTGTATACCCATATGTTCATTCCTCTTCTTTGCCTTCATCTTCTCCTGCGACCTTTCTTCACTACTCGCAACCTCATCCCTAACATTCCCTTCATCCTCCACGTCGTCGTTGTCTTGCGACTTCTGCTTGTTCTGCTTGATACTCTTCTTCCTCTTCTTATTTCCTGTTATCTTCCTCTCCTTCTCTCGCGTATCGATGATGAGGAGCGAATCACGGAGTTGGGTGAGTAAAGATATGGGGAAAGATTCGAGGAAAGAGATCGCTTGGGTTCTGTTGAGAGTGAGGTGAGCGAAAGTATGATTGAGCGAGACCGAATGGTCAATGGTGAGCAGATAGAAGAAGGTGAATGTTCCACGTTATTGAAAGCATGAGTTATAACGAGCAGAAACAATGTTGTAGGTTCATATATGAACTCAATCAGAGTGAAGTGATAGAGCAGGGGAGAAAACACTTACCGTATCTCCTCATCCGCATTTGCCCCAAGTCGTCTGATGCTCGACGAGCTGTCCGAGCTTTGATGTCGCGTACTCCCCTCAGGCTGGTCAATACCACCTTCTCTTCCAGCTTCTTGAGCGCTGAATTCAATCTCCGTAGTGATCTCCTTTCCTGCTCGCATCGCCTCTGTAAGCCTCATGAGCTTTTCGAACTCTGCCGCGTCGTCATCATATTCGTCTTCTCGAGCAGAGTAAGGGTATCGAGATGCAGTTTGGGGTTGATCCCCCGCCTGGTCGAGATAGGGACTATCATCGATTAGACCTTCGTCGTCTGTGTTCTCTTGCTCTTCATATTCCCACAATTGATCGAAGAAATCGTCGTCGTCCTGTTGATCAGAATCTTGGTGATGTTGACTCGTTGCGTTTGTAACTTCGTCAGGCTCGTAATCGACCTCTGGATCCGAGGCAAACTCGTCGTATTCGTCATCGTCATCTTGTAACGTATCTACATCAGTATCGTCTTCCACCTGATCTAAGCTTCTCTTCTCTCCTTGTCCTTGTGAGTACGGGAAGGAAGATGCTGCAGTAGGAAGTGAGTGGTGAGTGGTCTGTGCGCGTGAGGGTAAGTAAGTGGGTGAGTGAGTTTGTGTAGTGAGAGGGAGGGTGTTGTATCTGTGTAATGGCATTTTGGTGCTACTGTCAACCTAGCGTACGAGGTGATCTCCTGAGTAATAGCGATGATGGGGAAAAGAGGAAGATAATTGAGAAGAGAAAGAGAGAGAGGAAGTGGTAGAGAAGGGTGGAGGTAGTGGATTGTTTCGGTGGTGCCGGCTTAAGCCGTTCACTGTGTGATTTGATCCCGTTAATCCGGCTTCCTTATACCGAAAATTGCCACAAAAGGAGATTCATCCGACTCGATCATTATCAACATTGAACTAATTCCTGAGCACGCAACTCGGATTGATTCACTGACATCCATCAACTAGAATTCTCTTTGCTTCTTCTCCCTTCTGACTCAACCAACTCAACAAGAGGGGTCTCTCAGTGACAACTCCACGATAGAACGATAAAGCGCTCTCTGATACCACTGAGCTAGTGAGTGACTCTTCCGTTCTCCTTCCCGACGTAGCATCTGCTGCCCCCTTCAGTGCTTTTCGGCAGTACTTCAACTTGGCAACAACTTGCTGACGTTATCTTCTTACTACTTATCCCCTACCACCTCTCCCCCAATCAACCCCACAGAAAGCGATTATATGCCCCCTCGCTCCTCTTTCAACATCACAAGACTCTTTTCTCGAGCTACCCGATCTTCTCTCCGATCTATAACCTCAAAAACTACACCCACCATGGCGACTTCACAGACAGCCTTGATCCCTCAGGCGAAGAGGATGTTCGACGGTGCTACGCACAAGTTGGATGTCTGGAGTATCTTCACGTGAGTGCTGGGTCATTCTTGCTGTGCAAAGTGAAAAGGTTGGACTATGGGAACGTGTGAAGGGTGGATGTCGTGTGACTAGCCGGGAGACCGAGAGGGATCGAGCGTAGCCAAGCGAAGGATCCAGCGGTGTGCACGATCGCTAGGTTCATCGTGATCAGGCTGGACCTCATCATGTGCTGCTTGCCGACGGAATTTAGAACAAGGGGACTGCCTCGACAGCTAGCGAACGAGCTTCGTACGAATCCTTGCTGACCCTCGCCCGTTGTTAGCCCAGCAAATGTCCCTCCAGACGCTATCAACCTTGGACAGGGTTTCATGAACTGGTCTCCTCCCGATTGGATCCTCAAAAACTCACACAGCGCTCAGGACGAAGATGTCATGTCTCATCATTACTCTCATCCAAGAGGTAGACCACGATTGCTCAAGGCGATCAGTAAACATTACAGTCCGCAGTTTGAGAACTTGGTGAAGGAAGGGAGAGAGTTGACAAATGAGGAGATCTTGGTGTCGGCGGGTGCGAATGGAGGTGAGTGCAGCTAGGAATGTCACCGGTGCGCCGAGCAAAGAGGCAAAGATCGTACGATGTTGGAGACATTATGAGAATGGGACGAGCGGAATATGCGTAGAAACGGGAGAAGGGCATGAATAGGGGCGATCTCGGACAATAGTGCAAAGCTGACACTCGGCTATGTGATTAGGCATGTTCGCCGCCCTCACCGCCCACTGCGAGCCCGGAGAAGAGGTCATCTGCATCGAGCCCTACTTTGACCAGTACTTCGCCTCTATCCACTTCCAGGGTGCCAAACCCGTCTTCGTCCCTCTCCACCCTCCCACTGGCGAAGGAATCAAAGACGGCTCCGAGTGGACCCTCAACATCGACGAGTTCCGAGCAGCTTTCACCCCCAAGACAAAGGTCGTCATCATCAATACCCCTCACAACCCCGTCGGCAAGGTGTTCACTCGAGAAGAGCTCACTCAGATCGCCGAGGTGTGCATTGAGAAGAATGTCTTGGTCTTGGCGGACGAGGTTTATGACTGTATGGTCTACGATGGGAAGAAGCACACCAGGATAGCTACGCTCCCGGGCATGTGGGAGAGGACACTGACCGTTGGATCTGGTGGAAGTGAGTGACCAGTATTGGATGGACAAGGACACTGTTGACTTATCCCTTCTGTCAGAGTCTTTCGCTTGTACCGGATGGCGAATCGGTGAGTCGACCACTTCATTTTCTATGAGACTACCGCTAACAACCTCTTAGGATGGCTCATTGGCCCCCCTCAACTCACCGCGGCTTGTCTTGCCGCCCACAGCCGAATCGTTTTCTGCACCAACTCACCGATGCAAGAAGCCGTCGCGATCGGTCTGGAGCTCGCAGGCAAATACAACTTCTTCGAGGACCAACTCAAGGCTTATGCCGAACGACGAGATATCCTCTGTTCGTACTTTGACCAGATCGGATTGAGTTACACGAAACCCGAGGGTAGTTATTTCCTCCTCGTCGATATCAGCCCTGTCAAGGTGCCTGAGGACTTCGAGGTCCCGGCTACGTGCCAGGGGCGAGGCAAGGACTTTGCGTTCTGTTGGTGGTTGGCTCAGGAGCTCAAGGTGGTTGGAATCCCTCCATCCGAGGTGAGTCAAGATGTGTCTTTTTCCGACAAGGGGCTGTTTCGTTGCTGACATTGCGCAACACAGTTCTACTGCGAGGAGCACGTTAACATTGGAGAGCGATTTGCTCGATTTGCATTCGTGAGTGCATAGTAGCGAGCGACCTAGTAGCATAGAGGTCATGTAGCTGACGACATCATGTGTTTAGTGCAAGGACCCGGAGCTCTTGCATGCTGCAGGAAAGAGGTTGTTGAGGTTGAAGGAGTTTATGTAGATATAGATGGGGGGTGAATGATGGTTGGGATGATGACGTTGATGCATGGGATGGGCAGATCTCCATGGGGGAGTACGAGTACGAATATAGCCACATTGAGTTTGTATTGGATGCCAAGCCTGTACCCGTTCTATTTCGGTTTAATGACGATTATTATTATTATTATTATTTTTATTATTTTCACTTTGGACTGGTATTGCGAATCCCTGAGTGAAGAGAGAGAGAGGGAGAGAGAGAGAGGAGCAGAGCAACTAACCCCCACCCGCATGGTTCCATTCCAGCAACAGCAACAGTATCAGCAGCAGCAGCAGCATCAACACCGCAATTCCAGTGATGTCATATCTCTCTCTCTCTCATTGCATCTCGTACACAGCAAAGTATAGTATTCCTGCAGTTGGTTGGACATAACTGCGCGACTCGACCAATTCATCGGTCAATACTCAAACATTCCTAGATCTCACTCGTACACTGTCTGAGCGCGAAACACAACCGACCACCTCGACCTCGTTTAAACTCTCAATACAAAGTTAGTTATCGTCGCACAACACATTTCAATCCATACTCTCTACTTGCAAACAAATACCTTTGTTCGATCATCACCTGTTAGCGGTGATCTAAAGGGACATCTCTCAAACAAAGGAGATTAGAGAATATCAAAGCGTTTTTCATATCAATCTCAAGAAACGACAAACAACATGTCCGAGCCAAAATCATATTGTGCGTAGTTGATCCTTCCCACCACCTTCTCCATCATCTCATCATTCTTTTCAAAAGGGTCACTGACAATCCGTCTCCCACTTCCATCCATCCATCATGTCCTCTTCCGCTCCCGCTGGCGCTCCACCACTCGACAACAACACATCGCCACCACGTCGTGTCTCTTTCCCCACCGACGAAACTTTGCCTGCTTCTCGTTCCCGCTCTGAACACCGAACATCAACAGATCCCGAGCCTATCGATACTAGCAACAGTACTGCTACTGGTGCTGTTGGTGGACACAAAGAAGGTCCATTGACTGCATCACCTCCATCATCTCCTTCACTCCCTACATACGATCACAACAACAATCGATCTACTACTCCTATCCCTGCCTCATCCATCGGAGGAGGAGCACGACGACGAAACCCCAACACTACCGGGACGGGTGGTAGTGGGAATGGACGACAAGTGACTCTGGACGATCCAATGATCAGTAATCATCCTTCGAGAAGACCGACTTCCGAATCTATGCGAAGTAGAAGTAGGAGTTCGTACGATCCTAATGTCGGAGTGTTGAGAAGGATGACAACGGTCTTGTTCACTCCTGAGAAGAAAGTGGGGAAAGCACCTACTTATCTTGGTAGTATCAATGCTGCCATCAGGAGTACTTGGTTGTGAGTGCTTACCTTCCCCTCTCGCTGTTTAGAGTTTCGTCACATTTGCGGTTGGTGGTGGTCTGAGCGGGATGGGTATGTGCAACTGCGAGTGAGGGAGAGAGCGGGATAGATTTCTGGCTCTCTAACCTTGAGATATGGAGACACCCCTGCTGTGCGCTGCATACGACCCAGGTCGGTCGGCGCACACGTTGTTAGAGGTTAGGGGGTCAGGGAGGCCAGGGGGCACGGGAGCTGTTCATCCAGTGCTGCGGGAGACACAGCATTCGTACGAGCATTAGCCGTCAGAAGATGGGCGGTTTGGTAGGACACGGAGAAGGGGAGCCTGCTGTGATTGCGCCGTGGGTGGGAAGGTGGGGCATGGTGATCATAACCTTGTTCTGGTTCGCTTGGAGCTTGAAACTGGGGACTGTCCTGTCAGACTAGTCGATATCACTCTACTCGAATGGGTCCACTAACATTCTCACAGGAACGTCCTCCTCATCTTCATTCCCATCGGTTGGGCTCTTTACCTCGTCAAGCACGCCGGCGGGAACGAAAAGATCTCAGACACCGCTGTGTTCTGTACAACATTCATCGCCATCATCCCGCTTGGTGAGTTACTGTTCTACAAATGAAGAAGGCAAGCAATTCTAACATACCGTTTTCTCTCTTTTCTCTTTGTTTTGCTTCTATCCTCCTTGTCTCGCACACTATAACCAGCCGGTCTGCTTGGTTTTGCCACCGAAGAAGCCGCCCTTCGACTCGGTCAAACCCTCGGTGGTCTGCTCAATGCTACGCTTGGTAACGCTGTCGAGTTGATCGTTGCTATCCTCGCTCTGGTCAAGGTGAGCTGATATACCCCTTGTAGATGAACTTACAGCTAACGCCCGTCTCAGTGCGAGCTTCAAGTTGTGCAGTCTTCGCTTGTTGGCTCCATCCTGAGTAACATCCTTCTCGTTTTGGGAATGTGAGTTTTGTTACGAAGTAACGTGTGCATACTTAGCTACCAATACTGATGGTCGTCTTCCCCCAGGTGTTTCTTCGCCGGTGGTGTTCGATTCGCCGAGCAAGCCATCAAGTCTACCGCTGCGCAACTCAACGCCTCGCTCCTGCTCATCGCTGTCATCGCCGTGCTAATCCCCTCCGCCTTCCACTTTGCCATCAACTCGGATGCAAGCAACAGCAGAGGATCCAACCTTGCTGCGGGTGAAGGACCTGACTTGCTCTCGATGAGTCACGGTGTTGCCATTCTCCTCTTGATTTTGTATTTGGGTTACCTTCTTTTCCAAATGTGGACTCACGCAGTAAGTAATCTGTCTTCGGATGTCTGTGTAACCGTTGACCCTTCTCGTAGACCCTATACGTCGACGACGAGGTCACTGGCTCGACGCGGTACCCCGTTGCTGTCACCAACGTGTACGACAAGGTCAAGCTTCGAGGATTCCACAGGAAGAAGCACGATGAGGAGGAAGGTGGTTCTGCCACCGCCACTTCTGAATCTGGATCATCCCCTCACGCTATTGTCGGAGACGTACCCGCGGTCCATGGACCCGGTACTGGAAACGTCGAGAATGGTATTGCTCCTCAGGCCGAGGACGAAGAGGAGGAGGAGACACCTCAGATGAACGTTGTGTGCACTATTGTGAGTGACCTGACCATTCGGTACCGGTGAGACACCTAGCTGATGCAGTGAACTGTTACAGGGTCTCATGGTATTGGTCACCGTCATTGTTGGTTTCACCGCAGAGTTCCTTGTCGCCAGTATCAACGGTATGGTTGAGAGCAACCCCAGCTTGTCTGCTGAATGGGTCGGCTTGATCTTGCTCCCAATCGTACGTCAGGCGTATCACTGTGCGACCTAAGCTGACATGATCTCCGCTACAGGTCGGAAACGCCGCTGAGCACTTTACTGCCGTGTCCGTGTCCGTCAAGGACAAGCTTGATCTGTCTATCTCTGTGGCTGTAAGTTGAACGTCCAACGAGCTCCCTCGTTCGGACTCAACTGACATTGTATGCTCGGCCAGGTCGGATCCTCCATCCAAATTGCGCTATTTGTCATCCCCGTCATCCAGCTCTTGGCCTGGACCATCGGCAAACCCATGACGTGAGTAGCTTGCAGTTGTCCATGGTGCGAAACAAAACTGACGATCGACTACCCTTCAGATTGCTCTTTGACCGTTAGTCATGGCTATCACTGTCGTATGTGTGCACTGCTGACCTTATTTTTAGCCTACGAGTCCATCGTTCTCTTCCTCTCCGTTCTCATCGTCAACCAAACGCTCGCCGATGGTCGATCAAAGTGAGTCGAGCGAGTCGTGTCGTCGAGGTCTGCTTACTCTCTTGCAGCTGGATGGAGGGACTTGTTCTCATGATGCTCTACCTCATCATTGCCGTCTCATTCTGGTTCTACCCTGTGAGTGACATCGTTGGCCATGGCTCAGCCAACAGGGAACTGTATGCTGACTCTACCATATCGTAGGGATCAAACACTGCGACATTACTGGGTTGTGGTGAATCATCCAGTGTCGTCGGTTAGATCGATCGACCAATCTGAACAAAACTCTACCTACTACCTTTTAATCATTTCGATAATCCCTTCGCATCTATTCCATTTCATGATTTTAGCGAATCTTCTTCTCTCTCGATACACGAGCGATGTGACATGTATTAATGGTCAGTGTGATGCACTTCGGGTCCATCAGCGGTTCAGACAATTGTGTGAGGTTGAGAATCCATCTGACAAAAGGCTGTGGTTCATGGAGGAATCATGACCGGAGCACCATTTTGACAGTGTTCAGATATCATCGGTGCATATGGCTACAAAGTTCCTACAGCTCTCACGACCCATTTCTGTCCTCCCAACTCGACTTCTTTGCCCACGACCCAATCGTCTGGAGTTTGCTCTGGTAGACTAGGCAACACCTTCTCCACGAGTTGTTTCTCTCCAAACTCGTATACTCTCTTCCACGTAGAACTACCATCTCCCAATCTATCTCTCCAAGCTACAAACGTTCCTTGGGGTTGTAATTTGGCGATACCCAAAGCGTTCTCTCCTACTCTACCTAAGAACACACCCTGTTCATTACTCTCTTCATGTGATCCACCAGATGGGACAGAAATACTCTCCAAAACCAAATATGGGGCTTGGGGCGATTGTGAGAGACGACGCCATACTTCTTCGTATGGTTCGTTCTTGTCGGTTTTGGGATTGAACATGATTCCTTCTTCGACGACATCGCCGTTGGGGAGAGTACGGAATTTGCCTTGATCAGGTAGGGAAGAAGGGGGACGGTTATCGATGAGATGGGTCCAGCGGAGGGTGGGGTTTGCTACGACACAGGGATAAAACAAGGTGTCAGCTGGTCAATTCAGACATTTTCACGGAGGCGAGACGGAAAGAATAAAGCAAAAGTGTATAGGAGAGGACGACTGCCAGAGACAATGTGATACAGACAGCCGCGAGGGATAAACTGATACATAACAACACCGAGACTCGTGAGGGGGTATCATGGAAAGTGGAGGCCCCCCGTCCGAGCTGGTAAAGTAAGAAGGGTTCAGACTCACCCTCCGTACTCCCTTCCACCTCATCGACCCTGGCCACAGTCGACCAATCGATCTCCCCATTTTGAGGACCGTCCACAAATACTCTCAAGTCCAACGAATATCCCTCGATGGTGAGGACTAGTGTATCTGTATCTTCGAGAGGAGGACGGTCTGACCATGTGATGGAAATTCGAGTCGATGCTCGGGCAGGCGCTGGGGACATGGTGGGGCGGTTGAGTTGTCAGCTGGACTATTGAGGAGGTCAGATGACTTATTGAAGCAATGCACTAGAGTATGTCTCAATACAAATACGAAGGAGGAGAACTATATCTCTCAATGATGCGATGCGATGCGATGCGATAACACGTCTTGTCCCTTTCTCCCTTGTACCGAGGCGTCTGTGGTGGTCTGTGCGCGCGCGCGTTAGATTTAAGCGCAAGCGCCAGATCCGTTGGGCGGGGCAATCTCCGATAAAAACAACCAAGTGACGAATCTCCGTCCTTACATTTGTCTGCGATATCTATACTTCTCACACCTCCAATCCTACAGTCGTCACTAAACTTCGCTCTAAATCATACCCCAGCCGACATCAGCGAGCAGAATCAACTCAATCACTACTCAATATGGTCACAGCAACATCGACAATTGCGACCCCTTCCGATATCCCAACAAAGAATGAGACACTCTCATTCGACTTTGGCCCTCCTGCACCTACGTTTGAGGACAAGTATGAAGAGCGGGAATACATCAAAGAGAGGCTGGCGTTGGCGTATCGAGTGATCGCAAGGGAGGGTCTGTGTAAGTGATTGATCACCATGAACGTGGAATGAACTGGTCGTGCTAATCTATCTTATGCGCTCTCAGGCGAAGGCGCATCAGGACACCTTACAAGTAGAGACCCGGTCGACAGAGACTGTTTTTGGGTGAGTGCGGTGATACCAGACTGGTCGAACCCATCTGATCTTTTTATTGCGACCTTTTATGGCCTTTCACTTCATAATGGTGCTAATGGTGTTCCTCCCCCTCTAGGTAAACCCATACGGTCTCCACTTTTCTCGAATGACGGCGTCCCACCTCCTCTTGATCGACCATGCAGGTCGTATAGTCTCTGGCGGTCTACCCCACTTACAGCGTTATAACGCCGCCGCATTCGTTATCCATTCTGCGATCCACGCCGCTCGACCTGATGTCGACTCAGTCGTACATGCCCATTCCCCATCCGGCAAAGCGTTCTCCACCTTAGGTCGAAATCTACCTTTTTACACGCAAGATTCTGCGGTATTCTACGACGATGTAGCGCTTTATGCGAATCATGGTGGGGTAGTGTTGAGTGGAAAAGAGTCGGGAGAGATCGTCGGTGCTTTAGGAGGGATGAAGGCCTTGATAATGCAGAACCATGGGTTGTTGACTGTTGGAGGATGTATCGAAAGTGCTGTGGCATGGTTCATGCTGTGAGTGGACGCGGGGCAAAACTTGGTCTCAGGAGTTTACCATTACTCACTGACAAGGAATACATGCTCATCTTCATGCCTACCTCGCAGCCTCGAGAACGAGTGCAAATGCGTCTTGACGGCCGAGGCGGCAGCAGCGATGACTGGCTCCAAACCTATCAGCTTGACTTCGGAGGTCGCCAAGTTCTCGTGAGTGGATATCTGCCCGCCAGATCGGATCAGAGCTGAGCTGACATATATCGCGCAGATGGAAAGAGACAGGATCCGAGGAGGCTGGGCGATTCGAAGCACTTCCCTTTGTGAGTTCACGCAACGATAAAACGAATACCGGCTGACGTTGATACACAGTTCGATCTCGTCGAGGAGGAATGCAACGGGGCACATCGAAGATGACATGGCACCTTCATATATGAAACGTATGCACCGCTTGACTTTCGTACCCTACCCACTGCGCTAGACGATAAAGATCTCCCAATCATACTCCTCTAGTATATCCAGCCAATCTACAAACACCTGACCACCCGAGTTTCTCGTCCATACTTCTTGAACAATCTTCCTCGATCTCTCCACGTTGAGAAACCCAAAGTCCGCCCTAAAGTACACAGATACGCGCTTGTCAACACACACTGGCTCAACTGAAGCACTGTTTGAGTGAACTCACATGAAATCATCGTATATCCTATCGATACGATCTCTGTCATCCAATTCGCCTTCCGCCTGACCCCCTTCCACACTACACAGCGCAGCGAGGAAAAGGACCCAGTGAGCTGAGCAGAATCCAGGAAGGTTCTGATCACACATCGCTTCGAGCAAGGAGAGCGCTTGGCGTACGAGAAGGCGGATATTGAGGGAGCATGCGGGTTCGCCGAGGACTTGATAGCGGATCTGAAGGAGACTTGCGGTTCTGAACGCCTCGTGGAGGTATCGATGAGAGGCAATGTGTGGTTTGGCTAGCACAGAGTTCAGTAAAGCAAAATGTCGTCGCCCAAGTCACACTCACTCGACACGAGATGATCTAGCCTCTTCTTCTCCTCCGTCAGTGCCGCTTCCAAGTCTAAGGCCGGCTGCACCACGTCCAACAAATCCTCATCGCTCCACCCTTTTCCTCTTCTCGATCGTCGTTGTCTCACCAGCGCTGCAACGCGATGCATCGTGGAAAATAGAGGGAGAGATACGCCGGTGAGGGTATGAAGAGTCTCAAGGGCTGTGCTGCTATGATGACTTGCGATGGAGTTGGGTACCATCGGTTGTCCGTTGAGGATGAATGAGCCCTGTGCGGTGTGAAAGTTAGCGTGGTCCATTTTTTGCGTCAGTCGAGTTCACCCACCAGCACGTCGTGGTACAGAATATTCTCAAAGCTGCCAGCAAATGTCAGCAGTGCGTCTCGAGTCGAACTCCACCACACTTACAACTGGTAGTGCATCGAGTCTGGCTGCGACGTCTGCCCTTCGCGAAAGACGAACGGGACCAGACGGGTGAGATGCTGCACGATGGTTCCGAAACCCCATACATCTCCGCGGCATATCTACGAGACGTCAGCGCCACTCGAATCATGTCATCGCAAGACCCACCTTGAACTGCATGAGCATCAACGACGCAGCTAGGAGTGTCATTTTCTCCGTATCTTTATCCTGATTCTCCTCGGCTTGTGCTTGTACACCTGTCTCTGCTCCCGTCGCACCATCGAACAACGCAACCATTCTCTCGTTGACGAGATTTGTCGCTTGAGAACTGAACTTCTCACTGACCGCTTCATACTTCATCAATCCTCTATTGACCATATGTCTTGCTGTCCAAGCAAGGATACTGAGATGCAAACCTTGACCGGCCGGACCTCGACCGACTGTCATATTCGCTAGTTTGGTGAAAGATTCAAAAGCACTAGGGGCGGCATCACCCGTACATGAGACGAGACGGGAGAGTGATTCGTGGAAGTAGTTGAGTAAAGCCGTTTGTGAACTGCCTGTGGGGGTATCGTTGCGAGAGGGTGGTGAGCGGGAAGCTCGTCGAGAGCGTGAACCGTTACGCGATGATGAACGGGCCTCCTCGATCGAGGCGAGGGTAAGTGGGTGGTCAACCTGACCGTTGGTGTTGCCATTGGGGTCTGAAGGAGGAGTGGGCTGGAGTAGTACGCTATTGAGAGAATCGAAAGCGTTGAAGGTTTGTGTCGTAGGTACTGCAAGACAGTCCGCCGCCCACAGTTGCAGCGTTGCCTGCAGTAAATAAGCATCAAGATTTGTCCGAGCTATGGACACCAAGCACTCACCTCGTCCAGACTTCCACCACCAGCCAGCCAATCCATCAATCCCATATCTTGCGAAGGGGTATCATACGGCATCGTCGTATTTCCATTCACATCCCCTCCGATCTCACCGAAGATCCCTACGAAATCCTCCATCGTCCCACTGACCGGTGTATGCGCATCTCTTGCAGCGAGTCGTTCGTGTTGGTGCGATGTACTGCGCGGGATCAGTGTGGATGAAGGTTGCAGTGGAGCAAGTGTAGTGGTGTTTGGGGTGGACGTGCGATTCGGTGGATGCGATGGCAGACCGACCGCTGGTTGTGATCGACGTCGGGGTTGGCGTGTAGCTTCTTCATCGGGCCATGTACATTCCTGTGCAACATTATTTATCAGCACAAGCTGCAACACTCGCACATCCATGTCCAGACACGGCATTGCCGGCCAGAACGAGTAGCCGTCCATACGATACTCAAGAAGAAAGCCCACTCACCATCTTCAGCCGCACACACGCCCCACATTCCGGCTTTGTCATATCACACAACTTTCTCCTTCTTCTACATGTCAGGCATCCCAACTTGCTACGCGTCACCTTGCGTCGTTTCCTACCAGGTGAGAGCGAGAGGGAGTCATGACGATGGGATTCGGTAGATGGGCCAGGTCCGGCGTAAGACGATGATTGTGACGTTTGGAAGTTCAGATGGGGACGGATAGAAATGGAAGGGGAGACTGTTGACGGAGAGGGAGAGATAGGGATCGGAGGGGACATGATAGCTCGATCTTGAGCGATGCGTGGTGAGAAGGTGAGGATGTAGTCCGTGGGGCTGGGCGGCTAGCTGTGTGTAGAGGATAACGCTGACTCTGGCTTGTTGAACGTACCCAATCAATCACTGGACACTACCCCGTTCGCAGGATTGTAACGTACCAGATCGCCTTCTAATGACGGTCGAGATCAACCAAGGTATGTAGAGAAAGTCAGCAGTAGACGAGTGAAAACAACAACATGAGCCTACGCCTAGTGATAGGTAAGCGCCGGGAACTGATGATGAATGAGTGTGGCACGATTTGTGGCACTCGTGGCACTTGTGGCATTCTTCTCTTTCATCTACCGAGTATCAGTCTAGATCTGGACATTTATCGTGCATATGCACATAAGTTTGTATTTAAGAACGGGTATATTGAAGGGCCATGATCATCTAAGAGACAGGACCGGTGGGGCGTTTCACTTTATATAATGCGTAAACTCACCTCAAATATCGAATCTTCATTAGTATAACGGTTAGTATAACCGCTTCTCAGTCAGTTCATGTCCAAAGCATGACCCGACAGCGCGCGGTAGACCAGGGTTCAACTCCCTGATGGAGAATCTTTTTGACTTTTGGCGAACCTCATGCATGCGGGGGACGATTGGCAACTTTTTGGGACAAGAAGGGAGCGAAAAGAAGGGAAAATAAGCGAGTTGGAAGGGTTTCAGTGAGGTTGTGGCGGTTTGTGGCGGATTCTTTTTTGAGAAAAAAGTGACTCGCGCGTGTGGGGTTTGAACGGGTTTCAGAGTGGCAACAAGTTCATGGTTGGGCTTCGATATGAGTTATCTTGGTCTCCTTTCGACGGTGTTTGTCTTTACAAGTGATGATGATGATGATCAGCTGGCTGATGATGATGACGCCATGTGATGATAGACTTGCCAGATCGGATGCTTGACATGGCGCTATGCATTGAAGCGCTGTGTTTTGCTGTTGATAAAACACGTTGTTTCGCTTGATCCGGCGTTGTTGACGTCCAAAGGCTATTTACATACCCCGAGATCGCATTTCACGACCTTTCCCTGCTCTGACCAAGGAAACGCCTCCGGAAAACAGGTTATTTAAGGTTATCGCATCTCAAACAACGTAACTGGAATTTCCGACCGATCGGTTGTGCCTGAAAACAGTATGATGTTATTGGGTTGTTTTATCTGATATTATCTCTTCTAGAAGACATTCACGAGGACTGACGACGAAATACGAGCCATCTGTCCGGCATCGTTGCATCGAGGTACATCAGAAGTTGATATCTCGATTGTTACTCATGGTTCTGTTATACAGGGAAAACGTGAGCAAGATGCCGATTCAGAGCGCATGGAGAGATAAACAACACTCTTTTTTTTATCATGTCAGAGAGGGAAAGAGTGTGTGTGTTGTACGATACGGCGGCGATACAGTGTAGAAAGGTATATAGTAATGAGTATGCAAGGATCGGAAGAGATGTATTCCTCTTGACTGACAATAATTAACTAACTGACTGAATCGCGCCGACTGTACGTATACACAGCAAATCAAGATGGTGTCCAACAGATCGTCTTCGCTGACCGGAGTGAGTCAAGACCGTCCTCAGCCAAGTGTATCGTCCGCTGACCATTTTTTAAAACAGTTGCTCGTAGCTGTCCTCTCTTTCGTGAGCGAAGCCCATAGAGAGCATGGTGGATCTGCCTTGCTAATGACCTTTCGTGCAGTCCTCCGCTCTCGCGATCACCACAACGGTAAACCTCGGCACAGCCATCGACTATGCGGTCCTCGCCGAATCCGCCATTACAAACGTCCCCAGCTCTTATATCGTCGGAAATGTAGGACTGAGTCCTGCCAGTTCAGCGGGTATAACAGGATTCGGTCTCGTTCTCGATGGAAGTGGACAGTTCTGTGAGTTCAGCGGAGACGGACAACGGTTCGTGGCGCTGACTTTCATGTTTTCGCGCCACAGCCACATCATCTCAGGTATCTGGTCAAATCAGAGCAGCCGATTACGCTTCTCCAACTCCCGGTGCCTTAACGACCGCTGTCAACGACATGGTCACAGCTTACAACAGTGCTGCCGGACGAGCGAGCGATTTCACCAATGAAGGCGCAGGGGAGATTGGTGGTCTCAGGTTGTTACCTGGTGTGCACACGTTCACAACGGGCGTCACAGTTTCGCAAGATGTCATTTTGGAAGGTGGATGCGACGACGTCTTCGTCTTCCAGATTCCGTGAGTCGCGCATAACACTTTCATTGACATGTCACTAACCTCAACTTTGTGTGCAGCGGAACCTACGCCCAAGCTGCCAACACCGGTATCGTCCTCGTTGGAGGCGTACGACCGTCTCAAGTGTTCTGGCAAGTCGCTGGAACCTTCACAGTAGGATCCGGTGCAGTCGGCGCTTCCTTCCAGGGTATCGCGCTCGCAGCGACACAGGTCACTCTCACCACCGGTTCCACCGTGAATGGAAGAATCTTCTCTCAGACCGGGGTAGCTATTCAGGACACCAACATCATGCAGCCTCAGGATAACCAGGGTTGTGGATCCAACACGGTCACCGTAACACAGACTGCCAGTAAGTTTTTTTTCGGCCCGTCTCACTTCAGTGGGACTCCCGCTGACCGCACATTCCACTCATAGCCGGAGCACCTGTTACGGTCACTTCCACCTTGCCCGGAAGTGTGACGACCATCGCTACGACTATCGCAGGTACACCCACTACCGTGGTATCTACCCTCCCAGGCGTCACCGTGACTGCAACCACTACTGCTGCGGGAGTCGTGACCACAGCACCTGGTGTCGTCACCACGGTACCCGGAGCAGTCACTACTTTAACCATCACCCAGCCTGGAGAAGTCGCAACGATCACCACTACTCTTCCTGGTGTGGTAACAACCATTGCGACGACTGTGGCCGGGGTTCCTACTACCATCGTATCGACTTTACCCGCTAGCACTGTCACACAAGTGACCACCGCCCCCGGCGCCATCACCACCTCTGTTGTCACTCAGGCGGGTTCTGTCCAAACCATCACCGCTCCCGGTGCCGTCGTCACTTCCATTGTATCCGTACCCACGACCATCGTAGAGTCGGGAGTGACCACCGTCGTCACTGATGTCGTCACGCAAACGGTCACTCTTGCTCCCGGCGTCGTTACGACTACTGTGGTAGGACCTACACTCGCTGTTGTGACCTCTACCGTAACACAAGCGGGCGAAGCGACCATCGTCACTCTCACCGAGACCGAAGAGGTAGTCAGACCAACAACCATCACCTTACCAGGGCAGACAGTTGTCGATACCTTGACTGTTGTGGATTCTCAAACGACTACATTCACCTTGACAGAAGGCGGAACAACGAGTGAGTATTTCGCCATAGCTCTCTCGACTTCTATAGCTGACAGCATGCTTCATTTCAAGCCGTGATCACATCTGTCGTCCCCGTGACCAACGTCGTTACTACGACCGAGACACAAGCCGGTTCCACAGTCGTTTCCACCATCACTGAGACTCTTACAACAGAGCGAGCCGTCACTACGACCCTATCAGGGGGTGCTTGTGAGTACTATGCCAATGTGTCTGACCTTCAATACTGACTCCTATACTCAGTCGTTACTACAATGCTCGTCCCCGTCACCGAGACGGTTGTACAAACCATAACACAAACCGGTGGAGTGTCCGTCGAGACATCCACGGTACTCAGTACCATCATCACTGGTGGCGAGACCATCGTGACGCAAGTTCCTGTGACGACTACCGTGTCCGCTGCGATGCAAACGACTGCGCCTGGACAAGGCCAAGGAGGTGGTGACGGAGGGGGAACGGCTTCTGCTCAGCAGACAATTACTGCTACTGCACCCGGAAACGGAGGAGGCGGAGGCGGAGGTGGGGGTGGTGGTGGAGGTGGTGGTGGTGGTGGAGGAGGTGGATCATCCCAAACTACGGTATACGTGACTGTCCCAGCCGTGACCGTTACTCTCGCCGAGCGAACAGTTACCGTCGGCACTTGTGAATGTGAGTCAGTTCTCTTCGTACTATCATAACCAGTACTGACAATACCTCCTCTGTAGACTCTTCAGTCCCCTCATCGATGGGAGTTACACCTACTGCGTTCTCTTCCGAAGCTCCCACTACCACTACCGCCAGTACCACTCTGAACGCTTCTCAATCCGCTGCTTCATCCAGCTCTGAATCCGCACGACTGTGTACCGCTTCCGCCTCATCATCCGCCTTATCACGATGTATGGCGACGGCTATGAGTCAAGTACAATCGATATGTGCCGTTCCAACCGGATCTTTCTCAGCAAGCTCATCGGTTGCCCCGTCGCAGAGCGGTGCGGCTGTGATTGGAGCCGCTTCGTCCTCTGCGGGTGCAAGATTATCCATGTGGACACGCAGTTTGGGAGTGATTGGTTGTGGATGGGCCTATGTGATGCTCGCGTTGTAGATGTGTAGACAATAATAATAAGGAATCAATGATGAATGGACATTTCCGCTTGGACTATAATGATCGATGAGAGTCATGGATGCAGCATCAGAATCGCCGAGGCTCTGGCGCCCGAGTGGTGACCTAAGTATGCGTAAGATAGCTTGGCAAGCTTACAAGCACTGATAAACGATTACAATACACTGCTGACACATCATACCTACCATGGTCCCGTTTTCAGACTGATGGCTCTCATGGAAGTCAGATGATGAATCGGCACCGAGGTCGCATCTGAAGGGTAATGGGTACTGCCCCACCCCCGATGCTTGTACGGGGATGAACATTCCCTTCTTCTTTCCCCGCAAGGGTGGCACAGGAGCGCTGAATAAGCTCAGGTTGCTAGTGTCAATAGATGACCCTGTGTGTTGATGCACAAAGGACGGAGAGATCTGCAGATCCAACATGCTGATATCAGCACGAATAATCATAAATACCGTTCTGGTCATCATGTTCACGTAATGTGATCGCCGATCACGTCTATATAATAATCTAATCATGTCTCTTGCGGGGTATCCGCCTGTCTCGCTTCGCATCATCGAGCAACAACCACTCGCTAAGTGACATCCATTGATATTCACACGCACAGGTGATGTCAACCAACCCCGTCGTCATCATCACCGGTGCCAACAAAGGTATCGGCTATCACACCGCCAAATTCCTCATCTCATCGTCGAAACCCTACACTGTCATTCTCACCTCTCGTTCGCTTGACCGTGCGCAAGCAGCTATCAAAACCCTCAGCGAGATCGACTCCGTCAAGAAGGGCTTGGAGAATGGGAGCGTGATTGTGCCAGTGACGTTGGACATCACCAAAGCAGAGAGCGTCGCGGCGTTGCGCAAGGAAGTGGAAGAGAAGTATGGTAGAGTGGACGCGTTACTCAACAATGCGGGTGAGTGACAAACTACCATCCTGGACATCATTTTGTTCATACAACAATCGTGCTAACGTGGCGTGGCCCACTAGGCATTCACCAAGACTTCAACGTCACTGCTGGGAAGACTTCCAAACGCGATGCTTTCTTCGAATCCTACGACACCAACGTCGTCTCAACCCACTTCATCACCGAAGCATTCATCCCATTGCTTTTCAAGTCCTCCTCCCCTCGTTTGATCTTCGTTTCAACCGGACTGGCGTCTTTGCAGGAACATGAGAACCCAAACTACCCCCCCAACCAAGCTCCAGCGGCAGGATGGCCAAAGACCGATCCATACAACAATACAACTTATCGAATCACCAAGTCAGCCGAGAACATGATGGCGAGGGAATGGTATAGGATTCTCAAGAACGATCCGATCAAAGTACACATCATAGAACCTGGATGGGTGGCAACAGAGCTTGGGGGTGGCGACCCAAAGATCATGGCTTCGTTCGGTGCGATCGGCCCAGACATCCCGGGAGAGTTCTTCGCCAAGGTTGTGGCTGGAGAGAGAGACGCGGACGAGGGCAAGTTTCTCGACAAGGATGGTATTTACCCGTGGTAGGGTTGTCTACAGCTCACCCGAGTAGGCAGAAGATAAAACAGATGCAGAGTATTGTTTGCCACGTCAAGCAGTCCCAAATTATCATGTGCAACCTAGTGCACACTATTGTCTAACACATATGTTCACGTCCGATCTCTGCATCTTGTCTACTCCGCATCGAGAGGACATGTCTCGTGCTGTTGGTTGACCTGTGCTATGTCAGCAGGACGTTGGTGGTCACAGTCACGTAGCTCACCTGGATCCCACCACGCTTGTAGTAATCGCTGTCGGCATAAGGCCTCTTCCATCCACCCTCTGCCGTCGGCGTAGACAGCCATAATCGAAGCAGATGACGTCGAGGCGCAGGAGGAGGATAATCGACATAAGCCGTACGAGCGTGTAGGACATGAGCTACGTCTTATCAGCATTGCACACGCTTACGAGCACTCACTATCCGCGACAAATTGGATATCGCCAACAGCTAAGATCATGTGCAGAGCAAGACGTTGCGCGGTGTCTTCCAACACTTGGATCGCTTCGAGTTGAGCGGGGGAATGACCAGGTATGTGGCCCGCTTCGACGTGACGTGTGACTGGTTTCCGCACGTGTTAGTGGATCACATCACGGCAGGAGAGAAGTGAAGACTCACTTGACTTGACGTAGTACGGATCAAAGTGGGAGATCAATCTCCCATCGTGATGATAGAAGATCTACCATCGTGTGAGCTTGATCGCTTGCGTTAAACAAGACCCACTCACGGCCTTCTTTATCCAGTCGTTCTGACCTTCCGACGTCTCCCCTTTACGATCGAAATACCAATCGGGCTTTGCCAACAGCTCCGCCACGTCTGGTCTTTTCCTCTGCAAGGTATTCCAAAGGTGATGTGCCGAGACGACATCGCTCTCTCCTCCTTCTTTTGCTTTGGCCAGACAGAGCAGACCGACAATATCGGATGAATCGGTGTGGAAGAACTGACGAGCGGCGGTACTGTATATTCTGACTTTGTCAATTTGCGTGGGGTCGTTTCCGAGGTCCTAGCAACGGAGGCGTCAGAACAGACGTATACATCCAATCGCCCGCAGTGCTCACCTTGACATGACCCAAGACATGCCCCTTCCTGTTTTGACTGAGAGTGACACCTAAGACCGTTCCTATGGCGAGGTAGATTGCTGCGCTCTTTCGTATAGGCCATTCAGTAACTGGAAGACCTTGGATAAGGATGAAGCCCGGTCCGTTGATGATGTGGTCGCGGATCTCTTGCAGAAATGCATTGACAGAGGGGGAGAGGGGGAAAGTATCCTACGACGGGTCAGCGCTAGCCTATACATAGAGACCATGCATCGTCCGCACTCACTCTGGTGATATCTGGTAGACCCAGGCCAGTCTTCTCAAACCTCTCATACGCCTCTTCGAGCTCTTTGATCTGATCTTGACTCCATACTCTCTTCCACAGATCCGGGTTCTGCACGAAATCTTCCCGCTTCCACACCGTTCTTCCTGTTATCTCTGTCGGGAAAGCAGAGTACGGTTGGACAAGCTCGGGTATAGGCTCATGTTGTCCGGATGTGAGACCTGTGAGTTTGGTAGCGATGTGCGCGGGTGTAGATTGAACGGCGACGGGCATTTTGATACTGAGTGTGATAGATCAGAAGCGATGGGTGTCGGTACTCTACTACATATTGTGTGTTTTATATGAGCCATCCCGCTTCTTCGACGAGGTTCATGCTCGGATCTTGATGCTAGTGTGCTTAGTGCATAATCAATTGCGTGCTTGATAACGACATGCAGCGGAGCGCAGAGGTAGAAGCTAGCGGCAGGAAGATGGGAGTCGTCAACTATAAGCGATCAATAACCGGGATCATTTCGTTATGTCCGTCTTATACAGCGAAGGGAGGGAGGGAGATCTTGACATCACCACCAAAGAAAAAAAGTTGGTATAACTTTATCGTGTATTGTTCATTCATTGCATGATACACTCTACACAACCAGCATCTGCAGCTTAGACTGGCCCAATTCAATGCGCAATGACATCGTGTCGGTGGACGCTATCAAGCACGATGCGGCCATTGCGATGCGAGAACATCCCGTGTGGTTGGGTGGTGCGTTAAGCGTTGTTTTCGTCGTGTATCTGCTTTGTGAAATGTATATGCTGATGTCTTGCTTGCTTGGTTGCGTAGGAGCCGCCGCAATGATGTCTGTATGTATCACACATCCCATCGACCAGACCAAGATCCGATCACAAACGCAGATCGTCCGATTGGGGATGACTGCAACGGCTCGTCAGACTGTACGATCGAGCGGTTTCTTCGGTTTATGGCACGGCTTATCAGGGAGTCTGTTACGTCAAGCGACATATGGAACAGCTAGGTTTGGCGTCTATGCGAAGCTCAAAGAGATAGATGGGAGATCAAAGAATGCTGAGAAGAATTCACGGTGGAAGTTGGTGAAGAATGGTGCGATAGCGGGGTTGGTCGCTGGAGCTGTGGGTGCACCAGGTGGTGAGTCACTTCCGGCTCTTGACGATGTACTACTTTGCTGATGCTAGAACAGACCTGGTGATGGTACGAATGTCTGCGGACGGTATCAAATCTCCAGAACAACGGCTCAACTATCCTTCTGCTCTGCATGGGATATACAGAATAGCAAGGGATGAAGGATTATCGAAAGTGTTCAGAGGGTTCGGTGCGACTTGTTTGAGGAACGTCATCTTGAATGCGAGTCAACTACCTTGGTGAGTCGCCTGTCGCCTCGTTGCTTAGATTATCACTGACGTATAGACAGCTACGACGTGGTCAAGGCGCGTCTGCTACGCACAGGCTATATTGACGATGGCATCCCCCTCCACCTTCTCACCTCGGCAATAGGTGGTACCATCTCTGTAACGCTGTGTGCGCCGGTGGACGTCATGAAGTCGCGAATACAGTCGTCGACGTTGGAAGGAGTGGTAAGTGACATTGTGAGATATGGTAGCTGACCCGAACAGAGCAGTATAGATATTGTCAAGCGATCTCTGCGCGCGGAGGGAGTGTCGGTCTTGTTCAGAGGATGGCTACCGGCCTGGTATCGTATGATGCCATCAACGATGTTGACATTTGCATTCCTGGAGCAACTACGGAAGGTCTTTTAGATCATGTGTATATTAATGCATTGTATTGATAATGTTGTAGATGCTACAATATAAGTTGTGGTTATACCCATGGCGTGCCGACCTTTCTAACTCTTAGATACCTGCTTGAGAAGAGGAAGATGCCTCCGAGCATGACCACCCCTCCACAGAAAAGCGACGCGTAGAGATAGTCGTTCCCCTTTATTAGAGCCGCAGTGATGGGTGGACCTGCTAACCAGAAGAACGATGTGACGAAGAACGCCATGCCGATGTAGAGTCTGATGTCAGCGGGGTACGTGAGCAGTGCGACTTACCCTACTTGATCTGGGTACGGGGCGAACGAAGCGGCGGCGGCGTTGAAGGCTGCAGCGTATGCACCTGGTCATCAGCAAAGTTTTGACCTGTTCACTCACCACTCGAGACACCATACAGCGCGTCAAAGACCATGATACCCGGTACACTCTCCGCTTTCGTCCAGACAAATAACATGACCGCCGAGATGACCGCGAACGACGCGTGGACGTTGATGGGACCGACCACCTGAGCGGCGAGTAGCGGGGCAATACGCCCAACAACCGAACACCCGTTGATCACGGCCAAGGAATAGTTCGCCAGGGATGTGGAGAAGCCTCTTGCTGTGCCGTAGGTCACCGCGAAGGATAGAGGACTGTAGATTGCCATGGAGGCACAGCCTGCTCCTGCGACGTGTAGTACATACGCCGGGTCTCGGACTGACAATCAGCAAGAGTCACTTCAAGGGTAAACTTACATACGACCGGACTGAGGACCGCAATCTTCTTCCTTGGCGGATGCACTGTGCTCAAGCAGAGATACGCAACGATAGTGACCAGCAGAACGATAAAGCCGACTGTAGGTATATCAGCGACGTCGCGATTTGAGTACACTTACATATCCTCACTGTCCATGCGAACCCCACTGAAGGGAGAAGCGACCTCGCCATGATTGGGAAAACAATTCCTCCCAGACTCGACCCCGCTGCTTGACACCCGTAAGCCAAAGATCGATATCTACTCCTTCCAAAGTGATGCGACAAGGTCGACACCGTCGGAGGGAACATGATACCCATCCCCACGCCCACTGCTATCCCATGCGCGAGGACGTACTGCCAGTATACTTTGGCAAGGGAGGTCATCATCAGTCCGAAGACGTAGATGGACCCGCCCGTCACGATCAGCGGTTTGAGATATCCAGCGTCGAAAAGTGGTCCGGATACGCAACCGAGTAAAGGACAAAGACATAGTTGGATGGAACCGATCCATGAGATGTTGGTAGGTGTGGAAGATGATAGTTGGTGGGTGTAGTAGTAAGATTGGAACACGCCGAACTGCTTGTAAGCGTATGAAGTCCACCGACTTGACTCACAGAATTCGTCATTCCATCTACATATCACAGTCAGCCTACTCCGTTTATGAAATGCACGGTGTGTACTTACAACAAATGCCATTTACACAGACGGCCTTTCCACTTGCTCAGCTCAAATCTCTACTCCATATACAATCCACTCACCCCGACGAGATCCAACCACCCTGCAGTACCCGGCGACCTCTCCCCTTCGTGTACTTCTGCATCACTCTCCGCTGCAAGAGGCGATATTTGATCTTCTACAAGTACATCTCGCGCTTTCTCATCTGCGTCGAGCTCGCGATCAAATCTGTCGTCGGTATCGCGTAAAGGGCTCACAGTGAGCGTTTCGCTAGACATATGTGGTGAAGCATTGGTGTTTTGGGGAAGGTGAGACCACGAGATGACTAAGAGAAGTGAGATGTAATGTGATGTGGTCACGCCTTATGAAAAATGTCCAAGTTTATAACCGGAGTGAGATCGGCCCGGGGGTGGGAGTGGGTGGGCATACATGTGCTGTGTGTTTTGATCAAAACAGCCGAAATCGACTCGCGACTTTCGAGTCATCAGACAGAGGTAGCCGAGAAACGTCGCTGACACCAAAGCTGTCGCTTTTCACAGAGGTCTACCAGCGCATAATTGGGGGAGTCAAGACTGGAATACAGATGGGAGGGAGATGACCTGGATGTTCCAGAATAGTGCCATGCAATGAGCCCTCAGCGTTGTTGGCGCCGTGATACGGCGGATATGGAAAAGATCCGCGCGCTCTTGATCTCAGGTTACGGGTGACGAGGGGGACAATATGCTTAATTAGTATGCATGAACAGGGTAACAGAACAATTGACCTTACCACTCTCAACATCGCTGATCATATCTTCATGGAGATATATCGAATGATGCAATGATCTCTGTACAATCCTGATCACATCACTGACCTCCTTGCAGTCTTTCCGTTCATTCCCCCGATGCAGGTCCGAGCAGTCAAGGTCATCTCCGAGGAGTAGCCCGAGCGCCTTGACGACGGAAGGTCCTGTCTATGAACGCCCTCACCGACTCGTAGGCCCGAAGCAACGCGTTGTAACGAGTTGAGAAAAAGTGATTGATGGGCCAGGCTAGCTCTTCGTACGTCAGCTCATAAGTTACATGAAATCAACGATTCCGTTCGCAGCATATTGCCATGCCCCAACGACGTAGAAGTCATTCCCCCATCCCGCATTCGTGTCCTTCCCTCTCCCATTTGCTAAATACAACATGGGATAGCTTCTCAATGCTTTGTTGCATATTCAGGAAAATCGGATTGCTCGTCTCATGGTATTGCCTTCTGTGTCCTGCTAACAGATCTGACTTACTTGTAACAACGGGATGAAAAGCATGCATACCGATGAACATATGGTGAATAGCGTAAGCCAAACCTGTCTGCGCTATACGATCATACCATCCTGCATGGTCCATGCGTCCGTGCGTCCGTGCGTCAATTACGGGGTCTACAGTCACCCTCCTTTCCACCATCAGATCAGTAAATCTCCCTTTCCAATATATCGAGATCACATTGCAGCCCAGTGTATCTTTCCTCCCCTTCTCCTTCATCTTCTTCTGTTCAATTCAAAGTGTGTCCTAACACGCAGCATATGAAGTTGACCTCCTCTCATTGCCACCATCCTCGCAGCGTGTATCCGCATCACAATCACTCGACTCTCAACTACATTCCGACAACCCTAACCTACCTTTCCTTCTGCTTCCAATTCCATATATTCCTCCTGCGAAGAAGAGACACACCGCTACTGCCTGTCGAAAGGCTTATTCATAGCTAGCTCGACGGCGTAAGCGAAGTAGAAGAACGGAACAAGAAGGTGAGTGGACTGACGTCCTCGGCTGGGATCAATCGAACACACTGCGCTGACACTCTCAATTTCCTCCACAGCTTCATCATGCTATACCGATGCAAGTAATGCGAAGAGAACGATCTCGAATGCGTTACAGACTTCCCCACAATATCGACGATCGAACTTGACGGAAAGAAGGTCGGAGTCGTACAATTCGAGAGTTGTCGAGGATGCGATGACGACTGCACCGACTCATTCGTCCAAATCATCTTGACCGAACCTCGCACGTACCGAATGAAGGGAGGGAAAGGACGCTATGATGATCTAAGGGAATTGTGGGCTGCAGTAGATGGGAAAGTAAGTAGAATCGACCGCTTGATGAGCCCTGGCCAATTGACGACCACAGATGATCGAGGAAGGTGGTGCGATACAGAGCGAGAAGATTCCAAAGGTCGATGGTCACTGCGACGAGTCCAGTCAAGGAGGAAAGAAGCGGAAGTATGACGAAGCTATCACCACTGGAGGTCAAGAGAAGCCATGTCCCGAAGTGCCGGCCGATACCATCCAGAGCGAGACTGCGGCGGTCGAAGAGGACGGTGATCTTCATCCCGATTCGACAACAGACGACGCCACTGCAGCAACAACGACCGAGCGACGCTTGACTCCACTCAGTGATTTCTGGAGTGATAGCGAAGACGACGACGACGACGAGCCTGATCCAATCCCCCCACCCCTTCCCTCGCCCGGCGGAATCAGCGCGGCGGCTTTTAACAAGACCTATCTCACCATCCCTGTCACTCACTTCGCCCTTCGTACCTTCTGCGAAGCAACCGATCACCTGGACGTCTGGCCATCGCAGTACACCATCGACCAGCTGAAGACCCTTCATATCTATTGGGATTGCGATCCGGGTCCATCACCTTACGACTGGCAGAATCAACCCACCGTGATGAAGGTGTGTACGTGGTTGAGCGCGAGCTACAAGACTTGTGCATCGTTGGGAAAGGCTCTGAAATGTCCCGACGAGCTGTCGGATGACATCCTGGGCGTCAAGGTGGGGACTTGGGTATGGGCGGCGCTGAAGTTAGACGAGGAGGTGATGAAGAAGGGACGATCGAGGAGAATCAATTTGTATTATCAACATACGTGGATTTGGTGGAGGGAAGTGCTGCATGAGATTGGGATTCCGGAGATAGAGCTCGACATTAACGAGATAATCGACCTATTCGAAGAGGTAGCGGACGGACAGTAACGGTTGGTGTGCTCGTGAGAGATGGAATCAGATAGTTTGATGAATGAATTGCGTCCTTTCGGGATCAATTGAGAACTTTCGACGCGACCATTTTCCGTCTCTCGTTCAAACTCGAACCTTCACTTTGAAGTCATGATATCAAACTAGACGTTCGCGATGAGTAGAGACTTTTGTGCAAATTAAGTGTATAGACAAGTAGATGGATCGTCCTGCATGCGTGAGTCGTGTCTTGATGGGATATGTTGACGACTGCAACGCTGATGACAACAATAGATTGATGTGTTGACTGACACACCTTTTATCCCTTATGACACGAAGTGAAGTGACCATCTGTAGAGGCGAGGTAGTATCAACGTCAGGATGGGACGTGTATGATGATGAGAAGCATCCTCAAGATCAAGCTGTAGCCGCGATCAGAAGACGCTTGTTAGATGACTGGTGGGAGGTGTAGGACTGTACGATTCGAAGCGTGAGTACCGTGCGAATTGCCATGTCATGACGTCCCCCTGCGTCTCCATGACCTCAAGCAGAGAGATCAGTTGCTTCTGTTACTCGCCCGCACTCCCCTGGATGTCGTGAAACTTGATGTCGTGCTGCCATACTGTTCGTCGCTGACGTCTCATCCAGGCAGTTGGAGTCAATCACAGCGAATTCATCTGAAAACGTCTTCACCTGATCTACGCACACGTTCTTCTAACATGTACACCCGAATCATCGATTTCACCAAGTATCACAATTGTCTATCTGCTTCTTCACTGTCGATTCGTTTTCAAGGCTCGAGAGAGGGAACGTCAGATGAAGCGGAGGTCGGTGCACCTCAGACTTGCGTGTCATACCCACCCCTTCCGTCCTCTTTCCATGTCGTATCTTCTTCTTTCTCTTTCTCTTTTCTCTCCCGTCAATACTACCAAGCGACCCAAGTTAGATTAGTCTGTCAAGTCTGAATCTACCGACTCAGTGAGTACACACCACATCCTCCTGCATGTGTCACTCGCAAATGGGCTGACATTGACAATGGTAGTGTCCCGAGCTACCCCAACAACCTCAACCAACATGTCCATCACAATCAACAACGAGAACCAGTCCAATGACAATGAGAAGGGGTCTGAGATAGACGAGAACGTGTCAGATGAATGTGGAGAAGGTAGCGCGAACAAGAAGAGGAAGACTTGTACCGAAGACGAGTGAGCTCCACCTCTTGCCCTTGTAGTGTTGATCATCCTTCCCCTTTCCTTCCCCTTTACCCTTGAGTTTCTCCACTGATCCCCTTCACCTCTTATTCACACCACGTTTCCTTCACCTCGACCGTCATCATATCGCTTCCACCGTTGCCTTCCCTCCACACTCTTTGGCCCTCTTGCCGCGAACAACCTTCCCTGTCTTCTGTCTTCCGCACCCTTGAACTCTCTACTTGATGTCAAAACCTGGCATCGAAGCTGACGTTACTGATAACAGCCGCAAAGAAGTCTTCGCCAACTCCTCTACCAACACATCGACTCCCAGCACTAAGACTCCCGACTCCACCTTCACTTCCATCATCACCAACAAGCCCCCTCTCCCTTCATCACTCTGTAACGATTCGGACAAAGACACCATCATCGCCGCACTTCGCTCTCAGCTCGATCAGACAAGCACAGAGCTTGCCACTACTCGACACGACTTCGAGCTCTACCGCAGTACTCATCCTGACCTCGCATCGATAGAGTCCACCACTCCGAATTCTTCTTCCAATGCGGATTATGACGAAGTCGTTGCGAGGAACGATCTCCTGAAACAACTGCTCGCCGAGCTCATTTTCAAAGTCAGACTCGCTCTTCTCAACTCGGATGAAGAGAGAATGGACATTCTGATCGAGAAGATGACAACGGAAGTGGCACTTCTCAAGGAATACAATCAATTGCAGAACGATCATACTAAGACGCTTCACCAGTGTAAAATACATCTGATCAAGTCAGACAAACTTTCCCGCCGTGTGCAGAAATTGACAAGCGATAGGGATACTCTCGCATCTCTCTTGGCCAGGGCGGTAGTAAGGTGTCATTCCCTGGAGGAATATTCACATTTGCCTGTGACAGTCGATTGGAGTCGAGCTGAGCCTTTGCCCGGTGCTCATTGGTAGATGTTCCCCCCTTTGTTTTCTCGTTCTGCTAGTCTGTGCATAGTTTTGTTCATAATCATCCGAAATGGTGCGTACCATCTGTAGTCAAAAATGCATCATCCATGTTGTAATGATAGTCAGATCGAAGCAGCACAAACCAGTGTCGTGTGCGCAAAGGGCGAGTGGTCCTTCAAGACTATTACGCTCACGATCCCCCCACACACAATTATCTTGCACACTCGCCGTGTTGTGCCCTCTAGTGTTACAGAAGCAGTCCTGTTCCTCCTTAAGGGTGGACCGTCCACTCGCAGGGGGCTTCACCGCTGATCCGAGCCGATAGAGGTCAGTCATCTCCAGAACCATTCCCGTACCCTTATGAGGTCACATCCCAAAGGTATATGGCGAGCTACGATAGACCCTTTCGCACGGGTTTCAGCAGTCTGGTATTAATTACCAACAAGCACCATCCTTTGGCAGTAAGACAGCTCCTAGACGGTTCTGAACACGTTCCTCGGCCCTGAAACAGGTGATGTGACGAGTTCGGGGCTGTGTGATGTGGTTGTTCTTGTTCGATGATCCTTCCTCTATCGAGACAAGTTCACCTTGGCGATGGGCGGGGTTGAGTCTGTGCGCACTGTTTTCTACCAGATTGGGATCCAAAGGATATCTCACAGTCATTCGTTTCAGGGACACAGACACACACACACACACACACACACACACACACACACACACACACACACACACACACACACACACACACACACACACACACACACACACACACACACACACACACACACACACACACACACACACACACACACACACACACACACACACACACACACAATCGGCGCTCCATTGATCCGGCTCGTCGTGTATCGCCACGAAAGCAATCCAAAGGAGGATCCTTCCGATCTCGCCGATCCTATTGTGTCTGTGTGCGTGTGCATGTGATTTAATTTCTCGTGGGGAGAAAAGGTTGGGGATAGATCACAGTGGGGCAGGCTGATCTCGATGGGGCAGAGAGCAGCCAAGGGTATAAATAACACGATCCATTTGTATCTACTGTCATTTCTTTCTTCTTTCTTCTTTTTTCCATCACGACAACAACAACTCTTACGACCGTTAGCATTCGATGATCATGGTGAGTCTCATGCTGTCCTTGTGCACATACATACAATGTATACATATATAGATAGTTACATCCATATACATACACACATCCCTACTTACGGAGTAAATACACAAACATACATATACATGTGGCTGAGAGGCGAACTGACTAAATATACTTACTGACTTCTGGATTGGTGGCAGATCGCCTTTCTTTCTTTCTTTCATCACCAACGCTGATAATTATTCGCTTACATCTTCAATAATAAAGATGAAGCGAACTATCAGCACTAACAATCAAACCTTCAATCCTTCGGGAGCACTCCCCCTATCTCCCCCTTACTCTCCCCCCTCTTCCCCCTCTCCCACGAAGCAACTGGACTCCCCGGTTGCTTCAATCTCCCCTATCTTATACAAGGAGGCCAGCTCCTCCACATCCAAGAAGTCCGAGCGTAAGAAGAGAAGTAGAGAGGTGGTTGACGATGACGACGATGAGAGTGTGGAGGATGAGTTGGCAGAGGATGGTCCCCACGCTGCGGCGTGGTGGAATGACGTGTAGGAGGCGAACGCGGATCAGAAGGGGCAGACGTTGGTGGATCTCAGTCCATCAACGCCTTCGATCAGGTGGGGAGTGAGGTTGGTGGTAGATGGGTGCGATCTGTACCGAGCTGCAGCGCCGACAGCTGCGGATATCGCCCTGATCAAGTGAGTTAACTTACGATCGCACTTCGCTGATATTTAGATGGAAGGGGTTCCAAACCCAATCTCGACTGCGCGACTGCTGTACTTCCTTCGGGGATCAGCTAAGCGTCAGTACCGAGATGCGTATATCTCCCGGTTGCTCGACATCTGGAAGTCTTCGCCAATCTCGCCATCTACCTTCATCTCCCAGCCATCTCACATCCGACCCATCCGACCCATCTCGTGTTCCTTCTCGACTGCCGAGGTAGCATCATTCGGTACACCTACCGATCAAGTCGATTCGAGAGGTCGGTATTGCCAGAAGGTGCCAAATTTCGCATCCTTCACCGGGTATTGCAAAAGGATAGCGCAATCGGGGGCCACAAAGTGCCGGCGGAGTATGGCGGGGTGGTGAACTTCGCGGAGGTCGAGAAGGAGAGTCTGGCGGAGGTGAAGAGAGTGTTAGACGAAGATTGGGCAAGTGAAGAGTGGAGGGAGGAGCTGTGGAACCTGGTGCGGCTCCTTGATAGGATACGGACCAGGGAGACAGTCCCAAATGCGACCGAGTGAGTTCTCAAACCCATAGCATGCGCTGACGGGGAACAGCTTTGGCTATCGTTTACTGCTGGATAACCACGTTATCTTGTTGGCCGCTCTGGGACTGTATGAGGACCTCCTCCCGGCAGATGTGTTCTCGAGGTATACCAAGCTATACCGAGAGATCACGATCTTGATGTCGGCCTCAATCTTGTCGAACTCACCCAGCATCTACGGTTTGGTGTATAGCGCCACCGTCTTGAGTGAGCTCGACCATCTCTACCAATCTCGGTCAACATCTAGGACCTTCAAATTTGAGATGTCGTTGTTGGAGGAGATTCTCATCATCTCGAATGGGTTGTTCGTCAGTGCTGTCGTGGGATGTCAAAACACCCACAGCGACGAACAGCTCAAAGAGAGAGTGATGAGAAGCTGGTGGTATGCCCTAAGGGACAGCTTTGTAAGTCTCGTGCGATTGAATCACGCTGACGAATCAGTATGCATGTGAACATCAAGGCTGCTACGAGCCCCTGGATGCCACATCGGATCTGCAGGACCTAGGGTATACAGAGGAGGAGATGTCGGCGAGGCTGCCGGGGACGCGGGCCAGGGACATGAGGTCAGGAGGAGCGACGTGAGTGCTTCATCTTCTTTCGCCTCTGACTGAACTGACATACATTCAGGTGGAGAGCGGCGCAGCGGGCGCTGGGAGGCAGGTACCGGTCTGACCGCTGGCCTTGTCCATCCATCCTACATAGGTGTGGGGACATTGGCGAGGAACGAAGCAATGCGCAGCTGGTGAGGCGGTTCATCCACCGACGCTGCAGGCAAGGCAAGCCCGGGAAGCAAGGGGATGCAGACACCTCACAGCCCTACAAGTTGAGCGTAGGTAGGAAATGCACATTCTGCTGGGTGCACATTTGATGGTATTTAGCAGACGGACTTGCTTGAGGACGAATGGCAGAAATGTTGTCACGGACGCCTTGCACTATCCCCCAGATGAGGTCATACTACAATGCATGAATAACAACTCGCTATCTAAGATTAACAGGGCAAGATGGCTTGAAGCCCAGGACCACGAAGCACAATCGCCTACTAGACGTCCACTACTCTATACCTGCTCACTTCGTCCAACTTGCGAGACTTCTCACTCGAGTCTTCGGCGACAGGTCTTTCGGACTCGTTGTCGGGGAACACAATATACGACGGGACATCGTCGTCGTCTCTGAAGAACCCCTCGGTCGATGCCAACCCTTCCCATTGTACCATTTCATGTTCGTGACCAGGCGGCATTATAGGTGGCGGCCAGATCAAGCAGATGATGTAGTAGCTCAGACCGCCAGCGAGTGTCGAAAGGATGAATCCCATATTGTAGATGTTGGTACTCGCCGCTGCGAGTTGACCCGGATGAAGAGCATTGGCTACTCCGTGAACGACGAGGACAACACCGATGATCCATGCAGCGAAGGCACGAGGGTTGACACCGTATTTGTACCAGTAGATAGATCCTGGACCGGCCACGAACACAGATGGCATGTGGACATTGCCCTTGCGAACAAACCAGTAGTCGACGCTGAGAAGGGCAGGTCAGATATGTAACCAACGAACAAAGATGTAGTAAGTTGCTCACATTTCGATAGCGAGGATGGGACAAATGAAACAGATGTAGCTTCCTAAGAAGGTCAAGAATTGAGCGGCCGACGCGACGATCTTCCAAGGCACTGAAACGAATCCTATCAGCATGGTCTCAAGGAGGAACTTTGCACTAGACTTACCGACACAAATGGCAAGGATAGCACAGAGGATCTGTCCTCGGACGATCGTGAAGTAACGAGGGAAAAGACCGGCGAGATCACAGCCGCTGAATTGGTTACAGGTCAGCCGTAGTCGAGAGCATCACACGGTGTATGACTTACACAGGGATGGAGTTGGAGCTGATGTTGGTTACAAAAGTCGCGTAGACTTGAGTGAGAGCGGCGAGACAGACGAGTGTACGGGCCCCAGCGTTCCAGTTGTGGTCGAGAGTAGCGTTAAAGAAGTCCCAAAGGTTCTGTTTGACGTCAGCAACTCTTTGACCCAGTAGACAGTACGGATAGCGAACTCACCCAGTAGACTTTGCCGTACATCTGATTACCACAAGCTGCGATGACCATACCAACCAGGATGACGATAGGTTTCGAAATGAACAAGCCGTAGGTCTGAGTGTTTGTCAACGGAAGCTCTTGGCTATGCTACCCTCACTCGACTCACGATAGTCCAGGTCTGCTTGGGGTGATTTGCATATCTCGCCAAGTCCGCGATGTTGACCAAAGGAGGGATGACTATCGTATCAGCCGCAGTCCGTATAGCGAGTACTCACCATTTGAGATAGTACTGTTCAACGCTTTCATGAAACCCCAACCGAGCTGACTTCCTGTCACTGTGACGACGGCCAACTTGTCCAGGTGTGCTCCTCCGGCTTTGTGAACAGCCCATGCCATTGTCGCGAAAAGCGAAGGGACAACGATAAAAGACTTGGCCGCAAAGATCTTGGACGTCTTGGAAGGGTGGATGAACATGAATGCTGTGATTGAGGGAAACCGTCAATCGGGGTGTATTGCATGGAAGGCGGTTTTTGAACAACTCACGAAACTGGATAAACCATAGGATGAAGAAAGCTAGCAATTTTCGACTGGTCGTTCCAGAGCTAGCAGGGAGATGATTGGGGATATCCGTCCACTTATGACCGAAGATACAACGCAGAACCACGTCCATCAAGTAACCTGCATAGAGAGTCTGCGTTCCCATGTAGAGAACAGCGACGACTCTGATGACAACCGTTAGACAGTACCTCTAAAGTATATGACAGCGTACTCACCCTCTGATAAAGATCCAGAGCAAACTGCCTCGCAGTCCACCGCTGATACGAACGAACGAGGGGAAACCGATATGATACCTTGAAGGTCCACGGGCGTTGAACAAGACCAGCACACAGCAGAGGAAGGAGCCAACCCAAGCTGCGAGGAAGATGTGCCACCATAGTAGACCGGCCGAGACGAGTGACGCCCCTGCATTGTACGTGGTCGGTGAGAAGGAGATTGAGAACTGAAAGCGTGTGTCAGCGCGCTCAAAGCGACTCAGAGGTATGAAACGAAGCGCTCACTTGAAAGAGGAAAAAGCTCCATGCGTCCCAACGTCTAGTCTCCGGCGGGTTCGGTGCAAGGTCAACATTTGTCCACTTGTTACCTTTACTCTTCTCTTCATCCTCGGTCTCTTTGACTAGGACGAGCTGCTTCAGTCGTTGAAGTCTCGATGACATATCGGCGGCGAGGGCGACGAGTGAGTGTGGATGACTTCGGTATTGGTCTTGGAGTGACAGGACCACCAAGTCCGATGAGTTGAGTCGTCCATATTATACCAAAATTCGGAGTTGCTGACATGGTGCTGTGGAACGGATGGACCCGAAGCAAGATAAGGACTTCGGAGTCGGAGTTGAAGGTATATAGGAATGTCCCTCTAGTAGGAATAGGTAGAACAAAATGTAACTTGAGGAGATGTGAGAGATAAGGAATTTCAGGAATGTTTTGTCAAGCTCAGGGCCAAGCGGAAGCGGGCGAAACTTGGCGTTAGAACAGAGTCGGCGAGCTCCTTCCATCCATGGATGCGGATCGGTTCTGTACCATTGCCGTGCGTTTACTTCCCTCGTCTCGTTTGGGCCCGGCACGTCATTATCACCTCATTGATCATTTACCACTCAAGATATTGCCAAGATAAACTCAAAAGTTGACGACCATGACTGTCGATTGACTCTTATCTCACATCGACGACGATCATGCCAGACGATGTGCCAGAGGTCTATGAGAAGTCCACCAGCACCGTACTACGCGATGAGACGCCAATAGCTACACCTACACCTGCCAAACAACCCCGTCCCACTTTGCGCATCGCCAAACAATGCTTCGACTTCCTTCTCTCGCAATGGCTTCTCCTTGCCATGGGTCTGGTCATCCTCCTTGCCTGGCTCTTTCCCTCTGTCGGTAAACGCGGTGGCCACATCGCATCACAATGGACCGTGACTTATGGCGCTGTCATCTTGATCTTCTTCGTTTCCGGTCTCTCCCTCCCATTCGACAAACTCCGATATCATGCCAAGAACATCCGACTCCATCTCATCGTCCAGATCATGTCCTTCCTTGTCACCTCCTCGGTCTTCTTCGGCATCGCCACTGCAGCTTCCACAAGCTCAGCTATCGAAACTAGCACATTGGTCGGTTTAATCGCTACAGGATCCCTTCCCACTACCATCAGCTCGAATGTCGTCATGACGCGCCAGGCGAAAGGAGACGAAGCGGCAACAATGGTGGAAGTGACATTGGGGAACTTCTTAGGACCATTCATCACCCCTTTGTTGATCACGAAACTGTATCTACCCTCGTCCACAGTGTTCTCAGAATGGCTACCGGTGGAAGCGACAAACAACCTTAGCGCATTGTATCGACATGTCATGATGCAGATGGGTCTGAGCGTTTTCATTCCGCTTTTCGTTGGACAAGTCATCAGGGCTATATGGCCAAAGAGAGTACAAGAGACGGTGGTTCGCTTCAAGCTCGCCAAGGTTGGGTCACTATGTTTGCTCGCGCTTATTTGGTAAGTCTCACTCGCTGCTTTCATAAACTGACATCATTAGGTCAACTTTCTGCACTGCATTCGCTTCTCGCTCCCTTCAGACTATCAATACCCCTACCATCGTGTTCAACGTCTTCGCCAACCTCGCACTGTGTATCTCTTTCACCATCTTATCCTACTTTCTCGCTCGACCACCACACTTTCTTCATCGTCTTGCTCCTCGTATATTTCGTCGTATCAATCGGGAAGAGACCGTATCAATCTGTTTCTGCGCTCCGGCAAAGACTCAAGCATTGGGTATCCCGCTCATCGCTTCGATGTACACCTCCTCAGACGACATGACGCGGGCACTGATACAAGTCCCCATGATTCTTTACACCGCAGAGCAAATCTTAGTTGGACAGTTTCTAGTTTGGCTCTTCTTGAGATGGAAAAGGATAGAAGAGGAAAAGGAACGGACCACGCAGGAGGAAGCGGTGGCCATCGCTTAGAACTCAATGCATATACCTTGATCAATGGATACTATTTCGCAGTCTTCCTCTGCGATGCCGTTCTCAAATTGGAAGATGGTAAAGTCAGTGGTCTGATTGTCAGCGGAAAGTCATCGCCTAACAAACGTACCTCTCCAACCACTGCCATTGGTGCGTGCCAGAGTCCAGCATCGTAGCATACACCGGTATCTCCAGGGACCGTATATGCTTTGACCGTCGTGAGATCGGGCCGTTGTCCGCTCTCATCTCCATCGGCGACGACCACTATGTACGCGGTGTCTGCTTTTCTGCCCATTGGAGTGAACGACTGACTTGTGTATGGATGTCGTTCAAGCGCATGGATAACGAGCGATTGACTGCCATTGACATCTTTAGAGATAGTCCGCGGTGTATTTCTCGACGCGGAAAGAAGTGGACGACCGCTTTGTCCGCTGGGTGCAGTGTCATAATTGTTGGTGCAGGGTGCGATGTAGGGTGTTTTGGTAGAAGTCCCTTGATTTCCGTGTCGAGTCTTGGACGTCGTCAGTGCCGGCGAGATGATATGAAGGCGAGCATGAGTGGTGGACGGGGTCAACGCGACTGCTGTGATTCGAATCGACATGACGAATGCAGACGCAACATAGAACATATGTCTTAAAAAGACATACTCGAATATATACTAAAGATACCCCTTCCAGGGTGTTTATCTCCAAGCGAGCACTATGTCGGTATGGTCCGTAATCCTTATCTTTCCCCTGTTCTCGCGATTTGAGTTATATCCGCCTGGCACAATAGTGGGTCTGCTTGATATCGCATCCATCAATATGACTGCTGATCGCACAAGCATTATGCAGAGTCAGTCCCCCCCGCCTGCCAAGCGTTCGCGCTCAAGTGTCGCGTGCAATCGATGCAAAGAGCGGAGGCAAAAGGTACGCATGTGACTGCGATGTAGACGACTAGCAACTGACATAGGAGACAGTGCGATAACAGTGCTCCAGCTTGCTCCAATTGTCAACGAGCGAGTGTCACATGCGTATACAAAGGAGGTGACCATCCCAGCTGGTATGTGGAGATGCTGGAGCAGAGGTTGAGGGATTTGGAAGCGGTGGTGCAGCGACACGCTGGTGAAGAAATACCCTCTGCAGCAGGTCTCGCCACTCCTGCACCAACGATACCGAGCAACACATCAACTGAGGACACGAGGACCGCCCAAATCAGCGTGGAATCGCCTGCACCGGGCCAGTCATCGTCGTCAACCACTGCCGAGCTGTCCTTTCCACCCAGTCACCTTGGCAATGCCCTCGGCTTCCTATCCCTCTGTGCCGCTGCCGAGCCATACTACGTGGGATCGTCGGCTGGGTTCTCCCTCGCCAACCTTGTCCAGGCTGCCATATACGACAAAATGGATGGCGAGACTTCGTCCACTTCGGACACACCTCGTGACTCGCCTGCGGGCACTTCTCCAAGTGATTCCGTCAGACCGATACGTAATCTTCCTTCGACGAATGACCGGCCGTTCTCATGCCATCGACCAAGGGCAACCACATCTGCAGCCTCCCTTCCCGATAATGAGCTAGGAGAAGCTTTGATGCAGGGATACTTCGTCAAGATACATCGATTCTACCCGTTTCTTGACCGGCAGGTGGTGACCAAGAACCATGTAGAGCGACATGATTTACCGACCGACGGCTTATCACTAGCTCAAAGAGTGATACTGGTCCGACTGCATCTCATATACGGCCTCGGCGCACGACACCTTCAGTTGTCAGGACAGGGTCCGACCTTCGACAAGACACTTCCTGAAGCGCACTTCATCGCAGCGACACGACATCTAGAACAAGCGTTCGAGTTGCGCACAACCGAGAACATCGAGATCATGCTCTTACTTGCTTTCTACTCGCTCCATTCACCCTCCGGTCCGGGGGTCTGGCATCTCACCGGTATGGCAATAAGACTGTGTGTGGAACTGGGATTGCACAAGCGGGTCAAGGGCTTACCGGATTCGAAGCGATACGTTGATCAGAGGAGGAAGAGGATCTTCTGGTCCGCACTGATTCTGGAAAGAAAAGTAGCCGTGTCTCTGGGAAGGCCGTTTTCGATACATGACTGGGACATCGACGTCGAGGTGGGTGCACGCGCGAGATACATCTTCTGACATGTAGCTTCCTGCCAATATTCATGAGAACGCTCGTACACCGAGTGAGATTCTACAGGCAATTCAGCGATCTCCTTATCAGACATCGGAGATCCACACGCATATCCATCTCGCCCGACTTCAACCCTTGATCGCATGCATACAGACCCACAACAGTCGGATCACAGAGTTTAATCCGCCCTCCCTGAACCATCTCAACAATACCCGCGCCGCTCTCGATCATTGGCGAAGTGCTATTCACCCACAGCAACTCAACTCGCATCATCCGGAACACGCGCTACTTCTCGAGTATCATAAAGCGCTCCATCTTCTGGTTCAGCCTTTCTTAGCTGTACCTCAGCGATCTTCATCACATATCTCAACCTGCGCGACAGCGGCTGGATCGATCTGTCAAGCCTACAAGACGATACATCAGAGTGAATCGGCGGGGTTCTTCTTGCTCGATCTTCACGATATCCTTGTCGCCGGTGTGACTCTCATATACTGCTTATGGCTGAATGAACCTTCTATCGACTCGTTCACGCTTCTACACGACATTGGAGCGTGTTCTACCGTCTTATTCCTCATCTCCGAACGATGGGCTAGTGCAAAGCGATACCGAGACGCTTTCGAAGCGCTGGTCAAAGCTGCCGTAGCATATCGACAACGAATGAACCAGACCAACTCGTCGGCGGCCGCGTCAGGTCAACTGTATCTCGCTCCTCAGGACAAGGCACTTTTCGATGCGCAGTCCGTCTGGTGGGGTCAAGACGAAGGTGCAGCGTGGAGAAGAATGTTTGAGGAGATCACAGGGGATGGGGTCGGAGCGGCAGAAGATCCGGCGTGGTGGTTGAACGATCTCGGACTTGCGTGAGGAGAGTGGAAGTACAGCATGGTCAATTGTCGTTGCAGATGTTGTCAGAAGTTCATGTACCTCACTTGTTGCTATGAACAGAGTCTGTGTATCTAGTGATCAGTCTATATTTACGCCCGGGCCATACGCGTGATCCTCTCAAGATGAGTCTCGCCCCTAGACTCGTGACCCACGGTCCCCTTTATCCTCTTAACGTATGTACCCAACCCAGCCCTGCCAACAAGACCACCATTATCTCTGTCCCAGATCACCTCGCCACGAAGTATAGTGTATCTGTCATCAGCTAGTGTATCGAGACGCGCAACTCACCTCGGCCAGTTGGACACTTCGAAGCCCTCGAAAGGGGTGTAATCAATTGAATGGTGCAGATTGTCATTCGTAATATCGTGTTTAACCTCACCGGGAGGATACCAGATTACGATATCGGCGTCCATACCCACGGCAATGGCGCCCTTTCGATGCTGAAGACCATAAAGGTGAGCGGGTTGAGTAGAAGTGACTTCGACGAAGCGCTGCACCGAGACTGCAGAGTACTCAGCATGGCTAGTGTCTTCAAAGTGATGCAGAACACTTACTTCTCTGCCTTTCCACCCCATAAGTCATGAGCAGCGGGAGTCTCGTCTCCACACCGGGTAGTCCATTTGGCACCTTTGTGAAGTCCGCCTTTCCACCTTGCAGACCCTTCTTCTTCCCCATCGGATGGTCAAATGCGCTCGGACAGTGATCACTTGAGAAGGTTGTGACAGTTCCATTGATCATTCCCTTCCACACTGCGTCGAGATCATCCTTTGACTCTCGGAGTGGTGGAGAGCAAATCAACTTTGCCCCTTCAAACGATTTGTTCTCGGTCTTCTCCGTGCCGTGAGAACAACCACATCCGTGACCAGAAGGCTGCATCGCTTCAGCCAACATCAGTAGGTACTGAGGGCATGTCTCCGCGAAGATGGGCTGGAGATCGTTCTGCGCAGTTCGGATCCGGGACATGGCAGCCGAGGAGGAAACGTGAACGATGAGAATGGGTGACGAGACGAGGTTACTCAAGCAGATCGCGCGATTGGTGGCTTCCACTTCGGCGAGCGGTGTTCGAGCAATTGCGTGGTGATGAGGCTCCGTCAAGTCGTTCTCTTTGAGATGATCAATCACTCTGCTGCATTCTATCAGCGATGAATACGGACGGCGACTTGCTACTCACAGTTGGACCATATCGTCGTTCTCCGCATGAATCATCAATGTCATACCCAACTTTCTGGTGCGCAGCATGATCTCCAGCATGTCCCGATCTCCTACACGTCTCGCTTCGTATGTCATGTAGACCTGCACGAGGAGATTAGCCCTGACACGTCTTACACACTGAACATGACTCACTTTGATACTGCTGATTCCTTCTTTCTCAAACAAGACCGGCAACTCCTCGTCCAAGATCTTCTTTGTCGGATTTGTCAGAATCATGTGGAATCCGTAATCACACCATGTCCCGTTTGCCGCAGCTCTACGATGATATTCCTCCACAAGTGGGTACAGACTCTCGTCATGTCGCTGTTGGTTCGCAAACGCTATGATAGTCGTTGTTCCTCCTGCAGTAGCAGATCTTGTTCCAGATTCAAAGGTATCACCGGTATCTTCCCCAGGAGCGACCTGCAATTGTTGGAGATGAACATGTGTGTCAATCCCTCCAGGCGTTATGTACCCTCCTTTGGCATCAATGTACCTCTTGCCAACATCTTTGGGCGGTTTACCGGATTGGATCGTGACGATCTTGTCGCCGGTGATACCAATCCACGTGTCCACAGGCGAGATGTGAGAGGTGGTGACGATCAGTCCATTGTAGATGACGAGGTCGTACATGTTGCTTTGGCGGTAAGCTTGAGAATGGTGAACATCTTGACGAGTGCTTTGCCCAGATAAGAATCGTAGAGATGAACAAGAAGGGAATAGCAATCAACAAGGCGCATGGAAGTAACCGAATCGTTTACGCCTTGACCCGAAAAGCTTATCGGCTCTCGGATTTCGTACCACATGGACAAGGAGACAGATAAGCGCGGGCGACGGAGATCGACGGTTTCGCTTGTCTCCAATCGGGTTACAGCACCGGTCAAAAGCGGTATTCAGATCTCTTGCATCTATCTGTACGTCTTATTATTCAAACACAATGAACGCAGACACCTACGGACCTAGAAACTTGGTGGGCTACGGGCCTGTACCACCCAAGTGGGCTTGTCACATCGTTCCGCAGCTAAGCTCGCCCGACTGACATCCTATACACAGCGCGGCATGGCCCAATGGAGCAAAAATCGCGATTCAAGTGGTTCTAAACTACGGTGGGTCGTCTTCAGCTCGCGAGTGCACCTTATTGACATGCAACAGAGGAAGGATCGGAGTCTACTCTCGTCAATGGCGATCCCCGTTCAGAGAAACTGGCAAGTGAGCTTGGACCAGGATGTCAAGCGCTTGAAGGGACAAGGAACGTGAACATCGAGTCGCTGTATGAGGTGTGTTGTTCCCTACGTGCTTCTCAGTCGGCGCGACTGATGAAATGTGATAGTACGGCTCAAAAGCAGGTGTTTGGCGCATACTTCGCATGTTGAAGGAGTACGGTATTCGATGTACGAGTTACATGATCGGCATGGCACTGTTACAGAACCCTCAGGTAGGAGAATGGTTGGTCAAAGACGGCCATGAGATTGCGAGGTGAGTCTGTTATGTACCTGTGAAGGCCGTCTGCTTATGTGCATCGCAGCCACGGGTGGAGATGGATAGACCGGAGTTCCTGGTCAGAGGAAGAGGAAGTCGAGAACATCCGAAAGACAATCGAAGGTGTGTTTTCCAATGGCAGGACACAGACTGATAGATGTTCAGCTATAAAAGATGTTGGAGGTAAACCACCTGTCGGATGGTACTACGGGATGGTGCAAAGTAAAGCTGGAGTGCGATCGCGAGCACTGGTCGTCAAGACATTTGCAGAGGAAGGCTTGCCCTTGAAGTACTACTCGGACGACTATAGTGACGATTTGCCGCATTACGTTCCGACTCCAGGTGGTCAGGACGATAAAGGGTTGTTGGTCATTCCATACGCGTGAGTTTCAATGTCTTCACGATATGCGTAGCGGTGAAACTGATCTACGATCCCGTCACCTTCACTCACGAACAGACTCGACACCAACGATTACAAAGATGGCAATCATAACTCTTTCCTCTCACCCGACAACTTTGCCTCCTATCTCATCGGTGCTTTCGACGAGCTGTACAAAGAAGGTGTAGATGGGTCACCGAAGATGATGTCAGTCGGTCTGCATGCGCGACTTGTTGGTCGACCGGGGAGGATAGCAGGACTGCGGAAGTTCTTCGAACATGCCAAGAAGCATGAGGGTGTGTGGTTCGCCACTAGGGAGGAGATTGCGGATCATTGGAGAAAGCAGCATCCATACAAGGCTCAATGAGGTTATGCATGAGGGTGTATGAGTCAAGTCCGAGATCGTATCTGAATAGCATGTTTGGCTCTCTGGTTGTTACGCGTACCATTTTGCATCGCACGCCTAATTCTCGAGCCATAAGAACGATCAGGCACGCGTTCTGGCCCTTGAACTGATATTAACTGGAGATAAGGGAGTTGAAGATCGACATCGAACGTCAATACACCAATTCGTATGAGTTCCCTCTGTAACATGCATCGTGACCACGCATCATGGAGAAACAGGCCCCTCCGCCAGCATATTCAACGTCCAGCTTGACCACCTCATCACACGGTGTAACACTCAGCATCCCTTCCATATCGTATCAACCAGGATCCAATGTACCCATCACAATCACAGCCCCGCAATCATCCTTCGCTTCGTTCGTTGGGGATGCCATCTGCACCCTCGAGGGGATGAGTTCAGTGACGTTAATGGGGAAGATGCGATACCAGGTACATGCAATCGTGACGTCCAGTACGCAGCTTATACCATCGTAGGCGGGTCAACTCACGAACATCGGCTTTGGCGGTGGTGCGGCATATCCGATAACATCTCGCGAGGAACACGTGTTCGCCTCGACATCGACTTCTATTAATCTGACACCGAGCAAGGAGAAGACGTCTGGAGGAGATGCAGTGCTTCAAGCGGGTCTAGATATCCCCGCAGAGCGGAGCTGTAGCTGCGATGGACCGAGAACGAGTGGGATACTGCCCAGTGTTCCACTCGTGGAAGAGAATGTTATAGAGCGAAGTGGGGTGTCGTGGACACTGGCTGTGGTCATCAAACGGAAAGGGCTTACGAAACGGGACATCAAGTGAGTGGTGCAATCCTTGACAACGCTAACTTGTCCAGACTGTCCATCAATATCCCCGTGTCGCTCTACCAATCTCTTCAACCCAGCGATGCCATCCTGACCAACTCCTCGACTCACGCGACTAAGTTCACCTCGCCCACGCCCCCCGTTTGTACTGTCAGCCTCGCGGTCTTCCCTCCCACTGCATCTCGACCCTTGTCAATCCCTTTCCGAATCCACGTTGCGACCACGCCTTCCCCCTCAATAGTCACAGCCTCTGACGTACATCCCCACGGCAAACTCAAGGTCACCTTCTCTTTAACACGAAACACATGGACGAAGGGGATCAAGCAGTCTGGATTCGGCGATCCTGGAGGCTATGCATGGCCTGGAGTCCATACTCGATCGGTCAGTCCTGCTGTGCTGCAAGGTGGAGGTAGAGACGGGGTCGAGTTTGAAGGAGTGTACGATCTGGCAGAGCAGGAGAAGACGGTGGACGGGTGCGGTCTTTCGATTCATGTGAGTGATGCGGTCCGTGGGTCTGATTCTGGGCTGACCAAACAACTCATAGTGGACATGTCATGCCATTGTGCAGTGGGATCACCTATCGAGGCCGGTGGGAGTGAGCATACCCATCAATCTCCCTCCGGCCGTAGCACAGGGATGAGTCGTTAGCGTATCGATCGATGTGCATGTGGCCTTATACTGTATCATGTATTCACGGTCATAATAGACGAAGGTGCTATTTTAGGCTGGCTCCGGAACGCCACGAGGATGATCGGTGAAGAAAGATGCCGTAATTGAGCCAAACAAGCCGAATCCGGTGATGTATGCGTCGAACCTTAAATTGATGATCAGCCAAAATACATGGACGATGGGCATATCGAGTACTGGTGTGGGTGTGAAAAGTGATATAGATAGGTCAAGATGTCGTCTGCATCAGCAGCGAGCATTTGTCGAAGCATCCACACCATCACACCATCACACCATGAAGCTTGAACTTGTAACGGCTTGCGCGTTGGCTTTGCAGGCAGCGCCAGCGTCAGCCTATGGTACGTGACCTCGTAACAAGCTGCTGAACGTCACTGACCCCTCACGGCAGCGATCGATCGACGTGCTGCTACACCAGTGAAGAATAATGGCAAGCGTGGTCTGTCCTTCAACCAGGCGAACCTCACATCACCCTTCTCTCTTTCCGGCCAAAATTCGAAGGTGTCATGGGCGTACAACTGGGCTCAAACTCAGACGGGGTCTGGATTCAACCCTGTCCTCGAATTCGTTCCTATGCTTTGGAGCAACGCAGCCGAGCTCTTGTCTTCTTGGAAGACGAACGCTCAAAAGGGAATTGACAACGGTGCGACCGCGCTACTGTCGTTTAACGAGCCCGACTTTTGTATATCCGGTTCGGCTTGTATGAGCGTGAGCGCTTCCGTTGACGCGTATAAGAAATACATGCAGCCTTTCGCTGGCAAAGCGCTCCTGGGATCGCCCGCTGTCACGAATCAAGGTAGTCCCGGAGGATTGACCTACCTTCAAGATTTCATTGGCAACTGTACTGGCTGCACGATCGATTTTATCACCTTGCACTGGTACTCGAACCATTGGGCTGGTGCAAACTATCTCAAGTCGCATGTTGAGGCGGCACGAAAAATTGCGGGAGGACGACCGATATGGATCACCGAATTTGCACTCGACAATAGCGATGGGGTGTATACACAGGACGATCTCCGCGTTTTCCTTCAGACGGCACTTCCTTGGTTGGATGCACAACCCGACGTACACCGATACGCATATTTCATGGACGCACCGGGGATGTTGATCAATTCGGCGGGGACAGCGTTGAGTGACTCAGGCGTGTTATACAATAATTACACAGGTGCTACCGCGACAGCCGCGAAAGTAGCTGCTACCTCCTCAATTAGTAGTTCATCAACGAGCAAGTCGACCGTAACAAGCTCGTCGTTGAAAACGTCGTCAGCATCCACTGCCAAGGCATCATCATCATCTGCACCGTTGGCGAAATCATCTTCAACCAGTCTATCGAAGACGTCTTCTACGATTCCGAAGCCAGCGTCTTCAACAATCTCGACAACGGCGTTATCGTCAAGCTTCAATCCCGCATCGATCGCATCATCGAGCAAAGCGACTGCGGTGGTTTCCACAGCGAAGTCTTCTGCAACCGCCTCCACGAGCAAGGCTATTTCAGTCACTGCGTCGTCCGCCAATGGCAGTACTACCGCACAAAAATCTTCGACTTCGGTCGCTCCCAAAAGCTCGAGCACGTCAACGTCAAAGACATCGACTACCACTGTACGCCCCTCGTCAAGCACAGCTTCAGCTTCAAAGGCTGCGTCCACCACGAGCAAAGCCAAAGCGTAGTTATAGGCTACGAATAGTTGCACGATAACCAGCATCAATCGAACAGCAGCAGGCGGAAGCATATATACACCATATAGAGTTTGCATGTTTATAGATAAGACGTGATGCACTTGTACGACAACAACATTCTACTCGTAAAGTGCAGGGCCAGCGAATGTTCTACGTCGTTAGTTGCACCATACGAACGTCGCCCGATTTTCCAACTTCCATGTCGCAGCTGTTCGTCTGGTAGAGCCAATGACATGCACAAATTGCCATTTCGTCGCATACACAATCACCTGGCGCATGGTCGTTAGATCTCGTACAGATGATGACCAGGCACGGTCAGTAAATATGATCGCAAAGTCGCGTCGATCGATCAAAGAGACACGCGTATCAGTGATCTTTTCAACCGAACAATAGTTTACTACGCTGTGAGCAAAGCACAGCGACCACCCAGCACTAAGCCGCCGTCATTGCATCACTGGGCTGAATGAAGCATCTGTTTGGTCCAGTAATCGCGATTTGGGTGTAGATCATGTCGATGTTTGCCATCTTCTCGATCGATCCTGGCGTGCCCTTCCTTGTCATAATTTCACAACGCGTTGACATCAGCACTGTTGGTCCCGATAATGACCATCGCTCCATCTTAACGTAAACGAATGACGTGCGAGTTGGAGAACATTACAAAATTAGGGAACACCGGTTCGATTCACAATGACGATAAGTCAGCCATCGTCAGTGTATATAAACCGTCTACAATCGGCATACCGTGTCGTTTTTCCCCAAATCAAACCATAAACACACACGCACATCACACAACATGTCATCTGAACCCGGACACTCCAACGCAGACACTCACCTCAAGGCTGACGGTACACCCGATGCTCGATTCAAGGAGGTGAGTAGGTTGTTTGGGTGAATATCAGCTCGCTGACCACGTCGCAGCACGGCGGCGGCCAACACGGTAACCAAGGAACCGGCTTCGAGGAGATCGGTGACGGTAGCTCGAGCTTGGTCACCGAGGGTACCGGTGAAGACACTGGCACATACAAGTGAGTCTCGCCGAGGCGATCTGCCTTGGTCACTAACCAAGATCCTTAGGCCATCACTCCACGACGGTAAGAAGAAGGACGGCAGTGATGACAGTCGTGAGTATTTGGATGGTGTAGTACATGTCGATTACTAACAGTACGTCTGTACGTAGGAGTCAGCTCTGAACATGGTTTCGGTGAGTGAACAGTCACAAGTAGTTGCAATAATCACATCGATCTGACACCACACTCAGGCGGAGACCGTGAGCGAGCGTCCGCCGAGGGCCAGAAGGGTGGATCGGCTAGCTATGATAACGGTGGCTTGACTCAGTAGAGCAGTCTCAAAGAAGTAACACTGTAGCGAATAGTCTTTCAATGCATTGCCTGCAAATGCATACGATCACGAATACTCGGGTGACGAATCGTAGTCGTCCGAGATATCGAATCTCACTGTCAGTTGCAAGTTCGCATTGGACGGTCAAAAGCGAACAGTAGCCATATGCTTTTCCTAGATTCAGACCGGAGCGTCTATTACCGCTATCGCCTCACAATCACTTTGAGTTCGCACACGAGACAATCAGGTCGGGGGTGCTGACTCTGAAGCTGTGGTTAAGATGTTTACAGCCACTTCTGTGGATCGACACCGAGACAACGGGCGTCGAGGTACGAATCATTTACGTAGATCCTGGGGTTTGATCTCTCCCATTTCATTTGTGCTCGTCGGTAGTCATGTGAGCGAGACGAACTTGTGAACCACGATGGTCTGGAAGCGAATAGCTGTTCAATACGCTAACCACATTGATGTGTGGTCTGTGCGACATTATGTGCCGTCACACGACCCCCATGTGTTTCACGGAAGGTTCTGAGGGCCGTCATTCTGGACCTGCTGTATATCGTTATCCGTCCCACCAGAATCAGCTGAAATTGATCATCTCCGCTCGTATTTACGAGAAACGACTGCAATAACGAGATGACCTGGGGCTATCAGCGGGGCAAGTGATATTCAAAACGACGGTTATGCCGTCCTCGCTACTGGTCCGGGAAATTTCAGCCTCTTCCAGTCAACCGGGTCGACCGTAACTGCGGTTCACTGGTTCTGCGCTAGTTTAGCCTCATCCGACGATTTGGCAGACCTAAACATTAATTATTGTTTTGTTTATCATTCGGATTGACATTTAGTGCCTGATATACTCGTCGGTACCTCGATAAACAAAGGTCATGGGCCCAGTTTAGTGGGGACGTCCATGCACTACTACTCCTGCACTCAATTGCGTCGTGTCATATATTGCACCCTAACTATTGGATGGGATACTTCAATTTGTTTCTAGCGTCCAAACTCTTCCGAGCGGACCAGATTGGGTTTGACCCGCTCAAAAGAGTAAACAAACCACAATCTGGACCCAGATCAAACCCGGATGGAGGAATCCGTTTAAACCCTCCGAGATACCAAAACTCTGTTTGTCGTCCCTGATGGACCGGCTTCGATCAGTTGAGCTATAAACAGGTATAGGAATCAGGTCGCTCCGGACGCTATGTTCATGCATCCCGAACGCACAGCTTGTTTCTTCAAGCCACTTTGACGAAAGAGGCGTACTCGTTTCTGGGGTATAAGCTCTTACGTTGTATGCAGATCTCAGCCTGATAACACGGGGGGAGACGACATATAAACGGTCCGGTGGCTTGTTTATGTAATTTATATCGTAATAGCGCTCTCGTTAAATTACCACCCTTTAAGCTTATGGGTTTGCATGTGTCTCATTCCGAACATTCCTCTCCAATGGTATTACAGCATTCCTCGAACCTGTTGATCACAGCGTTGATCACCCTTGACCACCCCTTGATCTCCCCTGTCGATTCCAATGGCGCATACATCTTCAAGCCGTTGACGTCAGGGTATCAGACCTGCCTATCTAAGGTTTAGACTCGTTCGCAAATTGATCAATAAAACTCTAACTCGTCTCTCGACCGGATGACATCGCAACATACGACCATCCGGGAGAGCGACGACCGCTGTCCGAGGCAGTGCCGGACAAGCACGACATGCGACGACCTCGCCTGAAAGGAATCGATGACGATTGTTCAGGACGAGGGGGCTGACGGACGACTTCGAGGGGACTCTGTTAGAGTCGTCGAGGTCGAGGCGAAAAGGTATAAGAAGGGGTAGGTCGGGACGTGTAGAGACTCAGTTCTTCATCAACTAACAGTCCGACCTTCTCTCTTTCAATCAGCATCTATCTGTACGAGCGCCTCACTACAGCTCCCACTCGATCACCACACTACCACAGATCGTATACACAATGAAGGGTGCTATCTTAGCTTCTCTTCTCTTCGCCCTTGCGGCCGACGCCAGACCATGGCCCCAGTTCCGGTGAGCAGTGACCTTCATCTTCACTCCCCTTGTACCACACGCTGACCTTCTACACCAGTCGTCAAGCGGCTCCCCTCGACCCTCTCTTGGGCCTTGATGCTACTGCGACTCTTCCCCTTCCCGTCGGCGCCACCGTCACCCTCTCCGTGCCAGTCGTTGGTGAAGTCACAGCAGTCGTCAACCCTACCGGGGCCGCCACAGCAACTGACTCGGCCCTTCCCATCGGTGCGACTGTCGGTGTCTCAATCCCCATCATTGACACCGGTGCTACCGTTGGCGTCGACCCGAACCCATCCGATCCTCTGTTGGGTGTCGACGTAACTGCGACACTTCCCCTCCCTGTCGCCGTAACACTCCCTGCCTCGGTCCCAGTCCTCGGAGCCGGTGCTACAGTCGTGATCAACCCTTCGGGTACCGACTCTGGTGCGGTCGCTACTCCCACTGCTACCGCCGGCGCTGCCGACGCAACCTCATTGCTTGGCGTTGATGCTACTGTCTCAGTTCCACTCCCCGTCGGTGCGACTGTCCCCATCTCCATCCCCGGACTCGGCGTTGGAGTCACGGCGGTTATAAACCCCTCTGGCACTGGCGCGGCCGGTGCTGCTGACCCTGCCGCCACTGGCACTGCTACCGACCTCCTCGGCGCTGGTGTCACTGCCACCCTTCCTCTCCCTGTCGACGCGAGCATTGGTGTATCCGTGCCCATCGTCGGTGGTGCTACCGTGGTTCTCAACCCCACCGGTACCGATGCCGCGGGTGCCTCAATCACCCCCGGCCCCAGCGGTTCCGCCTCTGGGCTCCTTGACGTCGGTGCCACCGTGACACTTCCTCTCCCTATCAGTGCCAGTCTTGGTGTCTCCCTCCCCGTCGTTGGCGATGCCACGGTCGTCATCAACCCCTCTGCTAGCGGTTCAGCTGGCCAACCCAGTGCCTCTGGTCTCCTCGGCGTCGGTGTCAGTGCATCGGTCCCTCTTCCCGTTGGCGCAACCGTCGGTGTCTCCGTCCCCGTCGTTGGCGGCGCGACCGTTATCGTCAACCCCTCCGCTACCGACTCTGCCGGCCAAGTCATTCCTACTGGAAGCACGAACCCCTCTGGTGGTATCATTGGCGTCGGTGCCAGCGCCTCGATCTCCCTCCCCGTCAGTGCAACCATCGGTGTTTCCGCGTCCGGAGTTGGTGGAGCCACGGTGGTCATCAACCCATCTGCTACTGGCTCCTCTTCACCTGCGTCCTCCGCTTCTGCCTCCGCGACCGCTATCTCCGATGCTTCTGGCTCTGCCACTTCTTCCTCCGTCTCCCCTCCTCGTGCCACTTCCGCCGCTTTGGCTGTTGGATGCCTCGTCGATGGCTGTACCGATGAGGAGATCTGTGGCGAGTTTGTCACCGACGACGGCACCACCGATGTCTGCTACTACATCCCCAACCCCGATGGTGGCTTCTCCGACTGTCGAGCGAACGGCTGCCCCGGTGGCCAATGTGGTAGGACTACCGAGGACACCTTCATCTGCTTCTTCAACTCTACTATGACCGCCAGCATGACCGCCAGCTCCACCTCTGCCCCCATCGGCTCTGCCACCGCTTCTGTATCATCCACCAGTGCTCCTTCGGCTGCTCCTTCCGCCGGCGGCGATGCAACCAACAACGGTTCCGGTGCTGGTGTTCCCTCCGGCAACGGCTCTGGCTCTAACGACTCTGGCAACGGTGCTGGCTCTAACAACAACGGTAACGGCTCCGGCTCTGCCACTGGCGGTGGTTCCGCTTCTGCTACCGATGGTGCCGACCCTGTCACTCCCGGCGACGACGGCTCCAACGGTTCCAGTGCCGCCTCTGGATCCGGTGACAACGGTTCTGGTGACAACGGCTCCAACTCCAACGGCTCTGGTACTACTGGATCCACTGGCTCTGACGGTGCTGCTTCTGGCTCCAACGACTCTGGCTCTGGCTCCAACTCTGGCTCCGACTCTGCCTCCGCTGGTCAAGGCTCGAACGACTCTGGCTCTGCTGCTGGTTCCGACGCCTCCAACTCTGGTACCGGATCTGGTTCCGACTCCACCGGCTCAGGCTCTGACGGCTCCGGCTCGTCTAGTGACAACGGTGCTTCTGCCAACGGATCTGGCTCAGACGGTTCCAACTCCGCTAGCTCTGGCTCTGGCTCATCCGGAGACAACGGCGCATCATCATCTGGCTCTGGCGACAACGGATCATCCTCATCTGGCTCTGGCTCTGACAATGGTTCCGGCTCGTCTTCTGGCGGTGACTCCACTGGCGCCTCGTCATCTTCCGGATCAGGCTCTGACAACGGCTCTGGTTCCGCTTCGTCCGGCTCCGGCTCTGGTGACAACGGTTCTTTATCTGGCTCCTCTACCGGCTCCACCGGCGCAACCGGTGTCAACTGTGCCCCCGTCGACGGCGTTGTCACTCTCGAAAACATCTACTGTCTCTTGCTCGTTGTCCAAGGCGACGTCGAGGTCCTACAAACCGATGTCGACGACATCCAGGCGACCATCGCTCAGTAGACTTCTTCCTACCACCTTTCATTTTCTCTCTAAATTCTCTTTCTCACGCGACGGACAATCTTTCTTTCTCGAATCATAGTCGGACACTGTATTAATAACAAGGACACTAGGGTTTCATGGCGTAACTGTATTATAATAGCAAAGTAAAGAAGTAGTTATCAGTTACATCGCATGGACATTATCATCACACACTTGTTGCACTTGAACATGACGCAGCGTAGATGTTGAATCACAGTGAAACACTCGTCGGCTGCGATTTGATGCGACGTATACACACCCCGTTGCTTAGTCCGTGCGACCACAAGTCGGTGTGGTGACATTTGACGATCTGTCACAGCGTTAATTGCTCATTCGACGGCAGGAAGCACAGTTCAACTGTCAATAACGTTGAGGGTGTCGTTAGTTAGCTGTGACTGAAGAGGAAACCGCTGCAAGGTGCGAAAGAGTGGCTGAATACGACTGATTGGAGGTTTCCGGCAGACCCAAGGCCGTCAGCGGCTTCAGCGACGTGAACTTCCTCTTTCGTCAGGGTATGACGAGGTTCAAGCTTTTCCAACATTGATAGCACGAACACTGATTCCGTTCCCGAGGTGCGCACCCGAACTGTCAGCAAGTCGCCATCGCGTTGAAGCAATGGCACAATTGCAAGATGTTCGAAGGACATTGCGACCGAGCAACCGCGTCGTAGTATTAACTGCGTAGAGCTGTAACGTTGCTCATCTATTAATCCAATAAATCCATGTATGACACGTTCGTGCTCGGATCAGCGTCGCTCGGTACTCAAAACACTGTATGAGGATGCATCGCCTTCACAACGTGCTCACTACGCTTCCGCGTCCTCGCTCTCAATATTACTGTCCGTTTCTCCAAGTATCTCCAAGTATGGGGGATGGTTCTCTGCCCTGTTGACGTGCGTGCGGACCACTGAGAGCCTTGTCCCTAAGGGGGGGAGCGCAGAACCGGGCGGGCGGGTTCCGGTTGCGGACGGGGGGGCGAGAAGGTGACAAGGGGCCCAGGAAAGCCATGCATCCGCACCCATGTGTCGATGCATCACCATGGACGGTAGTAAGAGCGTCCTCCCCCCCCATCCGCAGGGTTAGGGGGTTAGGGGGTTAGGGGTTAGGGGTTAGGGGTTAGGGGTTAGGGGTTAGGGGGTTAGGGGTTAGGGGTTAGGGGTTAGGGGTTAGGGGGTTAGGGGTTAGGGGTTAGGGGTTAGGGGGTTAGGGGTTAGGGGGTTAGGGGTTAGGGGTTAGGGGTTAGGGGTTAGGGGTTAGGGG